>NC_134857.1:104183225-104804892 GCF_049852395.1 Peromyscus maniculatus bairdii | reverse complement strand
CAATCCAAAAGTTACTTAAAATTTTTCCTTTGATTTTATTGACATATTATGATATTGTACCCTAGTATTTCACTATGGTACAAATATGACACAATAAATTTTGCAATATTTTATGTATTAGTTATAAGCCATATAATTATCTTTTTTACATACTTTGGTTACAAAATACAAATAAAAATGTATAAGGTGAGAAGGAAATTTCTGAGCTCATTAAAATTGATTTGTAGTTGCAATATATGTCAGCAGCTAACACTATGGCATCTGTTAAGTAAAGATTAAATTATATTCTTCTGATACTTTTTAGTTTATATCAAACCTAAGCTATGACACATGCCTTCACAAATATTCATCACCTCACTTGTGAACAAAATCTAATATTGTTGTTAAATTAATATTTTAATTATCTGTCTGTGATTTATTTCCCAACCAACAATGTGAATTGATATTGTATGTAACCAAACTGTTCATGTTAATTTTTAAAATATTTTAATCTTTTGATAGCCGGAAAGATGTGTTTCAACCCTGCAATATTAACTATGATGTTTTTAGGTAATCTCTGTAAGAGTTAAGGTCTTTTATCATAAACCCTCACAAGTGAAGACTAGGGACAGCATATTGTTAGATCAATACAAAGAGAGAGCCCACATTTAAATAGACATGTGTAACTCATAGTGAATGTGTGGACTAGTAAGTCTAATTTGCCAAGGCCAAGGAGTCTTAACAATAGACCAGCTAGCATTTCAAAGCTTCAGGAGAAGCCTACCAAAATTAATTTCTCAGAAGCAAGAATTTAGAAAGTCAAAGAGATATAATAGATATGAAACATCACTTGGTATTTGTGATGACAATGTCAGAATGAGTTCCCTTGCAAAATCACCAGTGTTAGCAAAGATACACAATTATGATGCTGAAATCCTATGAACAAGGAATAATTTCGTTAATAACTTTAAGGTTAAATTCTTCTTTTGTAGGAAAACAACATTAAAAAGTGAAAAGCAAGAATCAAGGGAACAATCTATTTCAATATTTTTTATTGTTTTTAGAGGTTTTTTTTTTTTTTGGTTTTTCAAGACAGGGTTTCTCTGTGTAGCTTTGCGCCTTTCCTGGGACTCACTTGGTAGCACAGGCTGGCCTCGAACTCACAGAGATCTGCCTGGCTCTGCCTCCCGAGTGCTGGGATTAAAGGCATGCGCCACCACCGCCCAGCTTTGTTTTTAGAGTATTTAAGGAATCAATGCATTAAGTGAAAGACAGAGAGCAAAAGCAGTATTAGGCACACTGAACACTTTACATACTGGCTGCTAACATTATGAAATATTGCCCAACCAACTACATTTGTTATTGGAGAAAAGCATGTTATACAGAAGTACCAATATAGATGTACAAGAATAAAGAGAGAGAAAAAAAAGTCTGCTTTGATCAAGAGTTGGCTAACATATAAAAACCATTACACACCACCTATCTAACATTAATTATCCTCAAAAGGGTTTTGTACCTTTTGGTCCTAATTAATTAAAATTACAAAAGGCTAATAATATTCAGTGAATCTAGGAAGATAACACAGGCACATTTATACAATGCCTACCAAGGACATGGATGATGAAATGTTGATGAATTTGTTCTACAGAGCAGTGAAACATGAAAAGAACACTTTCTCAATGTTTAACAACACAGCAGATATTATCAGACATGATGTTGCTGAGAGCTATATGCATATATGTTTGCATAATCTTTATCTCATAAGTATTACACTACATATGTATGATACAAAATGCATTACATAGCACCTCTATCCACAGTTTTATACTATATTCTATATTTTAAGATATTTATGATAATGATTAACAGATGAACATGTTACTGTTTTAGATAAAAATTTCATTACAATCATTTATTTTTCTGAAAAAATTAATTTTACCACCAACTAAAGTGAAAAGTTGAACACTCTGTGCTTACAATGATATTTTACTTCTAAAATGGAGTGGGGTTCAATTTTGTGATACCACATTTTTCTATGCAGCTGTATTTGTATCTCATTTTAAATACAACTAAAAATAAAGAAAACAAAAACTAAAGACAGTTAAATTTGTATTTATGGGCACAAACAGAATTATGGGGATAAGAGGAAATGGGAGAAGTGGGTATAAGACCTGAACACTATCATTGTGGACAGTGCCTTAGCTTGATACATTGGTTGTTAGGGCTGCATTAGTGCACCACTGTTAAAAGCATACTAATTCCTTTCCAAAGAAAGAATTTTAGCTGATTAGTTCAAAATTAGCACCACTTCTTAGTTGGATTTTTTTAAAAATGCAATACAAGGTAAATCAGACCAGTTCTCACTTCATATGGAGGTCTTCACATCATAGAAAAAAGTGATGCATATGGAGATCACTTTCAGCTGGAAGAACAAGGATTTTCTAGTACCTGATATAACCACTCATGTAACAAACTTTTGCTTTGTCATTTAAAACCACAACAGGAGAGTGAATTTTCAGATGACTGACATTGGAAATCATCATGTTTAATTATTGTACTTCTTTTAGCATTAATGATATGTATAATTACAATTACTATTATGGATAAACATTTAGAAGTCTCTACTACTTATAACTTTGAAACAACTATCATTACAACCATCTCCAATATTAAATATGCAACTAGCAGATGCTTATTGAAAATTATTATAAAACTTTCCTAGTGTGAACATACTTGAAACAATAAAATTTTCTAAGAACTTAATGTTATGTTTATACTATTTTAGTGTTTCAAGTGTTGAATAGGCTTTAATTATTTTTGTCTGTGATATATAACTGTGTTTAGAGTTCATAGGCTTTCACATGTATGTGTCAGTGCACAAGTGTGTATATACGTAGAGGTCATAGCTAAATTATGGACATCTTCCTTAGTGGATTCTCCAACTTAATCTATTAAAAATAATGTGTGTCAATGTTTGACCTGTATGTCAATGTGTGCATCATGACTGTGGATGAGGTTCATGGAGGCCAGAAGAGGGAATCAGATCCTTTGAAACTAGAATCACAGTGGTTGAGAGTTGTCATGTGGAGGCTGGGAATGGAACCTGGGTCCTGTGCAAGAGGAGTAAGTGATCTTCATTGCTGAACTGTCTCTCCAGACGATTCACCTTATTTTTGTCAGAAGGTCACTTATTGAACAAAGGCTCATCAGTTCCTCTATAATGGCTGCAAGCAGTCTCCAGGAATTTGGTTTGTTTAGCTTCCCAGTTCTAGATTAAGACGTATGTGCCTTCTCTCTAGGTTTGTATGAGTTCTGAATATCCAACATGAGGTCTTCATGCCTGTGCAGCGAACATTTTACTTCTTAAGCCCTTATCCTAATAGTTATGCCAGTCTTTATGTTTTGAATAGTAATTTAGCAGCTAATTTAATACTTACTTCACAGATTAGGAAATCAGACCAGATGTGCATAAAACTCACACAGTTCTCAAATAAAACACAGTAAATAAGTCTCACTTAGTGGATTAGTCTTGAAAAGAAAATGTTGTTCAAATAACAAGTCAACTGAATAAAACTGAAAGCAATTCTCAGGCTGCAGAGTTGGTTCAAACTGTTAAGTGCATTTGCTACTTTTCAAAGGACCTGAGTTCAGTTCCTGGTACCCACAGTGAACATTTCACAAATATCTGTAATTCAAGCTCCAGGAAATCTGATAGCATGTTCTGGCCTACACAAGCACCTGCACACATATGACCCAAACTCACACATGCTACACAAATTTACACAAAAATCAAAGTGATGAAAAGAAATCCTTTAAAAAAAAGAGTTTCAGGCTATATATAATATATTATTGTGCAGTAATAAATAATAATATTGAAGCCTTCTAAACCTCATGAAAATCAGATGAACCTCACAGCACTGAATTTATTAAATTTAGAGCAGTGTGCTACTAGAAGGAATAAATTAGAAATCCAGTAATCATTCTTGCTCAAATATGACTTCAATGATATCTCTTACTCTATTTTTGATGTTAATTTGCATATGACTTTATGACTATATGTCACACTAAATTAATATCTTACGTTTAAAGATGTAACTTTTGACTGGAAAGCACCCATGTTGGAAAGAACTGAACAATGGATCACTATGAAGTTGTAATCTGTCTCCAATTCTTTTTATGTTTCCTAACTGCTCTTTTATATTCTGCCATTTTTTAAACTTTAATGGTGAAACTTCTTGGCATTGCAGGATTAAACTGCTGTATTTGTTTTAGAAAAAGGTTAGGAGAAAAGCTGCAGCCACCAATCATATTTCAAGTCACATATTTAGAAGAGAAAAATTATCATCATGTTTTGTATGCTCTCCACACCATGGCTCCAGAGTATTTTATTTTTACTAAAATATATTTTCTCAAGATTAGGAAGGACACTTTGAAAAAGAAGATGTGATTTTATTTTTTCCTAGAATCCACAGCCCAGTGAAGAATAGAATGTATTTTAAATGCTTCACCTTACACAAACATTGAACATTATAGGAAAACAGTACAAGAGATATAATCCAAATGGTGTGAATTACGCTTTGGCTCGTGATACAAATAATTGTACCATGTATTTTCTACATAAATTGCCATGTAATAGCAGAAGCTCAATCAAACATGAAAATACTTTAAAACTTCTAATAAAGATAAACACAGCAGGAAAATACTTCTATAATATTTTACCTTTTGTAATACGTAGAATTAACCAAAATAATCATAGTTTACTTTTGTAAGGCATTGGAGACTTCTGCATTTCCCAGATGAATGAAAATCTGTAAGAAAAGCAATGCCTGTCACCTTCATCGGAGCCACACAGTCTTAAAGCCTGTTTGCAACATACTGGCACAGATCTTGACTAGGAAACATTTTTCATTATCTAGCCTGATGGCATTGGAACAAGTCAATTTAACACTTCGACCATGAAAAAAAAATCTCACTACTTTATCACACTGTGATAAAAATAAGAAGTTTAGAGTTGATACTGTCTTGACAAAAAGCAGCTGATCTCATACAGTGATTGGTATCTTACATTTAAATATTTCCTGCTTGCATTATTCCAACTGTCATGCTGTACAAACAAGAAACCAGACAACTAATATTCAGAAGACTATTAGACTTGTGTATTCATCAACAAAAATGCATATATATAATATTTGCCTAAAAACTAGATGTTTATTAATCTTCCATAAAATATTTATTTAAAGCAATTTCAGAAGTGAATGATGAATACTGTTTTAGTTATAATTCTGTGATACCCAGACAAATGTCATCTATTTCTAGTTGCTTCCTTAGCAACTAAGTTCAAAGGGCTTCAAAAGTATTTTAGAGTTTTTATTTCATCTATGAAATTCAATTAGTATTTGGCAAAAGGATAGCTGAGCAGCTAAAAATCACAATATTAAGGATCAGCTTAAAAGCTTGTAGTTATCTCATTCATATTTTTCTTTTGGTTTATTTATATTTAAAATCTATCACAAATATAAGCATTATTCTTAAGATTTTAATACCTCCCAAAGTAGGTGAGTTTTTGTTTCCATTATCTATTATCCTCTTTGTGGCTAAGGTGGCCTTTTGAACTAAAATAGCCTTGAATTGTTATAGCTTGTAATAAAAGAGAACTGATGACCACTGAACAGAAAAATGACTTCCGATGATTGCAAAGCAATCTCTGTGTGCCCTGCATTTTAGTCTATTTCTGCACAAAGACACTGATAGGTTGTTTTCCCCAATAGCTCAGGTAATAACTCAAAGAGTTGACAAATGTGATTGTGTGAAACTACAAAGCTTCTGCAAGTCAAAGTGAATTATTAATTAAGAAATAATCTACAGAATGAGAAAAAATTCCTGTGGATGATTATTGTCTGTTTTATGTAGGGACTTAAGAATAAATGGCAAGGCTGGGCAGTGGTGGCGCACACCTTTAATCCCAGCACTGTGAGTTTGAGGCCAGGCTGGTCTACAGAGTGAGATCCAGGACAGGCACCAAAACTACACAGAAAAACCCTATCTCAAAAAAACCATTCAATCAATCAATCAATCAATCAATAAATGGCAAACATCTAAACAGTCCAATCAATAAAGAGGCTAATGAAGTTATCAGAAAATTATCAAAAGATGAAATGCAAATATATATATATAGTCTTCAACTTGACCAATCATCAAAGAAATTCACAGTGTAACTTTTCTCAGAATGTATGTAACCAAATTACATGGGTGTTATAAAGAAAAGAGATAACAACAAATCCTAGTGACTATTCACAGAAAAAGAAACCATCATTCTCTATTAGTAGGAATGGACATTGTTCCTGTCACCAGCAAAATTAATCAAGAGGACCTTTGGCAAACTTGAAAAGAACTACCGTATGACCCAGTTATGCCACTCCTGCATGGCACTCACTCTGTGCCCAGAAATGCCCTCTTCAATGGAGCTTCTGGTTCTAAGATGATGTCATCTTAGAACACTGTGGACGTCTTCCTAAAGCCCATTTACCATCAGTTCTTTAGATGTATGAATGCCATTTGATTGATAGCACAAATAACCAAGACAGGGAGATCTGACTTAGTCACACATTAAAGAAGGACTAAGTTAAATTACTCTAATTGAACTGACACCCTAACATTTACCTGTCAACTGGACCACTCATAAATTTTGTCTCTTACTAATGCAAACACTATCACAGAATTCCAGCAGTGTGAATTGATTTTTTTTTTCAGGATACACACACACACACACACACACACACACACACACACACACACACACACACCATCCACAGGATTCTACTGTCTATTTTAGAGTCAGGCATTACCTTTCTACTTAGAGTTCAATGAAAGACTTGTATCTAAGCCAGATCAAAATTGACAGTTTCAAATGTTTGAGAAAATATCACATTGGCCTTGGAAAGCATTCATACAGTATTATTCCCTGTCGGAACAATAGATGAAGGATTTACCCTCAACTGACTTCTATAGCATAGGTCAGGGCTGAATATATGCAAATCTATTAAACAAAAACTAGTGCCTAAGAAGGAGAAAACATCCTCTTAAATGAACATGGCTTTGTATGGTAGACATTTATACTTCAGTACATTTCCTTAGCTAGAGAGAACAGAGTTGAAGCCTATTCTGAAATTTGGCCTCCTCCTACTTCTTGGAGACCAGTTACTATCAACTTTATTTAGGCTTTAGAAAAAAAAAATATCAGATTTTGCCAGAGCTCCTGTTGAGTTAGAGTAGCTAAAGGACAAGTATTCTCAAGGCAAAAATTCCTATGACGCCTGGGGGGTTAATGTTTGAAAACAAGCCTTCAAGAATCTCCAGGGGTTCTGCTGTTCTTCAAAAGAAAGAGATTGTTTTCTAGAACATGTTTTCAAGGTTATCTGTATGAAAGACATTTTAGGTTTATAGTCAACAGTCTTCCGCACTAGACAGAAAGTAGGTTCCTTTCCCGAGGAAGCTAATGAAGATAATGTTCCCTTCCTGGCAAATGACAGGCAGCTCTTCTAATAGTTCATTTGTAATATTTTTGGGGTTTCTATCTTGTAGGTCTGATGTAAGCTTATAATCACACAAATTCCACCTAAGTCATTTCATATCACCCTTGTTGAATCTGGAGTCAATGAGAACAGATTGAACAATCATTTCATGTTTTCTATGGTTTGTCCAGTAGGTGCCTATATTAGAAGAAGGAATATTTTTTCCCAGTGTTAAACATCACAGCTACATTTGTAGCTTATAAGAAGATGCATTGTTATGAATGAGAAATATCCTCCATAGGATTACGTATTTGAACACTCGGACTCTAATTGCTGGCATTATTGGGGGAGTTTTTGGAACTTTTGGAAGGTAGAGGCTTGTTGGAGAAACTTGTCATTGGGGTTTTGAGGTTTATTAACTTTGTTCTTCTTATTCCCTCTCTCTGATTCCTGTGGGGGGATAAAACATAAGCATCCATCTTCCTTCTCCTGACCCTGTGATATCCTTCCCAACTATTATAAACTGAAAATCTTCTATAACTCTAGGCTAAAAAATACCCTTGCTTCCTTAAATTGCATTTGGTCATGTTATTTTCTCATGGCAACAAAAAAGTAACCAACAAATGGGTTTAAATCCTCACAGTGCACTTGCTGCTCTGTCACTCTGTCCTCATTTTTAACAGGGCTTCATGTAGTCAAGTTCACTTTGAACTTGTATTGTAATGGAGATGGGCCTTGACCCCTTAAGCTCACCTTTACATATCAAAGGAGGAACACAGTTCTTGCCATAGAGTGTAGAATCTAGAAGTTTAGTTAAAGCACTTTTCCTTTTGAAAACAATTTCTCCAAAGTTATGCTGATTTAAACCTTAAGAAGCTTAGTTTTCTGTGTCAGACTTAAACAGATAATGACCAGCAGTACCAGGCCGGAAAGAGAAGCAGTGTGCTGAAGTAAAATAGCATGGGATCCTTAAAAAAGAAAGATATACTTTATCCCAAAATGTTTGTCCAACCTAAAGCATGTTTCCTGCTGATAAATTGTTTGGCAAACGTCTTGAAAAATTTTGAGAAAAGTATTGAAACATTATATTGAGGGAGAACTATGTATTATAATGTTAAGAGAATTTTGGATATAAAATTTCTTATAAAAGCTGTGACATAAATGTCAGCTTTTACAATTTTGTGGTGGTAATCTAATTGTACTGAATTATTATTTTGATTGTATGTTAATAAATAAAGTTGTCTGGGAGTCAGAGCTATTAGAGCCATAGCAAGAGTGTGGCGGTGGTGGCACACGCCTTTAATCCCATAGATATCTGTGTGTTCAGGGTCAGAGCTATTAGAGCCATAGCAAGAGTGTGGCGGTGGTGGCACACGCCTTTAATCCCATAAGATCTCTGTGTGTTCAGGGATACAGCCAGCATTGGAGACATATGCCTTTAAGACCTAGGGGGCTGTACATTCAGACAGTGACGAGGCAGTCATGTGTTTGGGTTTACAACCAATGAGAAGGCAGAACAACATACTTTAAAAAAACGAACCGACAGGAAGTAGGTCTCTTTTCGCGAAGCTGGGACAGCAGGAGGAAGGGTGAGATTTTAGCTCTGAGCTCTGACTTCTCGGCTTTCTCTTTTACATTGTTTCTGTGTTTCTTATTTAATAAGACGGTTGGTTACATCTACATCTGGCGCCCAACGTGACAAGAATCCATTAAAAACCGCTTGGCTTGACGGCAGGTCCGCTTTCCCGCAAGGGCGGCAGGCGGTGGCAGGCGGCGGAGGAAGCGGCAGGAAGCGGCCGGCGTCTTAGTCCGAGCTGCCGGCGTCCTAGTCCGAGCTGCCAGCTTCCTAGTCTGAGCTGCCGGCTTCCTAGTCCGGGTAGCAACTTCTAGCCCCGGCCTAGGTCTGTGAGCAGCTTGCCTAAAGCCGGTGCTACAAACAACTCAGACCTGCCCTGCCGAACAGGGCCCTGCCTGTAAAGCCAACGCACGTGGTCGGAGCTTAAGGAAGCCAGACCCAAGCCTTGACTCGGCACAAGAGGGAACACGTGGCTGCATTTAAGCTTTAGCCGGCTACGCTTTCTTGTGCGTTCTCTCTTTCCCCTCTCTCTCTCTCTCTCTCTCTCTCTCTCTCTCTCTCTCTGGATTTACACCTGGGACACTAGGTGGCTGCTTTGAAAATCCCCTCGGATTTCTACTGTTCTACGCAGATTTGGTAAGTCATAATATATCAGATATTTTAAAGGAAACTATCTAAAAGAGAATTTTTTCCACATTAAAAAACAAATGGGTTTTATGTGTACATTGGAAGAAAATTGGTTTTTGTTCGAAATTTTAGGCAGTCTGGCAATGGAACAACTATATAATATTAGTATTGGTGGAATTATGCACCTTATCACTATAATAATCCACATTTTAATATTTAAAAAGATAGTCAATTTAAGTGCCAGGATAACAGCTTTAGAAGAACTTGTTAAACCTGTAAAAATTCAGACAGAAGAAATTAACAGTGAAGTTGTTTCAAGTCGGGATCATAAGGTTGCAGAAAGAAAGCCTGTTTTCACACAGTCACCCTTAATTTATCCTGTAACTGTACAGTTGATGCCTGATCAAATGGCTACACAAAATACTTGGGCTCCAATTGAAATGTTGGATTTAAAAAGGTTTAAGGAGGCAATAGTATCTTATGACATGCATTCCCCATATGTAAAGCAAATGTTAAACACTTGGTCAACATATAATAGGATAGTACCACAGGACTGGCGGGACCTTGCACAAGGTGTTCTGGAACCCAGCCAGAGACTTCAATTTATGACTTGGTTTAAGGAGGAGGCTAAAAACATAGAAAAACAATGGAGGGATAAAGGAGTACAAGTTTGCCAGGATCAGCTTATGGGCGAAGGCCAATATGCTTCAGCACAAGCACAATGTTTATATGATGTCCAAACCCTAATTTTATGTCGAACGGCAGCCTTGAATGCATGGGACAGAGTTGAGGAACCAGGAAAAAAATCTGAGTCATTTAAAAAGGTGAAGCAAGGCCCAAAAGAGTCTTTTACAGATTTTTTTACAAAGACTGGCTTCAGCAGTAAAGAGAATGGTCTGGGATTCAGAAGCTAGTAAGGCAATAATTGAATCTTTGGCCTTTGAGAATGCGAATGCAGCATGCAAAAGAATAATCAGGCCATTAAGGGCAAGATCTGCACCTATGGAAGATTGGATTAGAGAAACAATTAATGTTGAAGCTGATGAGCATGATGATACATGGGTAGGAGAAGTAATTTCAAAAGGCTTGAGGAGTGTTAGATGTTTTGGATGTGGAAAGCAAGGACATTTGAAAAGGGACTGTAGACAGGTCATTTCCAGAAACAATGTTTCTTCAAGGAACAATGGCAACAGAATGCCCCTTCCTTCTGGAGTATGCAGAAGGTGTGGTAAGGGAAAACACTGGACCAACGAATGTAGATCAACAAAGGACAGACAGGGTAATCCTTTGCCTCAGTCTTCGGGAAACTCCCAGAGGGGCCTCAGGCAGGCCCCCAGTGCAAATCCAGTTCAAACCTTTCCGGCAGCCATAGAGGAAATGCCTGCTCTGGAGAGCGATTAAATAACCAAATGCCTATTGGAATAAATCATGCTGGTCAGAATGATGAAACAGAGAGATCAGAAAATTCAGGAGAAAACATAAAGAAAATTTTTTGGCAAACTTCTATTAATGAACAAAGACCAAAATTAACGATAAAAATAAATGGTGTTTTGTTGTCTGGTCTGGTAGACACAGGTGCGGACGTTACCATAATAGCACCAGAATTTTGGCATCCAACTTGGCCTCTTCAGGAGGTAAACGTTCAACTGTTAGGAATTGGGACATTATCTCAGGTGAAACAGAGTGCAAGATGGCTCGAATGTATAGGTCCAGAAGGACAGAGAGGAAAATTAAAACCATATGTGGCTAACATAACTATGAACCTGTGGGGTCGAGACTTGTTGCAACAATGGAATACTCAGATTAACATCCCTCAAATCTCAGAAACAAATCATAAACTAGCACATGTTACTGAGAGAAATATTAGAAGATATTGTTCTAATAAGTGGTCACCAGCCATCCATATTATACAAGAACAGGGCACAATAACTGATGATCTTCCAAAGACACCAACAGCTCTACCTTTAAAATGGTTAACAGACAAGCCTGTATGGGTCCAGCAATGGCCTTTAACAACAGAGAAACTCCAGGCTTTAGAAGAGCTGGTAGAGGAACAGTTAAATGCTCAGCATATTGAAGAATCAACCAGCCCTTGGAATTCTCCTGTATTTGTTATTAAAAAGAAATCTGGTAAATGGAGAATGGTAATAGACCTTAGAGCAATTAACAAAGTAATTCAGCCAATGGGCTCTCTACAATCTGGGATGCCTTTGCCTACTCTGTTACCAAAAGGATGGCCTCTCATAGTTATTGATTTAAAAGACTGTTTCTTTTCAATACCCTTACAAGAAAAAGACAAAGAAAGATTTGCTTTTACAGTGCCTACTTATAATAATTCTCAACCGGTTAAAAGATTTCAATGGAGGGTCCTCCCACAGGGAATGTTGAATAGCCCAACTCTGTGCCAATATTTTGTACAACAGCCATTGGAAGTGATACGTAAAAAATTTCCTAAATCTATAATTTATCATTATATGGACGATATTTTACTAGCTGACTCAAATGCAGATACTTTAGAAATAATGTTCGAAGAAGTAAAGAAAATTTTGCCTCGCTGGGGATTACAAATTGCTCCTGAAAAGATACAAAGAGGAGATTCTATTAATTATTTAGGATATAAAATAGAGCTACAAAAAATTAGACCCCAAAAGGTGCAAATTCGGAGAGATAGACTACAGACTCTTAATGACTTTCAAAGATTATTTGGAGATATTTCTCATCTACGAACTATTGTTGGGGTAAAAAATGATGAACTGACTAATTTGTTCAAAACCTTAGAAGGTGACAAGGACTTAAATAGTCCAAGAGAATTATCACCTGAAGCTGAGAAAGAATTAGCCTTGGTAGAAAAGAAAGTGCATGAAAGACACGTGAATCGTATTGATCCAAAGCTGGATTGCATTTTGGTTATCTTACCTTCTAGGCGTTCTCCTACTGGAATATTAATGCAGAGGGAAGATATTATATTGGAATGGATATTTTTACCAAATAAACCAAATAAAAAATTAAAAACTTATGTGGAAAAAATCTCTGACTTGATTTACAAAGGAAAAATGAGACTTCGTCAATTAGCAGGCATAGACCCAGCAGAAATTGTCGTACCATTAACTAAGGAGGACATTGAAAAATTATGGACAGAAAGTGAACCTTGGCAAAGAGCTTGCAGTAATTTTTTGGGAGAAATTAACAGCAAATATCCCAAAAGCAATAGAATTGATCTTATAAAGAGAGCTGATTAGATCTTGCCTCGAATTGTACGGCAAAAACCCATATCTGGAGTTCGTACATTTTATACAGATGCCAACAAAGAAGGAAAGGCAGGTTACAAATCAGAAAATTTAAGTAAAGTGGTTCAAAGTCCGTATAATTCAGTTCAAAAATCAGAATTGTATGCTATTCTGTAGGTATTAATGGATTTTTCAGAACCTCTCAACATAGTAACTGACTCTCAGTATGCTGAAAGAGTGGTGTTACATATTGAGACTGCAGAATTTATCCCTGATGCTTCAGAATTAACTTCACTATTTATTCAATTACAAGATACAATCAGGAAAAGGAATCATCCCTTATATATAACTCACATTCGATCCCATACTGGTCTGCCAGGCCCTCTAGCACAAGGCAATGATGAGATTGATAAATTATTGATAGGAAATGTGCTGGAAGCCTCAGAATTTCATAAAAAACATCACGTCAATAGTAAAGGTTTAAAAAAGGATTTTTCCATAACCTGGCAACAAGCCAAAGAAATAGTAAAGAAATGTCCTACTTGTTCCTTCTACAATCAAACGCCATTACCAGCAGGATGTAACCCAAAGGGTACTCAGAGAAATGAAATCTGGCAGATGGACGTGTTTCACTTTGCAGAATTTGGAAAATTGAAATATGTACACCACACTATCAATACTCATTCAGGATTTCAATGGGCAACTGCTTTGAGTTCTGAAAAAGCTGATTCTGTAATCACTCATTTGCTAGAAGTTATGGCCATCATGGGTATACCTGCACAAATCAAAACTGACAATGCTCCATCATATGTCTCTGTTAAAATGAAACAGTTTTTTGCTTATTACAATATAAAGCATATTACAGGCATACCACATAATCCTACAGGTCAAGCAGTTATAGAAAGATCAAACAGAACTCTAAAGGATATGCTAAATAAACAGAAATGGGTAACAAAAACCCCCAGAAATGGACTGCATAATGCTCTTCTAACTTTGAATTTTCTGAATGCCAATGAGAAAGGAACAACAGCTGCAGAGAGACATTGGATAATAGAAAAAACTACAGAATTAAATCAGCCTATATACTTTAAGGATGTGCTGACCTCAGAATGGAAACCAGGGTATGTATTACATTGGGGACGTGGTTTTGCTTTTGTTTCTACAGGAGAAGATAAGCTGTGGGTACCATCAAAATTGATAAAGGTTCGATTTGAACAAGAGAGACCTCTTAATTAGAGGAGGTGATAGTTCATCAACCAGCATGAACATCCAATTTAAACTAACTTGTATCAATAAAACATGCCTTTTCATTTCATCAGATAATAACTTGCCAAAAAGGAACATCCCCAAAATTAGTCTTGGGGAAAGGTTTTTGTTTTTGTCTTTTAGGAGAATGAAGGTTAAGGAATCTGAAGAACACTGGACAAATGAGACAACTGAAGAAAAGGGACAAATCATCTATCCCAAGAAACAGAGTGAAACGGTGTATGGGTATATATTATCTAAAAAAAAATTTTATGTCTTCCTAAATGTTTGTTTCTGCTTTTCTCTAAAGATTTAACACTCTTGGTTTTCTAATAGTCCCAGTTCAATTAAAATTTAAAGCTGACTTTGGAGTTGGAGAATGGCTCTCTCCTTCTTTAAAATCAAGCATGTTGTTAAAAGGAAAATGCAAACTCCCTGTATCATGCCAGAATAAGAACCATCTTCTGCTATGGTACAGGACAAAAGCAAAATTAATTAAGGGACTATTCTATTACTAATCTCAACTCTTTGATTCTATTCTGATTCTTTAAACTTTTCTCAAAGTATAAATTTTATATCAAAATTTACAAGATTAATATATATATATATACATTTTAAACTTTGTTAAGATATGAATGGTCACATAGAGTACTAACTAATTCTAGAAAAAAGGCTAGCTGCATATATATGTTTTTGTGTTCGAGTCTCTTATCAGTTTTCTGCAGGAAATCACAGCCAGGCCTAACATCAACTGAAGTCTCCAGAAAGAAGATGGGGCCCCACAACAACAACAATTCCACTTGGACAATAATAATATCATTAAGCTGACAAACATCATCCATAGATCAGCTTTGAACTACAAGGTGCTCAGAGCAAATTTGAGATGACTAGCTGAGATGATCCAGTCTCAAAGACTACTTGAATAAGGACTTGAGATAAACCCTAAACTTTGGCATTATACACAGACTGGATAATGAAGGATATAGTTACCTCTCCTAGAATTTGACAATTAACCTAAAATTTTTCTTTCAGGATAAAGAAAACTTCGCCCATACCCAGCAGGAAGCAATTTTAAGAATACGACGCCCACATTCCCAAAGAGGTGGTGTGGGGCGGGTGGTTTTTTGGTCTTTTTAATGGGTTTTGGGTCTGGGATAATTTTCAGTATTTAGGGGGGTTGGTTACAAGTTATTGTCAAGGGTTAGGAAAAAGGCTAAGCAAAGGAGATTAGATTTAAGGTTCTTGTTAAAAAGAAAGAAAGAAAGAAAGAAAGAAAGAAAGAAAGAAAGAAAGAAAGAAAGAAAGAAAGAAAGAAAGAAAGAAAAAAAGAAAGAAAAAAAGAAAGAAAAAAGAAAGAAAAGAGAAAGACAATTACTAGTTTTAAATACTTTACATTGGATTGAATTGTTTTATATTGTACACAAATTTGAAATTGATATTGTTAGAAAATGCTATATGTATATTTCTAATTGTATTTATACCATTCATTTAAAAATGTAATGCAAATTTCTGATCCTTGAATGTTATTATTATCAACTATTAGGATATAAAGAAATGAAAGTTAGTAGTTAGACATTACAATAGAACTTGTAGTCATATTAGATATGTTTTAAAAATTGAGCAGAGATGTTTTAGACAGGTCATCTTCAAACCCTTCAGAGATCTACAGAATATGGCATTTACAATGTTTTAATAACTTAGAAAATTTTTCTTTTTTGAGACATGTCGGCTCCTGGCAGTACCAATCTACTTTAGAGAAAATATGGGCATTGAAGAAACTGCATATGGAGTCAACTTTCATTCTGGCAAAAGTTAGCCACTGGACAACAAAGTATCCTCGAATCAACAGGACAAAATGGACAGACAGATCACGAAACAAGGGACTACTGATTCTTGCCAAAACAAGTGTGGTTATGGCTTTATCAAAAGGCATCTTCTGAGGCCAGGACAATATGGCCCCATCCCTGAAGTGGCCTTCGCATCTGGAAAAGGTACGGTGCCCTTTTCTTCAAAGGCAGCTTAACAGGCAGAGGGCCGATGGATTCTGTTGTACAATGGAACAGCAGCTGAAAGCTCATGCCTCTCAAAAGTAGACTGGCATTTAATAGAGGGATGTGGAGAAGAAGGGGATGCTGAGATGAAGCCATATATATACAGCCAAGAAGAATGGACAGCTGAATTAAAAAACTGTCAACAATTTCCAGAATTTAAAATCCTGAATCATGACAGGACACTAGTGGAATTCAGGTGTTTCTGGTACGTGGACTGCTCTCACCCAATGTGAGGTTGAACTGTTGACCTTGTGTACATCCTACTTCACAAATGAGTCTGTCAGATACACTAAGCCTATAGGCTGAAGATGATGCCCCAACACCGCGGAGAAACCTCAGGTGACTGCCCAGGCAGCTGGCTGTTTCTGTTAACTCACAAAATTTTTTGGGAGTTGCTTGCATGCACTTCCTGTTTTTATTTTTGTTAGCTAATATTATTTCCTTCTTGGGTCTCTGAGGGAGTTGAAGATTAGTTAGTTATGGTTGAAGATTAGTTAGTTATAGTTGAAAATTAATTAGGATAGAAAGTGCATTAGATACATCTTGGATTTACCAAAATAGGATAGATAATGGAATTGTTTTCTCTGATTTGTCAAATACCTGTTTAGGTATTTATTACTTGTATATATTGTATATAGTTATTGTACTTTTGTATATAGTTTTTCTTTTGTTAGTTATAACCTTTTGCTTTCTTTTTCTTTTTATTAAAATAGAAAAGGGGAAATGTGGTGGTAATCTAATTGTACTGAATTATTATTTTGATTGTATGTTAATAAATAAAGTTGTCTGGGAGTCAGAGCTATTAGAGCCATAGCAAGAGTGTGGCGGTGGTGGCACACGCCTTTAATCCCATAGATATCTGTGTGTTCAGGGTCAGAGCTATTAGAGCCATAGCAAGAGTGTGGCGGTGGTGGCACACGCCTTTAATCCCATAAGATCTCTGTGTGTTCAGGGATACAGCCAGCATTGGAGACATATGCCTTTAAGACCTAGGGGGCTGTACATTCAGACAGTGACGAGGCAGTCATGTGTTTGGGTTTACAACCAATGAGAAGGCAGAACAACATACTTTAAAAAAACGAACCGACAGGAAGTAGGTCTCTTTTCGCGAAGCTGGGACAGCAGGAGGAAGGGTGAGATTTTAGCTCTGAGCTCTGACTTCTCGGCTTTCTCTTTTACATTGTTTCTGTGTTTCTTATTTAATAAGACGGTTGGTTACATCTACACAATTTGTAATGCTATATATGCAATAAATTAAAATATTATTTTACATATTATATTACATATTTACAGTCATATATAAATTTAATTATATAAATATATACTACTCTTGATTTATATTTATCACAATTCACATAAAAAGTTTGTTTATTTGAAAATATAATATGTTCAAAGAAAATTAGCTGGAGACAACTTTAATAAAATTCAATGAATGTATTTTATTTGTGTGGGTAATAAAGTCTAAGTCAACTATGCATAAATTGTAAATTCTTAAAATGGATTAAAAAAACCCATATACATAAACTCATATATATATAAAGGCAACTAAATTCAGCACAAAATTGCTTCAGATAAATTTTCAAATTCCTAATATTGACTTCAGCATGAAAAACATGAGCGTCTAGGAATACTATATCCCACCACAGGAAATTGTAACATCGGATTTACTATATACTGGTATATGAAGAAAGACATCAATTTAATTTATTCATTTTAAATTATATTTCAACAGGCCATACTATTTTAAATGTAAATCTCCCATGATAAATACATTATAAACACACACACATAATTTATTTGTTTTGCTGTTACCTAGTTATCTAATTATGTCTCATGAGCAAAAATGCCTGTGATATTTTGTAAACTGTCAAACTTCCCTTTCACTCTATCAGTCCTATTTTAAATGCCTGCTGTAACGGTGGGACTTAATCCCCCTCCACCCCTGCCCCACCTCACCTCTCCATTCCAGGATTTGTCTGGTTTAAACTTTATCTGGTACAAGTTTTGAGCTTGATCTCTCAAATGTTGTGAACTCTTATGTCCACCAGACATCAAGCTCAAAACACTCTTTTCTTGGAGTCATCCACCACATCTACCTCTTACATGCTTTCTGTTCCTCATCTTCAATGATCCCTGAGTCTTGTGTAAAGGTGGTATAATACAGATATGTCATTTAGGCCTGAGCATTCTATAGTCTCTTTCTCCAGTCCTTGACTAGTTTTATTAATTGCCATCCTCTAAAAGAAAAATTAGCTTCTCTGATGACAATTGGCAGAGGCATTAACCTACGGATATGTGGGTGTAATGATAGGTCATTAAGGTCTGTTTAATTCTATAATTGAGCAGAAAATAGTAATTCCATATCAAGATTTAAAATATGGTGCATGCCATGCTCATTGAAGCTTTATTCATAATAACCAGAAACTGTAAACAACCTAGATAGCCCTCAACCAAAGAATAGGTTTTAAAAAAATGTGGAATATTTATACAATGGAGCATTACTCAGCAATTAAAAAGAATGGCATCATGAAATCTGCAGGCAAATGGATGGAACTAGAAAAGATCATCCTGAATGAGGTAACTGAGACCCAGAAAGACAAACGTGTACTCACCTATAAGAGAACATTAACTGTTAAGGAAAGGATAATCATGTTATAATCCACAGGCCCAGAGAAGGTGAATAACAAGGAGGCCTCAAGAGGAAATGCATGGATGTCCCTGGGAAGGGGAAAAAGAATAGCTTTTTGCAGGTGGACTGGGGGCAGGTGGGGATGGGGACAGGAAAGATCAAGGAAGAAGAGCAGAATTCCACCTTAACCTTCCAATCTTGAGTTCTTTAGAGAGACAGAGGTTTAATTAAGTTCCCTTTGTAGCTTTGCAAGAGTTGGAGCCTGAGGGAACAGAATTTCTTAAAAGGCAGTAACAATTAAATAAGGACAACTGGATGGGGCTGGAGGGACAGCAGGAGAGAGTACTGGGAGAGAAAACTGGAATTGAGGAGGCATTTGGGGGCAATGTAGAAACCTAGTGCAGTGGAAAGTCCCTGGGGATCTGTCCATCTATAACCAGGAAAAGCTCTAGGTCAAACACTAGGCAAAGCCAGGGGAACCTCATAGAAGTGGGGGGTGAGGAAGGATTATTGGACCAGAGGAGTCAAGGATACCAGAAGACAGCCCACAGAATCAACTAAGCAGGGCTTATAGGGCTCACAGAGACTGATGAGACAAACAGGGACTAATGGGTGATATTGCTCTGTACACTGTGAATGTGTTGCTCTGATTGGTTGATAAATAAAATGCTGATTGGCCAGTAGCCAGTCAAAAAGAATAGGTGGGATAAGCAGACAAAGAGAATTCTTAGAAGACAAAGGCTGAGTGAAGAGATGTCAGCCTGCCATCCAGGGAGCAGCATGCAATGACACACAGGTAAAGCCACAGAAAATGTGGCAACATATAGATGAACAGAAATGGGCTGAGTTTAAGTGGAAGAGCTAGTCAGTAGTAAGCCTGAGCTAATGGCAGAGTAGTATTAAATAATTTAAGCCTCTGTGTGATTATTTTATAAAAGGCTGTGGGACTGTGGGTGAAAGATTTGTCCTGACTGCGGGCCAGGCAAAACAAAGGAAAACTTTTAGCTACAAATGGTGCTAAAATGTGGGACCTAAAATCTGAGAAAACTTAAAAAAAAGAAAAAAAAAGATTTGGAAACAGAGCTAAAAACAGCTTATAAGTTGTGTCTCTCAGGCCAGCCATGAGCTACAGTATGACAGGTTTGTAGTGGCATGTGGGCTTGAGTGCAGCATGGCAGATTTTTGCCATGGTACACAGTGGCATCTCCAAGTCACATGGTGCACTGGATCATGACAGATTTAGCTTTTGCTAGTATAGAAAAAAAAGAGGTTTCTGGGCTACATGCTGCTTTGAAGAAAGCATAGACCCACTGTAGCTAGAGTTTTCCTGCCTGGCCCATAGTCAGGACAAATCTCTCTCACCTGCCAGTCCTACAGCCACTCAGGCCCAACCAAGTAAACACAGAGACTTATATTGCTTACAAACTGTATGGCTGTGGCAGGCTTCTTGCTAACTGTTCTTATATCTTAAATTAACCCATTTCTATAAATCTATACCTTGCCACGTGGCTCGTGGCTTACTGGCATCTTCACATGCGGCTTGTCATGGTGGCGGCTGGCAGTGTCTCTGACCCAGCCTTCCACTTCCCAGAATTCTTTTTCTCCTTGTCCCACCTATACTTCCTCCTGCCTGACTACTGGCCAATCAGTGTTTTATTTACTAACCAATCAGAGCAACAGATTTGCCATACAGAACATCCCACAGCAACCCACTGCTTCCCAGAGTTGGTGATGAGCATGGTTTCCCCAGAGCTGACAGGAAAGTAGTTCTTCCATATAGGGAAGTTGAAGTGGGTGGAATCAGGAGACAAGGCTGCTGCGTTATGTACTAGTCACGCAGTTTAGTAGTTTAAAGTTTCTCCTGGACAGAGAATGATTATAGATTCAGAATAAGACAGATTCAGATGTGATAAACCCTAATCAGTTTACAATGTGTATAAAAATTTACATAGGCTTGGAAGAGAGAAGAAAACAAATAAAGACAGTGATACGAAGAAATAGTTTTAAAAAATAAAGTCTTTAAAGAGACAGAATAAAGGATTATAAAAAATGAGCCACATAAAGATGGATATTATGCAGAGAATCTGGATTGTGTTTTCTTTGGCATTTTTAAGTTCAGAGAGATACTTGATTGTAAAAGCTACAGAGTTAAACCAATATATGTATTTTAAAGATATCTTTACTTCAAAATTTCTGTCTAAGGATACATTGCTTTGGAAAAGAGGTTCTGCTTTTGTTTCCACAGAAGATGAGAATCTGTGGATTGGTTCCAGGCTCATATGGTTTGATCAAGGAAGATTCTCTAGATGATCTAACATCCAAAGTCAGCTTCAAGCCAACTGGCTCAGACAATGCAGTATCACACACTACTCCAGTCAGGACTTGACCATGATTCTTAATTTTCTCAGGATCCCCATAAGATTGCCAGCACCCTTATCAAGCAGGAAGTAGTAGGAGAGGCTGTGCTCAAATTCCCAAAATATTGTTTATACATGTTTATTTTTATTTAAAGGGGATTTATTATAAATGCAATCTATTTCTAAAGAAGAAAAAGGAATAGTATAGATATAATAGGATGAAAGGGCACGTTATTGAACCTACTTTTAAAGAGCAACAACTTGTTTAAAATGTTTCATATTGCTATATATTTTAGTTTATTGATACAAATATAAAGTTAATTTTGTTATACTATATGTATATTTCTACTCTTGCTTAAATTATTATGTCTGTATAACTCATTTAAAATTGTAATGGATAATTAAGAAATACAGATTATTTATTAGTCTTCTATGATAGTCAAACTTATACTCCTGTTAAGTTTTGTAGGTAATCATAGATATAATTCAATTAGGTAGATAATCTTCAAACACTCCAAATATCTAAAGAATATGGCATTTAAAATGTTTTAAAAACTTAGACTTTGCTGGGCAATGAGACACATCTGCTCCTGACAGCACTGATTTACTTCGGAGAGAAAGATGGATGTCGAAGACACTCCATATGGAGTTTATCTTCTTGGCAAAAATAGCCATTTAGGCAAGAAACTGTCTGTGTCTGGACTGCTTGACTGCTTGTATCCACTAGACATGCAAGACCCATAGAAAGGTGAGCACTGAACTTTGAAAGGCAAAATGGTCCTTCAGGTTCCTGCTTCAACAAAAGAAACTGCCAGGAATTCTACAGGACACAGAGAAAATAATGACTGAGAGACTAGGTCTATGGGCTAAAAATGGATTCCCCAACATTGCAGAGGAACTTAGAATGACTGTCTAGCCAGGCAGCTGTCTCTGTCATTCTAGATTTTTGGAAGTTGCTTACAATACACTTCTTATGTACTTAGGTAATATTATATCCTTCTGGAGTCTTTGATGTAGTTGGAGACTAGATAGTTATAATTTTCCTTGGTCATGATAAAAGATAAGTTAGATATGAAACCTTAGACTCACAAGTATAGGATAGATAGGATATTTTCTTTAAATTTGTCAAATATAAAGATATTGGATATTGTAACTGTAATTCTTGCTTGATAACTGTCTTGTTATATGTAATTTTACTATTTTGAAGTTAAAACTTTCCTTTTAAATAGAAAGAAAAGGGGAAATGATGGGTGATATTGTTCTGTATGCTGTGAATGTGTTGCTCTGATTGGTTGATAAATAAAATACTGATTGGTCAGTAGCCAGGCAGAAAGTATAGGTGGGATAAGCAGACAAGGAGAAATCTGGGAAGATGAAGATTGAGTGAGGAGATGCCAGCCTGCTATCCAGGGAGCAGCATATAATGGCACACAGGTAAAGCCACAGAAAATGTGACGGCATACAGATGAACAGAAATGGGCTGAGTTTAAGTGTAAGAGCTAGTCAGTAGTAAGCCTGAGCTAATGGCTGAGCAGTTTTAATTAATTTAAGCCTCTGTGTGATTATTTTATAAAAGGCTGCAGGACTGTGTATATAGTATTTGTCCTGACTATTGGCCAGGCTAGACACAGGAAAATTTTTAGCTTCAAGGGTCACCGTATGTGCCTTGAAGGCCTCTGCATATATGTTATCATTGTGTAGCTTGATGTTCTTGTGTGACTTCCAACGATGAGAGAGGGGGCGTATCTTTTTTTCCTGTGCTTGGGACCCTTTTCCTCCTACTGGGTTGCCTCGTTTATCCATGCTATGAGAGTTTGTGTCTAGTATTATTGTATCTCATTTATCCATGTTTGGTGGATAGCCTAAAAGATCTTTTCTGTTTTATTTTGTTTAATTTTTAGGGAAACAAAAGAGAAATTGACCTGGAGGAGAGAGAAGAAGGAGGAGGGAGTGACTGGGAAGAGTGGTCTTAGGACATCATATATGAGAGAAGAAAAAAATTAAAAACGGAAAATAAATAAAAATGTGGTGCATAGTGAGGCAAGGTGGGTCTCTGATCTCAGCCTTCAGAAGGCAGAGGCAAATATCTCTTTAAGTTTGAGGCCAATCTGGTCTTCATAGTGAGCTCTGGGCATAGTGAGCTGTGGTTTTGCAATGAGACTTTCCTAGAAACAACAAATGTTGAATAAAGTGCTAGTTACTAGTATAATAGTAACTGAGCAGTTATTCTTTCTGAGTTCTTTCCGGAACTCATAGTTCATCTTTTGTATGGTTTATTTTCAGTTTCCCAAATTCACTGAAGTTGCTTGCTTTTCAAGAATAGCCTGCTTATACCAAAATTAAAGTCAGTAAAATATTAATCGAGTGTTGCTCAGGAATGTTAATAGCATTAAATATGTAGCTCTTAGGAGACTGTGTCAAATATAGCATGGGATTGGTGCTACCAGTGGCTAGTGAGATTTAATATTAACTGAATTGTAGGATATAAAGAAATTGTGTTTATTATATAGTAACTGAGGTATTATTTAATATTATGTTTGGTGTTGTAATTTTTTTTCAAAACCAGCAATTAAAACAAAGTTAACAACAATGCACCTGAACTTTTTTCACACTCTTACACTGTTTTGTGTATTCTTTTGGCCTTGTTATTTGTTTTGTTTTGTTTTTACTGTGTGAGCACTTCAGATCACTTTAAAAGTAATGTGTTTAATTATCTGGTTGTCAAATTTTGAAAAGTAAATAGAAGTTTATTGTGACTCTCGATGGCATCATGACCTGGTGAATAGACACAATCTGAAGTTCCCAGATACAGTGTACATTTTACTTGCATGTATAAGGAAACATATATAAAACATTAAGTCTCCTTCTTCCATCCTTAACCAAAAAGGATACCAATTCTTGTTCTTTCTCTACAGTCACTTCTCTTCTTCACATCACATACTCAACTTCACTGCTAATTCTCACATAGGTATCAATTGACAGAATTACAAGCAAAACTATGCTTAATCTAGCAGTATAATTTGGTCTTCATGAGCATAACCTACTCTGAAAACAAACCATGTCTTTTCTTGTGGGCCCTTTGGAACAGTGCTTATATCTCACAGGACTCTTCAACTCAAAATAACAGTAATAATTACACACATTTAACTCCACTGAGGTGGAATTAAACTGTTAGTAAATTCAAATAATTTGTTGGTGGATACATCATCTGGTGGTAACCTGTATTTGCCTCAATATATTCAAACTTCTTGATATGGCTTTTTTTTTCTGCTTTTCATATCTCTGGAATATCCCTGTATTCAAATATCAAATATAGAAGGGATGATCTTTTACTTAATCAAGACTTTATTAAATAGAATGAAGGCATGCATAAATGGTTATAAGCATCAACTGAAAAGCCACAGACATTTACATGGGGAAATACAAATGAAGAGAAGAAAGCTATGTGAAATTGAGAGATTAACTGAAGAAGTCTGGAATACAGATTAAAGCAGATTTGGAAGCGGTCTCAATACATGTGAAAGACAATACCAGATCAGATGGGTAAAAGTACAAAAGGAATAACTCCTAGCATTTCTACAACCGCTTGAATGCTGATCTAATCATTTTTAATTTCCTCTTCCCTGTTTTTGACTGATCACAAATTCTTACCAGGTAATGTAAATCTCTGAAGATTTCAAATAGACATCTGAAATGAATTCATCAGCATTTGGGAAATCTATTTCAATCACAATTCCGAAAGGAGTCTACAATTGCAACAATACTTAGGGCAACCACAAGTTTGTATTTGGTTCTCATAAAAACTTTTTAACATTTACGTCCTTCTGTTCTAGCATCAGTACCTGACAGTGTGTTTTGTCAGACATAAGGTGTGTTCACATTTCACTGCACTCCACAGTGACTCCAGAAGGTCAGTGACCCACATGAATTTTTTAAGAAAGAGAGAAAATAAATCTAGTATACTGAGCCAGATGTCTTGACTAGATGCTTAATTTCTGTGTCAAAATAATTATCTACATTGGCTTGAGTTTGGAAGTATTATGCTTAAGAATTTTATTGGGTCACAACTGAAATGCCAGCGTTGTTTGGGTTAGATTATTCACTACTCATTCCTTCTCCAGCTGTATATGCCTGTGTCTGTCTAGAATTCTCTGTCTTAAACAATGAAGACAGTGCAAGTCTGTGAAAGAAGTATTTCAGGCTGTTACAACTCCTGCTGCCAAGTAGAGGAGTTACAGTAACACATTGTTTAAAATGAGCAAATTGCTTAACTCTCCTCTTGAAATATAGTATCAAAAGTTTTGTTTGCATGAAATATGTATTATATGTTATATTTTATTATTTTATATGTATTCAATACAACTAAAGAAGATAAATCTGATTTTGATATTTACATACTCCATTTTGGAGCCATTTAAGTATGTTAATTTTTCATTTGCTAGCCTTTTAAAATATAAATAAAGTCAACATAAGTAAATATAAATTTTTTATGACTCAAAAAATCAGGCCACGGGACTGGAAGGATTGAACAAAAATTAAAAGCACTATCTGCTTCGCAGAGAACCTGAATTCAGTTCTTATCAACCATGTGACAGCACCCAAACACCTGTAACTCCAGTTCCAGGTGACTGGACATCTATTTTGACCTACATTGAGTTCTGTGTGAACATGGTGCACATATATGCAGGAACATACACACATAAAATTAACTTTTTTACAAGTCAGGTTTTACTACACAGAGAAACCTTGTCTCAAAAAACCAAAAAAAAAAAAAAAAAACCAAAAAAAAAAAAAAAAAGACACAAGTCAGGTTTTAAAGACTAAGGCACCTGACCTCCATATTCCTCCTGAGCACTTGAAGAAGGTAAAAGTCTTCTTGTTACAAAATGGTTACTTATCAATTATATTAACTTCATATGAACTGAAATAAACATTGGAATTTAAAATACAGTTATTGCACTTTTAGCAAATTTTGGTGTCATGTGGTAACAAAGGACTTTGTTTAATTGTTGAAGATCGGATAGCTTTCATTTGAATATTGCTGCCAACCTAATTGCTAACATTGCCAGGAGCCAGCGAGGAAAACATAAGCAAAGAGTAATAAAAACCTCTGCTAAATCTGCTGGATAGACACCCTATGGTCATTATGTGCAACCTAGAAATGTTTTGTACACACACACACACACACAAACACACATGCATGCACACACGTATGCACACACACGCAGGCACACACACACACACACACACACACACACACACACACAAACTCATTACTTAATTTGTGATTTCTATTACAGTATTACTAGCATGATGGTCCACAGCACTTAAATTAAGTACAGACATTTTATCACTGCAATTGAGGAGTAAGAAAATGGAAGCAATAACAATGAAATGTAGTTCAATTATAAAAATTCAATAGATTTTGAAATATATATGGCCAAAGCTATCACTGAAGGGAACAATTTGAAAATTATAGAAGAATGCTATCTATGTTGGTTATTTTGCCAGCTAAAATAACTATCACAATTGTACAAATTTTAAGTTTATCAAGAAATTATCCAAACACTATATTACACATTATACATTACAAATTACTTATGTAATAATAGTTATGCTTAAAACATGATTGTAAGTCAAGTTTGGGATTTTTTGAAAAGTAGAGATTGGCATTCATTTGCATTATTTCTCTCCATGAGAATGTAAAAGAAGAAAATGTAAAAGAATATTAGAGTTCTGGATTCCAGACTTGGCCACAGCTTTTCCCTACCACATCTTACTTGTTTTGTGAACTGACCTGGAGTGAGCTCCTGATTAGCATTGCCTTTGACCATGTCCTATTATGAAATGAGGTGGAAACAAAGGCCCGAGGTTGGCTTGTTCTCCCTCACAATTCCTCTGGTTCATGCCATAGTAGGAAAAGCCCAATGTAGACTTCTAGAGGGATAACCCAGCATCCACATCCCCCTTGCTGACTGTCTACAGAGATGTAGGTAAGGGATCTCATGCTAGGGCATCCATTACTAGCTCACAGCAGGTGCAAGAATGAACCAGACAAAGCAAACTACCCCAACTTATGATAATATCAAAAGCAACAGTGAAGTCACAATCTAATTTGATAATTGCTGTTTTTAGCCATCTTCTCTGGGAGGGGATAATTTTCTGAATAATAAAAGACACATTCAAAAAATGCATAAATCAAAAATCTTGTGGTAGGATGTAGCTGCCTTATGCAATATACACAAAATAAAAAGTTATACAGCAGTCTCAACATTGGTAGAGATGGACCTGAAATACACTTGCAAGAATGAAATATAAAAGCATGTGGTGGTCCATGCCTCATCCCAATGCTTGTGAGGTTGAGGCAGAATTGCCATGTGTTTTAGGCCATCCTGATCCATATATGATTCCAGTCCGACCAGGACTGTCAAATGATAGTCTGTCTCTAAAGAAACTTGAGAGAGAGAGAGAGAGAGAGAGAGAGAGAGAGAGAGAGAGAGAGAGAGAGAGAGAGACAGAGACAGAGACAGACAGAAAGAAGACAGAGAGAGAGAGAGAAGAAAACATAAGCAACCAAGAATTAATTATAATAATGGAATGAAATGACTACTAGTCATCACTTACTTTGCAGTTACTCCTTTTACTCAGTTCATATCCACTAACATTGCCTTTCTAGAAGAGTAGTACTATGCTTATCCACTCACTTCCATTTTGTAACAGGAGGAAACAGGTTAGATCGGTAATACACATCATTGTTCTGAACTAGTTTGACTCTAGAAGGTGTAATTTAACTGATACTATATTACTTCTATGACAGATAATCAAAGCATAATGTTTGACATATAAAATCTCTAACACAGTATTTAACTTTCAGCTCAGAGTATTATCTTAAAAATCAAAAACTTACCTGGAGCCAAAAGGAAAGCATAGGACCTGACATGTATCAAAGCTTCGATTAGTACTATTTTCAGAACAGTAGACACACAAAATGGTATCAAAGACATTGCTTGATAAGGTTGAATTTGATTACTTCCTCAAGACAGAGTAACTTCTCTAGTGCTTCTGGAAATGCAATGTGTTTTGACTGGGACATAAATATTTATATTCATAATACATTTGTTGAAAATACTTTAGGCATTGTTTTTCAGAAATAAAAATGAATCCTTTCTTTAAAATAAACACTATGCATAATTAATACTATTTTGATCTCAAGCTTAGCTATTATTTTACTGCTCTAGTTAAAATAATTTTGTCATATAAATACATTTGCCTTGTCTTCGCATCCAGTTGCTATTGTTTCTATGGCAATCATCAAAAATCACTAAAGTAGTGGAAATAGAAAGTTATTGTTTGGAGTTTCTTCAATGACCTATTATTGTTTAATTTTAATTAATAAATTTTACACATATGATATTGAAAATCTTCCTTGAACATCTGTAACAGTGAAACATTTAGTTCATTACTGAATTATCTCCATGGATGAATTACAGGAACTCTCAGAAAACCAACATTTAAAATAATTTGGTGCTTATTCATAAAAGTATGGTTGCAACATTTATTCATGAATTTCATGTGATATATTGTCTTACTGGACTCTAGAAGCATTGGCATTCATTACTTGCGTGATGTGATGAATGCTATGTGAAGGAGATGGTAAAGAGCATTGGACCTGCACACTGCTCACATTACTTCCACTCAAAGAAAGCTACATCGTTCCATTAGACTGCAAGTACTAAACAGAGCATGTGGAACCAAGTATTGTTTCAAGATGTTGATGTGTGTGCACAAGTTGAGTGCAAGCCTTCTAAGATGATACCCAAGTTACTGCAAGCTTATACACAATGTCAGGTTGTGTCCTCCTTTCCTGTCTCACGTGATTTTCTTACTATAGTTTTCTGTAATTACAGACTGAATAAATGACTTGCATATGCAACCTTTAACCACAGTTTAATTTTAAGGGAATCTATATCTAGATGGTGACAAGGTTGTTATTATAATGAAACATGGATATGAGTCAGAGGATAGTATATGTCCCATTGGTGATTGAAAATTGGCTGGAAATACATCAAACTGAAAGACCACAACTGCTCAGGTCTCATCAATAGAAATGGAGTGATTTACATAATACCTCTAACTCTTATAACACATTCCAGCAATAGTAATTACAGAAGTGTTGGAATCAGCTACATTTTATTTACTGTCCTCATAATTTTGAAGAAAAATGATGGCTGACTCAGTTCAACTACTTTACAGTATACTACACACAGGAATCTTTTCATGGAACAATTTAGAAAGATTTTCTTTTTTGTCCAATGGAAATTTTTGATTGTACCAAACAAAAACCTAAGTTTTGATTCTCTCCTCCCCACTGTCTCTCTCTCTCTCTCTGTCTCTCTCTGAGTGTCTCTCTCTCTCTCCCCCTCTCCCTCTCTTCTTCCCACCAATCCTCCCTGTCTCCCCCTCTATGTGTGTGTTTTTCGGTCAGAAGCTCTAGCTACTATTTATTTATTTATTTGTTTGTTTGTTTGATCATTTATTTAGTGTTGCTTATTTGACCTGGCTGCCTGACCAGTTTCCCCCCCCATGGACCCTCTCCACGGTGCTGCTGGGTTTTTAAGACCACACCATGAGTCCAACTTTGTTTTAAACATAATTTCTGGCCATTGAAATCAGGTCCCCATGCTTGCATGCCCAGCATTTTATCAACTGAAGGATCTCTTCAGCCTAAGCCCCATGTTATGACTTTAAGAATGTAAACATATTGGACATTGTAATTTCACTGCATGACCATATCTTAACTAGAAAATTTAAGTCCTTTTTTAGAGCTACCTGATAACTAGACACAAAGGACAGGTCTGTGCCCTCTAGACTCTTCTGAGCCATTTAAATGAGAAAAGAAAATGTGTTTGCCTATCTCATAGTGTAGGGTAGAACATTTACAGTGCTTGGAGATCCGGCATGGCTTCATCTAGGATGTGTATTTACAGTGCTTAGGGATGCAGCATGGCCTGATCTAGGATGTAAGTCCATTAATAATGCTTTTGCTCTTAGCTTTGCCTTCCTTCCTTTCTTGTCTCTACATCAATAGCCAAGGAAAACCTTAGCATATGTAAGTGACGATTGTGACCTGAAAATGTGAAGAAAGGATTATTTTCGAACATACACAGAAACTGACTGAAATACAAAAGTGCAAGTATGGAGGATACATACAGAACTGTCCATGATAGTATTACACCATTAGAAAGAGGAACGTTACAATGTGGCAACAGAGAGAATGTTTCAAAGATTTCTGATAAATCACACTGGAAATCTCACCAACCACATCAGCAACCAATACCAACATACTGTCTGCTCTTTTTTTTTTAAAAAAGGGAATAGGGAGGGGAAACTGGATGGGATGTAATGTATGAGATAATAAAAGAAAAATAAAAGAAAAAAATTTAGTTTTATTTTATGTCTATGAATGTTTTGTCCGGTGTGTATTTATTTGTGCCATGTGTGTGCCTATTTCTTGATTCCCTGGAATTATATACAAAATGCTATGTGCTGCCATGTGGGGTTTAAACACTGAACTTGTACTATCTGAAAGAGCATCAAGGCCTTTTAACCACTGAGTAAAATTTTGTAGCCTCCAAACTGTTCATATATACACATTTAAAAAATATTCTTTAAGACTTCCATACAAGTTTTGATCATATTTGATCACCTTCCCACCTCCACGCTTTCCCAGCAGTAGTTTTCCAAATATCTTTTTTGAAAAGTTTTCAGTATTATTTGTTGCTTCTGGTATTTCCCCCTATACTCTACTCTCCCCCTTCACAATCCCAGTTCAAACCTTCTTGTTCTATTATTTTGTCTTTAACACTTTATAACCGTGTGTTCTCTCTTTCCTCATTTGATACCCTGTCCCCAGCCTGTAGTAATTTCCTGACCTCAGTGGTGATACTTTGTGTATGCTCTAACAAATTAAGCTTGCCTGAAGATCAGGTGGCACACGTGTCTTTAATCCCAGCACTAGGGAGTTTGAGACAGGAAGTGATATAACTGGGGGGCAAGGGGACACACGAATATAAGGCAGGAGGAGAAAGGAGCTCAGTTCTTTTGGCTGAGGAGTTGGTGAGGTGACAGGTGGCTGTGACTTGACTTGTTTATCTCTCTGATCTTTCAGCATTCACCCTGATATCTGGCTCTAGGTTTTTTATGAAGACCAATTAGGATTCATGCTACAGAGATTCCAAATTAAACACGCATATTTAAAGTTTCAAAGTTAAGATGAACACATGTGATGAATATGTGGTGTTTGTTTTTCTGTATCTAAGTTACCTTACCGAGAATGATTCTTTCTACTATACATTTACCTGTGAATTTCAGAGTTGTCATTTTCTTAATTATTCTGAATAAGATTCCATTGTGTAAACATACCTCATTTTTATTATCCATTCCTCAGTTCCCGGACAACTTGTTTGTTTCCATTTCCTGGCTAATGTGGATAGAGGACTAATGTAAGGTGGGTACGGCCAAAAGCACTGGGCCACGCCTTAAGCAAACAAAGAGCTGTGACATGCACAGTAGTGTCCTGACGCAGAGGGACCTGGAACCCCATCCCCAAGATGACAACTGCAGACCTAAGAGCCAGGGCCTAATCAAGAAAGCCCACGATAGCCATGGAAGCAGAGCCCACCAAAAAGCCACGTAGATAAACTTCAGCCCTTTGTTTTATCAACGAGATTGCTTTGCGAACCTCCCAGAGCCTGGGTCGCTGGTTCTGTGTCTGCTCACCCCCTGCCCCCAGGATCAGAGACAGCAGGACCCCAGCTACAGAGCCAGCAACAGAAATGGATATGGATGGCCAGTGTCTCCAGAGTGGGATCCATTTCAAGCGTTTTGAGGAACGTCCAAATGGATCTGCGTGGTGACCTCGTCAATCTCTACACCCACTAACAGGGAGTCCGCGTTTCCCTTTTACTATTGCCAGTACTTGTCCTCTTTTGTTCTAATCTTAGCCATGCTGACTTTCCTAAGATGGAATCCCAATACAGTTTTAATTAACATTTGTCTGATGTCTAAGGATGCTACATTTTTTTTTAAAAAAAATGTTTCTTATTTGTTAGCGTTTAAAATTTGTAAATTGTCTATTTAGTTACATGTCCTATTTTTAAATTTGTTTCTTAATTTCATGAGTAAAGATCTTTCCCATTCTGTAGGCTGCTTCTTCTCTTACATGATGGTTTCTTCTGCTGTGCACCATCTTTTTATTTTCATGAGGCCCCATTCAAACATATTCTCAATATTGAAGGCACCAGAAGATGGAAAGAGTGCCTATGTTAGTGGGCTGATGTGGTTAATATTGTGAGAATGGCAATCCTACCAAGAGTGAACTACACAGTCATCACAATCACCATTAAATTACAGTGCAATACTGAAAAATTCTTAAATTTTATATGGAAACAGAAAAGAGGCAGGGTGGCCAAAACATCCCTGAGCAAGATAAACACTACTCAGGATTTCACTACCTAGTAAAGGGTAAAGGTCTCTAGAGTAACATAATTCATAGAATGAACCTCCTTTCTCTCTTTCTCTCTCTCTCTCTCTCTCTCTCTCTCTCTCTCTCTCTCTCTCTCTCTCTGTGTGTGTGTATTTATATATACACAGATATGTATACATATATATATATATCTGTATATATATATATATATATATATATATACATACACACACATACACACACACACACACACACACACACACACACACACACACACACACACACACACACATATAGACAGCCAGCTAATCCAACAGTGGATGTCTATGAATGGAAAGTCCAAGAATCTAATAGTTCCTCAGTCCACAGGGCTGTTTGTTTGAGTTGGTCTTCAGTATATGCTAGAATCCCAAAGAAGTTGCCTTTAATGCCAGTCAAGTAATGGATGTGCTAGCAAGGTGAGAACAAGCAGGAGTATATCCCTACTTAGAGTTCCAGATAAAAAGTGTTTTTCCCGTCTCAAGATCAAGATTCAAGGCATGTCTGTTCCTACTTCAAAAGATAAGGATTAAAGGCATGTGTCTTCCTAACTCAAAGATACAGATTAGAAGTAGATCTTTCTACTTCAAACTAAACAAAAAGTCCCGCACAGGTTTATATACCCTCTGGCTTTGGGTTTTATTTCCAGATGTCATCAGGTTGACAACCAAGAAGAATCATCACACCATCCTAGACTTCAAGTAACTACTGAGCTATAGTTAAAAAACAAGTCACCTGAATAAACACAGACTCATTGATAGGTATAATACAATTGAAGACTGACATAGGAACTGGTCTCCTACAGCCACCCGAGTGTTGACTCAGCAATAAATCAATAAGGTTCTTGGTTAATTCCTAATTCCCAGTGGTCTCTCTAGTAGGGCTGCAGGCTTGCCTTTACTCTGACTTACTGTATTCTTTCTTGGGCATCTCTTTGACTCTAGGTTTCCATGGAAAGGCATGAATGTTTCTTCATGCAAGGCTTCAGGTCATGGAAAGATACCTCATACATGTGCAGGGCTCACCTTTACCTGGTACCACTGTGTGAGAGAGATAAAGAAGCAGAACCTGTTTTCTCACTCTCTTGTGGCTGTTGATTCTTGCTTGCAATGTTATAGTAGGGAAACATTGCTATCATTGCTACTTTCGGATTTGCAAGATGCCCTAGTTAAGCTCTTAACACGTTTTTCTCACACTTTTAGAGCAAAAAGAAAAAAGGTAATTCTTAGGGAAGTGAATAGACATTATCTAAGCTCTCATGTAGTTGAAATTTTCCTTGGGTCACCAACCAGCTCCCAAATAAAGACACGGAGATTTATTATTAGTTATGATTGCTTGGCCTTAGCTTAGGCTTGTCCCATTAGCTCGTTTAAGTTAATTTAATCTGCTTTTATTCACCTACATATTTCCTCGGGCTTTTTAACTTTCTTTCATTCTGTATGTCTTATTTTTCTTGCTTCCTCTGTGTCTGGTTGCTGGCCCATGGCATCTCCCTTCCATTTCTTTTTCTTTCTTCCACAAGCCTAAATTCCTCCTCCTACTTACTCTCCCTGCCTGGAAGTCTTATGTATACCTCCTCCCTCAATATTGGCAGTTCAGCTTTTTAATTAGACAGATCAGGTGCCTTAGGCAGGCAAGGTAAAGCAGCAACGCTTTTTTACATAATTAAACAAATGCAACACATCTTCACATAGTTAACCAAATATTCCACAACAGTCTCAGGATCAAAAAGGAAATTTGACCTGTCATTGGGATGCCTTGGGAAGTAGTATACTAGATGAGTTGCATATGTCCCCTTGGTATGCATGGCATTCCAATATGGATGTTAGAAAATACTTTCAGTCTACTAGAATAAAAATTGTATCTATATGTAAATTGTTTCTTCATATGGTATAGGATAATTCTCAAAATGTCATAATTAAATAATCACCATTATTACTAAATCAAGAATATCAACACTCTGCTTGTAAATATTACACCTGATAATTTTAGGAATTCTTAAAGTATAATACAAATTAGTAGTCATACTTAGAGAACAACATGACCATATTCTTTTTTATCAGAAAGAACTTTCGTTAGTAATTTGGAAAAGAAAAATTTAGATAAATACAAAGTTGGTATTATGTAATGACATATCAGTGAGTATCAGTCTATTTAATTAATGTCACCTGGAATCCCAGTGTATGAAGACCCAAAGCCACTGGATCCACAAAGACTATCCTGGACATGCTATACTACCTTTTCATTATTTTTATTTTTTCTTTACTTTTTAAGCTAAGTTACCATTAATCTTCCAAAAATTTAATATTATCTCCAAATTCTTCAATAATACACATCATGAGGCATATCTTTTGAAACAGGAAGTGTTCTGTTTTACTAGTTCTGTGCAGTTTATATGGTCTGATAAATAAAATTCCCCTCATGAATTACTTTCTTTAGAAAATTGTATTACATAAATCTCTTGTGAAGCCTCTGTGATTTATTTCTGAATTTTATGTTGTTCATTTCCTTATCTACCCAACATTAAGTGATATCATCAGCAGAGAATATTACTTTCTGATCTAAGACAGAATATAGATATGGGCTTAGCATATTTTAAGATAATAATAAACAACCATATAAGTTGAAACACCATAAGCATTAGAGAATTTTAGGTACTACGTATGGATATTTCTATTTTAGATGTGTTAGAGCGGTTCAAGGGTTTCAAAGTCTGTCCCCCACTATTTTCCCGGTAACAACAGTAGCTGGGATGTGCTGACTCCTGGTAGAAAGGAATACTCATGAGAGCTCAGGATAGACACTTTAGTTCTCCCTGCTAGGAGAGGAGCAGAGCAACATGCATTACTGCACTTAGTCTAAAATTCCCTCCCTTAATTGCTTGTTCACAGATAGAATGCAAAAACAAATGTGAAATGATTTCATCCATGCAAATGAAACACCCTCAAGGGTGGCACCAAATACAGTGGATTGAATATCCATCCATCCATAGTCCTGTGAGTCAGTCAGATGGCACTGAAATCATTACACATGAGAGAAATAAACATCTAATTTTCATTACACCTCTGAATTATTTTGTCACATTAATATAACATCCGTGCAAGTGTAGCATAGATGTCTGCATAGACAATAAATGCTATGTGGCTGAAATATAAAAGATTTTTATTAAAATGAGGAATTTCAAATAATTAGCAGGATGCAAAGATCCATCATTCTCTTATGCTCTATCAGAATGATACTTTGATTTCCATTCTGGAAATGAAGTTGGAAATGAAGCTCATCAGATCAGTTCTGTTCCCACTTAAATAAACCAAAACTTTCATATTTTGCACCATTCCCACTATCTAAGCAGTTCTTACCTGCCACCTCATCATCCTTAAGATCTTTTCACATTTTCACAATTTGTTTTCTCATCTTTTCAACTTTGTAAATAGTTATCGTTTTAATTAAAATATTTTTTGCATGTACTTTAGAAATATGCTACAGATTGAAAGAAATTATGTCTCTGCTATTCATAGCTTATGATAGCTTTCACTTTCTGAAAAACATTCTTAGTTATAAACAGGTAAATGTAGAATATTTTTATATATGAACATATTAATGTGCTGTTGATACATAAATATAAAGTTTGACTTTTACTTAGTTGGCAGAAATTTTAGATATACTTCCGAAGATATCTCTTTGCTTTAATAGTAGGGTGAAAACATGGATTTATTTTCTTCTTAATTTTCTTACTGAAAATATTGGAATTAATGTTGCCCTTCTCTCTCTTTGTCATGTTATTAATATTTTTTGAATAATCACCATTATTTTATACTTGCATCCTGATTTCATGTTTCTTTCCTCCCTCTGTAATAATTTAGTCTCTTGTTATATTTTGATGTTTCCTTTTCTTTCTATGCTGGCTGCATTGTATTTCAATAATACATGACCTGGAAGAATTATGTTTCTTATTAACACTTGCTGGACTTGTCTTAGAAAATTAGAAGTTTTATTTTATTTTTAATAGAATGGTAATAATATTTTTCTATTGTCTTTTTCCTAAAAGATTGAGTTTCTATATTTGTCATTCTTATTTGATGATTGAACATTCCTAAGCTTGAAATAGTTTGCATCATGAATTTGCCACAACAATCAATTAATGAAGATTTGTATATTTAATTCATTAAGTGTAAAAGGAGTATTTAACTGTAGTTCCCAAGATGCGAATTTATATCTATCTTCCTCTCCTAACATGATGTTTTAATGACACCTCTGTTTCCTACACCTTCTGTCAAATGCTACTTTTCTCATATAAAAATTATGTTTATAAACATAATGAGGACGTCTCCATCAATGATGCACTATATATAACCATGAGAGTCTCATAACACCATTGTGTGGCTACAGCTAAAATATCCTTCTAACATAGAGATGCTATAGCCACTGCAAAATCATGGTGTGCACGTTAACTGTGTGTGTGTGTGTGTGTGTATGTGTGTGTGTTTTAACACTAGTGAAACTTAACCCACAGTGTTGCTGATGTAGAAACAAGTATTGTCCATTCTAATTTGTGCAGTATGTAACATCTGAATTTAATACATTATAGTTTGAAGTATAAATTATACTATATTTTTATTGCTTTGTAAAGTAATTCTGTCTATATAAAGGTCACCACAGTCATTTTTCTATGATATTCCACATGTGTTACATGTATCATATTTGTTGTGATCACATCATTGTATTTCTTGTATTTCACTTGATGTTAGTTTGTTCATCATGGTCAATAAGCATGTAGAATCACCTGCTTGTCTTGTTTTTAATAGGTCATATCAAGCACTGTTATACAAATTAAAGTGACCAAAGACTAGAAAGTTGACAAAACTAGTAATGTTCACTGCTCAGGCATGTCCCATTATACTGCACCTAAGACCATGAAAAAATAAAAATGTGGGCAGCTGCTAAGTTAGCCACTCATTGATGGTAATGAAACTAATACACATCCAAGGAGAATCTGTTTAAATGTGGAATGCTGTCCTCAGAGCATAGCACCTGTTAATGTCTTCATTACAGCAGCTGTGACTACATACAAGCGACTCTCAACAGTGCATCTGTCTGTATTCTCTCATAGAAGGGGAAAATTAGGTCCTCTCTGGATTCTAGCTACGTAACACATACAGAAAATTTCTATTTTCATTTTTTTTCTTTATTTTCCATTTTAATTAAAATACAGTATCATTTTGCACCTTCCCTTTTCCTCTTCTAGCCCATGTCATGTCTTATCCCTTCAACCCTCCCATATCTCACTCCTTATTTCCAGATTCATGGCCATTTTTATTATTGTTATTGTTACATATATATGAATAAATATATAAATACGACTTGCTCAGATGCTGTGGTGCTGCTTGTTTGTGCATGATTTCAGGACTGACCACTAACTCTTCTGAATGAGGCAACTGTGAAAACAAACGATTATTTCCTCATTAGGATTTTGCTTCTTACCTTCCTTGCCCACCACCTTACATTCATATCATATTTGAGAATTTAAATTAATTATTTAAATTACTATTTAGGCTAGTATGTTTTCATTAAAATATTAAATACATTGTTTAAGGAAAAATAATGAGGCATGGAGTAGCTAAAACAATAATTTTACTCCAAAATAAGCACACTTCTGTGTTAATAGGGATTATACTGCTCACTTCAAGTACAATTTGATCATAGTTTTCCTAATCTTACAAGCATTTCTGGTGCATAACACAACATTGAAGTCATCTTGACATATGTACTTTGCTTCTATTTTTGGTTGCCTTTGTTGCAAAAAGTAGATATCATACACTATTTAGACAAGAATTGATGTATATCCTCCATGGATCAGCAAACACAGGTCTATTAATAAATGTTTTTCAGACTTTCTATTCACTTAATTCAAATATTTTGTACATCAATGCCTAGATCAGATCCTGGGAGCTGCATGATTGGTTACCTACTCAAGATGTTGAGTACTCAAAGTGTCCAGAGACAGGTTAGACTTCTATCAAATAGGGGTACTATAGCATGAAAGAAAGGGAAAATCAGCTCCTCCCACATACAAAACAAGCATCCTTAGGTAATAAGTGGGAAGAATGGTTAATGAAAGGCCCTTGTCAATGTTTCTTTACTTCTGCATATCCCTCCTTTTTAACCCTATGTGTTTGCCAATGAAAATCCTTAAAATTATACTAGTGGAGATCCATGAATTCTGGACTGGTGCCTGTGGAGCCCCCATGGGACTGGACTAGGCCCTCTGGATATGGAAGATGGTTGTTTGCCTCGACCTGTTTGGGGGGCACCCAGGCAGGGGGATAGGGATCTGTCCCTGGTCTATGGGCAGGCTTCTGGGAATCCAGTGCCTGTGGTGTGATGCCTTGCACAGCCTTGGTGCAGTGGGAAGGGGCTTGGACCTGCCTAGGCTCAGTGTGCTGGGCTCTGCTGACTCCCCATGTGAGACCTCGATTTGGGGCATGTGGGGATGCAGAGTGGCTTGGGAAAGAAGGCTGGGGGGTGGGAGGAGGGAGGAGGGGGGATCTGTGGATGGTATGTGGAGTGAGTACAAACTTTCTTTTTTTTTTTTTTTTTTTTTTTTTTGGTTTTTCGAGACAGGGTTTCTCTGCGTAGCTTTGCGCCTTTCCTGGAGCTCACTTGGTAGCCCAGGCTGGCCTCGAACTCACAGCGATCCGCCTGGCTCTGCCTCCCGAGTGCTGGGATTAAAGGCGTGCGCCACCACCGCCCGGCCGAGTACAAACTTTCTTAATAAAGAAAAATGAAAAAATCATTAAAATGTAGTAAGATATAAAAAGAGAGAGAATTTTTTTCAATCACTTCATATTCCTAGCTGTAAAAAGCCTATGAACCACAACAATGACCATCATGACAAGATATTCTCCATGGTGTAATAATGGCATTATATCTCAGGGGTAAATAACTGCTCCCTACTTGGACTTAAGGTTCACTCAATAGACAGGGATTCATGCTTGTCACTGTAAACTTAAGCAACCACCTCTGGCTAGTGAGGTCATAGACTCCAAGGAAGAACTTACTACTGCTATTTGTCTACACCAGTGTAATTTCTAACTCATTGTAAATACTTATCCTTATACCCACAGATAAGGAAGGTCTCACCCTCCACTAAAGAACATCCTTTCTGCAGCAGACAGAAGCCATCACAGAAGTAAGTCCACAGCAAGTCAAAATGCAGAGAACAACCGATCATACATTGTCTATTGCCAATTGATACATCTACAACACAATAGCTACACCTAAGGGTCAGGAAACATTTCAGAAGAGAAGACAGAATGACTGTAAGAAGCAAGTATCTGATGTGAGATAGTTTCTTCTATATGTGAGAAAAGTGAACCAACAAAATATCAATGATAAGGTCACTTAAAAAAGACTTGCATAATGACAATCCGAGCTGACCTGTCAACATTGATAGGAGAATCTCATAAGGCCCCACTTCAGGGAGAAGTGCTAAAAGCAATTAATGACTCCAGAGAGAAGGAAAATTAGTTTTTGCCCAGGATGGTCCTCTTGATAGTTTATTCAACATTGCATGGCTATAGCAGTAGTAAACCTATAGAAGAATATTTAATATATTAGTTAGTCATATATTGGCTATATAGGAGGTTAATAATACAAATTGGATTAGTCACAGAAAATACTTATAGTAAATAAAATTATATTGGCTCAACATGTACTTCTAAGAAAATGTCATTTTAATGATCTGTTTTAATTTTATATTTTGGGTGTTTTCCTACATGAGTGTATATATACCAATATATGACTGGTACCTGTAGAGGCAAGAAGAGGGCAGTGAGTCTCTTGGAACTGAAGTTACAAATGATTATGGGATACCATGTGGGTGCTATGGAAAAGCTATGAATATTAAGGTGGGAGAGGGAAAATATATGACTTACTGAGCTTTCTAACAGTACATTTTGGCTGTTTCACATGTTTTGAGTAACTGAAAAATGAGCAGAAATACAGAGGCACATATGGAGATACAAAACTTAAACAAGAACCAGTAAATAATATTTTTGTCTAGTATTTTCTAAATCACAGAATAACATAATTAAGCGATTTTCATGAAGACTGTATACAGATACAAATTTTGATTCACCTGTAACAATTGTAATAAAACAGCAAAGATATCTCCATTGTACATCCAATATTTTGCATAATCATTGAAGAGTCTTGAGGATAAGGCATCTATCACACAGAAAGCAAACAGATCTCATTTCTCATCATTGAAACATCATATGGCGCAACCAGCAAATGTGCCAGCTCACATATTTTCATGATAATATTCTTCTCATGGTTAAATGCTGCTACCATAAATTCAAGCATTTTATTTAACTTGGAAATAATTTTGCTTTGTCTGGATTATTAAGTTCCCTTAATCCAGAGTTTACTAGCTAACCTTAATTTTATAATAAAATTGTCTCCTACAATGAAAAGCAAATTGCAAAAATTGAATAGTGTTTTTAGAAATATATTGTGTGTTGTCTGGTTATACATAGATGTGTTTACACAGATTAAGACATTGTTTCACATAATGGAATTTTGTTTGGTTTGATCTTGTGTAGATCTTGTTCAGGTGACCAAGCTGCTGTGACTTCAAGAACATTTTAAACCACTGCTTGTGAAGCACTATAATTTACATTCTTCATGTGTCTCCTGTCATGGTCCCCAAGTCTTGCCAGGAAGTTGATAAAAATGTCACTGCTTTCACTAATAGTAGTCAATAGCTGGCGAGGGAAGGAGGATCATTCTTTTTGTGGTTATAGCCATAAGTAGGTTGTCTATCTTCCAGTGAGTGGCTTCCAACCTATGCATATATGAGCATCATTAACTGGAATGAGTGAGTTATTAAAAAGGATAAAAGGAAACCAAATTGGAAAGGTGATGTTTTGGGGTTAGATCCCAGGAGAGATAAAGAAGGTATTTGGGATTTGGGATCTGATCTTATTCATTGTATAGATTTGAAATTCTCCTCTAATAAATTTAAAATAAAAATAAAGAAATGATTACATTCTCTGTGCTATTCTTCTTTAGAACTGAGAACATATGAACTGTTTAGTTTGTGCAGCATGCGCTGTTTCTTCACAGAAGAATGGAATGATGAATGTTCCTGATGGATACAAAGGCAAATACTATGTTGCATTTTCTCATACATAAAAACATGGCTTCTGAGAAGTTTCTTATCTTGTACATGAACCATATTAATTTAAATGTTACAATAAATCAGAAAAGTTGCTGTAGCTCTTCCAAACCTGTTCTAGCCCATTGAGTAGCAAATGGGGCAAAAGTAGCTCTTAATTAAATTCATCTGTGGTGGCTTTTTCCTAACTAGCAACAAATGAGGATATTCAATGTTTTCTTCCATTTCCTAGGAATGTGCAACTATTTTCTTTAAGTGTTATTTATCTTGAGAAAGTAATTATAATAATTAAAGTGTATATTATAGTGCATTTGAAAATGAAATATTAAGGGCATCCTTTACAATCTAAAAAGTATAAATTCTATGCAGCAGCTATACTCATCAAAGGGTTCATTATGTGACTATATTTTCAGCTAGTTTTCACTTTATAGAAATTCTTATTAGGTCATTTTTGCCTACGCAGATTTATACTTAAATGAATAAGAAGGCATTCAACTTTTAAATTACTGACATTTTTAATAGTATAAACCTTTAATATTTAATATAGTGAATTGTGTAGGAAAGAAGGATATCTCATGACAAGAACAACAAAGTGATCATTTTATTTAGAAGTTAGACATGTTTCTCCATTTAGTTTTCTGTGTATGTTTAAATTACTGCCAGACTAATGACTTTACATTTATCTGTGTTTTCAATTTCTCTGTATGAAAATAGTAGAGTACTTTTATATACAATGTTATATTTATGATACTTTTTTATTTATGAGGAAAAGGAAATAATATAGAGTTCCTTAGATAGATATTATTTTATTCGTTTCTCTGCTTAGGGCTTAGAATCAAGAGTGCCCTCAAAACTGGACACTAGTTAATATTTTCTGAATGAATAAACAATGAATATGGCCAATTGTTTATGTCTCTTTGGAAAGGATTTTTCAAAGATTTGGAACAGAGATTCAAAAAATATACATAATTTTCTTATATCATCAAAAAGCTCATTAGCTAAACATATTTTATAAGGATACTAAATATGTATAACATATCACTTGGAAATTAACATCACAGTACAAAGTAGAACACAAATGACAAATGAGAGATGTATCCATAATACATAGAAGAGTTTCATAAAATACATTCAACTGTAAATCACCCTCCCCCCCGATAAAATACTATGGTTTAAATGCTCTTGTTCTTTCAATAGCTCCTTGTAAATTTGATACAGAACAAACATTACTGAAAAATGGGGCCCAATATGAGGTGCTTATGTTATGGAGTTTGGAGATTGATGCTTACATCAATGGATTAGGGTGATGTGTTATATCCTGTGAAAACTTTTGTAAATGTTGTTCCAGGATCAGACATTAAATAAATCATCCTCCTTTTCCTTATTCATTCTGTTGTGTTTAATTTTCATACTGTATTTGTACTATATTTTTAAATTCACTAATTAACTACATTATTGTGTCAATTATTGTTTATTAAAGGATCTATAAAATTATAATTAATAATCCAGGCACTATACTAAAAGAGTTACTGAGGAAATGCATAACACACGTTTCTTCATAAAAATATTCACTGTTTTTACTAATAATATTTTTCAAAAGGATAATCTACTTAACTGACATTTTCTCCAAACTGACATTCAATAAAAGTAATATTATATTAACAATGAATAGGACATCAATAGACATTCAAAAAGAGAGCAAATATTGAGTTCTATTAGTAGCATTGTATCTATAGAACTTACTCTTCTGTAGAAAAAAATGCAAAATGTAAATAAAATAAGGACTTTGCTGAAGAACTTAGAATGAAGCAATACACATTTCTTAGTTAAGGTTTTATTGCTGTGAAGATACAATAAGACCAACTCTTATAAACAAAAAATATTCAGTTGCGGTTGGCTTACAGTATCAGTGGTTTAGTCCATTATCATCATGGCAGGAAGAGTTGCAGCATGCAGGCAGACATGGTGCTGGAGAAGGAGCTGAGAGTTCTACATCTTGATCTGCAGACAGTAGGAAAAGAACTGGCTTGAGCTTCTAAGACCTGATCATCCACCTAGCTTCCACCTCTCCCCATGATATGCTTCCTCCAACAAAGCCACACCTACTCCAACAAGGCCACACCTCCCAATAGTGTCAGTCCCTATGAGCCTATGGGGCTGTTTTCATTCAAACTACCACTGCATATTTTGTGGAGTGGACTTTTACTAAGTAAGTTCTTTCAGTCACATTTAGCATTTTGCAGTCATATTTCAGTTGTCAAGTGAATTGTTTGTTGTAGGAGAAAAAAAAAATCAGTCATTTTTGCTTAAAGACCAAGAGTCTTAAATCCAGGGAAACTTCTTGTCAGTTACATAGATGGACCATCTTAGAGAAAGTTCCCATAGTAATCTTAGCATTCCATCAGTATTTGAGCATTTCTATGTTATAGGATTTTCTTCAATTTTTTTCATGAATATCATAATGTTTTATAACAGGAGTTTCCTTAGTTTAATTTATTCCAAGATTTTTGAAGGCTGTTTGAATGGCTGATTTATTTATTATTACATTTTACTTTTACATAGCAAGGCTACTAATTATTGTGTGTTTACTTTGTATTGTACTATTTGCTGAATGTACAAATTGTATTATTTGCTCAATATACAAACTGTAGGAGTGTTCTAGTGAAGTCTTTATGACTTTTTTTGTATGTGTAGCATCATACCATCTGCAAATAAAAATAATTTGACTTTTCTTCATATGTTGTGTTCACTTTATCTTCTTCACTTGCCTCATAGCTCTAGATAAGACTTCAAATACTATCTCAAACATAAAAGGAGAGAGTGGACATCCTGTCTTGTTCCCAATTTTAGTGGAAAGGCTTTAAATTTTTCTTGATTGAGTTTGATGTTGACTATGTGCTTCATGTATATTACCTTAATTATCCTGAAATATGCCTACTTGATCATGATGGATAATCTTTTAAATATTTCCTGGAGTTCAGTTTACAAGTATTTCATTGAGTACTTTTGCACCTCTTTTCATTAGGGAGAATGCCTTATGCAATTTTTTGTTTCTTTTGTATCTTTGATTTTGGTGTCATGGTAATACAGATAACATCAGAAGAATTTGGAAGTGTTTCTTCTTTTTCTACTCAATGCAATAATTTGAAAAGTATTGATGTTAGCTCTTTCTCAAAGTTGTTTTAGAATTCTGTGCTAGGAGTTATTTTACTGTAGAATATTAATAACTGCTCCTATCTCATTGGCTGTTATGGTTCTATTTAAATTATTTACTACATTTTCATTTAATTTTGGTAGGTCACATATAGTTAGAAACACATTCATTTCTTTTCTATTTTTCAGTACAGTGGAGTATACAATTTTTAAGTATGTTGCTATGGTTTTCTGGCTTTTCTTAATATTTGTCTTAAAGCTTTCATCTTGAAATTTATTAATTTTGGTTTTGTATTTATTTCTTTTTGTTAATTAAGATAAAGATTTCTCAATTTTGTTAATCTTTTCAAAGAATGAACTAATAATTTCATATATCTTTATATTTTTTGTTTGTTCATGTCTTTCTATTTAATTAATACCAGACCTGATATTTATTATTTGTTCCCATCTATTCTTTAGGTGTTGTTTGTGCCTGTTTTTCTGAGTCTTTATGTGCAACACAGTGCTCTTTACCTAAGACATCTCCAGTGCTTTGATGTTGGCCCTTAATGTTATAAACTTTACTTCTGGGCCTGATGTTTTCATGTCATATTGATTTGTGATATTTGCTTTCAATTTCATTTATTATTATACATCACCATCATCATCTTCGTTATTATTATTATTTTCTTCTTGATTTCTTAGTTGACCATATTCAGACATAGTTATGTCTTTTTTAGCTTCCATGAGTTTGGGTATTTTTTGTTTTTGTTGTCATTGTTAATGGCCAACTGTTTACCTTCATAGTAAGATTGTACAGAGGATGTTTTTTTCAGTTTTCCTAAGTTTCTTGACACTTACCTTGTATCCTGATACATGGTAAATTTTGGGAAAGTTCTTTAGATTTGTTTTTGTTTTTATTTTTATTTTATTTTGTTTTTTGATACAGGGTTTATCTGTGTAGTTTTAGTGCCTGTTCTGGATCTTGCTCTGTAGACCAGGCTGTCATCGAACTCACAGAGATACACCTGACTCTGCCTCCCAAGTGCTGGGATTAAATGCATGTACCACCACCCAGCAAGTTCTTTGGATTTTAAGAGAAAGCATGTTCCTCTGTATTGTGGTGGAATGCTCTGTGAATTGCTATTCCATTCATTGGACTTACAATATCATTTAGCTTTATAGTTTCTCTATTTAGTATTTGTCTGGATGATATTTCTATTGGTGAAATTGGAGTATTGAAGTCACCCCCTGTGGGAATCTTTGTGTTGGGTTCATCTATAATTTTAGATCTAGTGGTATTTTTTTATTGAAGTCTGGTGCACCTGTGTTTTGTGTACAAATGATTGGAATTGTAATGTCCTCTTGGTGGAATAACATCATTTCCCTCTTTGCTTTTTTCTCTCCAGACCCTTCTATATCACCTATTACTCCCATTCTCCTTCAAATTAATGACCTCTTTCTTTTTATCTGTTGTTTTATAAACACACACACACACACACACACACACACACACACACACACACACACACACACCTAAATATATAAATACAATTTGTTCTATCTGCTCAGTCCATGTAATGTTACTTGTATGTATATTTTCAGAGATGACCATTTGGTATTAGACAGGCAGCTAGTGTGCTCTTTCCTAGTGAAGACTATTTCACCAGCTCTCAGCATTCCTTAGTTTCCTGTAGTTCTTTGTCTAGGATTGAGGATCCCTTAGCTTTCCTACATGCATATTAGCGTGTCTATTGGTGCCATCCTTGTTCCAGTCATGTTTAGGCAACCATGTTGTTGAGACTTCATGGGTTCAGCTTCTGACATTTCTAGGAGACACAACATCACAGCAAACTCTTGTGTTCTTACAGTCTTTCTGATTCCTATTCCACAGCTATCCCAGAGACTTAGGTGAGGGAGTTGTGTTGCAGATGTTTCAGTTGGAAATGTGCTTCAGAACTCTGCATTTTTCTTAGTTGTAGTTTTCTATACTGGTCTCTGCCTGTTGAAAAATTTGCTTGATGTGGGGTAAGGATTACACTTGTCTGTGGGCATAAGGATACATATTTAGAATATAGATATGAGTTATGCAGGTTCAGTATAGGTTCTTCTTCAAGATACGTGACTTTGATAGCCCTATGTAGTTGATGTGTTACACCACCAGGCATTATTTCCCTTGTATTGACTGGGTGGTTTTAAGTCCATTTAGAGAGCTATTGGTTACTCGTGGTTTGTCTGCCACTATTGCATCCTTAGAGTTATTATGCTATACTGATCATTGTTGTGGTCCATAGGCTGAGTAGAACGGTTAGTTGCTTTCCTCCTTTGGAAGCTTGCATGGCACTTTTGGGTACCACAAAAGCTAGTCTACAGGGAAAAGATAGCTCCAGCTAAGGGGCAGGCTCTGTAACTGAAATCCATGGTGTTTTCCACAGCAAAAAATTATCTTCTACTTTCAAGAGGCAGCCAAGGCAAGAGCAATAGCCTAAATGTTTGGGGAATCTATTGGACAACCCTGATCAACAACTCAAATGAGGGCTTCTCATGCCTGGTGTTAGGGTTTTTGTTAGTTAGTCTTGGCTCTTGGAGGGAGCAAAGTCAGTTTTGATGAGAAAAGTTCATTGAAACTACACAAAAAAACAGAGAGAGAGAGAGAGAGAGAGAGAGAGAGAGAGAGAGAGAGAGAGAGCAGAGAGAAGAAGAGAGAGGAGAGAGAGAGAGAGAAAGAAGAGAGAGAATTACTATATACTGTATCTTGTAAGATTTTCATTTTAGATGAATAGTTAATAGTATGAGTCCTTAGGGCTTTTTAAGATACCCTTACTGACATTTTTACCATCTTCTGTATTTATCTCCCTTCCCAATTATAGGCCCCATTGTCTTCCTCTTTCCCTGATCAGGTCACTTGTACACTGTGGTTCTCCTTTTTGTCATTCCTGCATGCCCCTGCCTCAGCAATGGTGCCATTTCACTTTCCTATTTCTGCAGGTATTTCAGGATATGTACTCCTATCTGAACATTTGAAGCTAGGAGTTTCTGATGAGAGAGGCCGTTCCATGTTTGTCTTTCTTGGTTTGGGTTAACTCACTCCATATCTTTTCTAGTTCCATCCATTTATCTGTGAAGTTCATGATTTCATTTTGCTGGGGGGGGGGGGTAGGGCTTCAAACTTTATTTTTTTCTTTAGGAAACAAATTTATCCTATAATGTTAACCAAGAAAAAAAATCTGTGTAATATTGCATCTTATATTTCATGGAGTTGTTTTTATATTTTCTTTTTTTTTTAATTAAGAAAAATTTTTCATTCATTTTACATACTAATCAAAGATCCCCCTCTTCCCTCCTCCTGCCCCCTCCCAGCATCCCCTCCCAACCCATGCCCCACTCCCTCCCACAAGAAGGTAAGGCCTCCCATGTAGAGGCACAGTCAGTAGAGGCAAGTCCAAGCCCTTCCCCTGCCTCAAGGTCGCAGGAGGCATCCCATGATAGGGAGTGGGCTCCACAAAGCCTGCTCATGCACCAGAGATGGATTCTGATCCTACCACCAGGGGCAGTCCCAAGCAGATCAAGCTACACAACTGTCTTACCATGCAGAGGGCCTAGTCCAGTCCTATGTAGGTTCCACAGCCATTGATCCAACTTTCATGAATTCCCTCTAGTTTGGTTTGGTCATTCCTGCATGTTCTTTACAACCTAATAGTATTCTATAGTGTTTATGCATCACATTTTCACTATCCATTTGCTGGTTATGTGACATTTAGAGTTGTTTTCATTCCTTAGCTCTTGTGAATAGAGCACCAATGAATAAGACTGAGCAGGTATCTGTGAAGTAGTATTTTAATTCCTTTAGATAGATGCCAAAGAGTGGCACGGCTGGATCATTAAGGTAGATTTATTTTTCACTTTTTTGATAATTCCCCATCCTAATTTCCATAGTGGCTGCCCAAGTTGCAATCCCACTGACAGTGAATGAGGGTTGCCTGTTCCCCATGTCCCCTCCTGCACTTGTCAGCTATTTTGTTGATCTTTGCCAATCTGCCTAGGGTAAGATAAAAGTTGTCTTGATTTCTACTTCCCCAGTTTCCAGGCATGATGAACATTATTTTGAGACATTTCTTAGACATTTTTTTTCTTCTTTTGAGAGATCTCTGCTCAGGTCCCAAACCCATTCTTTGAATGAGTCATTAGTTTGTTATTTTTTATTATTAATGTTATTTTTATTATTATTAGTTCTTTTGAGTTCTTTACACATTCTGGATACTGAGTCTCTGTTAGACTCATGGCTGGCAATGATGGTTTCCCGTTCTGTGGGCCGCCTCAGCCTGTTGATTGTTTCTTCAGCTGTGCAGGTCTTTTAGATATTAAAGTACATTGCTCTAGGCTCTTCGGACTTTTAAAATTTCCTTTGAAAAGGCAAGGGTTATTGTGTGAGTTTTCCTTTATGTGTAACATGTGGTTTTACCATACAAGTTTAAATTTAGTCACAAATTTATGCATATGTATGTTATTATGTACATATATGTTAAAAAGTAATAAAGAATAAGAGGGAATAAATTTGAAAAGAATTGGGAAGGGAACACAGGAAGAGTGGAAAAGAAGGGATAGCTGAAAGGATGTAAATACAGTACTCATTTATGAAATTCTTAAAAATAAAATTAAATGACTTACATGAAAGAAGCATGCTTTTTATTTACTTTTTGTATATGAATTTATGTTTGGGAGTCTATTGTAGTTCATTCATTATTTTATTAGACAAATTTTTCTTCAACATGCCAAAAGTTTTATAAAATTTGGCTAAATGATTGGAATAAACATTTCTTTTAGTTTATTTTTAATATTTTTGCTTTTAATAAAGATGAAGTTTCAAAAAGTTAAATCCTAAGTGATGAAACGATCTGTTTGCGGAGATAATAACTATCTGAGGCGAAGGACGAAAAAGAAGCAAGTATCTGGATATACTGGAATGAGAGAAGGATTTCACGTAAGGGAGAAGCATCATGCTTAGAGAAAGTATTATGGATTCTGGATAAATATACATTGAGCATATGTGCAGTGTGGTATGGCCTGCATGTAATTGTTTCTCCCAAGCTTATGTGTTGAAATACTAACACACAAGTCTATTATTAAAAGATGATGTCTTTGGAAAGTTTTTAATCTGTGTTTGATGGAACACTTACTGATGGCATTCATGGCTTTATAGAGAAATCCCAGTTTGTCCTTGCTCTATACTCTCTTCAGTGACACAGTGACTGTATTACGCCAATAAGGAAGTGGTCTTGGACCAGAAACTAGCTCTCCTGCAACAATATTATGAGCATCAGGAACTATTAGAAAGAAATGCATTTTCTTTATGAGCTATTCCATTCATGGTATTTTTTTGATGGGTAATGGCTGGACTAAAACATCCTTCTTATCTTTATTTTTTTTAATATTTTTTATTTTATAATTAATTTAATTTTACATGTCAGCCACAAATTTCCCTGTCCTACCTTCTCCCACTCCCCAGCCTTCCCCCCCAATACACCCCCATTCCCACCTCCTCCAGGGCAAGGTGACTCCCCTGGGGAGTCAGCCCAGCCTGGTAGATTACAATGGTTGAGGAGCCCCCATGGAACAGACCAGGCCCTCTGGATAAGTGAGACAGTTGATTAGCTTGAATTGTTTAGGAGGCCCCCAGGCAGTGGAACAAGGACGTGTCCTTGGTGCATGAACTGGCTTTTTGGAACCTAGGACCTATGCTGAGACACTTTGTTCAGCCTTGGTGTGGAGGAGGGGACTGGACATGCCTCAACCATCTTATGTTTAAATGAAAGGATTCTGCTCCTTGAGAGTACAAGTCAGTTATGTACATATTCATCCCTTTTGTTAAAGCATAAGTAGAGACAAGAAAGTTGAGGGCCTGTGTGGAATGGTAGCATGAAGGGAAAACTAGCCCACTGACTAGGGCAGAATTCAGAATTCAGAATTCAGAATTCAACACAATTTTAAAAAAAGGGTTTTGTTTGTTTTGCTTTGTTTCTTTTAAATGTAGGCAGTTGGCACATTACAACCATTATTCATCTTAGAGGAAAAGAGGGGTGCCTCTCAAGTTTGATCTCCCATTTGTCATCCACAAAGAGGAAGGAAATCATGTCCAAAGAGACCAGAGGAAAGGCTGTCTGACATACTGATGCCTCATTACAATGAATTGACTCTAATCATCCGATGACTACCAGAAAAAGAGTTTTTCATTACATCCATATGTTACCCCAAAGTTTCTTTGCTGTCTGAATTTATTTTTGAACATTTCAGTGTTTGCAGCAGTAATTTGGCAGGGTTGGAAACCCCTGTGAACTCAGTCGTTGCTCAGAAGGAGCAATTCATCTTTGCTGGAGTAGGCAGCATGCAGGTCTGTTTGCTGCTGTTGCCTCTCCGCTATCCACATCTATGCCTCAGTGAATTCAGCTATGTGTTGACGCATCGCGAGAGTATTTCTTTTGCCTTCACTTAAAATGAAAAACACCAGCTGTTCAGATGTCTTGCCTTACATCTGCCCTCTCAGCCTGCTCAGCTTTCTAAATTCACAATTCTATCAACATCCCTAACATTTTTTCCCAACATAATTGGGTCATGATGTTAGAATTAATTTCACTTCTACCACTTCTTAATCTTATATCAGACTTTTTTTTTCAATTTTTCTCTCTTAATGACTCTAAGGTTCATTTTCTTCTGTGTATTTGACCTGCCATGAAAAGATCCTCCAATCTCTCTTTTTTATATTTGCATTTATCATACAAGAAATATCTACACTGTTCCTAGACTAATACTCTTTAAACATTGCTTTCAGCACCTTATTCCCTTGATTAAAACATCTTGCTACAACTGAATGGGCTAGTATATTAAATTCAAATGTCTGGACTTTTCAGGTAAAAATTATGATTAGTACAAAATTTCTCATTATCCATCTTCTGACACTTCTTAACATTTATATATGTATATGAGTCCATATGTGAAGTGACTCTGTGATGTCTTGTCTGAAAGAGATGTGCTAAACCAGGCATACAGTCACAAACTTTGCATGTTGGGGCTGGAGGTTGTTAAGTTCAAGGCTAGTACTGTCTACATAACAAGTCCCAGACTGGCATGTTTACATAAAACAGTTTCAAAAAAAGCAAAATCAAAAGAGTTGTGCTATTCTGTCATGTGTCTTTTAAGATATATATATATATATATATATATATATATATATATATATATATATATATATATATATATGTTTGCTGGTACATTCATTCAGTTATTTTTTATTACTATCCATTAAATGTCTTCTTTGTCAGTTTCTTACATGAATAAAATATATAATTACTGTGGGATGTTCTGTATGGCAAATGTGTTGCTCTGATTGGTTAGTAAATAAAACACTGATTGGCCAGTAGTCAGGCAGGAGGAAGTATAGGCTGAACAAGGAGGAGAAGAATTCTGGGAAGCGGGAAGGCTGAGTCAGAGACACTGCCAGCTGTGACCGTGACAAGCTGCATGTGAAGATGCCGGTAAGCCATGAGCTACATGGCAAGGTATAGATTTATGTAAATGGATTAATTCAAGCTATAAGAACAGTTAGCAAGAAGCCTGCCACAGCCATACAGTTTGTAAGCAATATAAGTCTCTGTGTTTACTTGGTTGGGTCTGAGCGCCTGTGGGACTGGCGGGTGACAAAGATTTGTCCTGGCAGGAAAACTCTAGCTACACATAATGATTTCACTAATCCTCAACCCTCTTTTCCATATTATTAAAGACATAATATACATAACTTCTTCCCTGCCCTTTTCTTCCTCCATCCCCTCTCTTGCTCTCTCTCAAATTCATAGCCTCTTTTTCTTTACAACCTAAATACATAAATATAACCAGTCTCCGCTATATAAAGTTTCCTCTATATATATGAGCTTAGGTCTGACTACTTGGAATTAGATAGAAAAAAAATTGGTATGTTCCTTCCTGGAAAAGATGGTTTCTCCAGTTCTTTGCATTGCCAGCTGCCTGAAGGTCTTTGACTAAGATCGAGGCCCTCTGGGCCTTCCCCCTCGTATGTTAGCCTATTTATGACTGTCGTGCTTGTTCAGGTTTGATAGGAAGCCATACTAATGAGAATTCCTGGGTGTTGCTTCTCTACACCCGGGAATATACAAACTCCTTGTTTCTCTGGATCTTACAATCTTTCTGCAGATCATCAACAATGATTCCTTAGCATTAAGGGTAAGAATTGTGTTGCAAATGAGTGTACGGTTTGGGAATGGTAACCACAATATTTCTTGTTCTCTTCATTTTGATAGGTTATGCTTTTCTGTAATGGTCTCTGTTGCAGAGAGAAGTTTTTTTTTGTTGGTGAGGTATGAGAACTATACATATGTGTTGATATAAGGTTATATATTCAGTATGTAGTTAAGATTTATGTTAGATTAGTAATACGGCAGTTGTAAGTCTTCTAGGACCTAAGACATCACTAGCCCCAGTGCTAGGTTTCCAATACCAGGCATGGTTTCCATCTTGTTGAGCAGGCTTTATGTCCAATAAAGAGCTGTTGGTTACACCAATGTATGTCTACTGTACTCTTAGGTTATTGTGTGATGCTGATTAGTGCTGTGGTTCATAGATTTCATAGACTGGTAGTACTATAGTCTGCTTTTTTCCTCATAAACTTTTATGGAACCTTCTGGTACCATGAAAGTTAGTCTTCAGGAAGAGACTTTCAAATCTGATTAAGTCTGGGTCCTCTGAGTCCAGTGTAGGAAGGACATGTTATCTTCAGGAATAGTGACCTACCTTCTACCTGTAAGAGGCAACCAACCATGATGACAAATAGTCTATAATATTTTAAAAGTATCTCAGATAACACAGATACACCAATAACTAAAATGATGGCTTATCATGTTTAGTGTTGGGGTTTTTGTCAGGTGGTATATGGCTGTTTGTGAAAGCACTGTCAGGCTAGGTGGGAACATTTAATTTAAGCTATATATGCTTATACAGTCTTATATGTACTAAATTTTATTTCAGGTAGGTAGATAGTACTGTGATTCCTTATGGCTTTGTCAGACATCCTTGTTATTTTACCTTCTTCCTCCTTTGGTATTAATCTCCCTCCCCCACAATTAAACTCTCTCCACAGTTAAATTCCCTCTCCCATTTCCCCATTTCCCTCTTCTCATCACTTCGAATCGCCTGTTATTTTCCTCTGTATTGGTCCCCTCCTCTCAGGATCCCTCTTTATTTTCCTACAACTCACGGGTACTCCACTGATTCTTCTCCCTCTTCCCCACAATTCTTTTTTTACATCCCTATCTGATTTAAAACCAAATGAATTCAACCAGGCACATCTATGTAGCCACATTAAGGTATTTATAAAATTGTATTCTAAAAAGTGTCTATGGACACTTAATTAGTGAAATCAAAATATTTCTCTTAGAGTGATTTATCTATGTACTTATTTATATGTAATTATATCTATATTTATATTCAAACACAAATAATATACTTCCATCTTAAATTATAAATCAGCTAAAGTGTGTGACTTAATATTTTAAAAATATTTTTATTTTTATTTCTCCCTCTCTATCTCTCTGTTTCTCTGTCTCTGTCTCTGTCTCTGTCTCTCTCTGTCTCTGTCTCTGTCTCTGTCTCTCTCTCTCTCTCTCTTTGTGTGTGTGTGTGTGTGCGCTGTGTATAGGTGTTAGCAGAGGCCAAAGGCATTTCATTTACTGGAATGTGAATCACAAGTGGTTGTGAGTTGCCTGACATTGGTTTGGGAATTCTAGTTTGGGTCTTCTGGAAGAGTAATAAGTGCTCTTTATTATAGAACTATCTCCTCCACCCCATGTCTTATTTTTGGAATGACAAAGATGAAACTCAGAAATTATGACTGACTTCTCTCAGACCACTTCCTGCTAGTGCAGGACAAGGGTCCAAAAATCCCTCAACTATACACAGCTCAGGGAGACCACAAGGTGCTCCAGTTCACTGCTCTCTACTGTGTCTACCCTAACATCCTCAGTGTTCATATCTGAATCAGGAAGGCAGATGTGGCACTGGAGTACCTTCCAAGGATGAGCAAGGATCTCCAGGTTCCATCCTGTAACACTGAGAAACAATGAGTGGAGCTGTAATACAAAACCCTGCTTCAGCTTGTCTGAAAATCTGTACTTAGGACCACTGGAAACTTTTGTTTGTCTGCACATATCTGCAAATAAGCACGGGTGGTGGTGAATTCAGAGCACAAATTCGCTAATGAAAAGGATATGTTCTATACACCTTTTACGTGATTTTTCTAAATTAATTTCTGAAACAGAAAATTTAAAAGTGAATTAACAGTAATTGTATTTTGGCAACTTAATTTAAAGATTATGTAAGCATGGAAGTCGCAATGTGGGCTTCCTAGTTAGGTCTCTTGACTGGGGAATCTGAGATATACTCTCTGCTAGTGAATAGCTCCGCATATCAAGCCTTTAATCTATATAAAATCAGGAACTATCTTGTTAACAGATGCTGTCTTTAACACAAAGAAAGTAATTTGAATATATTCAAAATTAGTACTGGTTGAGCAAAACAAAATCAAAATTCTCAAGAGTGTCACACAGTTTTAATTTACAGACAGGGAAATCTAGAAACAGTGCCAAGCCATAAGCAAGGAAAAATTAATACAAACTTTCCATGAAATCAACAAAGGAATAAGATCATTGGGAAAAACACTAACAAGGACCCAGAGAGGAAACTAGGCACTGAGACTTTATCTACCTAGGACAGATGTCATTAGACGTTACCTAAGAAGAGGAGTTTAGAAATATATGGAAAACATCCCGTGGGCTGAACAATTACAGACCTGTATGAGCTTTTGTGAAGTCAATACACTTGTCACTAATTTCTCTCTCTCTCTCTTTCTCTCTCTCTCTCTCTCTCTCTCTCTCTCTCTCTCTCTCTCTCTCTCTCTCTCTCTCTCTCTCTGTGTGTGTGTGTGTGTGCGTGTATGTGTGTGTGTGTGTATGTGTGTGTGTGTGTAGCTTTATGTCTACTGATCTCTCAATATTTACGAATTATATTTTTAAAAAGACTAAAACAATGACAATAAACTGTCTTTTAGAAACCATCTGCATATCTGATGGAATAGAATTGGCTTAGTGAAAAAACAAAAGACTGTTAATCCAGATTATTGTGAACAATAAAAACATTCCTCAAAGATGGCGTTCTGGTCTTTAAAACAAGTATTAAAATGATTCTGTTGAGAAGAGAGTGTGGGAATGTGGTTGTACTAAGTAATAGCACTATGTATTAGTACATAGTAATAGTAGTAAGACCATATATGAGATGAGGGAAGGTGGAATATACTTCCTATTATTTAAGTCATATAAAGAAATCAGTAGTAACAAAATGGGAAAGGGATTTCTAGGTATGGATTAAAATGCACCATTGAAAACATGTAATCTGAATGGAACAATATCATGGAATTGTGATGATCATTTTAATATAATACAAATACCTTATAAAACTGGGACAAGAATATGAAACCAGCATAATAAAAGGAAAGCACAAAAGAAAATGGGAAAATACCATAAGTCATGCTGGAAGACAGACTTAGATCATAGCAATTATCAATTTAAATAGTAAGTAAAAATATATACCTGTTATATTGGATATTCATGAAAGAATCAATTGTCTTTCAGAATAAGAAAATTGCAAAGAACTGAGTATGAACTTGTGTGTGTCTATTTGTGTGTGCATGTGTCTGTACTGTGTAAATCTAAAATAAGGATCAGTGACATGTTCTAAAGAAAGAGCACACACACATATACACACACATGCACACACACACACACACACACACACACACACACACACACACACACTACGAGAATAGAAATTGGATTTGGGTGGATTTGGACTCTCAGAGGAGCCACAGAACTCTGAAAGCTTTGTGTGTTATAATATACAGTTGAAGAACAAGTCAGGAAGAGGCAGGTCTGCCTAATGTAGGTGCAATCTTCAGGCTGTAAATACCTGAGGACAGGAAGCTATGGTGCATATTTTCTGTATCCACTGTCAACAAACTCAGACTGGGGGACAGTGTTGTCACCCTTCTAAGTCTCACCCAAGGAAGGCTTTGCCACTCCCATAGGGCTGAGGCATGGGAGTCCTAGACACAGTGATGCACCTTCACTGAGGACTTCACTGGTTCCCAACATCCCCTGCTTTCTTATGTCTTAGATGTTCAGAATGTATCTTCACAGTAGTAGCCTTAGAGTAGTTGACTGTTGACACAGAATGTAAGGATGATAAGAAGAAAGAACACAATAGCCACCATGTCCAAACTGTTGTGTGATATTTTGATTGCATTATAAAAATAAAGTTTGTTTTGAATCAGAGGGTGGAGCTAGCCACTAGCTGACCAAAATTAACCATAGAGAGGTTTTGATGGACTGAGGAAGTAATAAGGCTGGGCTTAGAGAGGATCTCGGTCCTTTTGGAGGAAGGAGTGGAAGAGGTAGGAAGTCACTGGTGGCTGCTCCCTGCTTCTCCGATCCTTCTGGTTATTACTCCTGTATCTGACTCTCAATTTTTTTATTGATAAAGAATAATTAGATAAATGCTTCACCCAACAAAATCAAAAAGAATATTTTAGTAAGTTTAAGGAATTAAAGCCTCAAAGCTCATCGATGTTTTTTGAAAGCTTAGCAGAAGAAACTAAACTGGTCATAAGCTTTTTCCTTTTATGGATGTGCTGACTCTACTGAGCCATAGCCACACTATCAGTATTGTGCATCCAAGTACAAAGCAGGTGGGCCCCAATTAACTACCAATTATATCAGTTTTCACTGGAAAGATTGCTCTCACGTGGATGTGTTGGGAGACCATGAGGCATGTGGAATCCTTTCTAAATTAAAAGGGTGTAACCTGCCTTGAAAAATTGAATGATGTCCATTTGGACATCAGGTGGTTAGAGCAATGTACCCCCAAATGGAGGAAGTCATTAGTGTAAACAGGTATGTGAAGATGAGACCTAGCCACTAGATAAACATGTCTAATCCCAGTAACCTTTTTCCCTGACTGGTCCTATCTGCAGGGATACAATTACTAGACACTTCAGAAATGTAACAGTTGTGTTATTGGGGTAAGATATTTAAGAAACTGGTTAGCACTGAAAACCACCATATTTCCCCTTTAGCTGTCTATCTCTTCCTTCTGCATGCTCATGCCCTGCTACTCTTGACAGCCTTTTTGGCCTGGCCATGGTGTGGTCACAGCACTGCTGTCACTGAGGTGTTGAGGTCTCCATCTCCTCCTTACTCCGAATCTCGTCTCTAGCTGGATAGGCTTTCAATGTTGGCTGCTGAAAAAGACCAGTTCTCTGAGCATCTGCTCACAGCTCACACAGCTCAGTAGTTAGAGCCACAGCTTATAGTGAGTTCCTCCACCTAGTGTATGCCACCTCCATGCTGTTTGTTTTACATGAAAGATAACATGAAAGCAGTTTTGTTTTTGTGTTTTTTTAAAAAAAGAAAGAAAGCAAAAATGGAAACATATCAGGCCTCTCAGCCTTGAATCTACATCTAAAATTTTCTTCTATTTTCAATATCTTTCTCAAGCAGCCAAATTTGTTATGTTTTTATGCCCAGTGAATTACAATGTGCTGCCCTCTATCCCTTTATTTGTTTCTCTATCCTTCCTTCTTTCCTTTCTTTTGATTCTTCTGTTTCCTTTATTTCTTCCTTGTCCTTTATTAGCACACTTCTACCAGGAGCCTCCCCCTGTCTGATCAGTGTGTGTTCCATGTTGTCGGTGTCCACACTTGCCTACCTGTTCAGGTGCTGCTTTGTAATGTTGTTACACGGCAAGGGAATGAAGGAAGGACAGACACACCCATGAAAACAACCTGGGACTGGGTGGGAGAGTATCGCTCCGAATGAGGAATTGCAGCCCATCAGAAGGCCACTCCATGTATTATAAACAGGAGAAGTGGGAGGAGGAGTCATTGTGCGTAGCAGAGCAAGGGGGCAGGGTTATTGCATGGGGATGAACAAGAAGCCCGCGTTGTTGCATATAGCTGAACAAGTAGGTTTAGCTAATCTTGCAAAGGAGGAGACTTCAAGCTTGAAACATCCAGAGCAGAAAGCTACGTTGAACATTTTTCACACACTGTCCACTGTGGTGATATTTTATTTGTGCTGAAATGTGGTGGGATTTTATTTATGCTTTGATAAATAAAGCTTACCTGGAGATCAGGGGCAAAAGGCCAGCCATTTGAAGTAAACAAAGTCAGGCAGCACAGCCCCTTAATCCGATCACTTATCAGTCAGGGTCTCTGTGTGTTCAAGGCCACACTAGAGAACAGAGCCAGTGTGGTAACACACTCCTTTAATCCCAGTACCAAACATAGAGACTTGGACATCTGTACAGAGAGTGACAAGGAAGTGAGGTAGCTGGGCTAATAGCCAATGAGAGGGTAGAACAACAAGGCAATAAAGGCATGGGTAGACAGGAAGTAGCTCACATTTGGAAGCTGCAGAGTTGGTCAGGTAAGGTTGGCTGGTGGCTTTCCCTATTTCCCTGATCTCTAAGGCTTTCACCCCTAATTTGGCTGCATCTTTATTTTTAAATAAGACTATTTAGAAATTTGTCTACAATCCACTTATAACTCAGACAAAAGGAGAGCATTGTCATTCCTCTGAGCCTTAACCCACAGGCTTTCCTATTCTATTCACAAGGGCTAAGACATGGGTCCTCGTCATGGCTATGCCCATGTCAACTGACACACATTCACTCAGGACCTCATTTTCACCCTATGGAACAATGTTAGGAATAAATAAAGGAACTACTCACTAGAAAAAGGAAGAATTTTCCAAGAAGAAATAAGAACTTTACATTTACCTTTTCCTCATAGGAACTGTGTACTCAAACCTTCGTGATATGAAGGCAAATAGAAAGAAAATTCCACAGTTGCAGACTTTAATGAATTAGTTGAATGAAAAGAGATGCAGTCTGGGGAGTTGGCTGAATAAGCAAAGTGTTACTTGCACAAACATGTGTTTGAAACCCCAGTAGCCATGTAAATCCCAGAAGTGGTGGTATGTGCTTGTAATTCTAGCAATGAGAAGACTGACAGGCAGTCTGGAGCTCACTGGACAGTTAGTCTTGATGAACCGATTCATACCAGGTTGAGGGAGAGACCCTGTCTCAAAGCATGTTGGACAGCAATAAAGAAAATACTTCTGGCCTGAACACACACACACACACACACACACACACACACACACACACACACACACCACTTTGTTATATCTCTTTCATTCAACTAATTTATTAAAGTCTGCAACTGTGGAATTTTCTTCCTATTTGCCTTCATATCACGAAGGTTTGAATACATAGGCAGGAACACACACAAGAGCACATGGGAGAAAACCTAAATTTATATGGATGACCTGAGACTTTGCATCAGATGATTTAATAGATCACTAAGCTAACAGAATATATATAGGTCTTCAGTCATATATGTATTTACTTAAACTTATTTATTTTGAGAGTGTTATACATTAGTATTCTATTTACAGCATTTTGACCACTGTTCTCAATTCACCTCCTCTCATGTTTCCCCAGTCCTTCTGAGGTTGATGGTCTTTTTGTTTCTAATTGTTATTATTGCATATGTAAATAGGTAGGTACATAGGTAGATAGATAGATTATCGATATATGTGGTATAAACATAAATATAGATAGATATAGGTAATCTACTGAGTTCACTTATTGTTGCTTTATGTTTTTTTTAAAGGCTGAGAAGACTGACTTTCTCTCTTAGGATCTGTTAATTGTCAGTGGTTATTCATGTAGGGGTTGGGCTTTTGAGGTTTCTCTCATTTACAGTGTCACCTGATTGTGTCATTGGTCAGGTCTTGTTTAGATGACCATTTTGTGAGATTTCATGAGTAAAATTTTCTTATCATAAGAAAAGCTACAGTCTCACAGCAGTCTTCCTGGTCCTTTTCCTTCTACAATCTTCCCTCTTCTTCTTCTGTGATGTCCCAGGAGCATTAGATGTAGTGATTTTTGTTGTAGATTTATTAGTTAGGTTTGGCCAACTCACGGTATATTGATTTTGCATATTCATCAATTGTGGCTTTCTATAATGGTCTCTATTGCAGAAAATGTATTTGATGAGCTATACTTATCTTTGGATATAAGGACAATTATTTAGAATGCAGTTAGAAATTATATTGGTTTGAGAAAGTATTAGTAGTTCTTTTCTAGGATCAGTGGGTAGTTAGTTAGATTTACAGTACAAGGCACAAATTTCCTCATATTGAGTGAGCCTTAAGTTCAATTATGCAGGTGCTGGTTACTCCCAAGATATAAGTACTATCATTGTGCCATTAATGACTTCTGACTTTCCTGGTCACTACTGTGGTGCTCAGACTTAAACGCTATGTAGGACTATTGACTTCTTTTCTTTTGGAAGCTTGCTTAGCACCTGTGAAAAGTTGTCTCTGGAAGGAAAATTCTATGTATATTTCATCTAGAGTTATCCAAGTCCTGTTTCTGAAATGTGTGGCTTCTGAACTTCTGTAAATTAGTAGTTTTTAAGCATATTTTAATCTTAAACAAAAATCAAAACATTGACCAAAAAAAGGAAAAATATTCACCTAAGTACTTTGAAACACAATGTATTTCTGAACAATTTAAGAGATATAGAAGGTTTCAAAAAAAGTTTTTAAACATTTAACTAAACTAATAAAAATACAATCAGTTTAAATGTATAGTTTCTATTATGTAACTCATACCTGGCCTGCAGTCCCAGCATTTGGCAAGTGGATACAGGAAGATGGTGTGTACAAACACAACATCAGTGACTTAAAGAGTTCCAGGCAAGTTCAGTATGTAATCCTGCTTCAATAAATTGACTCCTAATAAAAATGCATAATGTTTAAATGGATATGTTTAATATATGCTTATATTTAAAAAGAAATATTAAGTCATTATCTCATCTAATCTAATGAATGTTGATCAAAACAGTGGAAATTGTATTTAAAATGTAAGAAATGGTAATTATTGTAAAACAATACTGTTAGAGAAAGAGAATAACAAAATTAACGAACCAAAAGTTTTTTATGTGAAGATATCAATATAATTGATAAATTCCATACCAGGATTTTTTAAAAAGACACACATTAACAATATGCTAATTGGATAAAGAAAAATTGCTATTGATCTCAAAAGCAAAGAACATAAATAAGTACATTAAATAATTCCATAATCATAAATTCAGCAAAAAAAAAACCTGAAATAGATGAATTAAAAATGAAAAGACACAAAACACATTAAAAATGCAATCTGAATCTTCTTGTATCTGCAAACATTCTAGAAATAAAAAAATACAGTATTTTAGTCATGTTTTGGGACTGTTACATTGTTGCAACAATGAAAAATTTGAATTGAACAAAATTATAGACAAGGCTAAATACTTATCTAAAGACAGCATAGCTGAGCCACTACTTGACATAATTTTATACTCGATATAATTTTACAGGCAATATAACATAAACAGATTAAATAAGAAAGGTAATGAAGTAACAGTCAGTGAAAGGAAATTACATTAATAAAGAGTAGGATCAGTTCATGATTAAAAACTCTAAAAAAAATGAGACAAGATCCAAAGTCCTGTATCCTAATAACAGACATCTACAAGGAACTTTAATTGCCGTTTAGATGAATGTGATGAACAGGATGCTCTTTCCCTATGGCAAAGAACAGGGTAGAAAGGATGATTTTCACCACTGCTGTGTAACATTTTTAAAAAGTTTTAGCAATTACAATAAATTCAAGAGAAATAAAATGCTTAGATGGAAAAAAAAAACTATCTCACTTTACCAGACATTATTTGTATAAGAAATCCAAATACATTATTAAGAAACTGGATGTTTTCACAGTCTCACAGTATCTTTCCAACCAAACCTTTAGTAACTGTGATCATTTTAAAATGTTTTTTCAAAGTTATGTAATATTTTTCTCTATAGGAGGTACAGCCTCACTACAGTCCAACTCAGTGTGGATATCATCTAGTATAAATTGCACCTAATATCAGAGAAACCTCAAGGCAGCCTTAAATAAGATATCAACGCTCACATTATCCTTGATGAGCCAATGCTGTGCAGGTGAATTTATCTTGTGTGGTAGCAGAAATGGCTTTTCATCAGTCAGTTAAAACACAAGCTGTCTTACTTGTGTCTCCAAAATTCATATGTTGAATCTTCAAATAACACAGTTTTCTTCTTTAGGAGGGAAAGTTTGTAACATTCAGTAAGAGAAGGCAGGATGACAATCATGTGAACATTCTTACCACCATGCCTGATGACCTGAGTGGTTCCAGGAACCCACATGGTGGAAGAAGAGACCCTACTTGAGCAAATTCTCCTCCTCTGACCATCACCTATGAGTGCCACTCCACATATGTACATAATAAATAACAGTAATAAAAATCAAATGAAGTAAGATCACTAGGGTGAGTCCCTTCTTCAGTCTAGTTACTGCTGGTCCAGAAGTGTCTTATAACAGAGGTCACATTCTCTTCCCACATGAATGCACGGACACAGACCATCAGAGGTATTAAGGAGGGGATGGCCATCTGTCAGACTTAAGGCCTTAACAAAAGGTGAACATTGCTACACCCTTGATCTAGGACTCTCTAGTCTTTAGAAATAAAAGAACATGAAATTCTTTTGTCCATTCCCAGCATTCTGTGATAGTTTATTGTGGCAGTATGGACAAAAAGAATAAAAAATAATTTAAATGTTGCTAAGTTTCTAAAGACTGTACTGGCTCCTCCTTGCTTTGCTCAAAGCATATCCCAGTTTACATTCCAGGTACATGGCATGTCATTGTATCAACATGCCTATTATATACATATACATTCCTAGACAACTCCCCGTCCATGTCAAAAATAAAATGCACAGACTTTGTTTATACTACACACTACTATCACTCTTTCTACCACTTTTCTGGTGATCACAGTAATGTGTCATACATACTCTTTAATGCATCCAAGACAAGCAGAGGCAATCATGCAGTGATTTAAGTTTTCAATTTTGAAAGACTTTTAGTTACCTGTGGCTTGAGTTTAACTTTTTATTTAATGTCCTAATTTAATTTTGAATTTGATATTTTAAAAAAAAGTTTGCGTGTGTGTGTGCTGGCACATAATCATGGAGGACATTAGACAACCTGAAGCTAGACTTACAGGTGGTTGTGAGCTGCCTGATGTTGTGCTATTTGAAAACATATTTCCAAATATGTCATGATTTTTACTCCTCTTTGCTGAGGATATTAATTTTGATTTTTGAAGCAAAGATGCAAATTTTCCTCTGGAAAACCAACAAGTGTCCTTATTTGCTGAACCATCTCTAGAGCAGCCTTGCTATTTATCTCTACAGCTCCCTTGAATTTTTTCTTCTCTCTCTTTCCCTCTCCCCACCTTCTCTCTCCCTCTCTCTGTAATTCTAAATAGAGTACATCATAGGTAAATGACTCAGTTTAAACAAATAGAGTCTGCAAGCTACAAGCACAGGTAGATTTTGATATATTTTTACTTCTTTCACGGGTAAATAAGTCACAGTTGCTTATGGCTCAATTTACTTGAATCACATGCAATTGCTCATTTGTTTCAAATTTATTTCATGTCACTAATAGATAGATTAGAATAAATAGTGAGAATAGTAAGTGGTCATTCCATTATAGTAAATCTAATTAACTAAATTTATCAAGTCTATCTAGTACAATTATGATACAGATTTATGCTAGTTGCACACAAGTAAACCACTTTTTTATCATTTCATTTTCAATACTGTGCCAATGTTGATAAAAAAATAAATACTCAAACTGCTATTTCAAAACATATTTTCAAAGATGTGATTTTTTTTTTGCTCAACTTCACTGAGGACATTAACGTTGATTTTTGAAACAAGGACACACATTATCTGCTATATATCTAAAGAGACTAGGAAGATAACTCAGTCAATAAGGTGCTTACATTGGAAGCAAGAAGACATGAGTAAGATTCCCAGAACCCACAAAGTAAGTAACTCATAGGGGCATCCTCTTGAAATCTCAGTGAGGCAGAGACAAGTGGAATTCCGTCACTTGTTTACCAGTCAGTCTTACCTACGTCATGAATTATCAAAAAAAAAAATTCAATTAGATAACATCTGAGGAATGAAACATGAAGTTGTTCAGTGATATGCACATTCACACACACACACACACCACACACAGACAAACCTATACACACAACATACATACACACAGCACACACAGACACACACAACACACATACAGACACACACAACACACATACAGACACACATACATAGAAAGAGAGGGAGAGAGGGAGGGAAAGCACTGCTTATACATTTAAAAGTTCTCTAATACAATATATACTATATTCTATATATTATATACTAGAGTTTTCATTCTAATTCTTCAAGCATAATAATTTTTCCATTGTATTAGACACTTTAGGAATATGTCAATGAATCCAATTTTATATATGTAATTGTATTATGTTTTCCAACATGCCCAAAATGAATATATATAATAAAAAACGAAAATACTTTTTTCCCTTATTGTTTCAGTTTTGACCCTAGAACTTGATTTCTGGTGTTCTCATGAACAAGTCTTGTATTTTATATGGAATATTAACCAAACACAAATTATCGAGCATTTTTTTTTTTTTGGTGAATCATTCCAGGATTTCATTTAAGGAATTTGAGCAGCGTTGAAGATGGAAACATAAAGTAAGATTAGACATCTGCTTATTGATTTTTTTGTACTCTACATGCTATCAAAAGGGAATCATAAACACCAAGCCAACCCCAAACACTTTAGCTACAATGGTGTACTACCTGCAAGATATGCCAAGATAATGGTGGCACAAAGCTCATAGGAGTAACCAATCAACCTGTGATTTGACTTAAGGCCTATTTTATGAGACAGAATCCATACCTGACACTGTTTGATAACTAAGTACCTAAGGCTAGATAGCTCCAAAACATGGGGTAAAAACCAAATAATACTGGTCTAAAATAAAGGGAAAAAATGTAGTGAATAAATGACTCCTAATGATATTCTGGTAGAGTCATAGATTGGTGCCTTGTTCAGCCATCATCAGATAAGCTTCCATCTGCAGCAGATGGGAACAAATATAGAGACCCATAGGCAGACAATGCAGAGAGAGTGAGAGACTTTGGAACACTCATCCCTAAATAGGATGTCTCCATCAAATCCATTCCCTCAGATCTCAGGGAACCCTGAAGAAGAGGAGGGGGAAAGAACTTAAGAACCAAAGGGGATAGAAGACACCAAGAAAAGAAGGCCATCTAAACCAACATGAGCAAAGCTCATATATACTCACAGAGACTGAAGCAGTATGCACAGGGTCTGTATGGGTTTTCAGCAGGTCCTCTGTGACTACATTATTGTTGCTCGAATTTTAAATGGTCTTATAATGCAAACCCCAGAGCCAGATATTGGGGTAAATGCTGAAAGATCAAAAGCCTCCAGCAAAATTGAAATGGCTTTCAGTCGAAAAGAGCTTTAGTTAATGTCTCCTCATGCCTTATATACTTTTCTCTGCTCAGCAGTATTACTTCCTTCCTAGTGCTGGGATTAAAGACGTGTGCCACCACTGTCTGGCTCTGATTCTCTCCTAGACTGAATCAATCTCATGTAACCCAGGGTGGCTTTCAACTCACAGAGATCCAGATGGGTCAGATCTCTGCCTCCCCAGTGCTAGGATTAAAGGTGTGTACCACCACTGACTGGCATCTATGTTTAATCTAGTGGCTTCTTCTGTTCACTTATCTTCAGGCAAATTTCATTAGTACGCAATATATCACCATACATTATGGTTTCCAGTTTAGTTATTTTATGGGACTCCTGAGTGTGTGAGTGAGTGCATCTCTGATTTTTATACCTTCTTTTGGTCTCTTTTCCTTCTGGTGTTTTGTCTTGTCCAACTTCAATGTGATGTGATGGTTTTTGTTTTATTTTATATTTTCTCTTGTTCTATTTTTTAAAAATGAGTGCATGGATGGATAGATGAAAATCTAGCCTCTGGGGTAAAGGTTAACAACTAAACTGCTATTTATTCTGCTGGGAGAGAGAAAATCAGTTTCCTCCAATGGAGTGACACTGGGTATGTCAGCCACTCCAGGGCAGGTCTCGACGCAGGAGGAGTTGACCAACATATAACAGACTCTTCTTCCCAAAAAACAGAAAACAAAATGCCCTACAAACTTGCCTGCCTGTAGCCTAATATTAAGGGGGCATTATTTTTTTCTTTCAATTGAGGTTGCCTTCTTTCAGATGACTTTAGCTTCTGTCAGATGACATAAAACTAGGCAGGATATGTATCAATCATAATTAAAGAAATGGAGAATATGAGTTTTTCAGTGAGAGAGAGGGAAAGGGGGAAGGTTTGGAGAGAGGAGAAGAGAAAATGATTAAGTATAGTCTAATTTTTAAAATTGGGAAAATAGAAATAAATTGAAAGAAAAAAAAGAAAAGCAGCAGGACTTTCCAGTGAATATGAGGTTGGCACAGAAATGCACTATATAGTTTAGTCTGTCCTCCTGGGAAAACTAGTGAACTTCTTAAGAATTTTATATTCAATGGGTCATGTTTAATGGTAAGAACACAGTGATAACAGGCTCATTTTCTAGCACACATGTGTTAAGCATTGAGAAAGTTCTGTATAGGAACTGCTATATCTTCAAATTCTGGAAGTAAGTTTGGCCACAATTTATCCCACAGTGACAAACTAATTTTGTGAATATACTGTTGACTTCTACCTAGTTACTTTGGCTTGCTTCAAGTTCAGCAGCAAATTCAGTCATTGGAAATTAAAATGCACCCTGACTATGACTCTTCATCCCATTTTGTCATTTTTTTCTAGTCATCAAAATCTCTCGTTTGAACTACAAAATACTCACTCACTCGTGTTATCTCTGCTTCCATCCCCCCAACCCACCCCCTGCAGCTCATTCTCCATGCAGTTGCTTAATGACAGTATTAATCAGATCACTATCCTCTGGGTACTCAAAATATCTTTATCCCATTTTAGTACCTTATGGTTATTGATAAAAGATATCATTCCTCATTTCCTGATTTAACAAAAGCCAAGGACCAGACAGATGGGTTCAGTAGGTAAAGGCACTGGCTACCAAGCCTAAAATCTCGAGCTGAATCTCTTAGAACCACAGGGTGGAAAGAAAGAACCAACTCTACAGACCTGCTCTTTTGCCTCATGGCATATGTGCTCTCCTTACCTCCCCGCCCCCACCCCCCACCCCGCCAAAAAATAAAAATAAAAAAAATTAAAAGGAAGGTAATTTAAAAAGAAACACATTTATTATCTTACTTTCTAGAGGTCATACATCTGAAATGGGATTTCTTAGCTAACATCAAAGCCTCATCAGGCCCATGATTCAGGTGAAGAAGACCCAGAGAGTCAAGCAGTTCCCTTGAATTTCCTTTGTTTTTGAGCTTCCATTCTCTTACCAAAGAGAGCAATGGTAAGAAACGTCCTTTCTGTCAGCATAACTCTGATATTATTACCGACTTTGGTAAATAATTGAGCTGCTAAAATAATTCACAGTGATTTTTATTGAAAACACATTATTGCAAACATTCCTTGCTGTGTCCAGGAGCTCCTGTTTTCTTGTAGTCCAACTACTGTCATTTGCTCTTACATCCTTGACGCCCTTCTTCTATAATTATCACCAAGCCTGGAGAAGAGGGGCTGTGGTATACCTGTTTCATTTAGGTTGGAGCAGTATTTTTATCTGCACCTTGACCAGTTGTGGGCCACGGTGTTAGTAAGCATCTGCTAGAATGGAAGGGTGGAGAAATGGATTAGTCTGAGGATATAATGATAGATCGATACCATACTTGGTAGAATAATAGCAGGTTCTCTCCCTAGAGCCTAAGACCTGTCTAGCTACACATCCTTCGCCCAATAATGTTTGTCAGGTACAGTGTGGAACTGAACTTAAGCCCAATCAGAAAGGGCTTGAGTATACCCATGATGCTACTGTTACTATTGCACACGTGGGCATGCCTTGTTATTGCCACACCAGTTACTATTGCAGCTCTCAGGGTTCTGAGATGATTAAGACTGGTGATCACATTTCTCCTTCAATAGCATGCATAACACTACTTAGAGTGGACTCTTTGTCTCCTAAAATTCTAGGTGTTGTTCAAATAGCATGTCTTCATAAGACCTTGTCCTTATGCCTACTGTCCTATTAACTCCAATTTTGCCTTATTGGTTTTATTCAAATGCTCCCTCCCCCACAAACTCCTTCACAAAACAGCCATTTCACCTTGCCTTAATTTTTTCATGAGATTAATAATGATTAATAACTAAAATGACACTGCCATTTTCTGTCATAGAATTTAAGCACTGCAGTACTTAATTTTAAAGTGTCACTTTTGCTAGATTAAGGAATACCTAAACAGATGGCATGTAATTATTCCTGAGTATGTCTGCAAGGGTATTTCCTGAAGAGACTGATGTTTGAGTTCATGGACTGAAGGAGAAAGGTTTTGCCTCAGTGTGTGCAGGCACCAACTACTCAACTAAGTGTTCTTTTCCCCAAAAGGGAAAGGGAAGGCTGCTTCAATCTTTTCCCTTCAGACCCTTCCCTGGGACATGAAACAGCCAGCTTTTTGGCATGAGGGCTCTGGATCTTATATTGTTTACTTCCACATTCTCATCCCTTTGGAATGAGGCTGACATGCACCATAAACTTTGGAGCTCCTCACTCTGCCGTGTTGCTGGCCTGGCTGAATCTCTACATTGAAGATGGTCTATCCTGAAACCTGTCCTTTTCCATGTTCGCGTGAGTCACTTCAACTGAGTTCTCACTCATCTATACATAATTTTCTAGATGGTGTACCACCAAACATGTCTCTTTGGAAAATCTAACAGAATCACCATACAGGGTGAGATTTAATCCTTAGCATCAAATAAAGTGACTTTTTTCGTAACAGACTCTTAAGTGTTTGATATCGATAAATGGATAGAGGTACAATACCATGGTTTGAAAATGAGACTTTTTTTTTACATTTGAAATTCCATATAATTCCTTAGCTTTGAGTGAAGTAGTTTTCCGTATGTTTTCATAGATTAAAAACAAAATAATAGATTTCATTTACAATAATTTATATGAGACTATGGCATAACAAAGTGAGATACTGAATAATATGTCTGATTCCAATTCTTTTTTTATTAAGAAATTTTTTATTCATTTTACATACCAATCACAGATTCCCCCTCTTCCCTCCTCCCACCCTTCCAGCCTTCCCCCACCCCCATTCTCTCCTACAGGAAGGTAAGGCCTCCCATGGGGAGTCAGTAGAGTCTGGTATATTCAATAGAGGCTGGTCGAAGCCCCCTCCCCCTGCCTCAAGGCTGTGGGTGGTGTCCCACCATAGGTAGTGGGCTCCAAAAAGCCTGTTTATACACCGGGGATGGATCCTGATCCTACTGTCAGGGGGTCTCTTAAGCAGATCAAGTTACATAACTGTCTTTCTTATGCAGAGGGGCAGAGGGCCTAGGATAATATATTGGTGAGTATAACCTTTGCTGTGGAGTAGTATAGAATTGGAATGCCTGATTCTATACTATTGTACATGAACCGATATACTGTCCTACTTTAGAAATGTATAATATTATTGCATGTATTAACAGCAACTACAGTCTTGTTGGGAATATAAACATTAAAGTATTTCTACCAAAGTATAGTCAAATAATGTGGACAAGACATAATTATGCACTCACTAAAGAATATGTTCTATAAAACCTACTGAGCATTTTTTAGAACTAAGGTTATCTAGTATTTCATTAAAAAGAAAAAGAGGGAATCTTTTGAGCAACACAAGAAAGAAAGTTCATGTATTTTACCCTACTGTCCTTTCTTTAGGGTTCCCCAATGGCGTGCTCAGTGGATGAAACTATCTGCTTTGGATTAAACTAGAGCAGAAAGACTTTGGTTATGATCCATTTAGGGTATTTTATAGTACAGTAATTTTCTACTCTGGTTGCCTATTACAATCACTTGGGAAGCTTTCTAAACACTGCCTCATGGGTAATTTCCCCAAAGATAGAGATTTAATTGGCATCATGATTTTTAAGAGATCCCAGGGTGCTTATATGTTCAGTCAAGGTTGAGAATCTTAGCCATAGTGTGTGTGCAGGCAAGAGTTCTGAGTAGAGCCATGGGCTGCATGCAAATGCTTGGATTTAACAGACTAATTGTTGCTTTAAGATATACTTTGTCAAGAAAAGAATATTTATATAATAGTGCTGTTATATCTTCATTCTAATTTTTATATGTGATGAACACATCAATAATATATTTCATTAAAACATATTTGGTGTTGTGAAAGCTTATATATTAGTATACAATCTAAATTAATGTACTTTTTGGTAACTCAAGTGATCTGGTCAAACATTCAAAATATCGTATCATTCGTCTGAAAATTTTTAGAAACCAATGTTCATTTAACTTTCCCTGGGTTGAAGTTTTTCCATAAGGCTCACAAAGAAGTACTAATTTCATTTGCAATCAGAGATATGCTATTGATAGGGTAGACTGAGAACTGAGAACAGACAAAGCCCCTAGTATTGTAGATTATTTTGTTTGTGTCACTTATTTTCTTTGAAAGAAACTTCTTTTTCTAAAGGCCCCTGTGTATAAGGTATATAGTGCAATATAATTTTATTTTCTCTTGTGTTTACACAATAATTATCATGAAAAGCAAGGTAAACTAATTGCCATAGTACAGATTAATCTTACTTTAAAATTTTGCAATTTTAATAATTGCAGAAAATAATACAATTATTACAGTACTAGGAAACGAGACTGAGAATCTTTGAGAAGATAGCATAATGTGACTTCTTTTTCAATAGGTAAAGTCTGCAACAAGAAATCTAATCATGACTCCTACTGGAATATATAAATGTACTTATAACTCAATATTTGACCATATCAATATATCTATTTAGAAAACAGACACAAATGCACACACACACACACACACACACGCACATACACAAGAAATGGCACCTATTTACTATCAAAAGTCCTGTATTCTACTCATCAACTCTTAAGAAAAAAAACACAACACAAAAATATTTGTTCTTCTTGTTTTCATATTTGCCTGTTGGACTGACAATATTCATTAGTTCTGTGGCCATTCCTCAGACCAGTTCTGAATATTGCCAGTGTGTCTGAACATGAAGTGAGTCACGATTTTGAATGCATACTAAAGCCACAAAGGAAAATTTCACTCAAAATGAAAAGCAGATAAAGGCAGGGCAACATCAAGAGACATTTCTAAGCTTCTATAAGCATAGGTTCTCTGGGAACCATTCAATTAATTTCTATAACCTGTTTTTAAGTAGAAGACTTCTATATGTAACATCTTTACTGGAAAAAAAAAAAGTAGAAATGGAAACACACTTGAAACCAGCTGCTGAAAGCTGAAACTAAATTGCAACGGCCATGACTAAAATGTGAGAAATTGGGAAATAAAATAGGTAGAGCAATAGCTTTGAGTGTGGGACTACCCACTTATCAAAATAGTAGAATACTTTGTTGCTATGGTGAAAGGGTAGCAGAATGGACATTTTGAAATTACCTCAGCAGGCCTAGGGACCAGTCAATGCCAGCTCTGCACACGTCACTGGACTTGATGTTGATTTCACAAACACCTAGAGAGGGATGGAACACGTGATGAATACACCTCATGTTTACCCACCTGCTCACTTCCTCTGATCTCCTCTTTAAGTAATTGGCCAACCACTTACTTTCAGGCTGCTTTGTTTAATGCTGTGAGGCAGCCCTGGCCTCACCAGGGAATTGAATTTCCATTGAGTTGACTGTGGAATTCTTCTGAAATATAAAAGAAAATCATTTTAACATTGTTTTCTTGTCTGAATTTTATTTTTAATAAAATGTATTAATTTCATATTTACTACCATTTTCAATCAATTTCAGAAATATCCATTAAAATAATTTGATGAGTAAGTGAAACTTGTAATGGAGTAAGATTAATTTATCTTCTTTGAAGGTTTTAATTTTTTCCTTTTTATTCCTTTTCCTGTCCCCTTCCCATCCTGCTTCTACACTACCTGTATCCTTCTCTCATCAACAAATGTTTCTTCTACTAATTCATGCTCTGCTTAATGCTTCACGTCTCATGGTTACTCACAGGCAGAGGGATGGGGGGCGTCACAGAAAATGAAAGTGGCTTGGAGTGGTCGTTCTGGTCAGGAACTGAAGACATTCATTGGGATTGCCAAGGCAAATCTGGTGCTTAGTCTCTCCTAGGAGACAGAAATATTGAAACTATGGGCTTGAATTTTCCAACATCTTAAAATGAGGTCTATGCTTAGTCTATGGTAATTCCAATACAGTTAGAAAGGATATAAAATACATAAAAGAGGCAGAACAATAAAAACCACAAAAAAGTTTTATTTAAAATATTTAAATTAGGAAACCTACATATATGCTAATTATTCTATTTAATTATAAATCCGTGGCCAGTTTAGCTACCTTAGAACTAGCACAAAAAGAATAAAAAGATAAATACAATTACAGCAATTTCAGTAATTATACATTTTACAGAAAAAAATATTCTTTTCACATTATTTCCTTGGTAACAACACTAAGACCAAATAATAAAGGCTAACATGAACATTTCCTTGTAAGAGGCATAAATGGAATTATTTTCCCAAATTACTATTGATTACCTAAAATCATTTTCTATAAAGGTCATTTTAAATTGGCCATGCTCATTATTCAAGAGCCTATTATTCTGATTTGAATTGAAATGGGCATTTCTTATTATAGCCTATATAGAATGATACATTATGTATTATTATAATTTCAACATCTGTATTTATGAAATACTGAAAAATAATATGAGTGGCTCTAAGGCATTTTAACCGTATCAACGAACTCGAATTTTGCTCCCCAAAAATTTTAAGAAAAAATTTCCACAGACATTTAGCAATTTAGAAGTTATTAGAAATGTGAAAATAAAGGCATATGAAAACAAAACCATACGACTTTTTCTCTTGGCTCCTCTTTGCAAACAGAGGAAATCAGACATAAAATGCAAAGTCCTACCTATAGTCATGTTTCATCAAATGACAGACCCTTTTCAGTTGTTCCTGATGAATATCGCTATGAAGCAGTGGTTGGTATCCTAATGCAGATCTTGTTAGGCAAATGTCAGTTGATGTGATAATGGTGAGCAGATGTGTGGGGGATGCTTTCAGCTGGTATGTAACTGCTGAGAAAAGTGCAAAACTGACCCTTCATGTCCATCTGTCTTGAAGTCAAAGCCATCATCCCTGATACTCTTCAAGCATTCCAAATTTGTCCTAGGTGCATATTTTATCATTTTGTCCCAAGGGCCAGAATTTCAGAAAACCTCATAATTTATGGAATAGTAACTATTCTCTCCTATTCCTCTATTTATCAAATATGAAAAAACTGTGAAAATGCACTGAAAATTCCAGGAATAAGGAATTGAGGCTGAGGAAGAAGTCTTTTTTTTTTTTTTCATTTTTCTTTATTAAGAAATTTTCTACTCACTCCACATGCTATCCACATAGCCACCTTCTCCCTCCGCCCACCCCCAGCCCTCTTTCCCAAGCCACCCCATATCCCCACATCCCCCAAGTCGAGGTCTCCCATGAGGAGTCAACAAAACCCAGCACACTGAGCCTAGGCAGGTCCAAACCCCTTCCCACTACACCAAGGCTGTGCAAAGTATCCCACCACAGGCACGGGATTCCAGAAGCCTACCCATAGACTAGGGACAGATCCCGATCCCCCTGCCTGGGTGCCCCCCAAACAGTTCGAGCCAAACAATCGTCTTCTGTATCCCGAGGGCCGAGTCCAGTCCCATGGGGGCTCCACAGCCACCAGTCCACAATTCATGGGCTTCCACTAGTGTGGCTGGTCATCTCTGCACGTCCTCCCATCGTGATCTTGACGTCCCTTGCCTGCAGTATCTCTCCTCTCTCTCATCAATTGGATTTCCGGAGCTCAGCCTGGTGTCTGGCTGTGGATCTCTGTATCTGCCTCCATCTGTCACTGGACAAAGGCTCTATGATGACAGCTGGGTTATTTGCTAGACCGGTCACCAGAGTAGAGCAGTCCAGGCATCCTCTGGACCACTGCCAGCAGACCAAGGTGGGGTCAACCTTGTGGATTCCTGAGAGCCTCCTCAGCACCCTGCCTCTTCCTATTCCCATGATGTCCTCATCAATCATGGTATCTAGCTCCCTGCTCTCCCAATCTGTCCCTGTTCCAGCTTGACCCTCCCATCTCCCTATGTTCTCATCCCCCACGAGGAAGAAGTCTTAATGCTGCTGACTTGGATTTGAAATTAAATTATGTTAACGAGTGAAAATTTTAAGTTAAAAATGAAAACCACAAGATCAACAGTTGTATAAAACATTTAAAGAATAATTTTCTCTAGGGCATTTTAACAATGTAATTGCATCCTTTATTGATACCATATGTTTCTCCATTTAAGGATGCATCTTAGTTTGCTTTCTATTTCTGTGATAAAATACAGAACAAAAGAAAATTTGGGAGGGAAAGGTTTCATTTGGCTTTTGGATTAGAGTCTATCATCAGGTAAGGCCAAGTAAGAAACCTGGAAGCAGGGACTGAAGCAGAGACAATGGTGGAGGGATGCTGCTTACTGCCTTGATCCCTATCCCCTTGTTTGCTTTGCTTTCTCATACATCTCTGGACCACCTGCCCAGGGGTGGCACAGACTTGATGAATTGGGACCAAACACAGCAATCATTAATCATGAAAATGCTGGACTTGCCTACAGTCTCATGGAGGCTTTTCTCTCAGTTGAGATTTCTCTTTTCACAAGACTGCAGGCTGTGTTAAGTTAACAGCAGCAGCAGTAGCAACATAGGAAGAACTTAGGAGGATAAGTTGGATATACCTTTTTAACATGTAACTTTTGCAGGGCAAATGGCATATTTTCAATTTTACAGATTTTCTGTTCCTCTTTTATTCCTTTCTGTTCCCCCTTTCTCTCCCTCCCTCTCTCCCTTCCTCCCTCTCTCCCTCCCTCCTTCTGTCTCTCTCTCTTCTCTCTGTCTCTGTCTCTCTCTCTCTCCTCTCTCCCTCTTGCCCCTGTCTCTCTTCTCTCTCTTAGACATAATGGAACACCTTGAGACCTTGGCAAGCAGTCTAGTATTGAGCTTTAGTTTTGCTTACTATACTCCAGAGAATGACCTGTTATAGCAATACTTGTCATTTCTAATGAGCACATTGTTAAGCATCAAGCAAAAGTAAAAGAACAAATAGCATATAGACAGAAGCAGCAGACAGATAATACACATAATTGCCAACCATCAAAACCAGCACAATATACAGCAAACACAACTGTGTTAGCCTGAGTGTGCCAGCAAAGGCAGTGTTGTCAACCTAAAGGCTTATAACAATCAGAAAAATTGACCTCGGGAGAGATGTTGAGGCGGTTAGATACAGTTTCCATCTGTGAGCTTTCTCCACATGGAGTAGCTTCTCACTTTTTCCCACTGCAGGTATACGTATGGTATGAGATAAACAACAGTGAGGCCTGTCAGAAATGGTCTGCTGATTTACCATCTCTCTGTTCTCTAAGACACTATGTTTTTAATACACTTTGCTACTTGCTGTTTTCTTTCTCCTTGGAGACCAGAGGACCAATAGCTAGAGATGGTTCTTTCTTTCCATCCTGTGGGACCGATGACTGAACCTAGGTCATCAAGCTTGGTAGCAATTGCCTGGAGCAGCTGAGCCAGTTCTTCTCTAATAGCACCAAATTTTGATTATCTCGGTTTTCTTACCCTTCAATCCCCTTTCTTCCCGGTTCCTGCTGCCTCCCCAGTGTCCTCCTACACCAACAACCTTCCTTCTGCTTTTCACGGGTGACCTTTTGTTCTCCCCTAGCTTTGTACTCGGCATCTCTACTTCCCTTCTTGCCCTTACACTGACAATGTAAAGATAAACTGCATAATGCTGGACAGATGTTTCACAGAGGGGAATGTTACATTTTCCATTGGCTGGTGGAGTATCCCTTGTCTTCCTAAATAACCATTTTATGAGGCATTGTAATGCATGTAAACATCTAGAGTTCTAACAAGGACAGATCTGAAATCAGAAAGAGTATTTCTAACCTGTGTTCTGCTCACTTTTAAGTGGACAAGATGCTCTTATGGTAATCCACGTTTGTGACTTTGTTTCCCTACACTTGGAGCTCTAACTACAGAATAATCGTATGCACTTATTAATGTAAAGATTTTGAAGTTGAGTCTTTTGGTGCCACCTTCTGGCATGAATTATTGTGTAAACTATTTAAAAATTTAACGAAGGTTTTGATGTTTCAATAAGTTAAATTAGATGCTTTTATGTTTTTTCAGTGCACAAATTTCTGCTTTAACCATAATGTACTTGATCTGAAGTCAATATGGCTTAGAAAATGTGAAACTGACTGAACCACACAAGAACACTGCTACACTCTCAGTTCATTACTTAGTAATGCAATAAATCTACATGAAAAGACAAAAGCTCGTCACGAGTTAGGGATACTTAAATTTTAAATTATTTCACTATCAATTTTATTTGAAACACTGCTAGTTAATGTAAAGTATCATTACTCAAGGCTGTGATGTGCTTTGGGTGAACAGTATTTGACCTTTAATTTTACTTTTCACAAACTGCCTCTTGAAGCTTACACAGATCATTTTTGTTTTATTAGAATGGTGCTTATTGCAAAGTTTATATTTGTTATTTTTCTTTATGACACACAGATAAAAGTATAACCACTCTTTCCACAGAGATAATGAAGTAAGAGCGTTTACCTGATCATGGCAACTTCCTTTCTATGCCATTAATATTACCATTGCTAGATCTATAATTCTCATATGTTGAGCCAAATGGGTGAACTTTGAGCTTGTCTCCATGCAGAATTTTATGGAACATAATCATGGGTCAGACTGCTCTGCTGTTTTGAACTTCTTCTAGGTTGCTCAATGTGTCTCAGAGTGACTATCAGCAGTCTTTCCAACATCAACACTTGGGAAGGTAAGAGTCTACTAATATGGTCTGTTTCAAGGACTTCCTGAAGCCATCTTGACCTGTTCACCCCCTGAATTTAATGACCTGACCTGCAGTAGAAAATATTTCATTTCTTCCTAAATCACTCTGTTGTTTCATCTTCTGGTAAACATTCCTTAAAACACTTGGTTGTTTCACATCCCTTTTCAATCCTGAGTCTTAATGTAATTCTCCTAAAGATGGCAGATTTAATATTTCAGGGAACAGCTACACAACACATACACATGTACATCTTCTTCATCATGTTTTGAAACAAATCAAATTATTTCAGTATATATAACATTAATAAGTAATTTGATGAATGTGCTTTTATAATTTATATTTTAGAATAATTATCGTATCATAAAATAAGAAACTCTGACCCTGGTGATCTAATATGTGAATCTGCAGAGTAAAAAAAAAAAAAGAGCTGGGTTTTGGATTTAGAAAATCAGGGTTTCTATTCAAAGAAAAACAGCAACAGCAGAAAAGAAAAAAAAACTTCTACCAATTTTTAGTAAATGTAAATTTTTCTAAATTTTTTAACTTTCAAACCAGTTTCCTTATCTACAAATTAAAAACAAAATTAGTTAATCTTTATCTACAAATTTAAAAAAAGTCACAAAATGTTAAGCAAAAATGCTTTCAAAACACTTAATTTATTTAATTTAGCACTTAACTCATAGTCCATAAATAAACAAAATGACTAAAACTATTATTATTAAAACTTCCTACAGATTTTTAAGAATTTCTGCATGCATTAGTTTAGATAATTTCTATTTAACATAAAATGGTATTTCACACTTTTTTAACTTATTAAATTAGTTTTTCAGTTGAAAACAAATGTTTTCAATATTATGTAGTCATCATTTTATTTATTTGTGTATTTTTGTAAACATTATGAAAGTTGATTATCCATTCCCAAAACCCAAGTTTAGTTATGACAGTTTATAGGGAATTAATTTTTAGACAAAGTAAACAAGGGTTTTGGTAAAAGGGATCTCATCCTTTAGTGACAGCTGATTGGGAAGTTCCCATTTCGTATTTCTATAGAAAAGACTCTCTGTGATTGGCTGTTCAATGATTACATACAGACTCTCTCTGATGGCTGTTTCAGTGATTACACACAGACTCTTTGTGAATGGCTGTTTCAATGATTATGTAAGACTCTCTGATTGGCTTTCTCAATGATTACATATAGAATGTCTCTGATTGGCTGTTTCAATGAATACATACAAAAGTACCTCTTTCTTTTTTTTTTTTTTTTTTTTTTTTTTTTTGGTTTTTCGAGACAGGGTTTCTCTGTGTAGCTTTGCGCCTCTCCTGGAACTCACTTGGTAGCCCCGACTGGCCTCAAACTCATAGAGATCCGCCTGGCTCTGCCTCCCAAGTGCTGGGATTAAAGGCGTGTGCCACCACCGCCCGGCTACCAAAAGTACCTCTTAATCACTGCTTTTCAGATGGTTTTATTATTTCCATAATATTCCTTATCTCTCTTAAAAATGACAGCCACCTACAGCAGTCTTGCTGCTTCTGGTTGCTATTGTTTTCTGTGATTTCAGTAAAAATTATAAACAAATAAATGGAAAGTTCCTGAAATAAATGACTCATAATTTGAAATTATCTTTATTGTAGTACAATTACAGGAGTATCTGTCATTATCAGTGACAGTTGTTAATCTCGTATACATAGGATTATGTAAGTAATCCTAGAAATTTCTTTGTAGAAAAAATAGTTTGTGGAGCTGTAGGGATAGACTTATCTATCCCTGGTTGGCAGTGCTTACTGTTCTTCTAGAGGACCCAAGTTATTTCCTAGAATATATGTAGGGCAGGATACAACAGTCTGTCACACTATGTCCAGAGAAAGCAATACCCTTTTCTATCCTCGATGGGAACACAAAGACATGTGGAATTCATTCACACAGAAACATACATATAAATCAAAATTACATATAAGATATATAAATATACATATAATTATATAGCTAGATTAGATATGTATATAATATATGATAGGTCGATAAACCTATCTAATATATATATATATATATATATATATATATATATGTATATGTATATGAAGAAAGAAATAGCACAGTGTGTATACAATCCAGAACTTGCCATGTTTGGGCATTTGGGGCTGTTTGCTGCTGATAAAATGGGGGAGTGGGAGGAGGACATTGTACTCTTGCCATGCAAATCATTATGACATAATAATCATGATTTACCAGTGATACCAGATGTTATTTTAATTGCTGAAATGTTAATATATTTAGTATGTGAAATGTGATTTTTTTTCCTGTCCTTTGTGAAATCAGTAAAACAACCCAAACAAGAGAAAACTGAAATTCTGAATATTTGGAATTAAGCTTTTATAACAATAATGTATTCTGAAAATAAATTTCCATGTGTCATAATAGTGTGGGTTTTTATAAATACAGCAAGTCATGTAAATCTTATCTTGCTATGTTAATGAATTACCTTATTTTGACTTATCCTAATTATTTGAATAATAATAAATACCTGTAGTTGATTTGACTGACTTATGTGATGATACTTGGTAAATGAAAGTTTTTTAAAAAATGAATGCATAGATGTAAGAGAAGAATTTCACCAGGGGGAAGTTTCTGGAGTAAACTTCTTTTGTGAACTTGAGAAGCCCTTTAACTTCTGTGAGGGCTTTGTTTCTTCATGTGTGAAATAAAGGGTTTAGAGTCAATAACCCTTTCAATCTTATCAGCTTTGAAATTCTCTGAGCATATGCCTCTGCTAGCCAGATGAATATGGATGTAATGGGAAACTTGATTGTGTTAATTTCTTTTGTTCTCGGGGCTGGAAAAGAATTTCAGGGTAAGTAAATAAAAGTGGACACTGCTCCAAGTATTGTGTGAGCCACATTTGTTTCAAATGTGCTATTATACAAGTAGATTTTATGTTTCCAATTAAAAAAGTAAGTTAGCGGCACCCTTTGGCTAATCCTTACCTAAAATTTCATGTAATAACTTGACCCATTAACAGGAAATCAATAAGGAAGTGAAAGACAAGGGAACAGAGGCTGGTGCTTAGAATTTAATAAAGAGGGGTCCCAAAATGAACGCAGATAAAATTAGAGAAAGTGGGGTCCATGATGAGCAGGATCCTGGTTTAAAATGTTGTCATTAAAGGTTGTGCATGTGTGTATGGGTGTGTATATTTGTTTGCAATCACATGCATATGAATGTACACACACATTTATATGTTTGAGGAGGATGAAGACATGGAAATGCTCACTAATTAGAGTGTAAATGTCAGTGGGGGAATCCCTCCAGTCGGATACTGGTAGAGAAGAACAGAGTTATGCCTCTAAATATGTGCATAAACCATGGGCCTAGGTCCTCTGGATATGGAAGACAGTTGTTTGGGTCGAACTATTTGGGGAGCACCCAGGCAGGGAAATCAGGATCCGTCCCCAGTGCATGGGCAGGCTTTTGGGAGTCTGGTGTCTGTGGTGTGGTGCCTTGCACAGACTTGGTACGGTGGGAAGGGGCTTGGACTACCTAGGCTCAGTGTGTCTGGCTCTGCTGACTCCCCATTGGAGACCTTGATTTGGGAGATGTGGGGATGTGGGGTGGCTTGGGAGGGAGGGCTGGAAGATGGGTAGAGGGAGGAGGTGGGTACTGTGGGTGGTATATGGAGTGAGTAGAAAATTTCTTAATAAAGAAAAATGGAAAAAAACATTTTAAAAAGGGGAAAAAAAGAAATATAGACTTAGTGGGACCGGGACCTGTCCTTGATGCATGAGCTGGCTTTTTGGAACCTAGAGCCTATGATGAGACATTTTGCACAGCCTTGATGCAGGGAGGAGGGGAAAGGACCTGCCTCAACTGAATCTATCAGGCTGGGCTGAATCCCCAGGGGAGACCTTGCCTCTGAGGAGGTGGGAATGGGGGGGGTGAATTGGGGGGAGGGCTGGGGGATGGGAGGAGGGAGGACAGGGGAATCCATGACTGATATGTAAATTAAAATTAAATTAATTATAAAATAAAAATATTAAAAAAGAGCCTATCATACTGCATTAAATGTTGCCAATATCACTGGATAAATTTAAGACATACATTAAAAGCCCTAAACAAAACAAAACAAAACAAAACATGGGCAATGAGAATGTCTAAAGTTGCTGTTATATTAGTTTGCAATAAAAAACAAAGGTAATTTCTTAAGTCTAAAGTCATAGTAAGCCCAATAGTGCTGCTATACTTTTACAGAAAGAGTAACTATTTTTTTGTGAAGACTTTCTAATTCCATTATATGAGCTATTGAGAGTTCAAAATCAGGTTTTAGTTTAAGAAATCCCTCAGTGGCTCATGGACTAAAAATCATTCTGGATTATCTAGCCAAAAGGTTGTTCATTCTGTGCTGTGTTTTCACTGTGTTTTATACAATGGCAACATATTTTTTAATGCTCTGGGGATAAACTAATTTTCTCTTAATCTTTCATATATTCCTTTATGCAGATTAAATGAAAGTGCCCAGGTAGAGTTTTGACATTAATCAAGCCATGCATTTTATGATCTTCTTATATTTGTGGTTTTGTCTTTAATTTACTGTGTGAAATTCTTAGCTCTTAACATGCAAATAAACTTTTATTTTTGTTTTTTCCCTTTTCTTCATCTGATAATCTAAGCATACATATGCTATATAGTATATGGATACTTACATCCAGTCTTAGCTTTTTTATACTCTTTTCATCCTATTTTTCTCTCTCAGTTTCAGTTCAAGAAACCTTTCTTGATGTAGTTTTCATTGATTATGCTATAGAATCTTGTGGAAAAACCAAATACACTTTTAATTTATGTTACATTCTTTTGATTTCTAGAATCTGCATTTGAGTCTTTTTAGGAGTTGTATTATTCCTGTTTGTATAACCCACTGGTTCCATATGCTATTTGCTTTTTCTGCTTTGACATATAATTCATAGTTACTGACAATATACTCAATAATACAATATTGAGAATTTTATCATTTTTCAGTCTCAAGACCAACTATTTGAAAACTTAATTGATATTTATTTGTATGTGTTTATTTTATTATAGATAATCTTCATTTAAAAAATCCTCAGTCTTTAAAATATGGAGTGCATGTTTCTCTCAGCATCTTAATTTGTTTTCTACTTCTCACATCTTTTGAGAATTATCTTTGATTTAGCTTCTCTAAGGAAGGTAAGATCTAACGCCATCAGCTACTGATTTGTAACTTAAGGAACAAATAAAACAACAAAAGAAATTGCTTTCTCATACTTTTGTCACTTGTTCCTTGGTGTGTATAATAGGTGATTAGTGGGGACTTCTTGTCACAGGGGAGGGCAGGTCTGGAGCAGCAGAGATGTATCAAGGCTCAGTGGATTTCTATACCTACTCAGATTTGGCTTGGTGGGAGATGGAACCAAAGCCACACTTGGAGAGTCTATTATTCAAGGCACAGCAAGAAACAACTTTTTAGGTTTACACTAGTGTTCCATGTCCCTCAGTGCCATGGGCTGTTGAGTTTCAGGCCAAAGTGGATATACACAGCAATGTGCCTGTGTACCTGATGAAGGAAAGTGAGCTCTTGCAATCCCTTTTATGAGGTCCAGTTTATGCACATGTTCATTCTCCCATATAGGTGGAGAGAGAATTTATCTTACAGACTGAAAGACAAATAAATTCTGGTTATAAGAGGATAAATTAAAATATTATTGTAATATAAACATAAACATATAAATATAAATTTTAACAAACAGCTTATTAAGATTATTTTAAATACATCTTAATAAGCTGTTTGTTAATATTTATGCACTTTAGACTATGAGCTCTTAAAAATAATGTATAACTTATTATTAAAAAATAACCTAACAAATAAAAAGACACCACATACCAAATTAATAAGATCCAAACAAAGTCTATGCATCACAGTAGACTTTAATATAGTTAGAATGGTCATTTGAAATAAAAGCGCTGTAGCTTTAAACTGCATTTTACACTTACTATCAAATGTATTTTTATGCAATTATCTGCTACTGAGAAAAAGAAATGTGAAAGGAGTAATTAGCTTTATATCCTCTTTCATAACTCATGCCTGTTAACTGAATTCAGTCTTTCTCTGTCACCTAATACTGAGTTTTTCTTGTCCTCATTTTTTGTTATACTGTTCTCACACGTGGATCTGCTCACATGTATACATATATTATTTGCCAGATTCCACATATGAGAAAGAAATAAAATGCTTTTCTTTCTAAGGCTGTGTAACCTTAGTTAAGATTATGTATTGTAAATCCATCCATTTTCTAGAAAAAAATTCTTAATTTTCTTTATTGCTACATAATATTTTATATATATATATATATGTATATATGTATATGTATATATTTAAAATTCAGTCATTTGTTGCTGGCAACTAGATTGATATAGATTGATTCCAAGTCTTTCTATAGTGGATAAAGCAGAAGTAAACCAAAAGAAACATGAGCTACTCATTAAAATATATGATTACATAACTGTCTTTTCCATGCTTGTGATCCAGTGGGCTTTGGTCTAGTAAGTGCTCAGTCAATATATATTAACAGAATAAATGGACAGCAGTTATGGTATGTTATTAATATTGAACCAATGTAAAGTAAGTGTACAGTATAAAAGATAATCATGCATAAAAGATAAAATGGACAGCTGTCCATGTTTTATGTAACATGCATTAATGTAGCGACAAACACAATGTTATAACAACTCAATAAACATACTTCAATAAGCACCTGAAAACAAACATATTGCTATATAAAACCAATGTAACTTATAAAAGAAAGAACTCATTTTGGGTTTATGGTTCTAGAAAGTTAGGAATCTGTCATGGTGGGGAAGCATGGTACTGTGTGGCTGAAATGGCTCCTGGAACTGTAAGGTGGAAACAGAACAAGCAAATGGGGAGAATGGTGAGGTCTTAAGCTCTCCAGTGAATCCTCCAAGACACACTTCCTTCAGCCCGGCCTTACCTCCTAAGCCCCAAACACCCCCATTAACTGGGGACCCAGCATTCAAATACCCATACTATGAGGAGTAGTTCTCATCCAAACAACATGGGCAACATTTTAGCCAACTTTTTATTGCAACAATTAAAATATCAGGACCAAATTTAAGTTGAGGAGGAAAGAGATTATTTTAATGTACAGTTTATAGTCCATCATAAAGAGAAGTCAGGAGTATTAAAGGCAGGAGTCTGAAGGCAGGAACTGAAGCAGAGGCTGGAAGAGTGTTGCTTGCTTGCTTTATCCTGAGCATGCTTTTATGTTTGTTTGTTTGTTTTTGTTTTTTGAGACAGGGTTTCTTTGTGTAGCCTTGGCTATCCTGGAACTCCCTTTGTAACCAGGCTGGACTTTAGCTCAGAGATACCTTGCCTCTGCCTCCCAAGTGCTGTGACTAAAGGCATGTACCAATATATATATTTGACACAGATAATCTTTGTGGGTTTTGTACAGAAACTAAAGAATGATAGAGAAACAAAGACAATATTTTCAGAACAGAAAAATGATAAAATGCCAATTTTTTCATGTTATCTATATGATTAGAATATGACCATATTGATATTTTATATTAATATATACTAACACAGGTTTAAATGTAAGAAAACTAAAAATCTTCTCTATAATAACTTTAATTAATAAAATTATGCCCTAATACTGGAGTGTGACTTAGTGGTTAGGAGTATAGGCTGTTTTCCAAAGAACCTGGTATTGAATCTTAGCATCCACATCAGGTGGCTTACAATGAACTGTAGGTCCAGCTCCAGAGAACTTGATCCCCTTTCTGGCCTCCATGGGCAGCTGTACACAAGTGTTGGACACAGAGATACACATTATACACTTAAGTGAAAAATAATCTAATATTAAAAATCATGGTATAGGTATTTTTTAACTCAAATAAAGAAAAAAGAAAAGCTGCCAAGAAGAAAACATTGTATTTGCTGTTGCTGTTGTTAATTATTCAAATATGTATCAATAAAGTTTATTTGTTTTCATACAATGATATTAAATATTTTTTGCTGATGATAAGGATGTGTGTTTGAAACCTTTCATGAATAATATATATGTATGTATTGAATTAAGAAATAAACAAATCTCCTCAAACATATCCAAATGTGTGTTACATTCTTCTATTAAGAAATTATCTTTGGCCCAAAAAAGGGAGGGCCTGACCTACTTAACAGCCATGTGGAAACTGATTCAGCTCTTCCATTCCATCCCAACACCCACTCTAGCTACAAGCTGCTGGACTCCAAGGAGGATCTGGTGCTGCAGAATCAGATCCAGGGGCACATTGTCTCCACTGAACATGAAAACCTAAACATGGCTATAATCAAAGAAGTCTTGATGATGGCCTGGTATTTAAGGTACTTTGGAGACCAGAATCCTTGAGCCAGACTTCTAGCAATGAATATTTGCATGTAGAGTTGTGTGAGCATATATAAAATGTCATGCTGCAGTCTCCAGTGTCACTGTGACAATGGAAGGATGAGAAGGGTAGAGGAATGGAGCAGTGCATATGTAGTGGAGAGATGCTGAACCATGTCAATATCAGAGGCCTGAGCTACCACCAGAGACCATGTTGATGTGCATGGCCTACACTGCTGCCTGAGGCCATGCTGCTGTCTGTGGTCCCTGTTGTCACTGGGGCCCATATCTGAGTCAATGGTCTTACTGCAATGTCCATGGCCTGAAGTACCAACAAAGACCATGCAGATGTCCATGGTCTGTGCTGCCACCTGAAGCCATGTTGATGTCCATGGGCCTTGATGCCTCCAGGGGACATGTAGATGTAAGTAGACTGTGCTGTCACCTGAGGCCATGTTGATGCTCATGTGCCGGGATGCTGCTTAGGACTGTGTTGATGTCCATGGCCCATAATGCCACAGGAGACCATGCTGATGTCTGTGGCACCTGTTGATGCTAGAGGGCAGGTGGATGTCAGTGGTCCATATCTCTTTCCAGATAACATGTGGAAGTCTGTAATCCAAGCTCCTGCTGACCATAAAGGACACTGAAGCTTCTTCTGCAGTGGTATTGATAACAGCAGTTACATAGAAGACTCCAGAGACAACCCAAGTCCCTAAAAAAGTATCAACATAAATAGGAAGATGTCCGGGACAAGGACAGAATCTCTAGTTAGTGGAAAAATACAGACCCCCAATAAGACAGGGAACTAGATCATCTTACAGTCAGGTTGCCTAACAACAGGACATTGAGTCAGAACCCTTGACCCTCTCACCCTGTAAACATCCTATACAAACATCCTGTTAGCTTGCCCCACCTTATGCAGATGACAGCTTCTTGCTCCCTCCACCCTGCGGAACTATATAAACCTTTGTGGAAGAGAAATAAAGTGGTACCTTGATCAGAATCCAGACTTGGTGTCTTTTCCTTTGTATCTCCTGTCCCTACATTCCCTCCTTAGGGTGGTCGAGAACCCGTTGAAGCCCTGCAGGCCAGGGCAGGAAGCCATGAAAGAGAACTCTTAAAATTCTGATAGGGATGCTGAAATGTTGCTCTCCACAAGTGATGGCTACTGACAGGCACGGGGGTGGGGAAGAACTCACTAAGGGGCTGGGTACCTGGAGTTCGATCATGCTCCAATGACTATATGGACAACACAAATTGGACTTTTTTTTTCATCTTTTTTTGGGGTATGGGGACAGACCTGGGAGAACTGGGAATTAAGTGTGATCAGGGTACATTATGTGAAATTCCTGAATATCAATAAAAACATTATGCTAAAATAATAAAACAAAACAAAACTAAAACTAAATAGCCTAACTCCATCAAGATGGAGTAAAGTGGGTAAAGGCACTTGCTGATATGCCTGATGAACTGAGTTTGATTCCCTGGGACCTACATGGTATAAGAAAGTTATCTTGTGACTTGTAATCCAATACAACCATGTGTTTATACACACAATTAAACAAACAAACAAACAAACAAACAAACGAAAGCAAAAAAAAAGAAAAATTATTTTAGAAAGAAGAGTGGTTAACAGTTGGATTTTAGACTGTATTTCCTTCTACCTTTCAAAAAGAGGCAACACCAAAATATAAACTAAAATATAATAAGATAAAACAAAAACCCTTAAGGTTGAAGTTGAACAAGGCAAACCAACAGAAGTGTGAGAGCCCAAGAGAAGGCACAAGAATCAGAGACCCATGTGTTCACATGCTCAGGAGTGCTGTAAAAATGCTCAGCTGGAAGTCATACTATATAGGCTGAAGACCTGGTGCAGGCTGGGGCAGGCTTTGTGTATGCTGCCTCAGTCTCTGAGTTCATGTATGTATCAGTCCTTCTGTATATATAAGGCCTTGTTTCCTTGGTGTCCTCCATCCCCTGATCCCCTGTGGCCCTTACACTCTCTCTACCTCCTGTTTTGCTGGATTCCCTGAGATCTGAGGAGAGAGATTTGATGGAGACATCCCATGTATAGCTATGTGTCCAAGGTATCTCTCTCTCTCTCTCTCTCTCTCTCTCTCTCTCTCTCTCTCTCTCTCTCTCTCTCTGAATTAATATCTGGCTGTGGGTCTTTGTATTTGTTCCTATTTGCTACAGGATGAAGCTTCTCTAATTAAGGCTAAATAAAGCACTGATCTATCATTAGGACTCATTTTATTACTTTTTTTTTCTTTTGTTTTGTTCAAAACAGGGTTTCTCTTTGTGGCTCTGACTGACTGCTGACCAGGAACTAGCTCTGTAGACTAGGTTGGCCTTGAACTCAGAGATTTGACTGCCTCTACCTCCCAAATGCTGGTATTAAAGTTTTACACTACCACTGCCAGGCTCCATTTTTTTTTTTTTTTTTTTTTTTTTTTTTTTTTTTTTTTTTTTAGGACCAGCTGTATTTGGTTTTACTGTAGGTCTCTGGATATCTAGTTTCTGGTTCTTGGTCACCCAAGCAGTATCAGTTATGTGTTGCATCTTGTAGAGTAGGTTTTAAGTTAAACCAGATGTTGGTTGGCTACTCCCACAAGGTTTGTGCCACCATTGTCCTAGCATATTTTGCAGGCAGGAGGTCATTATAGTTCAAGGTTTTGTGGCTGGGTTGGTGTTTGCCTGTCTCATTTGGTAGCCCTCTGAGTACCTTCCCATATCAAAGACACTAGGACTTAGGTGTGAAAGTTCTCTCTAAGTATCAACTCTTCCTCTTTATGCTCAACAAGTTGGTTGGGTGTTCTTTTCAGCCAGGGGCCTTGCTGTCTGTTTGTGAAGAGCAACCTTCTGCCACGATAACAACTGGGTTGTTTGGCTTTTAGAGTCTCCATTGTAAAATCAAGAGTAATCTAATAGGTCTGCCTTTTTATGCTACTTGTTCTTTTTCTCTTGTGGCTTCTTCCTTTGTTCTATTTAATGTTTTGATTATTATGTGTTGAGGGTAGTTTCGTTTCTGGTTCAATCTATTTAGAGTTCTTTATGCTTCTTGTCCTTCTGTAGGTATCTGTTTGGATCTTCTCTTTTCATAGTGTTCCAGATGAGTAGAGGGAGGAAAGTTAGGAGAGGAAGATCTATGGGATCTACAAGAGATGTGGGTGGGGAAGGAAGGGATGAGAGTTGGGGAAAGGATCTGGAGAAAGGAAAGGAGAGGAGATCTACAGTCAGCACTCTCTGGCAGGAGTGGCCTGTGCCTTAGCAGGGAGTGCCTGCTAGGGTTGGGGACTGGGATAAAGCAATAAATTGGGCCAGAGAGGTTAGGAAACCATCTGTGGGATCCACAGAAGATGGGGAAGAGGAGGGTAGGGAAGGCTGCAACAGGTGTTCTGTTTCAGAGCTGTGGGTAAGTTTGGGGGATTTGTTCTGGAAAAAAAAAAAACATAAGAGGTGAAAATCCGCACTCCTAGGAGGAGTGATTTGTGCATTAGCCAAGACTGACTGAGTTGGAGGCTGGAATAAAGGAACAAGTGGAGGGAGTGGGTTTAGGAGAAGAAGATCAGTGGGACCTTGTAGAGGTGGTGTGGGGAGAGGCTGCTTCAGGTATTCTGCTACAGATGTGAGGATGAGAACAGAGGTAGAGATGAGGATCTCCAGTCAGTCTGCCTGTTTCCCTGGTAGGAGTGAGACAGTTTTTTTTTCTGTTTTGATATTAGATTTAACAATTTTGCCAGCATTATATGTATCTAGTGAACTAGAATAGAACATTCATTATTTTTCTCAAATGCCCATGAGGCTGAAATAATCAGGTTGATATTGAAAAGAATCTGAATGGAATGCAATGCATGGTGTTTTATTTGGCTATAAACTTTTCTTGAATATCTACATGTATTTATGTGTGCTGTATATTTTATTGTTATTGCTTCTCTAGTGGCCATATTTTGATGCTATTTTTATCCATACAGTGAACATGGAAAGTGTGCACAATACCTTAAAGAAAACCCTGGAGATCTTGTCATTCTACTACATGACTACATTTGACAAATGCTGGAAAGCAAGCATTGCTCCAGCACAAATAAAATAATACTACATAATTGCTTAAGAGTAAGAAACGGGTTGGGGATTGAGCTCAGTGGTAGAGTGCAAGGAGGATGTCTATCTTGCCGTGTAAGTAAGAACAGTCCTAGAGGAAGACAGCTAGTCTTTGGTATGGGAATGAGCTTGGGGTGGTTTGTGTGAGAATTACCTCCATAGATTTATATATTTGAATACTTGGTCCCTAGTTTGGAGAAGGATTGAGAGGTGTGGCCTTGTTGGATGAGGTGTGTCACTGGAAGATGGCTTTAAATTTTGAAAAGACTCCCAGTGTGTTCTCTCTCTTTCTGCCTCCTGCTCACAGGTCAAGATGTAAGCACTCAGTTGTTCTTGTCCCAAGCCTTTTGTTTTTTGGACATCATGGACACTTATTTTCTGAAACTGTAAGACAAATTAAATGGTTTTAATTTTCATATTAAGGGAATAGTAACTGAGATAGGGATTTTCTGACTGGCAGTACGGGGAAGAGAATACTCCGTGTTCTATCTTTTTTATGTCATTGATTTTGCCTAGTTAAGTTTCCAATTTATTTAATATTATCTTGGACCTACATATTTTACCAAAGATGTGTTATAGTCTCATTGTTAAATATTGTTCCCTAGAATCAAAAACAATCTTATATGATAAAGTATTTATACCTTCTTCAAGACTAAACCTTCTGGATAACAAAATCTATGGTGTAATGTATTTATGGTACTAACATTTCATTGGTAGGTATGGGGATTAGAAAACATACTGAATGTCTCCTAAAAGCCTTTCTTCATTCATAGTAATATTTCTGTTTTGTTTACTTTTCTATTGCTATGAAGAGACATCACGACCAAAGCAATTTGTAGAATGAAGTAGTTTATAGGGATTTGCAGTTTTAGAGGTTAATTTAGTCCATGACGATCAAGCTGGAAGGGGGGAGGCACCAGGAAGGAATGACATTGGAGAAGTACCTGAGAGCTTACATATTGAGACAGCAAACATGAGGCACATGGAGGGAGAGACAGAGAGAACTGTGTAGTGGTATTCTGTTCCCCAAAATATTGTGCAGTCTAATAAACTTATCTGGGGTCAGAGAACAGAACAGCCACAATATTAAACATAGAGGCTAGGCAGTAGTAGCACATGCCTTTAATCCTAGCATTCCAGAGGCAGAGATCCAGGTGGATCTCTATGAGTTCAAGGGCACACTTGAAACAGCCAGGCATGGTGACTCACACCTTTAATCCAGGAAGTAATGGCAGAAGGTATTTAAGGTGTGAAGACCAGGAAGTACAACTGGTTAGGCTTTTTGGCTCTTGAGCAGCAGTTCAGCTGAGATCTATTTGGATAAAGACTCAGAGGCTTCCAGTCTGAGGAAACAGGATCAGCTGAAGAATTGGCAAGGTGAGGAAGCTGTGGCTTGTTCTGCTTCTCTGATCTTTCAGCATTCACCCGATACCTGGCTCTGAGTTTGTTTTTATTAATAAGACATTTTAAGATTCATGTTACAGAACTAACTGGAAATATCATAGGTTTTGGAAAACTCAGGTCCACTCCAATTGACACACTTCTCCAAGGACACATATTCTCCCTAATCCTTCCTGAACAGTTCCACCAACTGAGTACCAAACATTCAAATATTTCAGCCTAGAGGGGTCATTCTTACACAAACCAACACAATAATAAAGATAAATAGATTAAAATAATACATAAAAGATTTAAAGTTTCTCCAAATTTTTAATGTATGATAGTTTCAGAAAAGCTATATGACCTATATATGTCTTTCTTAGAAAGAAGCAAAATATCAGAAAGCATTGAGAAGAAGTAAGATAACTATTTGAGGTGACAAATCAAAATACTGGTGAACTTTGCAAGGAAAAAGAAATATATAGTTATCTCCCATGGTAAACATCTAGGATGTACTGAAGATCTTAGTGCTTAGAACCACATGCCACAGTTTTCATGTGAGTAAATGGGTAGAGAGCAGACAGAAGTCAAATTAAAAGGTTGACTGTGACTTCAAAACTGAGTAGACGATTTAAACAAACATTTCATAATTAATTTGACCTGTATATGAAACCTATATATTTAAAGCTGGACATTTTACACAGAAACATAGGGTACATTGAGAAATTTAAAGGAAAAAAAACATCTTCTCTATTAATCTCTTTACCTTCTTGTTATCTTGCCCTATCTTTGGCAAGAAGAAGGTACAGATGACTCCACTTGAGGTAGTGTGCCAGAAATGAAATAATACTGAAACTACTAACCTTATTTTGTTATCTTAAAATTTATTCCTTTTGTATATTGCCAACAATAAATGTTTCAAATTTCATTTATATTAATTTGTTATACCTATGTATTTTTATTTTTAAACTACTATTTTTATTTTCTGATGTCTCAAATGAGAAAAGACATTTTTAACATCATGCTCCACTTTAAAACTTCAAATGAACTGTTGTTTAGAAACACAGAAAAATTAGCCATGTGGTGTGGCTCATTTCTATAATCCCAGAATTTGGGGAACTGAGGCAAGAGGACTACTGTGAAATCAAGTCAACACTGGGGGTTCTTATGAGACTGTCCAAACAAATGAATAAATAAATAAGTAAACAAAAATTTACTTCATATTCTCAAAGGACCCATCAATAATAACCATTATCTAAGCAAGCCTATATGCCCCTTATAGAGAGGATTTCACTGCCTGTATTCATAGAAACAGAGGCCATGAGGGAGGCCATGTATTTACAAAGTTATTGATTAAATCTAGACTAAAAATTCCTCAAGAGTTGGTCTAGACCTATCCTGTTTTTAAACAATTTTATATGAAAGGGAAGAGCTAATTTTGTATTTAGAATGCCATTGGGAATTATATTGATTAGCAATGTGGCAGCAGTTGTTTCTCCTCTAGAGTCCATGGCATCATCAACCTAAGCTGTTAGGTTAACAATACTAGGCAAGGATTTCCTTCAATTGAACAAGCCTTAAATTAAAAGAGGCAGTGGTTGGTTATCTCTAAGATACGAAGTGCTACAATTTTTCCAGAAAATACAGAATGCCACAGAAACCCATAAATATTCCCAATGCAGAGAACAACTTACTGTTGTGTGCACATAATAAGTTGATATATTTATAACAAAATCCATACTCTTAAAGCTCAGGGGAATCACTGAAAAAGGGTTGTGAGGATGAGTGTAGGAAGTAGAGAGCCAGGGTTTGTGCTCTGAGATAGTGTATTGTAGATATGATGGAGCAGCAGTATTTGTTAAATTTCAATAACATGGCTGCATAAACATGACCTGCGCAACTAAAATACCAGTTGACATCCCAAATTATATGGGAGAAATCTCAGAAGGCCCATCCTTAGATGAAGAACTTTAGGCAGTTCATGGCTACTAAGAGAGGAATAATAACTTTTCTCCAGCAACAAGCTCTTGATAGGTTATCCAATCCCAAGGGGTCATTCTAAAACATGTGAACATAAGAGCAATACTAAATGACACAGCAAGATATATATCTCTATCATCTATATAATATAATTTTAAATAAGTGTTAAAAATAAGATTAATATTCAGGATATATAAAGAACCCCAAAAGCAAAGAGTCAAAAGATCAAGGATCCATTCAATAAATTCCCAAGGATGAGAGTTCTCAAAGAAAAAGAAAAGTAATTAAGAAATATCTCAAAAATGTTCATTGTCCTTAGTGGCTAGGGAAATCAAACCAATCTTGACATTTCACCTCTCCCTAGTTAGATAAACTAAGGTCAAGATAACAAAGGTCAAGGGAACAATGGGTAACAAGTGCTAGGATGTGGGGAAAATGGAATCCTCATTCTCTATTAATGGGATTACGCAGTGGTGTAACCACTCTGGATGTAAGTGTGCGGAACTCTCAAGAAGCTAAATGTAAATCTACTTCATGATCCAGCTCTACCATTCCTTGTGTCTTGGTAGTCTGCGACACTCAATATTAAACTCCACAGATATTTGCTCCATAATGTTCACTGTTGCTTTATTCGCAAAAGCTAGGAAAATAGAAAACTCCAAATGCTCCTTAGCCAATGAATGGATAATAAAAATGTGGTGCATATATACAATAGAATACTGTTCAATCTAAGGAAAAATGAAACAATGAAATTTACACATAAATGGATGAAATTAGAAAAGAATGTTAAGTGAAATCATCTTTGGTTCATGGCTCCAAATCTTCAGATATGAGTATATAACCTGGAGTAACTGTAAAAACAGAAATGTAGAAAGGGACAATGATGTTAGGAGATAGCAGGATGCAATAGAGTGGGGGAATGTAAGGATACATCTGAATCAAAGGAATAAATAAGGAATTGGAAAATGGGAAGAAGGTCAGTACAAAAGGAGAGGGAAAGGAAGGATAAAAATATTAAGGATGTCTGAAAATGCTGTAATTAGTAATATTATTTATTTATCTAAAAGTACTTATGGCACATATGTCTATGCATAAACATACATACTCAGTTCAAATTAAGTTATCTTACTTGGCCTTCCAATGCTCTTTAAAGAGCCATAGATTATCAAACAAGATCCAATAATAGGCATGAGAACCCTCTTTCTCCTCATGAGTTGTTATTCAGGGGAGTCCAAGAGACTCCCAAATCATTGTAGGCTATCACAGTTGCCCTTGGTTGCTAAATGTTGAAGGTACACTCCTTTGGTGAAAATTCCGCACACTCCAGACAAAAGACCCAGAGAGCCTGAGCTGAATATGACTTAAAAGCCTCCTTCTAAGGTTTCACTTTTATAGTAGCAGAAGATGCTTCGAAGAGACATAGCAGTCTAAAATCCTACCAGGTTCGGAAGCCTGTGAACCATGATGATGAACAGCAGTGCAAGATAATCTTAAGGATATGATAGGCCAATATAATTGGTGGTAAAGAACAGCTCTTCAATTGGAATTAGGGTATATTTCATAGGGGGTAAATCCCACCTGTCAGGAGAAAGCTCCCCAGGTTCCCAGCACTAGTGAGGCAAGAATCTTTTAAGGGAATCTACTACTGCCACATGACTAAACCAGTGTAAGTCCTAATTACAGTCTAAGTATTTATCCTGATATCTGCAGGTAAATGCTGCTCTCACCACTTACCACAGACACATTTCCTTGCAACAGATGGGGACAATTACAGAAAACCACAATCAGTTCAAAATGAAAAAAGGTGGTGATGATGTCCACACTCCCAGTTGACACAATTACAATGCAACTTTAGAACATAAGGCTCAGTGATCACGATGATGGGACAGAAAGATTGGACGAAACACAGTACCAGATAAATCTGCTGTACAATTGTGTCTCACAGAAGTGACAGCTTCATCCATCATACTTCAACAAGGGGCTTGTCAAAACAAAAACTGAAGACGTACAATAGCAATGTGATGCCAATGTGGAAGGGGGAAATTTCCTGGGGTCCTACCCAGATACAAAGAACTACAGGAACTTAAGAAGTGCTGAGAGGGAGAAGTAGACAACTGTAATACAGGCAATATGACTATTTAAAAAGGCAATAGCCAAGCTTCAATGGAATAAATGATATAGTTAGTACACTCTGGAAATAAAAATTAATCTGTGTTTAGAAGATTATTTTAGTCTTTATTACTGATATCAGTCTACACTATTAATGACACTAATATTTGAATGGGAAATAGCCTTTTCTGGTTGATCACACATTTCCTTTACTGAGAAGAAAAGCTCTTCTTCAGGTGAATAAGACAAAAGTACAATGAGTTCATGCGTGTGACATTATTTTGATGTTTATATGAAGTTTGCTTCCCATTGTAGCTGGAATCCCATGGGAGACGACACCTTCTCCTCTTCTGTCAGCATTTGGTTTTACAATTTTTATTAATTAAATTGGTTCTTTGATGAGTTCATAACTGTGCATCATGAACTACAATTTTTCATCTCTCTTCTCCTTCCTTCCTTCCCATCCTGTCAGCTGCCTCTCTTATTTCTTTTCCTCTTCCTCACAACCACGTCTTCATGTCAGCAGTTGTATAACCTTGCCTTATAACTTCTTTGAGGGAAGAAGAACTGGTTCCTTGTTTTCCTTTAATAATCTTACTATCAGCAATTAAAAATTGTTATCATTTTTTCCAGTGTTAGTGACAAAATGGGAAGAAATCTGGAGTTCTTGGTGTGTAATGATTTCAAAATCTAACAATTTTACAGGCTCTTGGTGATATGTATTAAAATGCAAAATGCTAAAACAATTAACATGACTTTACTAAATTAGAAATAAATGAGATTTTGTTATATGAAAACTATGTTTGTTTAAAATAAATTCTAGCTAAAGATTTTATTAACTCATTACAAAAATCAACTTAAATGAATATATTTCTGTGCTGCAATATTGCTTTATTTTCCTAGCATTCATAAGTTTAGCAAATTCTAAAAATAAGAACATCACAAAACAAATTTAAAAGTTTCATTTAAAACCTCTACAACTTTTAATAAGAATGTTGTAATTCATAGCAAATTTATAGACAGGAACAAATCAATGGAGACTCATACATTTGAATTTTAGTTTCTTTTTTGTGTTTCATAAATTATTCAGCATGGAGAATTTACTTTCTGAAAGTAGCAGTAATTTTACATGTAAAATAAAGTTGTACATGAATATAAAGCGTAACACTTTAAACAATGAATTAAAAGCACTTTAAGTATACAATCAGATTACATGGTAAATAGATTAATTTAAAAAAGCAAACACTCTGAAAATGTGTTACCTTGTAAAATGTCACCACAATAAATTAGGAAAGTTTCTGAAGCATTATTTATGTACTACTGTAAATAGAGAATAACAAAGGTGCTGTAATACTCTAAGTAGAGGGAAACAATAGCTACCAGCTCTATTTTGCACAAATGCCTCTGACTCCTCATTGACATACAATACTTTAACCGTGCATGTATTCATTGAGGAATGATTTGGTCTAATACACACCAGATTACACTACATCTGTGCTTGAACAAGCAGCTAATGCATCTGTTGTTTGCAGGAAAATAACCTCCTCTCCTGGATGCTGACAAAAGCACACAGAGGCCATAATTTACAAAAAGTAATAAATGTTATTGTTCACTAATAAGCTAGGAAGATAAGCATTTTCAGTGGCTCCCAAATATGATATTATTTGCTTTACACAAAATCAATGAGAACACTATAAAAATTTTATACCAGCAATGTTAATTATAATTATAAATTCTACACTGAGTTTATAGTGTTGAAGGCCATGTAAGATTACAGTAATTATTCAGGAGACTAAGCTGCTCATTGGTCAATTTCACTGTGAAGAAATCATATGACAAAGAACACTCACAATTTTATCCAAAAGAAATTGAAATTATTTTAATTAGAGAAACTATATTTACTTCTTTTGTAATATTAATTTTTTCATAAAGCAAACAAACAAAAAACAACAAAAACTGAACTATACTGTAAAGTTTGCTTCTTCAAAGTATTCTTTGGATTCCTCTGAACTCATTCCCCTCATAGAAGAATTTGTGTGGAGAAATCAAAGAATATTTCAACTACAATGTCACATTTATGTTTTCTGACTGTGAGTTTTACCTTAAAAGTCTAACTCTGTATTATCACCTCTGTACAAAAGCTGAAAAATACACTCAAGTTTAAAATATGCATAATTGAGACCGATATATTTTTTTCTTGAACATTATCTAAAGTTTCTTGTCTCATAGAATTTTCATTCTCTCAGTTATTTGCTCTATACAACTACCCTGGATATTTATCTTGCTCTTCAGCATCCAATGCCTTATCTAATGTGACTTGGTCCTGGAAACCTGACTAGAGCCAATGAGGGAATGAAGAAAAGACAGACACTAAAGAGATGGCATGCACAGAGACACATAATAGCTCAAGTCACCTGGGCTGAGCACACACTGATGGAATGGCACCAGCTACCGCAACATCCAGGAACTTTAGCAAACACACACACACACACACACACACACACACACACACACACACACACACACACACATACACACAGAGAGAGAGACAGGGGGGCTCTGAGACACTGACAGAGACAGAGAGCACAGGATGAACATAGTCTCTGTAGGAGGTCTCTGTAGGCCAGCAGTCTCAGGCTGTAATCACCTGGAAGGAAGTGGCAGTTGCCAACATTCCCTCACACTGATGTATCATTTATAAACATAACTGCTTGGGCCAAGTTTAGGCTTTGCCAAAGATTTTGCTATTTTTCCATGGTTCTGAGGCACTGATCTTTGACATGGCCATGCGCATGTCAACAATACACATTCACGTAGGACTTATCTACTCTTTACACATTCACGCAGGGCTTCCTTTGTTCCCCATTATCCAATCCTTAGAGCAACTCTGATTTTTTTCACTTTCCACCCCATCCATGTGTTACTCTGGTCCAAATTAATATCATCTCTAGGCAGTATTCAGTGTCTCCCTTTTTCCAGCCACCTGCAGATTAGTCAATACGGCTAGATATCTACTATGATGTTGAGATCGCACATGGAAATTTATGTTTAGACACCTTCCAAAGTATAATTTGCATCAAATTAGAAGTCTACTGTATAAAATACCTGACATATTTTGCTTCATTTTCAGCCACTTCTCCCAGGCTTAGACAGTAAGCTCCAGTCTCTTCATCCACTTACAACACAGTCATCTCTCTCGTCATTGGATTCTCATCTTGATACTCCGTTTAACTCAAATTATCAAGCAAATCTTCTACATGCTAATGTCATCCCAGGAGATTCAACCAACATCTGGCTGTTTTTGGAAGCCTTTCTTGAAGCCCCAAACCATTAACTCATTCAAGCACCAACCACAAGGACAAAAAACAGATAATTTTCATTATAAATCGGTCTGTTTGTGCAGTCCTTTTAACTCTCAACTGTCCCCCTTTTATTGTTTGAGAGCTGCATAATGCATGGAATGTATTTTGACCAAAGCCACCCCATTTTCCTTCCCCTTCATTTCCTCTCCTATTCTATTTTCCTTCTAAATTTCATATGCTTTATTTTCTTAAAATAAACTCACAATTTACCCTATGAAACATGAGTGAGCACAAAGATAGAAGTATCTACTGGAGCATACACACAAACACACAGAATTACATACACAAATTCATAAATAAAAATTAAATACAATCTTCAATCCTTCCAAAGTAAAATTAATGCTAAGCCTAAATTACTTTGAATCAAATTCACACTTAGCAGGCATCCTTGTCTAGCTTTCAACCTGACATAAAATATTTCTGAAATCTACTTGATGATAAGAGTGTAAAATTCTAAGTAAAATTCTTCTGTGAGAGTCAAAATAGATCTATTTGTCTTGGCTGAGATTTGAAAGATTTACTTAATAAAGTGAACTGAGTAGAGAACTATTCTGCCCAAATCTTGTGCTTAAGAATAATCATAGAACCACTATAAATAAATGGCTTTTACCACCTTATCAAAGTTCATCACCTCTGTGTTCCAAGGAAAAATCTGTAAGTACTAAATGTGAGTATAATATTATTCCAAAAGAAATAAAGATCAAATATCTGTAAAATGTAACCCAAAACATCTGTTAGTAAACAAAAATGTTTTAAAAAGTCTATTAAATTATTGAATTTTTCAATCAGAATTTAAAACATTCCATTACTGTGGCGTATATTTTATCTTTTGCTAACAAGCATTTCAAATAACACAAGAAAGCTAATCAATAATAAATGTTGTTGAACTGTTAAGTTGTTGACTATTCTTTGTGAAGATGCTATTTACTTGTAGCCTTGCTGTGTTCATAAAATTTATCACATACACACACACACACGTGTGTGTGTGTGTGTGTGTGTGTGTGTGTGTGTGTGTGTGTGTGATATATATGGATTATTTTGAATTATATAGACTAGGCTACTTTAATCACACATATCCTTAAAAACAGGGTCTTTTTTCCCAGGGAGGAAGACAAATGTGTGACAAGCTTAATAAAAGATGCTAAGGGCGCAGGAGCTTCTTTGTGTGCAGGTGCTGATGTGAAGCAGGAGTTGGCAAGAAGGGTGACAAGTTACCCAGGCCATCCAAAGAAGCTGAGAGAAGCTGCTTAACTCTGCCTTGGATGGAAATCATGCCAGAAATCTGAAGCAGAGTATCCCTGAAGAAAAATCCAGGATCATAGAAACCTAAATTTAGATTTCAGACAAAGTCACTAATGCATCCACAGAACACCTGATACCTATTACTGTGAGACAACAAATTCACATGCTTTAATTCACTCTGTGTTAATTTGTTAGGAACCCAACAAAAACAATACATACTTAGTGAAATATTGCATGAAGATCAACTCCTGTCTTTGAACTACAATCAGTAGAAACATTGCAACATAAACATGCTGCAACAAATACACCAATAAATGGACTTTTCTTACAACAAATCCAACAAACTAAATATTAAAGTATTGGAGCTGGAGAAATGGCTGTTTTTAAGAGTTCTTTCCCTCATACAAGACCCTGGGTTGGTTTTAAAACCCTTTTTGGGAGGCTCACAGCCACATGAAACTCTAGTCTAGGGCATATGATGCCCTCTTCTGACCTTTGCCAATATTTACACATATGTGCACATGCATACACAAAAGACACTCACCCATTCATATAAATAAATAAATAAAACTAAACTAAAATCTTAAAAACATAAAGAAGAGAGTTGTGCATGTAAATACATGCTTTTTGTTGAGGCACACCCATGCCAATTTCCAGAAGGAAACACAAAAAAGAAAGCCTCTGATATTTGAGATTTTTTAATCATTAGCATATGTGTGTATGTGCACGTGTGTGCCAGCGTGTGTGGGAATGTGTATGGTAGTGCAGGCTTCCACAGAGGTCAGAAAAGGGCATATATGTCCTGAAGCTGAGGTTCCAGGTGGGTGTCAGCTGCCAGACATGGATGCTGGGAAGAAAAGTCAGGTTGTCTATAAGAACAGTAGGAGCTCTTAACAACAGAGCCATCTCTCTAGACCTAGGGTAGACTTATTTTTTTATTTAATGTGTTGCTGGTTACCAAAATTGTGACCATTTTGAAAGCAAAATATAGTTTCATTTTAGTAATTGTTCTCATGAAGCATATGTTTAGTATACACTACCAAATATGAAGACTTGTTACAAAGTAAAAACCAAGAATCACTTTAACATGGATAGAATAATAAAACCAGTGTAATGAACTAAGAGAAATAGCAGAAAATTCATACAGTAATGATGGTATGATTTATGCCAAAGGGACATGTTTCAGCAGTAAAAGTATTCTTTACATAAATGTAGATCATTCAGTTACATATCCATGTTAAAATGAGTCTTGAGCCCCACCTCACATTAATTGAAATAATTAATTTCAGATGTAGTATAAATATAGAAATACTGAAACCTTTCATGTATGTTATTTAACATACATGATTTATTTATTTAACAGTACACAAACACACATACACACTCACAAGGAAAAAACACAAATAAAATAGGAAGTATATTAAAATGAAAAAATTCTGGCAATTGTAAAAATAAATCTTAAAGGAGTGAAAATATAGCCAGGCAGTGGTGGCACATGCCTTTAATTCTAGTACTCAGGAGTCAGAGGCAGGAGGATCTCTTTGAGTTTGAGACCAGTCTGGGCTATAGAGTGAGTTCCAAGAAAGGTTCAAAGCTACACAGAGAAACCCTGTCTCAAAAAACAACAACAACAACAACAAAAAGAGTGAAAATATAATCTATCATAAAAAAATTTTACGTGGATGTACATATTAAAGAAAAAATTTGTCCTTTTGATCATATACATATCTCATATTTATCCTGACGAGAAGGGGAAAGTCAGAGTCTAATTCTGATAAGACAATAGAAAAAATGTGCAAAATATTTATTTGATATGCAAAGAGCAGAATGCATAGAAAATTCCATATTTCATTAGCTTTCGAGAGATGTAATTAATGACACAGCAGCAGACACAGTACCACATGTGGACTAAATGGCTAAACTTCAAAGAGAGAAGCAAAATCCAGAGCTGTTGAGGTTTGGCTGATGCTGTGAAGAAATTTGCATTAATGTGGATGCTTACAGGACCTACATTGGAAACCAATGCCGGTAACATGACTAGTCCTATTCTAGAGACTTTACCTGCTTTTAAAATTCATGCTCTTTGATTTCGACAGTCGTTTCATGTTGAACCTATATTCACCTGTATATTGTTTCTTGTTTAATAATGAATATACATGAGTATTAGGTTTTTAGGGAGGCACATCAGTTATAAACCGTGCATCACTACAGGGGCAGCTTTATAATATGGGAGGTTGTACATGTATTGGGGCAAGAAATACATGGAAAGTCTCTGAATCTTACATTTAGTTTTGCTATGAACATAGAAATCCTGCTTAATTACAGTCTATATTAGGTGCACACACACGCATACACACACACACACACACACACACACACACACACATACACACACACACGCGCACGCGCAAACACATACCAAGACTGTATTGAGATGTTTTTAAGATTAACTTTTCCTAATTTTGCCTTATTTATTTTGGTGTATATTTTTACTTTTTTAAAAAAATATATTATTTTAGGCCAGGTGGTGGTGGCTCACGCCTTTAATCCCAGCACTTGGGAGACAGAGGCAGGTGGATCTTTGTGAGTTTGAGGCCAGGCTGGGCTCCAGAGCGAGATCCAGGAAAGGTGCAAAGCTACATAGAGAAACCCTGCCTGGAAAAAAACAAAACAAAACAAAAAAAAAAAAAAGAAAAAACCAAAAAAAATATTGTTTTATAATTTAATACAGATTTACAAGGAAATATAATCATATCTGTCCTCATTTCTTTTTCTAACTCTCTCAGCAACTTCCTTAACACATACTCCATACAACTTTGTATATGTATGTGTGTTTACGTATCTACCCGTATATACATATGTATACATACGCACATGCATTTATATATAATATAAATAAATATATTTGTAATCCACTCCATCTAATTGTTGCTGCCCATAGATACACAGTGTGGTGCCATCCAGTGGAGTGTGAGAAGCTTATTGATGGCAACAACAGTAATGAATAGAGATTTGTCTTCTGCAAGAAAGTATCAATGTAACTAGCTCCTCAATCATGGACAGGGCCTCATATTTTCCTTTTCCGTCCTTGTCTGAATTTTGGTTGGCTTGATCATGTGCAGGTAACCAGAGGTATTTTGAGTAAATGATTGAAAAAGCCATGTTATATCTAGAAGATAACAGTCTTGCTTTCCTATTGCTGTGATAAAACTCCATGACCAAGGTAACTTATAAAAGGTAGTATTTCATGAGGGAATCATTGTCCCAGAGAGTTAGAATTCATGAATATGATGTCAAGATGCATGGTAGCAGGTAGGCATGAAAGTTGCTGGAGCAGTATCTGAGAACTTATGTTTTGATTGACAGCACTAGGTAGAGTGCTAAGTGGGATAGTGTGGAATTTTTGAAACCTAAAAACCACCCAGTGACAGCCTCTAACAATTCCACCAACTGGAGACCAAATATTTAAATGTATGAGCCTGTGGAAGTCATTCACATTCAATCTCAACAGCATTTCAAAGCACTCCTCCCTCTTCTCTGGCTTTCGAATTCTTTAAGTCTCCTCTTCTGCAATGTTTTCTCAACCTTGGGGAGACATGAACAGCTGACAAAGATGACATGTCCCTGTTTTACCAGTGGAAATAGCTTAATTTGGCAGGTTGGTACTCTAGCATGAAGTGCCCCCTCTGGGTCAGACCAGTGATGTCTTTTCTCTCTTAGCAGCCTGGCATTATGAAATTTAACCAGCAGGAGGGTAGTATCCTGAGATTGATTCTCTGGCCTTCAGCAAAATTGTGTGATGTCTTTAGCAACAGAGACTTACCACCTGTTTATGGTGGGTAACTGAGATCAACAGCAATTGCTTCCCCTCTTTGGAGACCAGTGGGACTACCTGATCAGTGACTCACAGGGTGGTATCACACGCCCGACATTGCAGTTTTCACAAAATAACCGCTGTATTCTTGGAGCAGAATTATTCATGCATGCAGAACACCTCCATTCAAATTATATATTCTACAAATTTTATATTGAAAATAACTTACTAATTATTGAGGTTCCATAAAGCTTTTTCATAATTTTAGTTTTGGTTAACCCACCGATGCCCCCTTCCACCCAAACTCTATCCCTAGCTAAACTTTTAAGTCCCACTAGCTGCCTCTCTGTCACATCTCATATGTTCTAATTTCTCCCCCAACTATTTTTATTGTCATTCCCCAAAGAACTCTTTAATCATATTTTCTTGAAACAGTGCAGAATAAAAATCAAGCTGCTTTCACCATTTATGTGACAGACAGCATAATATTTCATCTTGTCTGTTATAAGTATGTTTGCCCTGTATGATGAAGGACTGTGGGTTAGAGAGGTTGAATTTTAGCATACATAACTAAGGTCCATGAGAAACTATGTTTGCAGGAGCAGAAGGATTGTAGCACAAACCTTAAAAGGTCTTGTTAATGAAAACAAACCCAGGGCCAGGTATTGGGGTGAACACTGGAAGATCAGAGAGACAGAACACAAGCCACAGCTAACTGCACCTCCCCTACTTACTTCTCAGCCCATCCTATTTCCTCAAACTGTAAGCCTCTCTGTCCTCATCCGAATGGATCTCAGCTAAACTGCTGCTCAAAAGCCTAAAAGCTAAACAGACTCTAGTTCCTGGTTTTAATGCCTTATATACCTTTCTGCTTCCACCGCCATTTCCTGTGATTAAAGGCATGTGTAACCATATTGGCTGTTTCCAGTGTGCTTTGAACTCACAGAGATCCAGATGGATCTCTGCCTCCAGAATGCTAGGATTAAAGGTGTGTGTGCCACCATTTTCTGGCGTCTATGTCTACCTAGTGGCTGTTCTGTTCTCTGGCCCCAGATAAGTTTATTAAGGTGCACAATATATTGGGGGACACAATATCACCACAAAGGATAAAGACAGTTATTTTGTAACTATCTCTTTCTAAACAGAAAAGGGGTTTTCCAAAAGGAAAGTGATGTTTACTTTCTTGGGTTCCTTATATATTCTGGATATCAGTCCTCTGTCAGATGTGGGGTTGGTGAAGATCTTTTCCCATTCTGTAGGCTGTTGCTTTGCCTTGTTCCTTTGCTCTACAAAAGCTTCTCATTTCAAGAGGTCCAATTGATTGATTGTTTCTCACAGTGTCTGTGCTACTGGTGTTATATTTAGGAAGTGACCTCCTATGCCAATGCTTTCAAGACTACTTCCTACTTTCTCTTCTAGCAGGTTCAGAGTAGCTGGATTTATGTTGAGGTCCTTGATCCACTTGGACTTAAGTTTTGTGCACGGTGACAGATATGGATCTATTTGCAGTCTTCTACACATTGATATCCAGTTATGCCAGCACCATTTATTGAAGATGCTTTCTTTTTTCCATTGTACACTTTTGGCTTCTTTGTCAAAAATTATATGTTCATAGGTGTGTGGGTTAATATCAGGGTCTTCAATTCGATTCCATTGGTCCACGTGTTGGTTTTTATGCCAATACCAAGCTGTTTTTATTACTGTAGTTCTATAGTAGAGCTTGAAGTCAGGGATTGTGATGCCTCTAGAGGTTGTTTTATTGTACAGGATTCTTTTGGCTATCCTGGGTTTTTTGTTTTTCCATATGAAGTTGAGTATAAAGGACTGAGGAATCTGGATGCAGATATCCATGGCTAGGCCCCGGGTGGAGCACTGGGAGTCTAATTAGTGAGAAAGAGGAGGGTTTATATGAGCGAGAATTGTTGAAACCAAGGTTGGATAAAGCACAGGGACAAATAGCCAAACGAATGGAAACACATGAACTATGAACCAAAGGGTAGGGGCCCCCAACTGGATCAGGCCCTCTGAATAGGTGAGACAGTTGATTGACTTGATCTGTTTGGGAGGCATCTAGGCAGTGGTACCAGGTCCTGGGCTCATTGCATGAGTTAGCTGTTTGAAACCTGGGACCTATACAGGGACACTTGGCTCAATCTGGGAGGAGGGGACTGGACCTGCCTGGACTGAGTCTAGCAGGTCAATCTCAGTCCTCGGGGGAGGCCTTGCTCTGGAAGAGGTGGGGATGGGGGTGTGCTGGGGGGAAGGGGAGGGGGCAGGAAGGGGGAGAACAAGGGAATCTGTGGCTGTTATGTAGAACTGAATAGTATTGTAAAATAAAATAATAAAAAAAGGAAAGTTAGATAACATAAGTATGTCCCAGCATGTTATTCATAGATTCAAGTTTAGATATAAAATTAACTTATTCTAATCATCCTTATAATTTATTATTTTGGTTATTAATCTTTTCCTACTCAATAGGACAATCCTTTAATTTTAACACTTTCCTCACATTGTTTTTTCTTCTAAAAGACATATTTTATTATTTTACTACTCTGTGTCTTGAATATCTTATAGTACTGTGAAGAAGAAATTGTCAACATCAACAAGGCTGTTATCTTCACAATGTTAACAATAGAAATTTAAAAAATCCAGTCAGATTTTTGTCTTGGTTAGTAGAAATTTATTAGATTTTTCTCTTAATAATACTGAGGGAAAAGGATAACAAAAGTTATTTTCAGTTTAAATATAACCATTTGGTCATAGACTTTCCAGTACATATAACCTGAGAGTAAACAAAATGTTGAAATATTAGAACACTTAGTTCTGACTTTTACTCAATATTTAAATATTGTTCCCTATCCACTCCTTCTTCCTGAATACCTGAGTTGACCCGGAATAAGTAGTGAGGCATTATGAACTCAGGTTATATGTGATAGCTATATTAATACTTTCTAAAAAATTTCCAGAGAAAAAGACCACAAACAAATCCCTTTTCCTTTGATGGACAGCTGTCTATTTGACAGTAATGTGCAATGAGTCACTGTGGATGGCCTGTCAACACTGTGGATTTTGTTTAGCTCATCCTTGTGTGCCAGGAGACAGAAATAGTAGAGAATTCTCTATTTGTTGATGAAAATAATTTATAATGTTGTTCTTGTTTGTTTTTGTTTATTTTGCTGTTGTTTTTGAGACAGGATCTCACTATGTGTTTATCAGCTGTCCTGAAATTTGCTTTGTAGATCTGGATGCTTAAACTCTGCCTCTCAAGAACTGGTATTTAAAAGAGTATAGCACCAATCCCAGTATATATTCATGTTTAATAAGGTGGATGCAATTCTCAGAAATCAATCCAGTGATCTTCTATAAGATTTTTATAACTATAAAAATAGGCCATCAAAGAGTTATAATAATTTCATGAATTCACATACTTTTAACACGTATATGTTTTGAAGCAATATGATTAGTTGTTACTGTATGGTTTGACAAAGACTCAGGTGTTTCTGGCTTAGCTGTCATATGCTGGACCTTCGGGAAATAGTGAGGTGACAAGAGTCTCATCGAAATTGACATGGTAATCCATGAATGGATTAATGATTACAAAGTACTACTGCAGTGGATGGAGACCAGCAGAACCTAGTTGTAGGAAGTGTATCATTGACTGCGACCTGGAAAGGTAGGTATTCTCTCTTTCCTGACTACTGCGAGTCTAACCATTTCCTCTACTGCATGCTGCCTTTTCCCTGCCTCACCCTGGTCAATAGCAAAGGAGCTGCTGAACTGTGTCCTGATGGCTTTATTCACATATGGTCTTTTTTTTTCTCTCATTTACAGGATGCTCTTTTTTAAAGTTTCCTTTTTATACATATTTGTATGTATAAAATTCTTAATGCTATTTGTGTTTTGTGATATAGCATAGAAAAGGATCTCTACAAACCTAGCAAGCATATTCCCTGGGCACGATATATAGAGAGTGGCCATCAAATACAATACTGTCGACTTGCTCACAAAACAGTATTTCATTTAACACTAATACTATTAAGAGAAGAAATTATTACAATGAGAGATATAACTGAAGTTCCAGGCATATTATATTGTTCGCTTTCATTTCTTTTAGACAATGGTAGTTCACAATCTAGTAATCACAAAAATGAGACCCATTGGTGTAGAAACAAGTAGATTTTAAATGTGTCATTACCTATAATGACAGTGACATGGTAATGCTTCAGTGTCTCTTTATAATCACTGGGGATTATAAAGATATTTTTTGACCAGGAATTATTCTTATTTTCTCTTTATTATTACCTCTTGACCATGAGGTGATCAGCAGACTTCACCACAAAAATCTATGCCACAGTACAAAGCAGAGGTATGCCCAATATTTTTGTGAGATTATAGAAATCTATAAGATACAGTAACATATTTATTGTAAGTTGATTAAGTTTTTCATTGAGTTACTCCAAGCACACTAATAGAGGTCATATTTTATAAGATTCTGATAAAATAAAATAAAAATTGGAAATTAATCAAATAAGTTAATCATTTGAAGGCAGACCTGAGAGGTGGGTACAGTGACACGTGAGTTTCCTCCCAGAGTGTGGGAGCTGGAAGGTGGAGAGAGTTAGTGACAAGATGGCCCGGGACACATAACAATGCTCTCTTAAAAAGAAACAGCAACGTGAGGATGAAAATGATCAAAACACATTTCACATATGTAGGAAAATATCAGTATAAAAACCAATGATTTGTATAAATAATATATGCTTATAAAATAATAATGAAATCATGTATTAGTTACTGTGTGTTTATGTATACTTAATATAACTGCATCAATGTACACACACAATTTTAACTGTATCAAAATCATTATATATACATATAATTTATAGAATATATAAAATATGATATATATGCTTGTTAAAATGTTTTATTTATTTACTTATTTTTTAATTTTATTTTATAATTTAATTTAATTTTACATATCATCCACGGATTCCCCCTCCCACTGTCTCCCCCATCCCACCCCCCAGTCCCATCTCCTCCATGGCAAAGACTTTCCTGAGGATTGAGTTCAACTTGGTAGATTCAGTCCAGGGAGGTCCAGTCTCCTCCTCCCAGGTTGAGCCAAGCGACCCTGCATAAGCCCCTGATTTCAAACAGCCAACTCATGCACTGAGCACAGGACCTGGTCCCACTGCCTGGATGCCTCCCAAACAGATCAAGCCAATCAACTTCCTCACTTATCCAGAGGGCCTGATCCAGTTGGGGGCTCCTCAGCCATTGGTTCATAGTTCATGTGTTTCCATTCATTTGGCTTTTTGTCCCTGTGTTTTTTCCAACCTTGGTCTCAACAATTCTCACTCATACAAATCCCCCTCTTTCTCACCAATTGGACTCCTGGAGCTTCACCTGGGGCCTAGCTGTGGATCTCTGCATCCAGTTCCCTCAGTCATTGGATGAGGTTTCTAACACGACAATTAGGGTGTTTGGAAAAAATATATTTTTATAAACACATTCATGTATATATTTTCCTAATGCCACTGCAATGATTATGCATGGTTTAATTACATGATATCAGCACAATTGAGAAATGAATTCTACTGATCATTTTTACATTTATTATTTTGAGAAATTCATATGCAAAAAATCTATTTATGACATGTCTACCCCATTTCTCCCCAATCCAACCCCTTCCATGTCCACCACTCCATTTCAAATTCATGATCTCTTATTTAATTATTATTTACACACACACACACACACACACACACACACACACACACACACACACACACACACATTGGGACAGGTTAACACAACAGGAGGCTCATGCCTGAAGAAAACTGATTCCCCTTCTCTTAGTAGCCATTGGTTGTTTGTAGCTTTTCATCTAGGAATGAAGTCTTGTGAAATTTCTCCCTTCCATCTTGGGGTGTTCACTGGTGTTGTCATCTGCTGTTATTTAGGAAATCATATTGTTAACATTTCACGAGTTTATCTCCCTGTTAAATGTAGTAGAAATTATGTTTCCACGAATATTTTGGTCCTCTGCCTTTTACTATATCCTCTTTTGAGATGCTCCCTGAGACTTAGGTATAAGCGTTTTGTTGTAGATATTTCCATTGTGTTTGGGAACACCACAGCCCGGGAACACCACAGACTATTGTTCTCTGCATTTTGCCTGGTTTGGGTTTCTGTGATGGTTTCTATTTGTTACGAAGTGAACCTTCTTTGATGATGAGAGAGAGTATACTTTTTGTAAACATAAGAATGGGCATTAAAATTACTGCTGAGAATTATACTTGTTTGGAGAAGTGACCTTAGTAGATTCTCTCTAGGATAAGACCTTACCAGCCACAGATAGTTGGCTAGGTTTACAGCTCAGGTAATTAAATTAGATCATGGCTTTGGTAACTATTAGGCATTGGAAAAATAACCATACAATAATTTTTTCTTTTATTTACTTATTAGGGAGAATATGACTTTATTCACATTTTCTAGTGTCACATTAAATTAAAATTATTTTTACAATATTTTGAGACAGCCACGAAATTTTGTTAAAGCAAGTAAAAATATAAAGAATAATACATTGTTATATTTTAAAAGTAGCTTAACTTAAATTAATGCCTGTGTAATGTTGAATTCATATTAATAACTGACAAACAGAAAATGACTCATGTGGCAAACACCCACATGGCATATAGTGTACCTTATGGATAATCACACATTCAACAGTCCCATGGAAGAAAGCGAAAGACAGCATTTGTCAATGGGACCATCGACAGAGGAAACAGAGATTATCATATACAGAAAATGGGTCCCCAGAAAACACTAATAACCTTAAGAATATTATTTACAACAGAAGATACTTCACATTAACAACGGATAAATATAAACATCACTCAACTAAAGTAAATCATCATCTGACCCTGTAAATAAAAGCAGTGCTTTTGTGAATAGAAAATGCCAGAAAAGAAGCTTTTTTTTTGTAGGATGAGAAAACATAAATATCTTCTGGATAGAAGAATATGGGCACCAAAAAATAAAAAGCAAGAATGCATTTATTTCATTGTAGTCCCAGATTTCTGTACATAAAATAAACAAGGAGATAAAGATGTCTCAGGCTCTAAAGTTTCCAGGCAACTTCTCTTTTTCCTTATGAGGCAACATATCAAGTGCATAGCAGCATTGTAAACACATGACTCGTCTTTTTTTCATTTTAAACTTATTTAAAAATGCCAAAAGGCCAGCTGATGAATGAATCTGGTTAAAACCTGAAAAACAGAAGTAGGATAATTAGATGCAATCAATCTTCTTCACTAGATATAAAATTGCAGTCCTTCAGGTTTTTATACCAAAATGCAATTTCAAGAGAGGACTGTGGCATGCTCACTGAGGAATCTCAGTTTATAGATGGTATAACCCTCCTAGCTGAGTTCCCTCCTTAGTAAATTCCATCAGGAAGGTCTGATGTGTTCTCTTTACTATGTCTTGTATAAACACATAAGCTCTTACCAGAATAAGAAGTTTTTCCATTCTTTGCACTGAAAGGAAAACATGTGCCCTTAAATAGTATGCCTTCATGGTCATGGCATCCAGGAGCACAAACTCTGTATTTACCCCCTATGTTTTATGGAGAAGCCCCTATGGAATAGGAAGTGGGTACACCTGTGTTTATACACAAACTGTGTCCATTATGTGTTCGACATAAATAAAAGAGATGCTTTCCCACTGGTATTAACAATAATAATAGCAATAACTATTTCCAAAATAATATACAATAAAAGGCAGAAAGTTAATCATGGGAATAGATAATGAAGCAAAATAACTCCCATTTATTATGTGGCGAGTAATGAATACCTTGTGCTTGCCCTAAGGAGGTAAGTGGATCTACTATGAGATAGAGGGAGAACTATAATAGTAGAAACTGTATCCACTTTGTGCACAGGGTGATATGAATTTCCAATTTCCTGTAGACATAAAAACAGAGAGAATTTGGTCATAGCTCCCTTTCAACTGCAAGTTTTTTGTTACTTTATTCCAGGAATTTACTAATCAGGGATGAGGTGGCTGTTCTCATGGGAAAACAACCAGGAAACATAAGGTCAGTATTGCTTTTCATTTTGTTAGGCCAGGAAACAGTCATTACCACTGTCCCCATTTTTCTGATGGCCTTGATATATAGGGTGTTCTGAGGACCCCTCCTATTGGTTTCACTGTAGAGCTTGTTTAAAATGTACAATCGCCGACGTCTCCAAAACTAATGGAATCTGAATCAGCACTTAAAATGAAAACAAATCCATAGGTAATTAGACCATGGGAAAGTTTAAGGGATATTGTTTTTTGTGACCTAAAGAACAGTTAAACAGTCAATACCAAAACCATTAAAATGCATGAAATCAAGATATATTAATTGCACAGCTACAGTGTGCTCTTTGGGGATAAATTTACTCTGTGCTCTACTATCCATCTTACATTGTGTTTAAGTATTAAGTAAGAACTCTCCCAAGAATGTTACATAATAATCCTACTGAATTCAATAACAAAAGAAACTCTTAAATTTCATTTTTTTATTAACTTAAAGGAGAAGTATTAAAGGGGAAAATGGAAAATTAGATTGTCTGTAACTTTTGAAAGGAAATATATTCTCTTCAGGTTTCTAACTGAAAGAATTTCTAGTTAGTGTTTGGGAGGTTCCTGTAAATATTATCTGAAGTCTACAATGAGTATAAATTGGAATATATTTTCCATTTCCTCATTGAAATTATGCAAATGTCTTATCATTCTTTACAATAATAAAAATGCATTCATGTACAATGAAAGTTTAGAAGGAATAAAGCACACCCTCAAAATACATCTCACAATGATTGTGATTTCTATGAATATTAGTAAAGTTTATTATTTAAAAGAAGAATGGTACAGAGATTAAGTATGGGAAAATTAGAAGATCTTACTTCCTGCTATGAAATAATGCCTTTGGGTCAGACATAAGGATATCCAGTCATTATTTTAGTAGATTTTTGATATATTTTTTTGTTTGTTTTATTTTTGAGACAGGGTTTCTCTGTATAGCTTTGCGCCTTTCATGGAACTCACTTGGTAGCCTAGGCTGGCCTCGAACTCACAGAGATCTGCCTGCCTCTGCCTCCCGAGTGCTGGGATTAAAGGCGTGTGCCACCCCCCCCAACCCCCGGCTATTTTTGATATTGTTCTAATTCAAACACTGGTATTATTGTCCCCAGCATTATGTTATTGAACATTAGTTGTAGAAAGTGGCTAAGCTATGAATGAGATATACCCAATAAGATGTACATCTACATGTGTTTGTTGGCATATGATCTATGTGTATATATGTGTGAACATTTCACATAGATATGAGGGTGCTTCTCATGACTTAAAATGAACAGTAAGGTTTGGGAAACAGCATAGTCTCTATAGTGATTGCAGAATGACAGGGTAGAGGAGTCAGTGAAGTCTGAGTTTAGTGAGAGACCCTGGCTCAGAAGTTAAGGCCAAGAGGGATTAAAGAAGACACTTATGTTAACTTCTGCCTTCATCCTCCCAATTCATAACATCTTTATATAGGTTTGGAAACTGATTTGCTATTTTCCCAGTAGAGAAGACCAATTGGTGTTTCTGCCTTTGAGTGATGTTATTTCTGGATGTTTCTCATTGTCTGCAGCCAGACCTTTGTTTAGTTTGTCTTCATGTGACTCCTCACATTTTTTCTTCTAAAATTCAATCTTTAAGATATCAGTAAACAAAAAGATGAGTTAATATGAGCACATTTGTATGGAACAAACATGTCTTAATTTTAAGGAAGTATATATGGTCTTACAAGAAATTCAAATCCCTAAAAGGTCAGTACAAAGACTAATCCTGAAAAATGTCTTTTGAGGATCAAGGACAAAGGAAATTTACAATAAATTCTCTAAAAATTCAAGAAAGACATAAGTGGGATGTAATTTAAAAGAACACGCAACTGAAAGAATACAGAATAGGTGACCATACACATAAAGAAAGCATGTGCTTCAATGTAGTGAAAAGCAAAATAAGGGAATAGATGTGTCATTTTTTTTTGGGGGGGGAAAGTAGAACTTAAAGGCTACAGATACATAAAAGTTAAAAATAATATAAAGCCATTTTTAATTCTTTATGAAGAAAATTATATAAAATATGGATCTTTGTCAATATTATGTGAAAGAAGCTACTGAGATCTGTTACATTTAACAATTGAAAAGCCTCTTCCACAGCGTCTACTTGGCAAGGAAATGTGATAGAATTTGAAGCCATTTGATGGGAAAGCCTTGAAGTTCATAAACAGAGACAGTTTATCTATGTAGAGAAGTATGTATGGTCAGCATTGTTCAAAAATTCAAAGTTGGAATCTGTGAGTACATTTGTAGGGAGGACTAATTTTTTTGACAGATACATTTTTTAAAGAATTTTTTAATTCATTTTACATACCCATCACAGATCCCCCTCTTGTCCTTCCTCTGCCCTCCCTAATCTTTCCCCCAACCCACCCCCACATTTCTTCCTCCAAAAAGGTAAGGCCTCCCATAGGGAGTCAGCAGAGCCTGGTACATTCAGTTGAGGCAGGTCCAAGCCCCTCTCCCTGCATCAAGGCTGTGCAAGGTGTCCCACTATAGGTAATGGGTTCCAAAAAGCCAACTCATGTACCAGGGATGGATCCTGATCTTATTGTCAGGGAGCCCCTTAAGCAGATCAAATTACATAACTGTCCCAATTATGCAGTGGGCCTAGTCCAGTTCTGTGAAGGCTCCACAGATGTTGGTCTAAAGTTCATGAGTTCCCACTAGCATGGTTTGGTTGTCTCTGTAGTTTTCTCCATCATCATCTTCATGTCCCTTACTCATATAATACCTCTTCCCTCTCTTTGACTGGACGCCTGGAGCTCATCCTAGTGCTTGGCTGTGGATCTCTGCATTTACTTCCATCAGTTACTGGATGAAGGCTCTATGATGACAGAGTATTCATTGATCAGATTACAGGAAAATTGAAGAAGGTATCAAAAAATGGAAAGATCTCACATGTTCATGGATAGATAGAATTAACATAGTGAAAATGGCAATCTTAACAAAAGCAATCTACAGAATCAATGCAATCTCCATCAAAATCCCAACAATATTCTTCATAGGCCTCAAAAGAACAATACTCATCTTCATATGGAAAAATTTTAAAAAAAAAGGATAGCTGAAGCAATCCTGTACAATACAGCAATTTCTGTAGGCATTACCATCTCTGACCTCAAGTTCTACTGTAGAGGCATAGTAATAAAAACAGCTTGATACTGGTTAAAAAAATCATGTGGACCAATAGAATCAAATTGAAGCCCTGACATTAATCCACACACCTATGAACTCCTGATTTTTGACAAAGAATCAATGGAAAAAAAGAAAGCATCTTCAACAAATGGTGCTGGCACAACTGGGTGTCAACGTGTAGAACATTTCAAATAGATCCATATCTATTGCCATGCAGAAGACTCAAATTGAAGTGGATCAAAGACCTCTACACAAATCCAGTTACAGTGAACCTGATAGAAGAGAAAATAGGAAGTAGCCTTGAACACCTTGGCACAGGAGACCAATTCCTAAATATAACACCAGTAGCACAGACACTGAGAACAACAATTAATAAATGGGACTTCCTGAAACTGAGAAGCTTCTGTAAGGCAAAGGACACAGTAAATAAGACAAAACGACATCCTACAGAATGGGAAAATATCTTCACCAACCTTACATCTGACAGAGAGCTGATCTCAAAAATATATAAAGAACTCAAGAAACTAGACAGCAAAATACCAAACAATCCAATTACAAAATGAGCTACAGATCTAAACAGAGAATTCTCAATGGAAGAATCTCAAATGGTTGAAGAACATTTAAGGGATTGCTCAACATTCTTAGTCATCAGGGAAATGCAAATCAAAATGACTCTGAGATACCATCTTACAACTGTCAGAATGGCTAAGATCAAAATCACTGATGACAGCTTATGTTGGAGAGGATGTGGAGCAAAGGGAACACTCCTCTGTGGTTGGTGGGAATGCAAACTTGTACAGCCACTTTGGAAATCAATATGGCATTTTCTCAGAAAACTGGGAGTCAATCTACCTCAAGACCCAATGATACCACTCTTGGGCATATACCCAAGGAATGCTCAATCATACCACAAGGACACTTGCTCAACTATGTTCATAGCAGTATTATTCATAATAGCCAAAACCTGGAAACAACCTAGATGCCCCTCAGTGGAAGAATGGATAAAGAAAATATGGTACTTTTACACAATGGAGTATTATTCAGCAGTAAAACAAGGACATCATGAAATTTGCAGGCAAATGAATGGAAATAGAAAATATCATCCTGAGTGAGTTAACAGAAACTCAAAAAGACAAAAAAATGGTATGTACTCATTCACTAGATGTAAAGCAAAGGATAACCAAACTACAACCCACAGCTCCAGAGAAGCTAGCTAACAAGGACTCTAAGAGTGACACATGGATTGATCTGGGAAAGGGAAATAGATGAGACCTCCGTGAGTAAACTGAGGGTGAGGGGGGGCAATAGAGGGTAGGGGATGGGGGATTAGAACATAAGGAAATGGAATGGTCAAGCTGGAATAGGGACTAATTGTTATATAAAGAAAATCCAAATATAGAGACATAATAAGTGTCAGTCCTGATTTGACATTAAGATACTGTCACTAGGATTGATAAAACTATAATAAAATTAATATCAGCAGAATCTGTTTATCAGTGATGGGAATGACACTTTAGAATCACTATACCATCATCTTATAGAGTGGAAATTTAAAGAAAACAATACATCGGTCACATGAAGATAATACTTGAACTAAATAATATCATACTAACACTTTCACATTCTTAAAAGCTCAGCTATGTTTCCCTACACATTCACTCAAATGATGAATCATGGCCAAGTGAGTTGCTCAGCATGTAATGACTCTTGTCAACAAGCCTGATGTTTTGATTTTAATCTCAGAGAATCACATGGAATAGGAAGAGAAGAAATTTCTTCAAATTGTCCTTTGACTTTGTGTACACCATCCACACCTATGCACTGACAGGTACATATATGTGATATTTTGTTTTAAATAATGCATCTGAAATATTTTATACTAATCTGCCAAGATAATAATCAAATGTGATATGCAGCCAAAATGAATACTATAATAATATATCTTTCACAAATATAATTACTAATGTTTTCCAGTGGGTAAGACTGTTAAGATAATAAAGCTTCTTAATTTCAAACATTATAATAGTAACTTTTACATAAACTTCACGTATTTCTGGAACACGTTTTCAAAAGATGACTCTTCATTAGATCTTTTTAGTGGAGCTGTAAATGTTAAATGAACAAATCATACAATAAAGCAATATCCCTGTTTTGGTGCTAACATCAACACATGCTACCAATGTCCATGATCCCTCACAAAAGATATGAAGCTCACATTCTCAGAGCCTTCATCTTTTGGACATCTGGTTACACAATTAAATGAGTAAGCTACTCTCATTTCTTAAGGAAAAACATGGTTTTATTATTATTGATAAATGGAAGAACACTTTCAATAAAAGAGACCAATTGTGCAACATATCCTATCCTAATTTAGAGTATCAATTATTTAGAACACATAGTCATAATTTAAAGTGTGAGGTCAGACACACACACACACACACACACACGAGAGAGAGAGAGAGAGAGAGAGAGAGAGAGAGAGAGAGAGAGAGAGAGAGAGAGAGAGAGAGAGAGATATGAACAAATGGACAGACAGCGACACAGAAACATGCAAAAAGAGAGAGACAGAGACAGACACACAGAGCGGCAGAGACATACACTCACACACACATAGAGAAACATGCACATACTTGAAGTAAAATCAAAGAAGTTGATTTGGCTTGGTCATATGTGTTTAGACATCTGTTTGGCAGTATAATTGTCTCAACAGCACAGAAGGTTTTACTTGTTTCCCTCTCTCTCTCTTTTTTAAATTAAAAGTTTGATGTAAATAAAATCTCTTTGTGGTAGTAAAAGCACTTTGTTATAGCCTTAAGGGTCGAATGAAATATTTAAAACTTACAAAATGTTTTCTGCAGTGTAAAGGGTGATAACATTTAATAACATCTTTGAGGGCTAACAGGGTGAATAGACCCAGCAGCACAGGCACTAGGAAAGATGAAAGATAAGTGTACTATGCCAGTGAATCTCTAAAACACAAAAAGAACTAGGAAAGGTTCAGTCCCAGAGGGAAATGAAATGAAAGGCAGAATGGACAGCTCTCCCTTTTCTCTCCTAAAGGTTCTTTTCATTTAGACGAGTATCTACTTTCATATTTACACTCTTTCAATTGATTTTATGCAATACAAATATCATTTGAAAGCCTCTTTTTTCATCTGTACATGAAAATAGTTCTTTGAATAAATTTTTATCTGAAAGTTGGGTAGATTTTTCAGCTGTTTGTCAATATTTGCCTTATTTTTATATGTGGGTATGATAGATTGGGTCTGAAGTTATTGACAGTTGTGAGTTGTCAGACCTGGGCACTGAGAAGCAAACTCATGTCCTTAGGGAGCATGATGCATAGTCCTAATTACTATGCCTTTCAAGACACATTTCACTATTTTTAGTAAAATTATTTCTCTCTTAATAATTTAGAATTTTAGGTTGATGATTGGAAAACATATAGTTGGTATAAATATGTTATGATCTGTCTACATTAAGTAGTTCTTTTAATTCTTCCTAGAGAAAAACTTGACTTCTCATAAGTCCAATGAACAACATGGCATGCACATCATCCATTTAAGACATAATTGTAACAAATATTTAAGGGTCCCAGTGGCTACTAAGGAAATGACAACTATATTTTATTATAGGGTTTTTGTTATTTGTAGAGTAATTATAACTAAAAACAAATGTAGTTCACTCTCATGAATATAAGATGCATATTATTATTGTGTTCATTAAGCATTTGTTTTTATGGAGGCTGGAGATATAGCACTGTTGGGGGAGTGCTTTCCTAACATATATGAGCCCTGGGTTCAATATCCTGAACCACATAGACCTGGTACTATTTTTTTGCACATATCCTGGGAATCAGAAGCAAGATGATTTGAAGTTCAAGTCATTCTCAGTATAGTAAGTTTGAGGCCAATCTGGCCATATGAAACCTGGTTGGGGGAGGTGACTTTCAAATAAAAGGACAAGAAATCTTGATTTCTGAATTTAGTACTAATCTGTCCCTAAACCTTAGTCTGTCTTTCTATGAATAACCCTTGCAAATTCATACCTTCTCAAAGCCAAAATTTATTGAACTCTAGTAAGCATATTTTTTTTGAGAGAGAGAGAGAGAGAGAGAGAGAGAGAGAGAGAGAGAGAGAGAGAGAGAGAGAGAGTTTAAATTTAAGTAATCTCCAAGCTCTTACTTTATGCCTATGGGGGACTCAAATACACACACACATACACATAATTAAAGACAAGACTTTTAGAAACCGAGTTCATCAAAGCATCATCAAACTATTTTATATTATGGTCTTCATTTGCTATAAAGTGAGACATCTCTGATGAGAGATGGTTGCTACAGTTATTGAGGATATACAGATACAAATTACAACATAGTTAAGTGTAGCTAGAGTTTTCCTGCCTTGCCCACAGTCAGGACAAATCTTTGTCACCTGCCAGTCCCACAACCGCTCAGACCCAACCAAGTAAACACAGACACTTATTTTGCTTGCAAACTGTATGGCCGTGGCAGGCTTCTTGCTAACTGTTCTTATATCTTAAATTAGTCCATTTCTGTAAATCCATACCTTGCCACGTGGCTCGTGGCTTAATGGTACTTTACATCTTCCTTGTCCTGGCAGCGGCTGGCAGGCAGTGACTCCTTCTGCCTTCCTGTTCTTTTATTTCTCCTCTCTGTTAGTCCTTGCCTATACTTCCTGCCTAGCCACAGCCAATCAGGTTTTGTTTATTGACTAATCAGAACAACACATTTGCCATACATCCCATCCCCCAGCACAGCCAAGTGCAGACCATCTCAGACACCTGCACTCAGGTCCATAGTCTTAATAATCCTCTATGTGGACCTGCTGGGTAAAGCCATAAGGAACCCGAAAACGGGCTCCAACAGGACATACAGAACATCCCACAGCAGTTAAGAATTATGCTGATGCAGCAAAGTGACAGTAGTAGTTCTTTTTTAAAGTGAGACCTCATCAGACCCAGGAATATGTTATGTATCACGGGGCATGGCTATTCTTGACTAAACCGACTAAATTTGCAATTAACTAAAAGCCAAGTGTCTGGGTACACCTGTGAAGGATTTTTTTTCTGAATAAATCAATTGAAGTGGGAATACTAACTTAATACAGATCTTTTGAGGTGGAAAGTATCTTCCTTCAATCTGGGCCATGCCTTCTGGTGGCAGCCTATATAAAGGACATTGCAGAAAGGATACTTTGGTTCTTTGGCTGCTTGTTCTTGCACTGGCAAGTTGATTTCTTCCCTGACCTTAGAGCATACTTATTCAGGATTCTGGCATATACTGAAGACCAGCTGAGACATCCAGCCTCATGGATGAACATTCACTGAATTCTTGGACCTTTTGTTGGTAGAAAGACATTTTTGAACTAGCTAGATCATAGCCTATAATCTATTCTAATAAACCCCCTTTATATATTAATTCAATTTTATAATTGTCATTCCTCTAGAGAACTGGGAATAATAATAGATCACACATGATTCCTTTCAGTTGAGGGGGACCTTAAGACTAATAAGACAGCTGTTGGTTAACTCTGACAGGTAAGTACTAATTTTTGTACCTTCATGGTTATCTTGCCATATTGGTCATTTCCTTGTTTCATAGATGTTGAAACTTGATTGGACTGTTTAATTACTTCTCTCCTATGGCTACTTGTGTACTGTTTTTCAGTACTATGGAGGCTAGACTTCAGATAAGAGGCTATCATGGCAGATCCAGCTCCAATCATCCAAGACTTGTGACCTAAGTGTGCCATGTTCTCAAAAATATGGATTACCCTCAATTCCTGAGAGGCAACCAAAGATTACATCTATAGTCTAGAATGTTTCCAGAGAAACTCAGAATACCACAACCAATCATTTAAAAGGAGGTTTCTCATGCCTGGTACTGAATTTTGTTTAGTCTGTGTTTCTTGTGGGGAGCAGTATCAACCCACATGGCTTAAATTTTATGTGTGTGTGTGTGTGTGTGTTCATTATATAATTTTTTGCTTTCTTGAGGTGTTATCAAACAATCTTAATGTTGCTTGTCCCTTGACCCACTTCCTTCATCTTTTTCAAGTACCATCTGTCTTCTGCAGTTGGAGATGCCTTCCCATTTTTCTGTTTTCCACATCATTTTACTTGTATTCTGCTAGTTTCTTCTAGAGCCCCTAGTCCAATATATCCTCTTCTTTTTCACTTTCCTGGCTTCTGGGGTTACTCCATGTCATAAACTCACATCTGAGGATTTGGACCTAGAAACCACAGATGAGAGAGAGTATGTGGCTTTTTTCGTTTGGGGTCAGGGTACTTCACTCAATACAATCTTTTCTAGGTCCATTCATTTACCTGCACATTTCATTATATTTCACACATCATCAAAGAAACCTTGCTTTACAGCAAATGGAGACCATCACAGAAAACCACAATTGAACACAAAGCAGAGATCAATGTATCATGGGGAACCCAGTCCCCAAAATGTATCTATATTACAGCTACTGCATCTATGGCTCAGGGAACATTTCATAAGAACAAAACAAAACAAAACAAAACAAAAAAAAGATTGTAAGAACCAATATACCTGTTCCACCCAGAAGCCTGGGAGCAGATGTGATTAATAGCCTGGTGATTTTCTGCACTATCTGTGTGGACAAGACCATGCTGGATGATCCCCAGACACTTATCGCTAGCTTGTCAATCTATAGAACTTATCTATATGGGAGGTGTCACATCTAATCAATCTACAGAACACATCTTTATGGAAGATGTCACATGTACTTTACAAAGAGTTGCAATGTAGCCATATCTTAAGTTTTATTGTGCACACAGGTTTGGGTTAGTTAGTTATCACCAGGAAATTTTTCACCAAATTATGCTGTGCTTAAATATGCCTAATATAAACTACTCAGGGTCAAAGTTCAAATGAAAAAAAAAAACAAAACAAAGAACCAAGATACTGGGAAGCATGCTATGAAATAGTCTCCTCTAGAAATGGCTGTATGAATAAGACTGAAACAATGTAAGTATCAATGAACATATTAATATGGAAGGAAGAAAAATCATGGGGACATGCTCATAGACAAATAGCTATAGACAGCTAATGACAGCAGGTAGAAGGAGAAATAGTTTCTCCAGGGGATGAGCCCTTGTTTGTTATCCAATGAAGAGTGGTCAGTCATGAAATCATATACACACAAACAACAACAGGTTGTTTTTATATATCAGTGTGCATGCACACACACATACAGAATCGCATACACATACGTGCAATAATAATAATCAAAGAAAAGGTGCCATCAATTTGAGAATGTGAAATCTTGGGAAGTGGGTAAGGGGGATTTCCTGTAGGGGCTGGAGGGAAGAAAGAGTGAAATGAAAGTGATTTAATTTTTTGTTAATTAAAAATAATTTTAAATATTTTCATAACTTTCTTATTTAATATATTTAGTTAAATTGTGAGTTGACTAATACAAGAATAATTTTGCCAAACAAAATCAACTTAAGAGTCATACAAACCAGTGTTGAAAGTTTTCAAGGACATTTATGTCTTTTCAATGCACATACATTTTTAATTTTTACATATGCTTATTCAGTCCTTGTTTGGTTCCCATTGCCCTTTGAAGATGTTGTTTCCAATACTTTTTTCTTGCCCCTAGTGTTCAGGATATCATTTTTCTGTCTTTTACATGATATAGATAAATAGCCAATTCAAAAATAACATGAAAAATATATTTTTATTTATGTGAACCAAGGCTATTTACAGGGATTCAGATCACAAAGAGTTAATATATACTTAAGGATCTGTGAAGTATTCAGACCTTTTAAAAAAACATAAAAATTATATATAAATAGACAAAAGAGAACACAAAGCACAGGACAGCCTCTATAGAGTGGTATATGTCTTCCCCGTGTGTTCTCATGTGAAACATGGAATTTTGCATCTGCCTTTCCATGAATATCATGTGATAACTTTCTAAGTGTCAGTTATGATCCCAGTCACTTAGCAATAAAGACATTTTAGACTTTTTTTTAAAAAAAAATCTAGCACAATAGAATATCATATGAGTTTACCAAAAAGAGCTGTAGGACCTAAGAGACTTTAAAGAGAGTAAGAAAACGTATGCTTATACTTACAAACTGAATGCAGGTACAGAGACGTGATGCCACATTTCAGTGGGGAGAAAGGTACAGAGATGGAGGGAAGCATCTCAGTGTGTGGAGGTAAATACACACATGGAAGGGTGCTTCTCAGTGGGTGGAGCAAGTACACAGATAGAAGGACGCATCTCAGTGGATGGAGGCAAATACACGGAGGGATACACCTTAGTGGGTGGAGACAACTATGTAGATGAAAAGATGCATCTCAGTGGGCAGAGTGAAGGACACAGAAAGATGCATCTCGGTGGGTGGAGGGAAGTACACTTAGGGAAGACTGTGAGCGGAGGTAAGTACACATATGGAATAATGAGTGTCAGTGTGTGGAGTCAATGCACCTCAGTGGGTGAATGTAAATGCAGAGAGGGAAGGATGCATCTGACTGAGTGGAGGCAAGTACACAGAGGAAAGAGGGAATCTCATGGGTAGAAGCATGTACATGGACCACTACTCCTGGATCCAACAGGCTTCTTGCTTGCAAATTTCCTCTCATAACTTCCCTTCAAAGCTCATAAAAATAGATAAATAGCAAATGTACTAGGATTCAATTTCCCTATTTTGATGGGAATATGGTGAAGATAAAAATACACACAAACGTATTACAGGAAAAATAAGAATAGCCAACAATGATTATCAGAGTTAAGACTAAAGCTTGGAATGATGTTTATGTATATGTAAGACAACACATATTTAACAAAAACAACTATTGGTAAAATAATATTTGATATGTATTTCACGATGTCCTTGGCTTTTATGATTAATAGTAGTGGTAAAAAATGAAAGTTTATCTGGAATAATGAGATAGTAAAATTAACATTTCATAAGTATTTCAAATCTGATTTATAATACACACAGAGTCTGTCTCGGATTCCCATAGCACAGTGCAATTTTGAAAACTTGCAGAGGGCAAGGTGATGTTTGTTATGACCACATTCAGCTAAAGTTCACCACATGCAGTGCCTTGGGTGCTATAAATTACTCAATTTTGCAAACATTATTTATGTCACCAGATGCCTTATTTTCATAGAAATCAATTTTCCATAATCTCTGGAATGATTAAATTATAAGTACGATTTTGTGAAACGCATATAAAAATCACTAAGTTGTGAAATACTTAAGTCTAATTATTTTCAAGTGTGTCCCTTCTGGGAGAAAAATATGAGTGACAGTAATGTTAAATGATGGAATATTAGACAATTCTGTTTAAAACACTGTGGTTAATTTGCCTTTGCGTGTAATTTGTACACTGTATGTATCGACTCCTAGGAGAAATGAATCATGTCCCGTCCTTCCTAATTGCAAAACTGTCAAACTCTTACCTTGGCAAGCCGTGCCCTGTTTCGATGGCTGCTCAAAGAAATCAGTGCTGATGAGAAGACTCATGCCAGGAAGTTTAGCAATTAATTTCTACATTGATCTCTGGAATTCATCCAAACTTTTCAATACTGAAAAGAACCTTGCTATACTGTCATTCAATGAATGAAATTCCAGCCAAGGTATTGGCTTGACTAAGAAAAGGTACTATTAACTAAATTTATCCTTAGACCATGCAACTCCTCATTTAATATGTGTTGTGTAGTATGTATTTTTATTAGTGAAAGATATTTTTTAAAAAAATAAATAAATGAACTAGATTGATGTTTGTTATATTATTATCTACCTTAAATCAGAAAATAATTTTAATTTCAACATGTATTCAAAATGAAATGTGGACAGAACTCTGAGATTATTCTTCTTTGGAGTCTTGTCTCATGCACCATATATACATTATGAGTAACTATTACTTAATATTTCTTATTATTACCACTACTTTTTAAGTCTATGTTATCATTAAGACACAGCCCCTAAAACAACCATCTTGATATTTGCATTTCACATTTCAATTAGAGTTATTATATTAGTTTTCCAGGGCTTCCATGACAAGTACACCAGACTGAACAGCTCAAGCACAAAGAAATTTGATTAGCAACTGGGCTTTAAGACTGAAGCTTCAGAAGATTTTATCTCTTTGATAGCTTGATGACCAATTGGCCCATGGTTGTCTTCCTTCTGTGCCATATGTGAGTTGTCCTCTGTTCATATGTATCCCTAGTGTCTATGATTGTATGTAGATGTTGCTCCTAAAATGGGGGATTTCATTCAGTATACTATTGCTATTTTAGTTCAAAATAATTTTATTATTATATATATATGGAGTATAATATATTTGATATTTAGATAAAACACAGTGATCAAATAAATAAACACATCATTTGTGTCACTTAAATTTGTGCGAGAACACATTTGAAAAATACTGTTACTTTTATACATATGTTATACACTACATTGATCATGTTGTAACAAGTCTCAAATGTTGCTACTGTTTGTTACACACAGTTTACACACAAAGTAACTCATCATCATGGTAGCATTATTGGCAATATTTCGGTTTTCCAAACTATTATACTTTAAGACAAAAAAAGAAGTTAAAAAAAGGATAGGCTGTGTACACACAATTTTTGCTACTCAGCTACCAGGAAAATAATTTTTACCACTTACCTATTTCTTCCTCATGGTACTTCTGCATTATGGTGAAGAAACTTTCCCCAAGTGCTTGTTTTATTTACACTGAGAGTTTATTATGGTATTATTTGTTTTCTTTTATAACATATATGATGATACAGTGAAACCTCTAGACAAATGGACTCTTCCAAATGATTATTTTTTTTCTGGTTTTAAATACACCCCCCAAAAAATTTTGTAAAGATTCAATTCAAGTATTCGAAGTGTCTCTTCTCATTTATCAAGGGGCTTCCTTTATTTCCTAAATTTAGAGTGACATATCCCTCCTTCTCCCTTCCTTTAGCAATATATGATGTATGTTTACTATTTAATGTCAAACATTGGGTTATTATTAGCCTCAATGCCCTGAGGATGCAATGAGAAGGTAAAATACAAATGATAACAAACTCTAAAAGGTGGCATGATATTTTTGTTATCTAGAAAACAAAGAAAAGTAGAAATAAAGGTGATAGATGTCAGAAATCTACTGTTTAATGACTCATTCTCAATACAATGTCTTATCTTCACTTGGAATATGCAGCAGAATTTTACTCCAGCAGATAAGGGAATTTGGTGTACTTTTACTCATTTGATTATTATCATGCTCATGTGCTTTACTCTAGAGTTGAAGGCCTCTGGAAATATGTGCACCAATTCTTAATTTGGGGCTTCTTTTAGAAATTGTATTTCATATACTTCTGTATTAGTGAATAGGAAACACTACCGCTTGTTAAATGGGATACTGCCCAAATGCCTTGAATCAGATGGTGAGAGTGGAGCCTGCTCCCATTGCATCACCATCTCTATTGTGGTTACTTGAGTTAATATGACCATGAATGCAAAATAGATACAGCAGGTCCCTTAAGCTTCATTTTAAAGTTTCATAAAGATACACATTGAGAGTCTACAATTACAAAGTGGCTTCTTAGGGGAATTCTTCAATACTGAGCATTAGAGATTGCTGGTATAACTGATATATTATCAGTGCACACCTTGTCAGAGGGACATCCTTAACTCTAGAAACTGGGACACTTTAAACTAAATATTACATTCTTGTATGATGATGCTTTGTTAGGTAAAACCAACAAATATTAAGAAGTGTTTGCCCTCAAGCATATTTCCTGTGTTTACTGACTGGCTATTCACCTCTGAATAATATAAATATACAGCTTCTTTTTCACGAGTTTCTGTTATTTTTTCTTAATTTGTTAACCAAAAGTTTATGTCTTATATGGGATTTAAATGATGTAATGATAAATGTTGGATAAAAGTTTTTTTCTATTATATATATATCCATTTCCAACCATAAATTTAATAAGTTATTTTGCTATGACCTGTTAGTTTTTATAGTGATATAAAATTTGCACAGATAGTTAATGTATATTTGAATGTGAATATTTATTAATGAAATCTATATCAAAATATTTTTAGTCTATTTTGTATACCAGAAATGATAAACATTAATTGACTTATTTCACTCAATGGTTATATCATCAAACTAAAGAAGTACAGGCTTTTCCTATTCCTAGTTCAGTGACCTTTAGCTATGATAATGATTTAGTTCAGTATTTTACTATTTAGTAATTGCTTAATGTGAATTTTAAGGTCTCATTGAGAAAAGGATATAAGAACAGTCAGATGCATTAGGGTTTACTGACATTTTGGACCTATTATTAAGCAAAACATTATCTTACACAATTTTTGTGAAGCAACTGTGATTGCCATACTGATAATTTTATTCACATACATATATTCAAGTGAGTACTGATCTTATTAAAGTTCTATTTTCTAGTTTCTGTTCCAAAGAAATTAATTCATGTGGAGAATGCAAATTTTGTTCTTTCCTAGTCTTTGCTTTAACATTACATTCTATTCAAATTACAACTCAAGCAATAAAATTATAAAATCGTTATGTAAATTGACATACTCATTTTCTAGGCACATGTTTTTATTTGTGTGATATAATTAATAAACATATAGAACATAGTCATAAAAATGTAATTATATTGTTTCCCTCATATAAGATTTTGGATCTTCTGCTTACTTTCATCATTTTAGATGGAAAAACAGTTCATTACGTAATTAAGATTCTATGGGAATGTGTCTCTATATGTGATGAGTTCTTTGTAAGTTATTGATTCCATTTTAAAACTATCACAGCTACCTATTTTGTGTAAGGTGTTTGACATTGTTTAAAACCACAGAAAGTCTCATTTTCTGGGTAAGGTGTTTGATTCTGCTTAAAATCCCAAGAGATACTATATCATGAGTTTACTTCTCATGCTGCTCCAAAGAAGGAGTTAAACAGAAATAATTTTGATTTTACTTTGAATACAGGAGAATTTGAGTAAAATATTTTTGGAATATTAGTATAATGTATTGTTTTGCTTCCTAAGAAGAACTCAAAATATACATTGTTTTATTGATTTATTTTCTATAGCACTCTGTTCCCAAGAAATTGAGTTCAGTTTCTCTTTATCGCAAGCATGCATTTGAATATTGCATCTTGGTTGAGATCTGTGGGAAAGAGATGCTGGCACTCTCCATCAGATGCCTTCAAAGGGTTTCATACAAGAACTCAACATTACAGCATCATCTTCATAGTCCCAGATACTCTGGAGTCTTCACTCTGGTTAAATGTGAATCTTGCAAAGATCATTGGGAACCAGATTTCTGTGACCAGCAATCATCTTCCTTTGTTCAGAGTCAATTTTTTAAATGACTCTAATACAATTTTTAACAGCTCCATCACAGACAGAGTTTGACTGTATTTTCTCAAACTCACCTAAGAATTGTGAAATGTTTAACTACAAAATTAATTCACAGAATCAGTTTAAATAAAGAAGATGAAATTAACCACATCAATGAAGACAAAACAAATAAAAAAATGTCTTCAAAGGTAAAATTTCATGATAGAATGTTATAGTGGTGTGAGGATCTGTTACTTCACTTTCTTGGTGGCAATTAATTAACAATAACAAAAAAACCCACATTTTTTTGCTGTTACTTTGATGAAGTGAAATTTATACTGTGCAATGCTTCCTAACTTAGAAGTCACATTTGACCCATCATTTTAAATCAACAGAAAAAATCCCACATAATTTTAATGAAAAAGTCACCAAAATATATTCTGTCATGGTTAAATGTTGGGTTATTTGTATAATTTGTTTTCAGTTGTTCTAGGATGCCAAATATAAAACACAATTTATCAGTTATTTTCTATGTGTCACATTTACTATTTTTGTTATTGTTAGACATGTAGGAAAAGATTAATCACTAGAAATGTAAGGAGGTGCCTTAAAACTATGCAGCAGATATCTTATTTTCATATCTCTACTCAAATGCTAAGTCGGTTTTTAGATTGTCTTTTAATCAAAACATACAGTGGAAAACATAATAAATCATTCCTTCTACCTTTGCCTGCAAATAAATAAATAAATAAAGTAGAAGAAAGAAAAGTAGCAAAAGTATAGGAGGTATAGATATGAAAGCCCATAGTATAGAGCAGAAGACTGAGCTTCTGGGCATCTACCCAGGCAGGCTGTAACGATTTTCTTGGAACAGATTGCAAAATTTTCTTAGAATACACAGAAGGGACAAAGTGTTCTGTGAAGGCAACTGAAAAGGGCCATGTTTATTTTATTTATTTATCTTTCTTTCTTTTTTTTTTTTTTTTTTTGAGAAAGGGTTTCTCTGTGTAGTTTTGCCTGTCCTGGATCTCACTCTGTAGACCAGGCTGACCTCGAACTCACAGAGATCTGCCTAGCTCTGCCTCCCTAGTGCTAGGATTAAAGGCATGTGTTACCAAAAACCCGGCTAAGGACCATGTTTAAAATGAACTTTGATCTGTCTCAAACAGACACTAAGAATTTTTTTTTTTAACAAACAGAAATAAGGATTCTGATATAAGAGGAATACCACATTAAAGGGCTAGGGTTAAAACAAATAAACAAAAAAAGCAAAACAAAACAAAACAAAAGCAGCAACAGTCAGAGAAGATGAGACCACCAAAGGACAATTTAGATTATCTTACAAGGCAGTCTAAGTTTTATAAATCCTCATATGACACTAACATGTGTTTCATAATTATGCTAAGTTAATGCTAGACCACTGTTGTTTCTCTTTGGTGTAGTAGTAAGAACTGAGTTATCCTAATGTTAGAATATTCACAGGAAGGTGAAGTTGCATCATTCACAAGAAGATGTTTCTTAGGGTGTCACAAAGATATCTATCTGCACTTGAAGCAAATTCTTATTTCACACCCTTGCTGTAGGGTCTTTTAACAACATCACCCTGATGAGCAGAAATGAGAAAAATGGTTGCATTTTATTGTCACAGGAGACTGGATCTGAAGACACAAGCGACCCCCAGGAAGAAAGTCTGAATGTCTTTCCTGTGGAGAGAGAAAGAGAATGGCTTCTGTTGGAACCCACTCCAGTGGTAACTTGAACAAGTTTAAATTGGGAGGAGTAGAGGGACGGGAAACTGCAGAAAGGAGGTAATATACAAAAGAAGAAGAAAGAAAAAAGAAAATAAAGACATAGATTAGAAAGAAGAGAGATTATTGAAGTAAGGAGAGAAATCAGAGGAGAGTCGATCCCTGCTGAATCCTGTGCAGTGACCATGGCTAAAGTTGTCCATCACAAGAGTTACTTCCTTTAGGTACTGATGTCACTCATAGTATAGAAAAGGCTGTATGTAATGATCTCAGACAACATGTATCTAATGAGATGCATAGTGTGAACTGCCATTTGTTATTTCCTCCTTCCATATCAGATCAAGTAAGAAGAATCAATAAAGACTTTGACTGCTGTTGAGGTTTAAATTTCATAGAATGTATTATAAAAAAAAAAAACAAGTTCTATACACTAGAGTCAAACAAACAAGCATCTTCTTTGTTCAACATATATTTTGTTTTAAATATTTTTCAAGGATGTGTTTTAGTTGGTACATAACTGAAAACTAAAGCTTCACCCAGAGTCGTAAAATTATATTAATTTAAATTAGTAAGTCCTCCTATGTACAGATGGAAATCAGAAAATAAAGGAATTTTATTGAAGTTTTAAGAACTCTGAGGCTCCTGGTGTTTCTTACCATCCTGGAACACACTAAAGTTTGAGCATATGTCTACTATGTACTTCAGAGTGGTGCATTGGTGCCACTGTTATTATTGAGATAGAGTCATGCTGTATAGCTCTGCTTCTCTTTTGAATTTTGGATCCTTTTGTCTCAGTTTTCTTAGTGCTGCAATCATGAATTCTTATCATCACCAGCTTGATCACCAGAGCCAGAACTGTTCCCTTCCCCACTCTTCACTTTTATTTTTTGTCCATGCTGTTTCTGTTCCAGCATCTTGCACATGCCTGATTACATCATTTCAAAGACTATTTCTTATGTAGCACCCCTCTTGGAGTACTATGCTTGAGTGTGCAATACAACAACAACAAAAGCACTACAGAAATCACTGAACCTGTTATTTTTGTATTTCTGAATTAATTTTGTACCAACAGAGAAGACACACTGTTCTTTTATAAACACATTACTAAATAAGTATGACATTATTGATGCTTCTTCTGGAGTCTTCCTTTATTAGCTTCTTCTCTTTCACTTTGCATACTACATATATCTGTGTTTTGCCTTCATCTGGGGAACTTTCTTGTCTTTAGCTTTCTACTGGACAATCTTATACTATTATTGCAAGGGTCTTCGACTTTTTTGATACCTCTACATCAAAGTAAATAATTTCTATTTGGGCACATCTAATTTTTACCCTTTTCTGAGAAGCCAAATGTCTTTAAAATGCTATAATACTTTTTTATTTATTCATAACTATTTTAATGGATGTTTATTCACTTATTACATTTCTTTAATGGTATTATATGGCAAATACAGTGTTGTCTCAGGGAACACAGTTGTCAACAAAACTATCAAAGGCTTGAATTTCAATAGCTTGAATGCTCATCTATATGTCAAATGTGTTCTTCTTCACTTTGGCCTGCTTATCTTCCTCTAGTTTTGTCTGTCCTAGAGATATACTAATCACTCATCCACACATCACAGTCTTAGAGCACATCATTTAATTACAAGTCTGAGTATGCCAATAAACATGTGGACCATTGTCTCACAAACTATTTGTTTTTCTCAATCTACTCCCACAATCTTCTTTTTGATTTTCTTGTCAGCATGCGCTCTATAGCTCAGGCTTCATAAACACTTCTACTTAGCTTTGGCCTCCTGTGTAATCTATTTTCCACACTAATTCTAGAATGACCTTTCTAAACAATGGATTTGATCAAGACACTCTCCTGCTCAGAAGCCCTGGGTGCATTCCCAATGCTTTCAATCTAAAGTTCAAGTAGATTAGCATGTAAAGCTTTATCTTATGTTCTCTCTTTAGGGTAGTTTTTCACTTACATACAATCGGTCATGCAATACTTACATGCAATCTATAAACTAAACAGGGTAATTTCTGATTTCTCTGTATTCTGTCATCTAAGTCTCTCTCAATTTAAATACTACAGACTTTGCAAGTTTTTTCTAGACTTATGTTGACAAATTTGAATAATTTTTTGACCTGCATTCTTTTGCAATCTGTGCACTTCTAAAATCATGTTTACATTACACTACAACTGAGGTCTTTAACTATTTTGCAACTTAAGTCATTAGTGAAAGGAGTATATTTGAGCTTTTCTTACATTTAAGTTCTTCCTGAAAGTGAAAAGTATGCTGTATGTAGGGATGTTGTAATGAATGAATGCATGTATGGTCAAGTGTATCCGTAGTCATTCACGTGTCTTTGTAAGTGTAGAATCTCCAAAGCATTGAAGTACATGTAGTTTTGGAAAGATATTTGTAAATGTATGGAGTAAAGACACAGAAACATTTCTGCTTGAAAGCTGGGTTCAACAGTTAGATAGCTGGAAACCACATTGGGATTAACAAGTGAGATGAAGCATGATAAAATCCACAGACCTCTGTCTCCCCAGTTTTCTTCATTCTTTCTGTCTACTCTGGGCTTTTACTAGTATTATTTTAAGATACAGCATTAATCCAGTCTAAGAGTGGTAAGAAGGATTATATGAGCAAAAGGGGTCAAGTTCATGATGGGGAAATCTATAGAGACAGCTGAACTAAGCTCATATGAACTTTAGACCAACAGCCATGGAACCTGCATGGGACCAGACTAGACCCTCTGCATATGGGAGACAGTTGTGTAGCAGGGTCTGTTTGAGGGGCCCCTGGCACTATGATCAGGATCTATCCCTGGTGCATGAGCTGGCTTTCTGGAGCCCATTACCTATGGGTGGACACCTTGTTCACCTTTGATGCAGGGGGTAGGGGGTTGGTCCTGGCTCTACTGAATGTACCAGGCTTTGCTGTCCCTCCATGGGAAAAATTATCCTTTTGGCGGAGGGGATAAGGGGTAGGGGGCGGGGGCAGGGGGTGGGAGGAGAGATGAGAGGGGTATCTGTGGTTGGTATGTAAAATGAATAAAAGTTTTTAATAAGAAAAAGAAAATTTGAAAACACAGCCTTTATCTACTATGTCAAAGATGATCAAGATATGCAGTATTTGATTTTGCTTGATCTTTTTCTTTTCCATCATCAGCCAACATTTAGTCACTTTCTGATTTAAGTCACACAGATGTAAGTCTGTACATAGAAACTCAAGTATGAGGTTTACACTCAGCCATCAATGATTCTTCTCTATGGCATTGTGTGAGTAATCAGATCTTGAACTTCTGTTCTATGACTCATGTTTTAATCTATTTACTCTTTCCTAGTATAGATTTTATAACTTTAACTTACATATCAGGAGTTATCGGTTTGTACTTCTCATAGCTGCATTGAAGCTCTTATTTAAATTGCACATGACTTCATACTCCTAAATTGTATCTTCCTCTCTTTCACAGTATACTTATGAGCTTGCAGAGCGCAGTTTTGCATGGTAGTTGAAAACATCATCTGGAGGATTCAATTCTGGGTTAGAATGATGGTGCTACTCTTTACAGATTATGTGAAACATTCCCCAGAGAACATGCATTTGAACACTTGGTCCCAAGCTATTTTAGTAGGAGATACACCCTTTGGATCTGGTTTTTCACTGGAAGATGGTGTATGTCTTGAGAGTTATTAGCTAGCTCTGCTTTTTGTCAAAAGGTCTCTGCTTCTTGGTTAGCCTCATAAAACAGATATCTGCTACATGTAAGCTATCTGCACAGACCAAGCTACCACCTTGTTTTCTCCCCAGGATGGATTATATTCTCTCAAGTCAAAAGTAGTGATAAAATCTTTCTGAATTAAGTAGTTTTTTTATCAGCTATTTTGTCTATACAAGGAGAAAAGTACTTAAGATATTTTATTTGGCACTGTATAGATTATTTAACACTTGTGTTTCAACAGTAGGTAGAAAAAATATGGTCTTTGAAGGGTAGCTACACAGTTTACAATAAGGATAGTTTTAGAAATATAACAACAATGCATTTTATATTGTATTTTTCTCCATGATTTATTTTACATTCTGTTTTCTTAAACACGTGAAGTTAGTATACATGTATTTGTGGTTTCCCTTATATTTGTCTTCTACATAGATAATCTACCAATATTTAGATATTTTAAGTGGTCTTTAACTTTCATTGCTCATTACTTGATTGCCACGGAATTGCATTTTCTGTTCATCACCATGAGTGACAGGATGTCAAGTGGAGGTATTTTAATACCAATAAAAATGGTAAATTATGTATCTTGATGGTTAATGAAATACTAATCAACAATTCTAAAAGCTTAGTGAATTCTATTGGCATGCACTTGCGTTCTCTGAATGCATTCACTTGAATTAATTATATAATAAAATATATATGTAATACATGCCTACACATATATTATTTTAAAGATTTTGGCTATAGAAATCAAATTTTATCAGTTTGCATTTTGTTTTGTATTTTCTAGGTAGTAAATATAGTTTATTATACTTTTACTATTAACATATTTTCCAATACTATACAGATCTTAGTAATATTTTCTTTATGAGATAAAATTCTCATTCAGTGAAATATTCATCCAATGAATGTAGCATTATAATAGCTATAAGCTTAATCATGTGACTGATCATATCAAATGTAAATTGTTAGCATGCTCTCAGTTGTTAATTGCTATTCTTAGTGGCTGTGCCATTGGTATTCTGTTCAGAAAGCCTTTTCCCACGTCAATGAGTTCAAGACTCATTACCCACTTTCTCTTCTATTAGATTCAGTTTATCTTACCTTATGTTGTAGTCCTTGATCCATTTGGAGTGGAGTTTCATGCAGGGTAATAAATAAGTACAGGCTTATTTGCATTCTTTCACATGCACCCATCCTGTTAGACTAGCACCATTTGCTGAAGATAATGGTTTTTTTTAACCCTTCTTTTTCCAGTGTATATTTCCAGGTTCTTCATAACAAATCAGGTGTCTGTAGGTGTGTGGGCTTATGTCTGGTTCTTATTCCATGCTATTGATCTGTTTTTATTCTAATGCCATGCTGTTTTTATTTCTATAGCTCAGTAGTACAACCTGAAGTTGAGTATGGTGATACTTCCAGCAGTACTTTTAATACTCAGAATTGTCTCAGCTCTCTTATGGTTTTTGTGTTTCTGTACGAAGCTTAAAATCATCCTTACTGTTCTCTGTTTCCTGTTTCTGAGCCTCATCCTGAGACATTTAACAGACCACTTGCAATGTCTTGTTCTTCCTCTCTGTTTCCACCCTTTCTGGAGTTCTCAGATCCTGGGGGATGTGAGGACAGGGCAGTATGGGACAGGACAGATGATATATCCTTCCTCCATCAGCCCATCACTTTGTGTTAGTCAACAGTGCATGGATTAATTTGTTTTATATCTACTTAATGATAAAACAAATTAATCTTTACTTTCTTGTTTTCCAAAGATATTTAGAATTAAAATAGCTGGCCTATGATCCAGTTGCTTGTTTTGTTACATATACTCTCTACCTTCAGAGAAAGTAAATCCCTTGTACTCATACTTTCAGTAAGTGGACTAGTGGTATGTTTTTAAGAAAGTGTCTTACAAAATCTCTAAGATAGAATCTCAAATGATGTCACAGAAAGTTAACAAGTTCTCAAGTCATAAAATTCATGTATCTCATAATTTAAGTCCTCACTAATATGCATGAAATTCCATAAACTTCACATATAAACTTGATGTATTTTTCTGGGCCAGATGTGCATGTCCGTGATAAAAGGACAATGAAAATCAAGTTTGATGCATGAGGCTTCTCCTGGCTTCATCTGAATGTTTCAAGCAGCTGAGATCTCTAATTAATATCAGTGTAACTCAACAGACTCATATCTTGGTTATGTTGGGAGTTCTGTATATCTAGCCAGATTTCATAACGTGAAAAGCTCTATTCATTTTTATGCATGTTGACCAAATTACAATGGAACAAACATGTCTCAAAACTAACATTAATTAAAGTTGTTGGATAAGTCAATGTGCTGTGATTAAACAAATAAATTTTTAGTCAAGAAGTATATTCACATTAAAAAGAAACCATGTCTTTTGGTGCATTTTTTTTAAGTTTTATATCACGGATACAGATGAAGTGATGTTTGTAAAGAATTAGATCTGTTACCATATGGTAAATGATGTATACTTTTCTCAGATCATAAACATAAACAGAAAATTAATTTTCTTATGAACAATTACATAAATTTCTACATTAAACACAATATTTATATTAGCAATTCTATAAAGTTTTTACAGCTTTATTATATATGCAAGATATCTTTTAGCTTATTTATTCTTTCAGTATTCGTGTTCAAAATTGTTATACTTTTCTTTAGTTTTATCTTTATTGGAATCTGGTATTATGGTCAAAATATAAATGACAACTGATTCATGAATATATAATAACATTTTTTTTCAGAATTAATTATACCACGCTAATCTGTATAATTTCAGCTTGGATAAACTTAAGATTCTGTTGATAGACTCTCTTTTCTTTTTATGCTTTTTTTGCATTTTATGCTCCCTCCGATTCATGACACCTCCATCCCAAACCCAGTCTTTAACAGCCACTTAATTTTCTATATTCACCTATACTGGATCTATTTATTTTTATTCATGAGGTTATAATATAATTGCATGTATTCCTTTCCATTCTACTCCTCAAATGCTCCATTATACCTCACATTGCTATCTTAACAAATCCATGACCTCTCTTTTTATTAATTGTTATTACATACATATATGTATGTATATACATAGAAAGTCCTAAATATAACCTTCTCAGGTTTTTATAGTTTTACCTGTATGTATGTTTTCAGGACTAATTATTTGGTATTGGACAATGAAATTGGTGTGCTTTATTCTGGGGGTGACTATTTCCTCAGCTCCAGAATTCCTTGGTTGCCTGTAGTTCATTGTGTAGGTTTGAGGCCCTCGAGGCTTTTCCCAGTCCACTTTGCCATATCTATTGGAGTCCTTCTTGTTCTGCTCATATTGTGCAATCATATTGGTGAAACTGTATGGGTTTACCTTCTGACTTTACTAGGAAACTCAACCTCACAGCAAACTCCCTGATTCCCTGGCTCTTACAATCTTTCTGCTCCCTCTTCTGTAATGATCCCTGAGCCTTAGGTATGGGAGATTTTGTAGATGTGTCCAACGGGACTGGTCTCCACAACTCTCCATATTGGTTGCTTGTGGTTTTCTGTGGTGATCTCTGTCTATTTCAGCAAGAAGTTTCCTTGATGAAGGGTGAAGACCAAACTTAAATCCCTCCTATACTTCGATAAATAATGCCCTCTCTTTCTTACTACAAATTGTATGAACCTCTATTAATCACAGTGCGACTTCTTACACAAACCTAGAGAACACTATGTTAAGTAAGATCAGTGAGGTACAGAAATACAAAGAGTGTTGATCTCATTTATACCTGAAATCTTTAACAAATGATCTCAGAAAAAAAAAAATTTAAATTAAGAGTTCCTCTCAGCATGTTACAGTTAAACTGTAGGAAGGCTTCATAGTGTACTTTAATTTGAACATATAATTAAATACAACTATGTGCCTAGGAATTTCTCCTTTTGGCTCAGTATCCATGTAATTATTCATATACATAATTTACATGGTTCACTTATTTATGGATTTTTATGTGTGAAATGATATTTAAATTTGGAAACAAGTATTCGTATTGGATTTAAAGCTACTAAAAATAAAAAGGAAGTTTCCCTGAGTGTGAAATTTTGCTATTCGCAGTATTAATTGCATCAGCACTTTTTATTGTAAAGAAAATTCTTAGTGCATTTGTAGTTAATAGTTATCAGTCATTCAAAATAACAGCATGTAACTATATTTTGGTCACTATAATTAACATAAAAACTAAGTATTATTTTTTATTAAATATTCTTTTAATTAAAATAGTGTGTCTCACAGCTTGCTGCTTGGAAATAACTAAGACACAAAGATAAAGTAATATTAAAACATTTTTCATCTCATGGAATAAAAAGTTAAGCTAAATACCATAAGAGTTATGCATAAGTGAATAGCAAGTGAACTTTTTAAAGATTGATTTCTTAAAAATTTGTTATTCTTTATAGTTAGTATATTGATTATTATTTTCTTAAACAAGTTAAAACAATTTCTGATTTCTACCTATCTGAATTTATACACATCCTGAAATAGACAAATACTGGCACCTCAGGCGTTTCTTTGTTTTATAGTATGTGTGTGGGAGTGACACCAAATACTGGCAAGTTGGAGGCTTAGAATGCTGGCGACCTACAAAGTGGGACATTCTTTGGTTCCCTGGTTTGTTCGTGGACATCTTCTGTATGGATGTTATGGCCGTGGGCATTACATGAGTGTCCCGAGAAGGGTGTCAAAAAACAAAACACAAGGTGAAGCTGGTCTTGATCTGAATGTGTGTTTGAAGTCCCACTGTTATGCTAGCTGTCACTGCTGCCAGGGCTTGGTTACTGCTGTGTGGGGGACTGGGAGGTGCTGGCACATGCACATGCACTGGCATTTAGTTCAGAGCAAACAGGTAGGGTATGAGAGTGCCCACCTACAAGCTAGTGACTGACTGTCTCTGCCTTTCTTTGTGTAGTGCTGCTGGAAGGGGTTGTGCAGAAATCCAGGTCTTCTTCAGGATTTCTACTGAGAAAAGCTGCTATAGTACAATGCTGAAGTATGTCTAGAAGGATTAAAAGCTGGAGTGCATAATTAACTGTTCCTGCTATCGATTCCTCTACTTTCTTTTAATATCAGTTTAAAAAATGCTCTTAAGAAAATTTAAATTTTGCTTTAGTACATTTTTTTACTAAAATAATTAACTTGAGTGACAAAAATAACAGCAATTAAAAACCAGTCGCCTTTAATCTTAATTTTATATGAGAATGAGAACTTGGATTGAAATTCATAAAGAAAGTGAATAAAATATCATAAGTATTTCATCATACTTGATTAAAACAGTGATATAAAAAGAAAGTAATGCTATTTTCTTTTTGCCTTGAGAAAGAAGATAGGACGATGCAGAGATTTTTTTGGGTGATTCTGAAACTGAGGTGCTGGTAATAATTTATTTGAAAATGTCCTAATAAAATTGTTCTGGTGCTTGAAAAAAAGAAAGAAAGAAAATGTCCTATAGCATAAAACAAATATTTGAGATAGAAAATTGAGGCTCAAAGTCAATGAGGTTTTCTTCAAAGAAGATAGCTGCTGTAAATGCCTCTGAATCTCTGGATCTGTGTGAATTACACCTCAGGATTCCAAATGAACTAGCAGTTGAGTCTAAAAAGCATCTTGATATATGTGCTATACTTACTAAAGTACCATACATTTACATGGAGTATATAAAAGTTTGAGTCTAGAAAGCTGAAAAGCATAGTTAGTAAAACAATTTATATGAGGGAAGACTAGAATGCATTGTTAAAGTCTTCACACACACACCCCTCCGACCTGCCCCTTAAATTCACCTCAGAGAAAAGGCCTGTGTACCTTACTGTGCTGCCAGCCCTGGTTGGACACCATGGTCTGCTCGGCTGCTGTAGCAATGGGCATTCATCCCACCTGTGTTCTAACAAGCATATCAAACATAGGAAATGCAAGCTGGAACTTCCTTTTTCCTGAACATACGTGCGGTAATTCCACTCCCCTTGATGGTCACTGCTGTTCATGAAGACAGACGTTGTCAGACTACACAGGCTGCAATGTGTCACTAGAAAGACATCTGAAAATGTTTCTATGTGGTGTTCACTTCATATTTTATATGTGCTGTGATACTTTGTGGGCAAGATGGAAGCAAACAGAAAATTTCCCCCTAATTTTCACCCAAATTAAATAAACTTATGCATGTATATTGTTTTACTTAAAAATTTGTATTCCACCATTTTATATTTATTTTTTATGCTTACTTATCACATGTGTGTGTATGCATATTTGTATATGTATGGAATTCTTGTGTCACAGTACATGTGCACACATCAGTGTGCTCTCTCTCTCTCTCTCTCTCTCTCTCTCTCTCTCTCTCTCTCTCTCTCTCTCTCTCTCTCGTCTTTGTCTCTCTCTTATGCTATGTGGGTTCCCTGAATCACACTGGGGCCATCAAGCTTGGTGGCAAGTACCTATATCCATTGAACTATCTCACAATCCTCTTTTTTTAATTTTTGTTTTTGTTTTTCTCTGTTTTTGTTTGTTTGCTTGTTTTGTTTTTCTTAATGAGCAAGCATTCAAACTCAGAGCCAGTCTTTATAACCAATTAGTTGCGGAAAAACATTGAGAATTATGAATTACTGTCTGGAAGCAAAAGAACAAAGCAAAGAAAAACAAAATAAAACATTCTTCAGGCCTTACACAAGGTGCCAGTAGGCTGAGTCCCTGCACTCATATAGGACATGCTGCCCAGCAAACAAGAAGCAGTAGTTATTTCCCTAAGGATTGCGAAGCAGTTCATTGTACTTGGAGTAGATGTAGCAATTACAGAGGCTGAAGATACAATAAAGAAGAGAAATAAGCTTGCTACACCAACTATCCCATCTCTCCAGTCACCTGATCAGTCAGGAAGGGAATAAAATCTCTCAGTTGTTCCCACTCATGTTATGGCAGCTCACACCTATGCTGTTGGAGAAATCTATAGCCTTCGTAGGTCCTAAGCCTAGTTGCTGGATCTGGTGATTTACATCTACATTGCCCTGGAGAAATAGTCACTCATGCAGTGCCTTCTTGGCTCATACTTTTGAACTTCAAGTATCTTGATACTCATTCATCTAAAACCTTGAGAAGGAACTGGGCAACTGTTCTCAGATGCATCTAGGCACCGCACTCTGAGAAGTCAAAAGACTCTTCAAAAATAGTTGGGCTTCCCTACCTCAGTTCCTACCTTTATGTCAGTCAGTAACCCTTCCACACCTTTGAGCACAGGACACAGCCAGACAGTTTGCCTCATGTAGCTTTGGCCAGCAGATAACGTGGAATCAGACAGGCAGTGTGGCCATGTGTTCTCAGCTTTAGAAAAGAAATCTAACATCCCATAGGCACTGTGATGCTCCCTTTTAAATACTCACACTTTTAAATCACTTTTAAATAATGACAACTATCTCTATTTAAGCTCTGGGTCTCATACAGTGTGCACATTATGCCTAGACCTGCTAGTGACTTCATAAGAGCCAAGAGAGTTGTAAGTCAACTGGCAGTGCAATTGTATTTAGCCTGAAGTCTAGGCCACTGAGACACCCTCAAATACTGCTTATGCTCAGAATGTACATGGACTCTTAGCTAAGGGCGGCTTTACTCATAAGAAATAACTTTGAAGTCTTCACATTTACCATGTAAAAGATGCTAAGTAAAAGATTAAAAGCAAAATAACAGCAAAACAATAAAACATTATGTATTACTCACAAACTAACTTTACCATGAATTCTCAAGGACAAAAATGACAATATTTACTATTTTTTAAAATAAAAATATATTGGCTGCTCATGGAAAGAAATCCTGTTTGTGGATAAGTATCAAAATATAATTTTAAAAGTATTTTATGGTTTGGAATATAAAAGACAGCTGTTACTTAATTAAAGTATGACTGGATTTGAGAGTAAAGCATCAAATCTTTTATTATACCTAATTTCTTATAATTTTGGCCTATTTGGGTTAAAAATTATGTTGCATTCTATGAATCTACTCATTGCATTGATCACTGCTCATTCAGAAGCAAATAACGACTGGCCAACTTTTTGAAGTCTCTAGCACTTTGGGGGATAATTAGAAGAATAAGAATAAAAATCTCAGAAAAGGAAGAACGTGGCTCATAGGTGAAATACTGAATGATGACTGAGGGTAACGTTGTCCATGTATGGTTTATCCTTTTCTTTGTAATCTTTACTAGTTGTGAATTAATTATGCTTGATTGATTACTTTTATATCTGTCTCCTAAGCAGAGATTGAAAATGACTGCTAATAGTAGCAGGAGAAATCGTCACACTCCCATGGTGTACTTATCATGCTTAAGAGGCTCTTTCTAGTTGTTGTAGAATCCAGCCCCTGCCAACCTTTTTAGGTTGTGTGGTCTGAAGCATCTTTTATAATTATGTAATTTTTGTAATCTTGCCAACCCCACCGTTATAAGATGCCTACACTATTAATTTGGTCTGGAAATTAGTTGGCATGAATTCCTCTTCTCTACTTTAATTTCCAATTTTTTTTCAGATTCATTAAGTTTCATCAGCATTAGATTAATATTAGCTCACTCGACTTTTTCTTTTGATTTTCATGAATGTGAGTAATTTTCTGTAAAATTTTCCACACTTAATCATACTTCATAATATAAATGGAAACTCAGTGTGGAAGATTAATATAATAGAATTGGCTTTTATATTTTTCCTTTTAAAAATTTTTTATGCACTATATTTTGCATTTCCACCAAGGTCCTGTCCTCTTCCCTATTAACCCAACTTCATGTTCTCTTTCTCAAACCAAAACAAAATCACTAAAATAAGAAATCAAACCAAACAATAAGTAAAAGAAGTAAAATAAAAATTTAAAATATATACATATCAACTACTCCTGGGCATGGAGCCTGCTTTGAAGTGTAGTTGATATACTCAGAAACACTCCACTGGAGAAAACTGATTTTTCTTTCGCCAGCAGGTATCAGTAGATAATTGCTTACTGAGTAGGGGTGAGACTTTGAGTCATTTTAAGCAATAAAAGGATGGAAAAAGTTATTCCAAACAAATGGACCCGAGAAGCAAGCAGGCACAAGTACTTTTAATATCTGAAAAAAATAGACTTTAAACCAAAACTCGTAAGAAGAGCTAGGGGAGGAGACTACATATTCATTAAAGGAACAATCCATCAAAAGGATACTATAATTTTAAAGATTCTTGTTCCAAATTCAGGGGCACTCAAATTCATAAAAAAAAAAAAGCCCACTACTACAGCTAAAGTCACTTATTGACCCTAACAGTAATAGTGGTTGACTTTAATATGTTACTCTTGCCAATTGAAAGGTCATCCAGACAAATGTTAATCATAGAAATGCTGGAGTTAAATGATATCATAAATCAAATGGCTTTGTTTCATTCACTTCATGGAGTGGTCTACAATATTTTTATAATGAATAATATATAATGCAGTGCAGCAAATATTTGTATGTGTGCATATTTGGAATATACTTATGAATAAGATAATTGTCCTTGTGTCATATATGACTTTTTGTGATTAATTAACAATACTGGGTACTAATTATTGTATCCAATAGTTCCAATTTATTTATTTATAAATATTTACCACATTTAAATATTAAAATAATGTTTCCTCTTTTAAATTTCATATAGAGTAATTATAAACCACTACTATATAAGACTAACTCAGATTACATGTAATATTTGTGAGCTTAAACTTACTTTGCAATGTATTGCTTACCCATATTTTATTTATGTCACATCAGAGAAACAGATATCAAATTCACTTGATGGAGAAAGCATTAGCATATGTAAAAAGTACCATCTTTTTGTAATGTTTCTCATTTACCACAAACTTAAGCTAATCTCTCCATAGTCATCTTTATAGTTATATTTTATTGTTGACCACCAAATTTCATTTTGTTAGTTAAAAGTAACAATGTAGTAGTCAAAGATGCTGCTTTTTACCACTACAAACTATGACACGGAAAACAAAGTTATCAAAATATATTAAGCAAGTAAGTTCAGAGAATATTCTGGCAAATGGAGCTCCCCTGGGTTTGGGTTATAAATATATTTGGCATGATGCCCTTGACAGCTCAGTACCATGTCCTGCAGGTTATGTGTGTATACTTCTTTCCTAATAATTTCTCTAGTGACTTAGAACTCTCCCTTCAAGTATCCTGTATCCAAATGTATTGTAGAACAAAGTAAATATGAACATAGAGGACCGATCTGGTGTAGACTGCCTTGGGAAACATGTACAGTAAACCAAACTGTGTCTTCTGAATCAACTTTTTGGTTAAAACTCCTATTTACCTTTTTATGTCTATTTGTAAGCAAACATTCATGTGGTTTTATGATATACATTATGCAAAGGGCATACATAATAGGATAAAGGGGGACTTTAATTCACAGTGGTCTATCCAAATAGAAAAATATAACTTCAATTTCATCTTCTAGCAACTAGCCCCTCCTTGCTCTAGACCAGTGGTCTCCAGTTGTGGGTCGTCATCCATTTGGGAGTCAAGTGGCCCTTCCCCAGAGGTTTCCTAAGAACATTGGAAAACACAGATATTAACATTCATAGCAGTAGCAAAATTACAGCTATGGAAGAGCAACACAATTTTGTGGTTGGAGGTTATCACAACATGAGGAAAAAAAGAGTAGCAGCATTATGACAATAAAGAACCACCACTGTTCTAGACGCATAAAGAAAGCCTCTGCCATTATTTGAGGCCCTGAGTACTCATTCACCCAGGTGATCCATTGCTACCCTTGGCAGAGTCTCCGAGCAATACTATTGCTTTATTTCTGAATAAAGTTTCATTGTCACTTAGAAATCTGTGTCCCCCACACCTTTTAAAGCTCTTTGAATAAGATATATAAACCTAGGAATAACTCATCTAGATGCTGAGTTCTCTGTTAGTAAGATGATGGCTTACATCTGTAAGGCCAGCACTTGGAAGCTAGCTCGGGGTACAGAAGAAGTACCAGGCTAGCCAGCACTCCCTAGCAAGACCCCATCTGAAGAGTAAGCAAAGAAAACACTCTCCTCCTTCCTATATTAATTAACACTATTAACTTCAAGTTGAACAAATTCTCTTGCAATTTTACATGCTTTGCAGATTTGTTTTCTCCTAATTAGTCACAACTACTTAAAACAGTGTGTTGCAGGAACTAAACCTACAGGCCCTGTGTCTCAGCACTTGGGAGGCAGAGGCAGGCGGATCTCTGTGAGTTTGAGGCCAGCCTGGTCTCAAAAGTGAGTTCCAGGAAAGGCGCAAAGCTACACAGAGAAACCCTGTCTCAAAAAACAACAAAAAACAAAAAAACAAAAAAAAATGGTGATACCATTTTTTTTGAGGACTCTAAATATGATATACCTTAATTTTCTAGTAGTGAGGAGAAGATAACAATAGAATTCCCTGTGGTTTATCATGAAAGTCATAGTGGGCACTGTAGATAAAGCCCTAATGTTAGTACTTAGGATCTAGTTAGTATGTGTAGAATCCTTTATGTGAGTAAACAAGATTACAAACTACTGCTGTTCTTTGGTGGGAATTGGGGCAAAAGTATTTGACCAAATGAAAATGTTAACTTGAGCATGTTCAGATAATCAGAGACATTTACTATGCAGTGGTCTGATACCACTGAGAGTAATTTCCTCAGTATAACAGTCACATTCAGATAATGTCAGTTGCTGTTTGTTGTCATATATAATGCAAACTCCATGGGATTGGCATGCGTGCCATTTGCTGTTTTTGTCATTGTTAGAAATGATGGAGACAACCATTTACAAATGCTGATTGAATTTGGCTCACAGTTTTAGAGGGATCAGTGCATAATCATAAAACCACACTGTTCAGTCCTTTGGCAGGACAGTACATCAAAGAGGTAACATATGGTGGAGGAGGATCTCAAACTGGTATCTAACAAACAATGAAAGGGGGAGAACACTAGGCCCCCAATATCCTTTTAAATTGGGTGATACCAATGATCCAGCTCCCAATTCCTAAAGGTTTCACTACTTTTCTAAAGCAACACATTTGTGACCTTGCCTTCAGCAAAATGGCCTTTGTATGATATTTAAATCTAAACTATAACACATTTCCTAATCTTTTTTTATTTTATAATTTAATTTAATTTTGCATATCAGGCACGGATTCCCTTGTTCTTCCTCTTCCTCCTGCCACCCCCCACCTTCCCCCCCCCAGCCCATCCTCCCATTCCCATTTCCTCCAGGGCAAAGACTCCCCTGGGGATTGAGTTCAACCTGGTAGATTCAGTCTATGCAGGTCCAGTCCCCTCCTTCCGGGCTGAGCCAAGTGTCCCTGTATAAGCCCCATGTTCCAAACAGCCAGCTCATGCACTGAGTACAGGACCAGGTCCCAAACAGATCAAGCTAATCAACTGTCTCACTTATCCAGAGGGCCTGATTCATATGGTTCTTTCTTACAAAATTGGGAATCAATCCCTCCCAAGACCCAGCTATACCACTCTTGGGCATATACCCAAGGAATGCTCAATCATACCACAAGGGCATTTGCTCATCTATGTTCATATCAGCTTTGTTTGTAATAGCCAGAACCTGGAAACAACCTAGATGCCCTTCAACTGAACAATGGATAAATGAATTGTGGTACAAATACACAATGGAATACTACTCAGCAGAGAAAAACAATGACATCATGAGGTTTATAGGCAAATGGATGGATCTAGAAAAAGTCATCCTGAGTGAGGCAACACATTTCCTAATCTTATGTCTTTCAAAGCTTTATTTTAAATTTTTTCCTAGATGTATAAATTTATTCATTCACAGTCTAGTCAAACTTTGCTAGCCTGAGAACAATTTTGTTTCATATCACTTGATTTGTGTTTAGTCATATATAGTATTTCAAGTTGACTATGTGGTTTAAATTTTAGAGAACTTTACACATATTCATCCAGTTTCTAGAGCACTTGCAAAAAAATCTGGTGAACACCACAGTTATCTCACATCTCTTAGCTTTAGAGCCTTTGGATCAAGTCAGAATTTACATACAATAAGAATTATAAAATTACTGTTACAAAATAACTCCTTCTTCACTGTGATTCCTGAAAACTATCAATGTTTCCTTTGTAAAATAAATGCTGACTTTATAATCATATTCTGCTAGTTCAAACTAATCTACCAGTGGATTCATCTGCCTCAGTTATGATAGGCAAAATTAAGGTTATTTCTTTTAATTAAATGCTTGCTTTCCCCCAATCTACTTCAGTACTTCTCCAGAATCTTCAGATGGCCTTTATAAAACATTCATTTCATGTATTTTTCCACTGATGACTTAATTACATGATATACTATAGTATTGATAGACCTATTTTATTTTCCAATTTCCTGGTATAAATTATAAATAAAATACTATCTTAGGGAGACATTCTTTTACCTTGCTTGACTTTATTAGAATGTTTTAATGACATAAACTTCAGTAATAACTACATTTTTACAACAAATATTTCCTTACTTCACTCATTTTCCAGTGACTAATAAATTTAACAGCTTTTTCAGGGTAACTGATGAGTATTTCTAACTGATTAAATTAGTGATCATGTGACCATGAGTCTATCAATAGCAGAAATTTTGCCATTGGGTCAATTTTTTTCTAATATACTCTGAGAATTAAAAACAGTTCACTTATAGTTTAATAAAGCACACAAATGTACATAATTAGGAGCAAATGCAGTCAAGTCTGGCAAGAGAAATACAGGTGATACTGAGGTGATCCATTGGTCTGGGCATGCACATTGCCGGGATTGTCCACCAGCTGCTGTTGACTTCCTAGCAAGGATTGGAGACACTTGATCAGGTATATTGGGAGATCTCAAAGCCACAGTCTTTGAGACACTTCTATAACATAGAAAAGAAATATATATGATGTCAAAATCAATAATAAAAGTAAATAGTTTACAAAATAAAGTTTGTTAACAAGGTCCTATCAGGACCAATTCCTAATATTATACAGTATGAGCATTAAAATAATCCTCAAAGCTAACTAAATTTTAATCCTTCAAGTTCTTTTTTAAAAATTAATTGAACCCTGAAGTCATTTCAAGATTTCTCACTTAGGCTTTGCTTCTCTTTTCTTCAGCATACCTCACTATCTCTGCTTTGAATCATCATTTCAGAAATATAAACAAATTTCAGTAGATTTATCTTTGTTTATATGAATTTTAAAGCAAAAGTTTAAAGCAATAGTTACGTTTTGATTTTATCTTTATTATTATGTCATACAGCTTTTAAATTAGTAACTCATCTTTCTAAGAAATTTTAAGTTTAATTTACTCTTCTCTTTATTATTTACTGATTAGTACAAAGTTCATTATTTCATTAAATAAAAAAAAATCACCAATTGAGTTAAGGTGTTGGGTTTTCATTAAAATACTCTATTCTTTAATTTGGGAAAATTATACTTTGTATTTCCTTTTTTAAAGAAATAATTATCTAAATTATACTCTTGTTTTCTATGTAGTTTTATTTTGTGTTTACAAATGTATTTGAACATCTGGGCTCACAAACAAGAAAGTGTGTATCTAATTTGATTTACCTCTGTTTGCCTTTGTTATTTCTCTCTTCTTCTTAGTTTGCCCTCTACCTTTACCTTCTAACATCAGAGAGTGTGAAAGTCTAGGGGTATAACTCAGAGATAAGGCACAACACACAAACACAAATAATTTATCTGGGCCATAATAAAGTAAAAGTATTTTATCTAAAGATTTCACAATAATGGTGTAAATACTTGTATAATATATAGCTATATAATTATATCCTTACAATATAGTCTTATATAAATAACTCTTAACAAGTACTTATTAACAAATTATTAAGAAATTCCTCAATTATTGACCACCATATTTATGTAAGGACATATCAAAAGTCATTTATAATAAAATATTTACTTTTTATGAGATAGATTCTAAATTTTCTATTTCCTTTTGAACTTTTTGAAGATTTAATTTTGGTTATTTTTTTTAGTACTTCTAGAACATTTTCTTCAGATCAATAAGCAGGAAACTTTAGTTATTTTCATATCCACATACAGTTTTATGTCATTATTATATGGGACTATTATCCAGGCTGCTCTGGTTCTTAGGCTGTTTCTCAGGCATTAATATTTATATGCATCTCTTTATTTTGCTAAAATGCAAATTCTGATGCAGAAGGTATGAAGTTGGATAATCTGCATTTTAAGCAGGCCCACAGGTAATGCTAGAGGCTCTCCAGAGTGCATCACAGATAATTTAAGTGTGTTCACAGTGTTTTGCCATGCTTATCTTTTACAAAGCCTATAGATGCAACCCTATAGCCTTCTGTGTTTTAGGTAAATATGCCAATGACTGCTCATTATTTTCTGTTACTTTAACTTTTTGGGATGCTTATGAATATTCCATCCTTATACTTTCAAGTTAAGAAAATTTCCAAAATAATCTTTTATTTCTGTTGGATATATAATGAAGATTTTTGCAATGCAGATTCAGAATTTTTCATCATTGATTTATTACTATTACTATGTGCTATTGGCCACTCCATGTACTTTCTTCTTATCATTATTAAAAATACCATGACTCTATGAAACCTGCACATTTAATTTCATCTTTCCACTGTCTTGAAACATCTCAAGGCATTTTATGTGTAATTTTTTCTTTGTGTGTATGTGAACATGTGTGCATGTGTGTGTGTCCATGTGTGGATTGACCTATGTGTTGTTTTACAGATATATAGAGAAAGTTTACTTTGGGTGTCTCCCTCAATAACTCTCCTTGCTATTTTTGGAGACAGGACACTTAGTGGACCTGGTGCTTACTGATTCTGCATAGCTGGTTGGCCACCTGAATCATTTCTCTAGTTCATTTGTAATTATTTCTCTTCTTCAAATTGCCATTTCTGTCCTTGTCCTTTACTTTTCTTTTGTAAAGTAGCTGTTTTAGTTGTGTTTTGTTTTGTTTTTGTTTCTCTTTCTGCTTACATGAAACCTTACTTGTAATATGGAAACAACTATGGTTTTTCTACACTTGGATTAAATAGTATGATTATCTTTGTTCTGACAATTTCTAAGTATCATAAAGAGACATTCTTTGTTGTTCTTATTTAATCACAGATTCAGAGATAAAGAAAATTTAATTCAACTATTATCATCTCCTTAGCTTCCTAGTGGCAAAGATTACCAATAATTTCTACCTTTTGTGATCTTGAATCCAAAGGTATTTCTAGACAGTGCATTTCAAAGGAGCTGCTACATTCGGGTCCCATCTGTAGTCTTCCACTTTTAGATAAAATGGAAACACTGTCTTTACTCTCTATCTGCATTTCATGAGCTCTCAGTGGGGAAATGGGATGAGAGGCTGTTAGCTAGATTATATGTGCAGGGTGCACATGAAGTGATAGTTTATAAAAATCTATCTCTTTATATGTAATGACTTAGAATAATATAAGTACAGTTTAAAAACTATCAAGGTAAGGAAGGAATCCTGAAGAAGACATTTGTTTCTTAGCTATTCATTGGGCTAGCTTATGTTCACATCATTATATCCGCAAATTGTTTCACCTTCAGGTTTGCCCGCTTAGGACAGGTGAAGTGTTATAGTCACATTTTTGACTGTATCCCTGGGTTTCTGTCTTGTACTTTGTTAACATATTTTTTCTGTCTTGTTTTTTATCTGTGATACTGATATGGAAAACTTATAGGAATGACATTTGGTTACTGAGTGACAAAAGAAAAATGGCATATTAGTATTATGCGTCTTCCAGTACATAGATCTTCAGGGAAATGAATGCTGAGATTAATGTGTTTACTCTTCTTTCCTAATTCAAGATTTCTTTAATAATGCCTCAGAGAATAGAGCAAAGAGATTCGATTTTCAACCTTGTAGAGCACTAAATTCCATCTGGTTTAAAATTCTGAATTATAATATTGAAATTACTTTTGCTCTAATGTTGCTATTAACATTGAGAAAAAATCAGTAATAACATTCATTTAACAATGTTAGTTTTGATATAAAGCACAGATAGATTTTGATCTTTTATCTAGTACAAAGGATATACAAAATTTAAAATAATTTTAAATATCATACAAATTTTAGCTTCTGTTTATTTACATAAAATTATGATTTATTTTACACTTGTGTACTGAGTTTCCTCATTTCTTTTTATATATGTATATACACATACAGACACACAATGTCTGTTCATGGTACCTAGCAGATTTGTTTGTAATGACTGTGAACTATATCTCCTTGGACAATGTATAGAGTTGAGTTCAAAATAATAATTTGTTGCTTGAACAATTCTAGATTTTGGAGTACTCACCCTCTTAGACACATTGTTACTATGTTTCCAGTCAAAGGCAGTTGCCTTTTGTAGATATTTTCACTTAAATGCATTGAACAAATACACATAATGTAAGTGTGGGTTATAACAGATTTAAAAGTTACTATTTCATAACCTTAGGTGAGTTAAATTGCCAAGCCACCAGACATTCTCATGCTAGGCATTCTCTTTGACAATACTCAGACATTTAAAAAATATTGATGAGATATTTTACAAACTCTCTCTTTAGATTGAACTGATGTTTTTCATGATTGTTCTAGTGTTAGGAGACTGGAGGGGTAAACATCACAGACATAAATTACTATTCTTATCACATCTCATCAATAATACACACAGTCAAAATAATAGCACTACTGAAAGCTAATCATGGCTGAGATAGCCTTCACCACGCTTGGCCAATATAATTTTTGCTGTTTGTCCTTGTCACAATATGCCATTTAGGGAGAAGCACCTTTGAATGCCTGTTGTGGAAAAGGTGATAGGTTATGCTCTGGGGCAGAGCATCCAGAAATTAGTAGGAATTCTTCAGCACCAGAAGGTAGCCTCATACATATCATTTCATTGCTTAATGAATTTCTTATATTACCATGACATCTTAACTATGCATCCTAAACTTTGACCCATAAGAGAGTGCAAATTGATTTAATTGTTATTATTGTGTCAGCTTCTGAGAACATGCTCACCTGCATCTTGTGTCCCTTTGATAGGACCTGACCAACCCGGGGATTATTGTACTTTCTGACAAAAGGTATGCCAGAATGACCTTGTCAATTTTATCTCTAGAACCTATTACTTCTCCAAAGAGCCTTGAGTCTTTTATTGGAGAATGTCTGAAAGCAATGGATGAGCATGAATGTCATTGTTTTTGGTATTCTGGGAAAACACAAGTGAACACACAGGTGCATATTTATGAGAACCTCTTCAGGGATGCATCTGTATTAGTGGCTTCAGGATGTAATATCACAGCATCACTACTTGATGGGCTTGAACAAGCAGAAATGTTTTCCCCACAGTGGAAAAGGCTAGAAGTAGTGGGAAAAAAAAATCAAAGTTCCAGCATGGTCATGATTGGTCAGCAAGGGAAGATGTCTCTTGACTATTTCTAGTTTTTGGTGATTTGTTAGAAATATTTGACCTGCATCAGTTGTCACTACAGTGACTCTTGTAGTGATAGCAGGTTCGTGTGTGTGTGTGTGTGTGTGTGTGTGTGTGTGTGTGTGTGTGTCTTCTCTCTCCTGTCTGGATCTTTTGTCTGGTGTCACTGTGTTACCATTCTGATGGTTTAATGAGAACATCTCCCATTAGGTACTCACTCACATTTGAGCACTTGGTCTGTGGTGGGTGTTGCTGGATGTTGAGGTTGTGGGACCTTTAAGGGGTACAGTGTTGCTGAAGAAAGTACATCACTGGGTCATGCTTTGAGTGTTTTCTCTGGTTGAAGACATGATCTCGCAGGTTCTTACTCTGATCAACTCCTGTTATCCTCCTTCACCCCCACTGGCCACTCTAGGATGCTTTTGTGTTGTTTTGGTTTTGTTTGTTTGTCTGTTTCTCTAAGATAGAGTCTTTCCCTGTAAGTGACTATGTATCATAGGCTGCCTTTAAATTTGGGGTTTTTCTGCTTCTCTCTCCTGAAAGAGAATTATAGTCATGTCCTATAATGCCTACTTATTGTGACATTTGATTATTAAAGCATTTTTAAATATCTTTCCATAATTTTTTGTCAATAATATCAATGCAATAGCTACAGACATGACCTAGCAGTTAAGAGCAAGTACTGCTCTTGAAGAGGACTCAAGTTTGGGTCTCAGTACCTGTATCAGATAGCTCAAATCACCTGTAATTCCTTTTCTTGAGAAACTGGCTTCTGGTGGCACCCACAAAAATGTGGTGTATATATACACAAGTAAAATAATACGTCTTTTACAAAATTATTCTTTTAGTGTTAATATTATGATTACATCATTTTGTCTTTTACTCTCCTCCAAACTATCCTATATAACCCTCCTTTCAAATCTATGTGCTCTTTTTCAGTAACATTTGTTATGTGTGTGCGTGCATGTGTGTATTTATATTCCTAAATACATAAATATAAGCTGATCAGTCTATACAATATTATGTGGTTATATATGTTTTTAGAGCTGACAGTTTCATGTTGAATAAACAATGGGCGTACTCTTCCCTGGGAAAGAGTATTTCTTCAAGTCTCAGCATCACTTGGCTGTTTATGGTTCTCTGTGTAGGGTTGAGGCCTAGTGGGTCAACCCTCTGCTTAGCATGTCTCTTGGTGTCTTACATATTCAGCTCATGTTCAGGCAGTCATGTTGGCAGGCATTTATGATTGTAGCTTTTGACATTCCTAGGAAACACAATCTCACAGATGTCCTACTGCTCTGGTTCTTACAGTCAACTTGTAAATTCTTTTTAAGAAGAAAATTAACACACTGCCAAGGCTATGTCAGACGGCCTGTGTGGGAGCAATGGGAGATTAAGACAAACAAAAGATAGTAGGAAAGTTGGGTTCAGATGGCTACATGCCAAGATGGAGACATTTCAGCCCCTGGTATATTCAGCATGTTTATTATATGCAGAGAAAAACAAGGCAGTGGACAGTTAATTCCAGTAGAAAACTGCAGCAGTCGGGGGGAGCTCTTGCTTATTCAGTCCCTGGAACAAAGAAATTGTGGTCAGAGCTGTCTTCTGCACAGAGAGCTCTCTTGCCAAAGGCCATCTGTTACATAAATATTCTGGTCCACCAAACATCCCAGTCTTGGTCATGGAGGAGGCCTTGAGACCTCTTAGACATGGTTTTATTTATATCAATATTGCACTATCACACAGGGCTACATTATTCCATACAATACATTTTTTACTTTAAGACTAAAGAATCTTTTATTTATAAATGTAAGATATATTACAATCTGTTCATTCTATCACTCACTTGCTGATAGAACTTTGGTTATTTCTATCTTTAGTGCCCATGGGATTAAATTTGTACAGTCATCTCTAGGCTTTCTACCCATCTGAAGTCTAGGCTTAGCAGCCACTGCTAATTCACTTCTCAGGATCAAGACCACAAATCTAGCCGGGCGGTGGTGGCTCACGCCTTTAATCCCAGCACTCGGGAGGCAGAGCCAGGCGGATCTCTGTGAGTTCGAGGCCAGCCTGGGCTACCAAGTGAGTTCCAGGAAAAGCACAAAGCTACGCAGAGAAACCCTGTCTCGAAAAACCAAAAAAAAAAAAAAAAAAAAAAAAAAAAAGACCACAAATCTGTATTGTCACAGAAAGTTGACTGTGGATACAATATATCTTTTAAGCTTACATTTAAGAAGATGGTGTTCTATATAATGGTGAGTAGTTAGAAGTTTCGATTAAGAGAAAAGATAGGAAGATAGTTTCGATTAAAAGAAGAGATTCTTTATATTGCCAACTCCCAAATAACAACACAGAGATTTCATATTAATTATAAAAGCTTGACCTTAGCTTAGGCTTGTTCCCAACTAGCTGTTAAAACTTCCATTAACTCATTTATATTCATCTATGTTCTGCCGTGTAGCTCATCATCTCTTCTCAGTATCATATGTCCGACTTCCTCCATGTCTGACTGGCAAATCCCTCACAACAGACTCTTTCCCAGAGTTCCTATCTCTGCCTCAAGTCCTGCCTATCCAATTCCTGCCTAGCTATTGTCTGTTCAGCTCTTTATTAAACCAATCAGAAGGTGCCTTAGAAAAGTGAGGAAGGATGTAGTCACGTTTTCATATAGTGTACAAAAAGATTTTCCCTACATAAGAAATTAAATCTTTTGATTTTATGCTCAATATAAACTTTGCATGTTTTGCTCTTTGAAGAGCATTGACTGGATTATATTCACCTAGTCTGGGTCAGTCCTCGGAGGATTATTGGCCTAGCTTCCTTAGAAAGGTCGTTTTAAGGCTAAAGGATGACTTTGACAATTTCTCTGGATCGCTTCCATTTTTTTTTAAAATTCCATCCATTATTCCTCATTTTCCCTTCTTGTATCATGTTAAATTACCTTCTTATGTCTCTAACGTTTGCATATGTCATTTATAGGTGCATTATTCCAAATTGAAATGGGTGTTGTGGCCTCAGAAGCCCACAAGTGATGCAGAAATGCAATAAATTTCTCATGAAGCATGTACAGGGTTTATATACTGAAGAAGCAAAGCAAAAACATTCTGATAAGAACATCAGGGAGTTTGGGTCTGACCTTTAGTTAGTGGGTAACCATGCTTCAGTGCAAGCACTTAGTACATTGCTATTTACCCGATGTGAAATTGTCAAGCATGAGATCATAGCATTTAAATCCACTTATATTGGCAAAACTATCTAATGACATATAGAATTACACACAAAAACATTCACCTCCTAGTGCATGACTTAGCCCACACTGTAATATTTTAAGACAGAGAAAGCTAATGTGTCTATAAATTTTCTCCTTATGATCTTGATTTTCTTAGTTCTTTAGATACCTTTAATGTATGATTTGATTCTTGCACCTGACTTTTTAATTTTAGAACATTTATATTTGATTAAAATAGAAAACATCTTGAAATCACGTAAACATACACACACTTTTTTCTTTCCTCTATATAATGATTTAGAGATTTCAGTGTAAATATGCTTAGCTTTAAACAAACCAAAAATTGAAAATATTATGAAAGACATTTCAATTAATTACTGAGACTAGTTAGACCAATAATCAATAATTACAAATTAAAAACTTTATTTAGTCCCAATTGCCAAACTTAGCAATTTAGAAAAACAAAAATGAATTAATTCTAAGTCTATGAAGAACAGAATATGAGCACTAATTTGCCAGACACAGAATATTGCTTTTTGTCTCTCAATGTTCATTTATGTTTCCATTTTTCTCTCAGTAACAGAATTTCCATTATAATCAGCCAGGCAATGCTATAATAAAATAATTTTCCCATCCTCACAATCAGGCTTGAGCATTGGTATTTGTAATTTGAAGTTATGTCCTAAAGAAGAATTTTTACAAGATGAGGCATAAATTCTCTTCTACAAATAGAATTCCTAGAGATATTTGCTCCAGGTCTCTTTCTTGTATCACATGTTTTCAGTTAATGATCTTTATCTTTGACTTTTTTCCTCAGGTCTCAGAGCTCTGGCTATGTCTTCTCATTTTGCCTTCTTGTATAGACTGCTCCCTTGGCTACACTAGACGGTAACTAACTTCTGCATCCTCTTGTGCTTCACAATCCCTTGTCTCTCTACACCCCAGCTGTCTGATAGGTTATGGGCAAATCTACCTAATTTGGTTATTTCATTCTCCTTTGCAAAACATTCCTTAATTGTTTATGATCAAGCATGTGTCAGACTAACAATTAATACCATCCTCAGTCTGGCTGTATGAGCCTCTCATTCACTCCCTCTATTTGCTGTGAATGGAAGTTCTCAGAAACTTCATCTTGTTACGAACCTTGAGCAAAGTTGACTCACTAAATAGAATCAGTTAGATTGATGCAGGTCCAGCCTAATTAAATTTTATCTTGGGTTATCTTCAGTCACCTTAATAGCCATTTTGCTCACCTTTGTGTCCGACCTAGCATATTCATTACTCCCAGGTGAAACATTTTAGAATATATTAATTAATCAGGACTCGAGTCCCCATCAACCAAAGCTAAGAACAGCATTAGATGGCACTGAGGCTGGTGATGTTTCCCAGCTTTGTTGTAACCCAGCTACCTCATGTTCCCACCAATGTAGCTAAATCAATGTCTTGATTCATAGTTTTATTTGTTTTTATTCATGAAATAGTTTCCACTTCGAAACATGGAGTTTGGGTTAACATGAAGCTGTGTTCTTGAAGTACGGTCATTCATAGTTAACTCCTGAATAAATGAACTATTATTACCTTTGAGGAGAGGATTGTGGTTTTAGCATCAACTTTTTAAACATAAATGATTCACTGTCTGAGAACAGTCTTATTGTGTGACTATTACTAGAAGGAGTGGTTTAAAATGAATCTCTCCACAGCTGTGAAAAATGTCCTGTTTGCTCTTCTCTGAGAAGTTCAGAGTATGGAGTGAGAATGGTAAAACAATTTCTCTGTCTTTGTCTTTGTCTCTCTCTTTCTGTCTCTGACTATATGTGTACATTAATGTGTAAGTATTTTATATATGTATTTAACACAATTAGATATATTCATATATATTTTATATGAGAGCCAAATTATACATTATATATATGAGATAAAAAAATCTGTGGATTACTCAGAGATTTCATCATTTTCTTTAAAATTAACTTACAGTCAGTAAAATTCTAGTATTTCAATATATTTGTTTATTAGCTTCTATTTTCAAAATGGCATGGTTATTTTTCCTCATTTCTATCTCCTTTATTTCTATTTTCTGTAAGTTACTGCTACAAAAGCTTTTTAAAAAGGAAAAATGGCCACCAGCACCTGTCTCGTTTTGAGAGGCAAGATCTTATCACTGACAGCTAATCAATAAAAACAAATGAAAAGTAATAACGTCAGACTTGAGAAGTAAGGTTTTTATTCCTAGCCTGAAGCAAGGGCTCACCAATATGTTAAAATCAATCAATCTCTCCCTCAGACTGAACCTAAATCCTAATCGTTAAATCTTTAAAAGTACCATATGCATAGCACCCTACTGCTCCCACTCAGAGCACAAATAGAACAGACTGCCTCTCTCTTTCTCCCCCTCAGGCCCTCATAACCAAGACAGATCACCAGGGAGGATAACACTGACCCTGAGCTTGGAGAGAGCAAGGCTTGTGCATCACTTTTCCTGCTAAAAAGATTATAAGCAGCCTCCCTGCACCCACTGTGATGAAAGTCAGCCTGAGCTTTCTGAGAGGCAGGCAGTAAACTGACTAAATGCAGAGCTGAGTGGTGATCAAATCCTCTGCAAATCATGGCCACAGGGGCCAGATGGGAGCTCATATATTCATCATAAGCACCACACTTAAGACAATGAGCAGAGTGTGTGCATTGCTTCATTGGAGGAGAGAATGTAAAATCATAAAAGCTTCAAAATTATATTTGGAAATGTTCGACTACCTGAGATTAGCATACACTTGATTATTTTAAAGGCAATATTAAGAAAGTTAGTCCCTGCATGTGTCCTAATTCTGCTTTGTAATAACAGCTCTGCCTCTCCCCTGTGCTCTCTCCCAGATTGGCCTCATCATTTGATGAAGTTAATTAGAATATCAACAAACTTAAAAATGTAAGAGTGTATGGCTCATGCGGGGAAAGATTGAATAAAGTCATAAAGTGAGGCACTCCCCTTAGTACTCCGAGGTACTTTTATTCACTAATATCCATGTAGTAAGTAACCTGGGTCATTATGTTCATGTGATCAGATGCAGATATCTAGATTCAGATATCTAATTGCAAACAATTGCTATGTTGACCATATCTCATTTTTCAAAAAAAAAAATTCTCTGAATATGTTGAACATATTTCTATGATGGTTTGTGTACAAAAATAACTCTCTTTATAATGCCAGAAGAAGTAATTTACCTTTCTAATATTTGATGGATTTTATTCTAGAATGTTATAAGATTGAAACTGTATCTTCCATTTTTTTTTTTTTTCATCTGCCTCTAGAATTTCCCTGCCCTTTGAGAAAGTGCCAGTACTGTGATTTACATTTTGGTGAGCCAAACTGATAAACATCCTTATCTAAAAAGAAGTGATTGCATTAGGATTAGGCAAAGTAGGCACCTGTAGTAGTGATGCTAAGACAGGAAGAGCCTGTGGTGTGGTACCTGGGCATCTCCATTTCCTTTCAGAATGTCCACACTGTCTGTCAACAGTGTTTCTACAACCCATGCTACAAATCACCTTCCTGAATGTGGCTGCCTGAAATCCCTGATACCTTCAGCTTTTAGTGGGCATATGTATCCCTAGTAAGCTGTTTAACTTTGAGTCTTCAGTATACTAACAAGACTTCCGACACTTAGGAAGGATTAGAGCCTAGAATAAACCACATTTTCAATCTCCATTGTTATTTTTTTTTCAAATTTGATATTTATTTCCTCTAAAGATTCATTCATTTGGCAGTAAGAAATATCAGAAGCAGTATTCTCTAAAAGGTAAACTTCAAAGCAGAGAAGGTTCTGTTCAACAACTGTCAGTTTTCATCTTTATCTCTTCCTTGCTCCCACAGTATACTCAGTCTTTAAAATCACTCTTCAGAAGGCTAATCCTAACAGTAAATTCTGGAAACTCAACCTCCTTAACCAACCACTGAATGCATTATACGTGCCAGTTCTCATTAGTGTAATAATTCTCTCCTTCTAGGCATGTAGTTATTCTAAAAATAGAATATAGTATATACAAAGCCATCCGGCCTTCCTTCATTCCTCTGTTTCTTTGGAGCTGATGAAGCTATTTTATTAATACTTTCTCCAATTGACTAAATCACAGTCACTAGTGTGTAGCCTTCTTAAGCAAAGAATGTACTGCTTACATTCTTCAATAGCCCATTGCCCTCTTTACAAATATAAGTATATTGGCTGCCTCTTATTTCAAATTAACCACTAAAATAAAAATGAAGATATTGTTCTATAGAAATACATTAAGATACACTAGTTCCTAATGTGCTGAAGTGTTTTGTAGGAAATCACTCAAAACACTTTTTGAAAACTCCTATTTTTAGCAAGTTGTCTTCAATTTTACATTGCATTTTGTTTTGTGGGCATTTTGACATAGCAGAGCCTGAATGGCAGCCCAAGAAAGATAGGTGAGCCTTTTTTTTTTTTTTTTTTTTTTAATATCATGAGGTCAAGCATGGGTTTCGTTTTTTCCCCTTCCAATGTGTCCTGTAAGTGACATCTCTACAATAGTTAGATGAAAATAAATCTGTAAAACTATTGACTTTTTTTTTTTGCTAATTTAGATTCTAAAATTGAAATGTTGACAGGTTGTGACTCATTTCCGGACTATAGCATCTATTGAATTCCACTCTTAATTGTAGCTAGAGTTTTCCTGCCTTGCCCACAGTCAGGACAAATCTTTGTCACCCGCCAGTCCCACAGCCGCTCAGACCCAACCAAGTAAACACAGAGACTTATATTGCTTACAAACTGTATGGCCATGGCAGGCTTCTTGCTAACTGTTCTTATAGCTTAAATTAATCCATTTCCATAAATCTATGCCTTGCCACGTGGCTGGTGGCTTACCGGCATCTTCACATGCTGCTGGTCATGGCGGCGGCTGCAGTGTCTCTCTGCGTCAGCCTTCCACTTCCCAGAATTCTCCTCTCTCCTTGTCCCACCTACTTCCTGCCTGACCACTGGCCAACCAGTGTTTTATTTATTGACCAAGCAGAGCAATTTGACATACAGACCGTCCCACAGCACTTAATTTTCTTCCAAGGGATACAGAGATGAGTACTAGAATCAATTATTCTCATATTCGTAGATTTCTTGCCCCAACATGAGTCTCTGACACATCAGTTCATGTGTATGTGTATGTGTCTGTGTGTATGTGTATGTGTGTGTGTATGTGTATGTGTGTGTGTGTGTATGTGTGTGTGTGTGTGTATGTGTGTGTGTGTATGTGTGTGTGTGTTTGTGTATGTGTGTGTGTGTATGTGTATGTGTATGTGTATGTGTATTTGTGTGTATATGTGTATGTGTGTGTGTGTGTGTGTATGTGTGTGTGTGTGTGAGTGTGTGTGTGTGTGTGTGTGTTTGCTCAGGCATGTGTGTTAAAAACAAACCGTTAGTTTCAACACCAAACCACTTAATCTTAGTATCACTATATATTTATATAAAATGGATTAACATGACTGAAGTTGTATAAAAAGTTGCACAGAATGTTTTTATAGACTGCTTTAATGAATCCCTTCTCTCCTTACTTTGTAAGAAATGTACTCAAGTATTTCCCTTTGGAGACTGGAATCCCCCTGGCTTCCTCACTTTCAAATCACCAGTGTGTATTAAGCTGAAAATGCAGTGGAGACAATAGAGTGCAGCTAGAACTGTGTGGGATGCAGAGTGAACAACAGAGCTGGGGGCTGGAACCCATAGGCTCTGTGCTCTGCCACTACAGCCCTGCAGCTGCTTTCATCAGGCCAAGTGAAGTGGAGACAATCTGGGGAGCTTCCACATGTCAGGAGAAAGTCACCGATTTAAATATTTCTTTGGAAATTATACTGTCTTCAGGACATATGTAGGCATTCAGTTCTCCATACAGCACTACTAAGGCCATGCCTTATATAGACCTGTGTTATTACTCCTGAAAATTTCTTTGCAAAGTTACAAATGTCCATAAAAGATTGCCTTCCCAGTTAAGAACTATATCCGATGTACTTTTTCATATCTCTTAGAAATTCATATATTAACCTTATGTGAATGGCTTCCTTCTCCAGCCAATGATTTCATGTGCCTTAGGTTAATTTCCATTCTTTGAAAATAAGTTTCAAAATCCAGTAATTTCTGTTGTGCAACTTCAATTATCTAATAAAGCTTAGTCAAAACTATGCTACCCAAATTGATTCCTAAGCACATTTGATGATATGGTGCTTATGTAGTACTCTACCTGGTGTATAATTTGCAAAATAGAGGATGAAAATGGATATATTCCTGTAAGTAGCAAAACAGGCTCTTAACTCTTTTTTAATATTTGTTATTAAATAGTTATTTCAGGCTCAATTGAAGGAAACAAACTTACCTGCAATGCATTACATTTTCATGTAATTGCTGAGCTTTTTGTTTAGTGTATATGTTGGATGGATACTTTCTTGTATGGTGTATCTTTCAGTCAACTGATGATATCTATGATGATTTCTCATTAGTAAAGTTATATTTGGGAGGTTTCTACATATAATATATGTCTTTAGAATATAATAATGATCTGTATCCTGTTGACCAAATGTAATGAGAATTAACTAAATTGATGAGGCTTTTTCAATTCTAAGATCACTATAAGGAATTTATAGGATATTGATAATATTTATAAAAAACAAAAATCAATAAAGAAAATTAGCTTATACATAATTGAAAAATACTGTAAACATAAGTAGAGGTAAAAAGTTAGGACTGAAGAAATTCCTGTAGCCATGAAATTAGGTAAACTTTATTCTATGCCATGGTGAAGGAATGGAAGAGACCCATGAAAGAAGAGCTGACACACATGAGAGACATGAATTCCACATGGTCTACTCTGAGGAAAGACATTCAGTTCAGTGTCTTAAGTGTGTTATAATATGGGTTTCTCAGTGTCTGTTAAGCAAAATTAGTTAATCACCCTGCATTATAAGGGTGTATTGATACAATACAACAGTGGTTCTCAGCCTTCCTAATGCTTTAATATATTTCCTCATGTTGTGGAAACCCCTAATCATTAAATTGCTTCATTGCTACTTCATAACTGTAATTTTGCTCCTGTTATGAATTGTAATACAAATATTTGATATGTAGGATATCTGATATCTGACCCAGTGAAAGAGTCATTGGGTAAAAAATGTCAAGACCCACAGGTTGAGAACCACTGTTTTATAATTTTGCTTTTAGATGGAGATTGTTTTTCATTTTTGTCAAATGACATATTTCAATTAAAAGCACAGTAAAAATATGAATAGGCATTTAACATTATATTCAACAACACTAAAAATTCATCATGATATTGTTCCATTTATCCTAACTGAAAAACATTGATTCATATATTAAAAGTGCTGCTGAGAGGATTATGATTATCTCTTTGTTGTGTTAACTGTATTATTTTTATGAAAGTGAAGAATTGACTTTGAATTGTATGAACATAATATCATACTTTCCTTGTATTAGCCAAAAACATGTATATGGTAAAGAGATTGTGGTAAGTAATGACATATTCAAGAACAACCATTGCTTTTGCTTTGCAGCTAACTGAAACACACAGTAATGCTTTACTAGTGTCCATTAATATAGCTGCCATATTCAGGTAGTACTTAAGTGTAGGTCATGTAAAAATGAAGGCCTAATGCTAATAATCAGTATTGTGTACTATTAAGTAAGATCTGTAGGGAGAACATGGCAAAAATAAATATACTATTGACATAAAACTTGGTGCACTGGAATATATAGTGGAAAATTATCAAAACAGAGTTACATAGATAGACATTCTTCAGTAAAATAATCATACATGTTTCCATTTAATGTATAATTAATGAAGCAACCATATATACATATACATCATGTTCATAACATGCATACATATGTACATATCTCCTGAGGTTGTTCTCTGATAAAGGACTTTGCCATGCAGCCCAGGCTGGCCCTGCACTCCTGACCCTACAGTTGCTCTATCCTGAGTGCTGGCTGGAATGTCAGCTGTGTACTACCATGCCTGGCTTCAGATGTGTAAATTTTTGTACAAGTTCCTTTATTTGATCCCTTCCTTTACTTCTATAATTCTGCCTCTGTTTATAAACATTTTTTCAGTTACACCCTGCCTTAGTCACTGTTCTATTACAGTGAAGAGATACCATGTCCAACACAACTATTATAAGAGAATAAGAGAAAGTGCACCAAGTTTTATGTCAATAGTATATTTATTTTTGCCATGTTTTCCCTACAGATCTTACTTAATAGTACACAACTATTATAAGAGAATAAGAGAAAGCAGCTTGCTTATAATTTCAGAGGTTTAGGCCATTAACATAAAGGCAGGAAGGCATGCAGGCAGGCACTGGAGCTGAGAACTAAATCCTGATCAGTGGACAGAGAGACTCTGGGCTTGGCATGGATGTTTAAAACCTCAAGGACCACCCACAGTGACACACTTTCTGAAAAAATGCCACACCTCTAAATCCTTAAATCCCTCAAATAGTGCCACTTCTTGGTGTCTAAGCATTCAGATACATGAGCCTCCAGGGACCAGTCTTACTCACACAAGGACACATCTGTTGAAATGGAGGTTTATTTTCAGATCTACATTCTTTTGTTTCCTCCTCATTTTCCAATGACATTTTTCCTGAGCTTTTCAATGGCATTTTCCTGTTTTCTTTTTACATACTTAATTCACATTTACACATCTTTATAACTGTTTTTCACACCAATGCTTTCTAATCTATAGTTCCAGCCAGTATCTACAAAATATTAAAACTAAGCAAAATATGAGTGAGTAAATCAATCACCAATTCTCCTTTTTTTTCTATCTTCTACAAGTTACCCATCTCTCGGCTATGTGTTTGGAGTTAAGAGTATTGCCCAGCCTTTATTCCAACATTTTGATAGGCATGAAGATCAGTGTTTTCTTCCTTAATATCTCTGGTTGCTGTACTTCTATTATCCCCATTTCTTGCTTTAGTATATGACTTTTCTCATATTCCTTTCCCCGGACTATGTATAAACTTTACTCCACTGTCTCACTCTTGTTTCTGCCAAGAACTAGGCTGTGTCTTTCATTCCTTAATATCAGCCACACACCTATGTTGTTATTTAATACCTTGAAGATATCATGGATTTTAATTTCTGTGAGTATCAAAAAATCTAACTGTTTTATAATCATTTTCTGACTCAGTTCATGTTATTCTAATAATATAAATACTCATGGTCAGGCTTCTGTGCCAAAATCATAACAAAATTGATTGAATCAGTTTGTAATGAGATAAATCTGTCCTAATAATGAGACAGAAGCCTTAATTCTATGGGTACATAGTTGCAGTAAGATGAAGAGGAACTATATTGGAAGGCATGGTCCAAGATTCTGTCAGCTGGAAGGAAATCATTAAGAGTTAAAGCAGGACAAGTAGAAAAATCTATGCCATTAATTGGCAATAGCAAGAGGGAAATTGCATATCTTTTCTATGACCAGTCATTCACTTCTTCCTTACTTAATATAAGGAGATTTTATTATTTCCTAGGTGCTTTGCTAAAATATAGAATTCATAAATGCAAATGTATCTATTGTTTATCCTTATATCTTTGATTTCTGTAGAATGAGTTAAATTGAGTAAATACCAAATAGTGGATGTATTGGAAGAGAATCTTAGAAATGGTGGAGGAGGGTAAGAGGGGAAAATAGAGCTAGCAGAGACATTGTGTGCAGCGTACACTGATGACAGGAGCCAGTTATATGGAAGGAAAGTTCAACTGCTTAATTTATCACTTTGTAGGATTGAAATGATAAATGTCTGGATCTCAAACTTAATACTTTGAAAATTTAGAGTTGATAATTCTTCCAGTTTTTTCAGACCATTGATACCTAGACAGTTACAAATATACCATTAAAATAAAAACACAGGATTCCTAAACAACAATAATGAATTGATTATGAGAATGAGAGAACAAGACCACATCTCAGCAAGGAAGTTTGCATTAGAGTGTTCTAGTTCTTGTGTCCTGAAAAAGCCTATGAATCAAATCCTGAGTAATTTAGTTTTTCATTACTCACAAGGACTAATGATTCTATACCACTCAAAATGTAGATTCCAACCAATAATGCAATGGTAAAATTCTCAATTCTGTTTTATTCCTCTCACCTGCTGACTCAAATCGTCCTGTCATACTGATCTATGAACTTTATAAAGATTTTTTATTCTCAAAATAGTTATAAGTACATATAGTCAAGCTTCATGGCCACATGATAAATAGTTTTGGTAATGATATGTAAGTAGCAGTCTGACTGCTCTCTCAATTGCACATCCTGATGAGCATAAAGGTTAATTTTCCAACATAATCTTGTACATTTGTTATACAAAGGATTAATTCATTGTATAGTTCAAATATGTTTCTGTATTACATTGCAATATTCTTAACTGTCAAATTATGTCAAATACTCCAGTCGTCAGTGTCAAAAATTTAGACAGTGCTGACTTTTCAGACTTTTTTCTCACATAGAAACAACTGAGTATTGGGTGGAGGATTTTTTTTTTTAGTAAAATTACAGGCTGATGATCATTTATTTGGGAGCACGTTTTCTGGAGCACAAACTTTAGAAGGCAGGTGCCCATTTCACATTCAGCCACCTATATTGCAGGGTAAACTCAAGGCCACAGTGGCTGAAGAGTCAGGAGAAGTTAGAAAATGGGACGTTTTAGTAAAATTGTTCTTTTTAACATATTTTAATTAAAATTTAATTACATATATTTCCCTCTTCCCTTTTCTTCTCCTAATCACTCCCATATCCCATCTCTCCAACCCTTCCCTTATTTCTTATCAAATTGATGACCTTTTCATTATATATATATTACATATTGTACACATACATATATATGCACAAATGCATAAATATGACTTGCTGAGCCTATTTTTCTTGTTTATTTATATATGACTTATATCAGATAACCAATTCTGGGCTAATTCTCCCTCACCCACCAATCATTGTTGTCTTTAGTTCTTTGTTTAGGTTTGGGAACTCATGAAATTTCACCTCTTCTACACTAGCATGTCTACTGACATTGTTATTGCTCAGGTCTTGTTTAGACAGCCACATTATTAAGTATCATGAGTCCAGTTCCCTTGCCATTTCTAGGAGACACAATCTCACTGGAAATTTCCTCAGCCTCTGGCTATTACAATCTATCTTTTTTTCTTAGGATGTTTCCTGAACTTTAGGTACAGAGTGGAGTTGTAGAGCTAACTCCAAAGTTGTTTAACAAAGCCTCAAGGAATATATGTATATATGGAAGCTATGCATTTTGGGCTGACAATCCTCCCTACAAAAACCATAAACTATCTAACAAAAGCTTTAGTACCAGACAGAAGAAATCTACTTGAGTTGATAGTCATGTACCCCAAATAATTCCCAAAGTCATATAGGCTGTATCTGTTGCCCAGAGGTTGAAGGTACGTTCCTGTTGCTAAAGATATCACATGCTTATATCACAGGACTCAGATGATATGAGATGGATCTAATCTGAATGTTTCTTTCCTGTGATCTATCAACCTCCACAGTGCCAGAAAGAACTATGCAATCTGCCAATAGAGGGAAGTAGTCAAAAGTCTTATCAACCTGGGAAGTCTATGAACAACAAAAAGTATTCCTATTTATGCATAACATATCCAAGAAATTTGGTACTGCGGTGACTTTCACACTTATTAAAATTAGTTATATAAGCTGAAAATTATATTTACCTTGATAAGAAAATTTTTATGTGGACATTTTTGTAAGGTTTCTGTGGATTAAACCTAGCTAAGCAAGCATTCTACCATATAGCAACATCTTAACCTACTTGGGGATTTTATAGGAAGAATGTAATTTCTAACTTTGCAAATTCTTGCTCTTATCAAATTGCTTATTGGGGTGAGGAGATCAATGCATGACAGGTATGAGGGAATTCAATGAAATTTTCTGAAAATCAGGACTGACCTTATCTTGAGTGAAGGGAGGACATCTGAAAAGACAGGTTTGTATGAATATTCACTCCGCCAAATAAAAGTAATGCTGTAGATGGTGATGGTAGAATTGGCCTGACTTTCCTAGTTCACTGTGAGACATCTGACCTGTACATGGAAATACCTGCCCTCCTTGGAGGTCAATGCTTATAACACAATGTCACTTGGTAAAATGCTATAACATTGATTTTGGAATACTTGCATTTCAAGCTTTTCCCTTTTAGTACTTGCCTCTGCAATATATTTTACAAAGTACTATTCTGGATTTACTTACCATCATTTCTTGTATTATATTAATTTTGCACACAACTGGAAATTATAGCATATTCTAATTCCAGTGATGATTTGTGCACTTAAATAAGAGTTATTTAGTACCTATCACACAGGCACTGTAGAGTGTCCTCATAAACATCAGTTTCTGTTTATTAACACTTGTTTTACATCCAAGAGTCAACTGTCACAACTCCAACACAATGCCAAAAACAATAATTGTGTTTTACCTTATTGACATTGCCACAAGTTTGTATTCATGTGAATATACGGCTTATGTCTGCACATTTTATGGAGGTCATTTTCTACAAATTTTATTGGGAGAAGAATCTGTCCTTGTATGAGTAAGCAGTTTCAAATTTCCATATCTCATAAATTATTCATTCACTTACATCTTGTCCATTTATGTTTTGTTTATTTATCATTGATGTGGTGATGAGCATTATTGAAAGGACAAAGGTTCCTTGTCACAAGGGAGATGAGTTCTCAAGTGTAAGGCTATAAACATAACTTATGAACTTCTTCAAAGGTAGAGATGAATCCAAATGACTTCATTGTTTGGTAACCAAATTCATTTGTGAAAACCTGACATCAGAATACAGGGGATGATCACACCAGTATATTATTTCTTTATTCCTAACCCTCTATTACTGATGTTTTATGCTGCATTTGAAAATACTTAAATGATGATATAACTATTTTGTTCAAATGGATGTTCTGGATTTAATAATTCTGACATTCATAATGCCATTTTAAATAAATGAAAATTAGACCCTGTGAAAATGAAAAAAATGTTCTCTTTAGTATTTCTCTTATAGAAATCAGCTCAAAAATAAATAAAAATTTATAACAATGCATATGTTAAAACACATTGTTTCAGGGGTTGGGGATTTAGCTCAGTGGTAGAGTGCTTGCCTAGCAAGCACAAAGCCCTGGGTTCGGTCCTCAGCTCCAGTAAAAACAAACAAACAAAAAAACACATTGTTTCAACATTGTGGTCTAGAGTAGTTTGTAAGTCTTTAGTTCTTTTTTATTCACATGAGTGTGATTATACATTTGTTGGATATTAGTGGCAGATGTGTCACATTTGTTTATGCTGTGGAAATTTTGTTAAATGATGCAGATGTTTTGCAATCTTTTATGTTGTATTCGTTTAACTGGGTAAAGTAGTGTTACTTTGCCTGTCTAAAATCAGATTGGTCTAGTAAAGAGCTGAATAGCAATTGCTCGGCAGGAGAGGGAAATAGGCAGGGTTGGCATGCAGAGAGAATAAATAAGAGAAGAAATGTAGGCTAGAGGGGAAGAGGAGGAGAGAGAAATGGAGGAGAGAGAAATGGAGGAGAGGGGGAAAACAGGACCAGTCACCCAGCCACCCAGCCAGCCACAGAGTAAGAAGGAAAGCAAAACATATAGAATAAAGTTAAAATCCCAGAGGCAAAAGAGAGATGATATATATTAAGTTAACATAATCTAGCTAGAAACAAGCCAAGCTAAAGCCAGGTACTCATAAGTAAGACTAAGTCTCTGAGTATTTACTTGGGAACTGGGGGGTAGGCCCCCAAAGAATAAAAAAATGTTAAAATAGTGTACATTAGTGTGATATGTAATATTAGATGTCAACTTGACTGGATTTGGAATAATCTTAAAGATAACCCTGTAGACGTGTCCATGAGGTTGTTTCTAGATTTGGCTAATCTAGGTGGGTGCCACCATTCTACAAGCTAGGCTGCTAACTGAGTAAACAAGAGAGATCATCTGATTGACAACATTCACAGCTTTCTGCTTCCTGGACAATGATATAAAATGACCAGCTGCCTAGTATTTTATTGCTATGAATTCCTCACCATGATGGACTGTGCAGTCAATTTGTGAGTCAAAATAAACCTTCTTTTTCTATAGTTGCTTGAATAAGGTAGTTCGTCCTAACAATGAAGAAAAGCAATAGTTCTATATTAAGTTTTAATAAGTGAATGTTCATAGTTGATCTGTATATTTTTAAATTATAGCTTACATTAATCATAAGGATGATAATTCTGGAAAGAGAATTAATACCCTGGAGTGCCTGATGGCTAAATAGCCATGGGGACCAATGGAGGTAGGAGTTAGTTATTACCCAGAAAGACACCAAATGTCCCTATTCTCACAGCAGCCCAACTCCTCCCGGTAAGCCACATTGGCCTACATTAAAAAAGATTTGCATCAAATATAAAAATTAGCCTGCTTTCAAGAATCTCTAAGGGGATAATGTCCTAGTACTGGGTTGAAAGCTCTTGTTAATTAAGATGTGTTTCAGTGGAATCCTGGGGGCCAGGGGTGGGGCTGGGCAGGGATAATGAATGAAGGAGTTGGCACATATCAGGAATAATGAAAATTCTGAAAAGAAGTTTCCAGTTCATTTGAAGTCCTAGAAGGAATAGGAAACTAGAGGAACCTGGAGGTTTCGAACCTGTTACGTTTACAGTGTTAAGCACACATGTGACATAGGAGGCTGGCCTACAAGGATTGGTAGATAGTTTGGGGGTGATAGAAGCTCTATTGTAATGTTTGAAAACACTAGTGTGTGCAACGAAATTCCAGGAAAATGTTCATCAAGGTAGAAGAGAAATCAAAATTATATGTTTGAGTGAGTTGTTATTAAACTGAGAAACAGTGAAAAGAAATGTGAGCTTTTGAAACAGTCAAGACAAGAATAATTCTTTAATCTGAGGGGTAGAACGCACACACACACACAAATATTTTCTTACATACAAATTAGAAGAACAAAGATAGATGATACTCATTTCTCAGGATTATCATAAAAACAGCACAAACTGGGAAGCTAAAAAATAGTCAAAGTTCCATTGTTCAAGATCATTCTCAGTATGACAATGCCATTTGGAGATCTAAAAAGAATTATTTTCATTTTACTCATTAAATTTCTGATGTCTTCTGAAGATTCTTGACTCTCCTTCAGCTGAAACTGCATAATCCCACAATTTGCAAGTTTGCTTTCATCTTGGAGTACAAACCCCACGCACGCCCATTTCAGTGTCTCTTCCTTTCACAAAAGCATGCAAGTGATGTTAGATTAATGCGTATTCCAGAATCATTCTGGTTCAACGTCTCTCACTGAAAAAAGGGTTTAGTCCTTATTTTAAAACATATCTTAAACCTTAAATCTTAAATGGTGTCAGTGTTGTCTCCTGGCTGTTCAAGACCAATCTTATCAATGCAAATCTGTCCTCATGAACTCAGAAAAATCAGGTTACCAGTGATGGGTCACGTTACACTGCTGTTTATTTCTTTCTCATTTTGTAGTAATGCTGTTTCAGTTATGCACTATGGACTTAAATATCTATACATTTCTGTACCCTGCAAGAAGGACAATCCCTGTGGAGAGTAAGGACACTCTTAAAAACTAATGATGTATACAGTTATTATTCAGCATGTTTGACTCACAGAACCTGACTAAGCAGGAAACTATGTATACGAAGGTTGAGCTGCACATTGCTGCTATTGCCCTTTTAGGTGATCTCAGCCAAACCTGGATTATGCAGGAAACCATGCATATCAAGCTTAAACTTGCACACTACTCCACTTGTCCTTACAGGTGACACTAGTTACACACTGACGACAGTCATGGTTTGGGGAAAACCATCATATTCTTTTATCATTTGACCTTACAATTTTGCAAATCTTCTGTTAAAACAAAATCAAGAGATTCCTATTACCAAAAGAGGGAAAATCTACCAACAAACTTAAGGATAACACACATATAGCCACTCACACAAGCCAGGCTAGTCCTCACTCCTTTCTTATTTCACAGACAAAGGGCCCTTTTATAAGGAGCCTCAGAAAATGACTGTATCAAATATAAAAGATTATTGCAGTCACTTGACAGTAAAACTTACATAATTCTAATGCAGTATTTTTATTTATATCTCCTGGAGTTGATAATTGAATAAAAGAAAAAATTTAAAATTAAACTTCTTATCATGATTTAAGAATCTCTGATTCTGAAAATGGAGATTTTGAAACAATCAGAGACAACAAAACAGCCTATCCATGTATAAATTCTCAAATATGATTAAATTATAAGATTTAAGAAAAGAATTAGAGGCCTGAATCACTTAATACATGAAGTTTCTGCTTAAATAATTATGATAGTATAGTAAATTTTAAAATAATATGCACATTAATACAGTAAAGAAAAGGTGATTCAATAAGGACTAGGGATGTAGAACTAGCAACAAACTCCACAACTTGTAAATTATAAGGAAGGTATAAACTCCTTAGCTTATAATAACTAGTGAAGGAACACACATGATTCAGACTGGGTGAAATGAAGGCAAGCTGTTTGTGGAAATGCCTTGATCTTTCTTGCATGCACTGTGACAGCATCATACCCAACATTACAAAGAGTGGTGAGACATTTATTTGAATTGATTGGATTGAACAATATCATTGTTTTGTCTTTATAAAAATATTACCTTCCAAGACTATTCAAAAAGTCCCTGTAACACAAATCTTAAAAAAGTCTTATAATAAAAAAAAACTATGAATCAATAGCTGAGGAACCCCCAACTGGATCAAGCCCTCTGAATAGGTGAGACAGTTGATTGGCTTGATCTATTTGGGAGGCATCCAGGCAGTGGGACCAGGTCCTGTGCTCAGTGCATGAGTTGGCAGTTTGAAACCTGGGGCTTATGCAGGGATGCTTGGCTCAGCCTGGGAGGAGGGGACTGGACCTGCCTGGACTGAATCTACCAGGTTGAACTCAATCCTTAGGGGAGTCTTTGCTCTGGAGGAGATGGGAATGGGGGGTGGGCTGGGGGAAAGGCAGGGTTGGGGGATGGGTGGTGGGGGTGGTGGGAGGGAGTGGGGAGAACAAGGGAATCTGTGGCTGATATGTAAAATTAAATTAAATTATAAAATAAAATATAAATAATAGTAGGTTTAATAATCTAAAAAAAAAAAAAAAAAAAAAAAAAACAAAATAACCCAGAAGCAGATGTTGGAGTAAAAGCTGAAAGATCAGAGAGGTAGAGCAACAAGCCACTGGTTCTTACTCCTATGTAATCTTCTACCAAATTACCAAAAGAGAGTGAACTCCTCTCTCCACCCTGTCTTATCACTTCCTCCCTCTGCCCAGCTCTGTCACTTCCTGTTTATCTGTACAGACCTCCAGACCTTTATAGTTAGCTTGTAGATAGCTCCTCCTTCTGATTTTCAGACAAGCTTTTTTTTATTAGAATATAAATAAAATATTACCACAAGCCCTAGAATTTATTTTAGTCTTCTCAACACCCAAAAATTTTTGAAATTAGTCTGATCACATTTTACCATCTTTGAAGCCACTTATCATAATTCTTTTTTAACTTTTTGAGACAAGGACTTGCTACATAGTCCGGGTTCACCACATGTTGGCAATCATCTTACCTCAGATACTTGAGTCTTGGAGCTAGAGACATAAGTCAATTTGCCCAGCTTTTCCCAATTTTAAACTGTTTTATATCATGACTTAATCACCCAATTCCATATTCAAACTTAAAGTAATTTAAAAATCAGCCAATTAAGATATACCAGAACAGGTTCCATTGTGCTAAATAAGGCACATAGGCTATTTTTTAACCATGGTAGAGTTAAAAACAAGGTAAATTCCAGAAAAGTAATTATATAAAATAATCTGCCTAGAAAAACACATAATTCTCTTCACTTTCATTTTGATACTCTCCTTTACTTTCATCTTCAGAAGGGAAGTTAAAGTTTCCAGATATTGCTCATAGATGCATTATATTATTGTTAACATTTCAATTTTATTTACATGATTGTCTCTTGGCTGTGTGAATTGTGAATAATTATGATTAAGGTTTAACCCTGAACAAAATATTTGCAAAATTTTGTTTATGTGTGCGCACAATTTGAATCCTCCAATAGTAAGACTGCAGAGTGACTTCTGTGCTGTTTGGAAATTATTATCACATAAGTGATCACTCTGGATCTTCTGGAAAGCCTGGATGGAACCTCTTGGTTTATGAGTTCTTTTAGTAAGATTTAGATGACCAAGTACCAAACTTTAGCACTGTAATGAAATGCTAACACAGAAGATGCAAATATTTATAATTGGTTAAAATTGATGTTTCTTACCATCCAAATGGAGCCTCATCTCTGCACAGGAAAAAATGCAAATATAATATATTTTTGAAATTTATGAGATGCATTTTACTATTTCAAATATTGAAAGGAGTATTTCCTCAGAGAGTTTTTTCTTACTGGTGGCATCATAGATTCTGACAGTCATGCTTCATCTTGTCAAGTAAGATGCTTTCATCAACTCATAATGAAAATGGGCTTGGCTAGAGCCTGCTACAAACACGGCATTTCTGACAGAGCTGACACATGTTGACACAGTGTCACACTCTAAGATTCTTCATGTCTATATATCATCTTCTAGAAATGTTACCATTGTTAAGTGGAATAAAATTATCCTGCTTACATTTTATATATGGGAATTAAAAGTGAATGCAAACAATCTACTGCTATTTTCATATGAAATTATTGAACAATTAAAAGAATAGAAAGACTTAGCCAGAAGATGCTTGGATCTGAAAATTATTTCAGGAAATTAGAGAAGTAGAAAATTAACATAAAATTATCTGGCAGCCATAATAATTACCCCTCTTGAAAGGTTTCTTTTTTTCTAATGTTATATTGTTTACTTTCATCTTTCTTCTGTAAAAAAAAAAGACTGTTTCAGAAAGTCATTTTCTAAATTTATGAGCATATTTTATAACAGAATGTACTCTGTTTTGATGCTATCCTAAGGAAAAAAAACACTGAAGACAAGGGTGTAGAAGTATGGGTCACTGGGTGTTTCTTACAATGATAAACTGTCAGGTGAATGTTCAGGACCTTTTTGCTGGATCCAGTAAGTACAGTAAATGACAGAGCAGATGAATATCAGTGTTATGCATTGATAACAAATGCGCCCAGGGGAATGTGTTCTGTCACCAAATCAAGAGTGAAATCAACTTTGTGGATGCATTGACAGTTTCTTTTGACTTTTCCAGTAACTGCATTCCAAATATTATTTTAAAAAATGGTATGTGTTTGAGTGTGCTGTGTCCATGTGTGGTTACAGTGTGTGGACGTATGTGTCTGTGGTTGTACACACACATGTATGCACATACATATGGAGGACAGGGGTTGATACTGGATGACTTTCATGATAATTCACATGTTATGTTGGGGATGAGGTTTTGCTTTTGTTTATACAGGAGAAGGTAAACTGTGGATACCATCAAAATTGATAAAGGTTCAATGTGAACAAAAGAGACCCCTTAATTAGAAGAGGTGACAGTTCATCGACCATCATGACCATTCATTTTAAATTAACTTATATCACTAGCAAATGCTTTTTATTTAATTAGATATAGCTTGCCAAAAGGGAACCTCCCCAAAGTTAGGCTTGAGGAAGGAGGTTTTGTTTTTGTCTTCAGGAAAATGAAGGCTAAGGAATCTGAAGAACACTGGACAAATGAGACATCTGAAGAAAAAGGACAAATTATCTAGAAAACATGTCCAAAGAAAAAGAGTAAATTGGCCTATTGGTATATCACATATAAAATTTCATAAGTCTTCCTAAATGTTTGTTTCCACTCTTCTCTACAGACACTTGAGAAAAATGGTCTTCATGTAATCCCAGTTCAATTAAAAATTAAAGCTGGCTTTGGAGTTGGAGAATGGCTCTCTCCTTCTCTAAACACAAGCATGTTTGTTAAAAGGAAAATGCAAAATCTGTATTATGTCAGAAGAAAGAGCCATCTGATTTGGGACAGACAAAAACCAAACTTGAGGGACTATTCTATTGCCACTAATCTCAATTATTTGATTCTATTTTGATTCTTAAACTTTCCTTAAGGTATGCATTTTATATCAAAATCTATAAGATTTATATATATATTTAAATACATATATAATATATATAAACATATAATATACATATATATTTATATGTAATATATAAGTATAATATATATATATACATATAAACTTTTGTTATGATATTAATGGTCATATAGAGTACTAAATAATTCTGGATAAAGGGCTTCATTTAGCTGTCTATACATGTTTTTGCGTTGGAGTCTCTATCAGATTTCTGCAGGGTATCATGACCAGGCATAACAGCAAATTTGAAGTCTCCAAAAAGATGATGGGGCCCCACAATGACGATTCCATATGGACAACAATAATACCAATAAACTGACAAACATCACCCAAAGATCAGCTTTGGACTGCAAACTGCTCAGCACAATTTTGAGATGGCTAGCTGAGATGATCCAGCTTGGCAGACTACTTGAACAAGGACTTGAGATAAGCTCAGCACTTTTGCATTATGAAGATACTGGACAACAAATGATACAGCTATCACTCTGGAAATTGACAATTAATGCAAAATTTTTCTTTTCAGGATCCCCTAAAGATGCCTTCACCCACAAACAGCAAGAAACAATTTTAAGAACACGACACCCACATTCCCAAGAGGTGGGGTGTGTGGTTTATGGTCTTTCAATGGGTTTTGGGTTTGGGATAATTGTCATTGTTTAGGATGGTTGGTTACAAGTTGTTATTGTTAATGGCCAGGAAAGAAGCTAAACAAAGAAATTAGATTTAAGGTTCTTGTTTGAAAAAATAAAGAGGATATACATCAGAGGTAGATTATTGAATCTACTCTAAAAAATACAGAAATGATAGAATAGAGGGTAGATTTTGAATCTACTATGAAAAGAAAAAAGAGAGGATATAGATATGATACAGATAAAAAATAGATTATTGAATTTACTTTTAAAAGGCAACTACTAGTTTTAAATATTTTACATTGAAATGGATTTTTATATATTGTATACAAATTATATATATATATATATATATATATATATATATATACAAATTTGAGATTGATTTTGTTAGAAAATGTTGTATATATATTTCTTTTTTAAAAATTTTATAATTAATTTAATTTTACATATCAGCCACAGATTCCCCTGTCCTCCCTCCTCCCACCCCTCAGCCTTTCCCCCCAACTAACCCCCCATTCCCACCTCCTCCAAGGCAAGGTCTCCCCTGGGAATTCAGCCCAGCCTGGTAGATTCAGTCAAGGCAGGTCCAGTCCCCTCCTCCCTTCACCTGGGCTGAGCAAAGTGTCCCAACATAGGCCCTAGGTTCCAAAAAGCCAGCTCATGTACTGAAGACAGGTCCTAGTCCTACTGACTGGGGACCTCCTAATTAGTTCAAGCTAATTGAGTGTCTCACTTATCCAGAGGGCCGGATCCAGTTCCATGGGGGCTCCTCAGCTATTGCTTCATAGTTCATGTATTTCCACTAGTTTGGCTATTTGTCCCTGTGCTTTTTCCAACCATGGTCTCAATATCTCTTCCTCATGTAATCCCTCCTCTCTCTCGCCAATTGGACTATTGGAGCTCCACCTGGGGCCTGGCCGTGGATCTCTGCACCTGCTTCCATCAGTCATTGAACGAGAGTTCTATCACAACAGTTAGGGTGTTTGACCATCCTATTACCAGAATAGGTCAGGTTGGGTTTTCTCTCGACCATTGTCAGTAGTCTGTTGTGGAGGTATCTTTGTAGATTTCTGAGGATCTCTTTGCTTCTTCCTATTCCCATGGGGTCTTCATTTATCATGGTCTACTTTTCCTTGGTCTCCCTCTCTGTTCTTGATCCAGTTGGGATCTCCTGCTCCCCTAAGCTCTCTTTTCCTCGACCCTTGCCCTTCATTACCCCCCTCACCCCCAGTTTGCTCATGTAGATCTCATCCATTTCTCTGTCTCTGAGTGATCCCTGTGCCTTTCTTAGGGTCCTCTTTACTAGGTAGCCTCCCTGGAGTCATGATTAGCAGTCTAGTCATTCTTGTTTATATTAGTATCCACCTATGAGTAAGTACATACCATGTTTGTCTTTCTGAGTCTGGGTTACCTCACTCAGGATGATTTTTTTCTAGATCCATCCATTTGCCTGCAAACCTCATGATGTCATTGTTTTTCTCTGCTGAGTAGTACTCTACTGTGTATATGTACCACATTTTCTTTATCCATTCATCAGTTGAAGGGCATCTAGGTTGTTTCCAGGTTCTGGCTATTACAAATAATGATGCTATAAACATAGCTGAGCATGTGTCCTTGTGGTATGATTGAGCATTCCTTGGGTATATGCCCAAGAGTGGTAGAGCTAGCTAGGATTTGAGGGAGATTGATTGCCAATTTTCTAAGAGCCTAATCTTCATCAAGATACTGTACTTATACAGTTCATTTAACAATGTAATGCAATTTGCTGATCCTTGAATGTTATTATTACCAACTATTAAGATATAAAAAAAATGAAAGTTAATAGTTAGACATTACAATCAAACTTGGACTCATATTAGGTATGTTTTCTAAGGTCAAGCAGAGATATATTTTAGGTAGATGGGTCATCTTCAAACTCTTCAGAGATCTCCAGAATATGGCATTTAAAATGTTTTAATAATTTAGATTTTTTTATTTTTTTATTGACTATGAGACATGTATGCTCCTGGCAGCACCAGTCTACTTCAGAGAAGATATAGGCATTGAAGAAACTGCATATGGAGTTAACTTTCATTGTTGCAAAAGTTAGCCACTCGGCAAAAAAGTGCCCTCACATCAACTGCTGACAGTATGCTCTCCAAAATGGACAGACAGGACACAAAACAAAGGACTACTGATCCTTTCCAAGACAAGTGTGGTTGCAACTTTGGCAACAGGCATCCTCTGAAGACAGGACAATATGGTACCATTGCTGAAGTGGCTTTGTAATTCAGAAAAGGTACAGTGCCCCTTTCTTTTAAGGCAGTTGAACAGGCAGTGGACAGATGGCTTCTTGTGTATAGTGGAACAGTAACTGAAACAGTTATTCTTGAAGGAGTACTTAGACTGATGGAGTCTAACCTCTCAATGTAGTCTGTCATTTAATAAAGGAAATGAAGCCATCACAAGCCAAGAAGAATGGGAAACTGAATTCCAAAAACACCATCAATTCCCAGAATTTAAAATCCTGAATCCTGACAGCACTCTGGTGGAATTCAAGTTTATCTGGTACATGGACTACTCTCATCAAACACGAGGTCGAGCTGTGGGCTTTGCATACATCCTGCTTCACAAATGAATCTGTCAGATACGCTAAGCCTGTAGGCCGAAGATGATGCCCCAACGTGCAGAGAAACCTCAGGTGATTGTCCAGAAAGCTCGCTGTTTCTGTCATAACTCATTTTTTGGAAGTTGCTTGTTTGCACTTCCTGTTTTACTAGGTGGTTATTATTTCCTTCTTGGGTCTCTGAGGGAGTTGAAGATTAGATAGTTATAGTTACAGTTTTCCTTGTTAAGAAATTCATAAAAGAAACTCACTAAGAGGGGTTAAGTGTATAAATTTGAGAGACATCATAATATTGTTTTCTCTTGGTAATATAAATTAGAATAGAGAGTGAATTAGGTACATTTTGGACTCTCCAAAATAGGATAGATAATGGAATATTTTCCCTGAATTTGTCAAATGCAAATGGACTAGATATTGTTGACATACTTATTGCTTGCATATATTGTATATGTTATTGTACTTATTGTATATAGTTTTTCTTATATTAGTTATAACTTTCTTATTATTTTTTGTTTTTTTATTTTTATTAGAGAAAAAAGGGGAAATGTGGTAATATTTTATTTGTGCTGAAATGTGATATTTTATTTGTGCTTTAATAAAATTTGTCTAGAGATCAGAAGAAATAGAAAGCCATTTTAAAAACAAAGAAGTTAGGCAGTGGTAGTACAAGCCCTTAATTTCATCACTTAGCAGGCAGGATCTCTGTGTATTCAAGGCCACACTAGGGAACAGAGCCAAGCATGGTGACACACACCTTTAATCCCAGTACCAACCATAAAGTTCTGGAGACCTGTACAGACATGAAGCTACAGAGCTGGCCAGAAAGAGGAAGTGATGTAGCTAGACAGCAAATCAGAAGGCAGAACAGCAAAGCAATAAAGGCATGGGTAGAAAAGAAGTAACTCGCATTTGGAAGCTGCAGAGTTGGTGAGGCAAGGTTACCTGCGGCTTTCCCTATTTCCCTGATCTTTCTCTAAGGCTTTCACCCTTATATTTTGCTCCATGTTTGTTATTTAATAAGACCGTTTTAGAAATTTGTCTACATTTGCCATCTTTTATATCAACACAGTGTCTCACAATGGAACACAGAACTCATCAATTAAGCTAGTCTCACTGCTTAGCTTCTCCAGGAATCATGTCTCTCTAACCCTAAACTCTGGGGTTACAAGTAGGCTGCCATTGTCACCCAGCATTCATGTGAGTGCTGCAAATCCAAACTCAGGCTATCCTGCCTGCAAGGAAAATGCTTTATCCAGTATGTCATCTTCCTGATTTTCCAATGCATTTTAAAAATAGTTTTGTATATTAAATTGCTAAATTGTACATATATACAGAAATACAGGTGGATTCCAACTAGAGATTGCTAGAAAAGTTGCTTCTTCTCAATTAACATGAGGAAACAGATTACAATTTATTTAAGAAATGAAAATTATTTCTAAAGGCTATGGCAAGAATTTTACTCAATTCGAACAAGATAGAGTAATTATAAGTTATTTAACTCTGAGTAAGCTTAAAATTTGTTCTAAATCTATTTTAAAATCCTGATGATACATTGAATATAAGGTACTGATAGCTACAATTCCTGAGAGGGCAAATTAATGACACAAAACCTATGAAAATCACACATTAGTGCCAGGAGTAATTTCTGTCACCAAATGCATTGGAAATTCAAGCAAATCCAAAAGCATGTGGAAGTTTCCCCCACAGTTTTTGAGCAAAATTAAACCTATAATAATTGCATCTTTGATCTATGATACACATTTATTACACACAAAACCTAATAATATAAAATCATAATTAAGGATAACTTAATTGATCTACAGTAGCAGAAAGATCAGCAGTGGTGATACAATAATTTTTTTAAAAAATCGTAATACTAAACACATCTCATTAACTGATGATGACAAAGTAAAAAGAAAATACATTTACTTAAGGCAGGGAAGATATATATGAAGAAGATCAAATGAAATATCCATGAATTATAAATAACTCTGAGATGAAAATGTTCCATGCTTTTATATTAACAGATTAAGAATGAGGAAAAAGTACATTAAGGTAAAGTAAATATGCTTGTCCGAAATGAGAGAAAAGCTAATGAAATAAAAGGTGAACACAGCTTTGAACTGTGGGACAACTTGAAATTCCATCTTACATGCATTTCACATCCTGGAAATAGGATGTGGATTAGAAAATATTGAAAATTTTATTTAAATAAAAACAGGACAAGTAATTCCAAAAATTAATGTATAGTGTAAATTGATAGACCTAATTCTCATGCATACAAAAACATTTCAAAATGAAGACATTTATGAAGTCATTGTGAATCAAACATCATAAAACAAAATATGTAAAGAGCAATGCAAATCCCTAAATCCAAATAAGCTATTACTCCTGATGTACCAAAATTAACAAATTAATATTTTATGCAAGAAATAATACATATTAAGATTGCATAGAAAATATTTTTTATAGCTTTAAGAAAATCAGCACCCACTGACTCTGGACTGATAGCTGGGGAACTTGCATGGTACTGAACTAGGCCCTCTGAATGTGGGTGACAGTTGTGTGGCATGGTGAGCATGTGAGGCCACTGGCAGTGGGGCCAGCATCTACCCCTAGTACATGAACTGGCTTTTTGGAGTCCATTCCCTATGGAAGGATACCTTGCTCAGCCTGGATACAGGGGGAAGGAGCTTGTTCCTGCCTCAACTTGATATGCCAGATTTTGTTGACTCCCCATGGGAAGCCTTACCTTCTCTGAGGAGTGGATGGGAGTGGGGTTGGGTGGAGGGAAGGTGGGGGTGAGCAGGAAAAGAGGAGGAAGGGGGAACTGTGGTTGGCATGTAAAATGGAAAAAAAAACCTTTTAAATAAATAAATAAGTAAAAGAAAATCAGCACCCAAACTAGAACTATGTTAAAAATTTCCTTCAAAAATGAAGTTTGAAGTAGATCTCATAATACTTTCACATTCCACTAGAAGAGAAAATAAGGTAACAGATATGAGAAAGTTTTCATCTTTTCTTATCTTTTAAGTTTGTTTCTAAGTTTCTAATGATTTCTGGTTGTCTTTTAAACATATTGAAAATATTTTTTAAATATTTTTTATTCATTGAATAAAAATATATATAGTCTGGCTTATAATGTGCATAATAGGTAATAACTTCAAAATTGCAGAAACCAGAATGGAAGCATACTTCAGTATGTTATTGGGAATATACATGAAATGGTGTGGTATTTCTCAAATATAGAGTGTTCACTCTCATACAGATGTCATGATCTCCAGTGCAGTCACAGAAACAGAACAAGTGGTTATGGCTGAAATGCTAACAAGGAATTTAAAACATATTCAGTCCAGAAGACACCAGCAAAGGAGGCTGAAGGAAACAAAGAACAGACAGGACAAACATTAGCCCATGTCATGATGCCTAATATTAGAAATTACAATAATTCTAAGTGCAAATGTTTTATTAAATGCACTAAAAATAAAACATATGTTACCTAAAAGAACAATAATCGTAAGTACGTAACACAAAGTGGTGAAATTTTTTTAATAACAAATGAAAAATCAGGATTTCTTTGATGTCATCAAAAGTCATTTAGTTGTAACAAATAATAACTAGCAATAACAAAAAAAAATTTAAATGTATTCCATGGTAAGGTGATTAATTAATAAAGGAAATGCATATTTTTCTAGATGTCTGCCTATAGAAGATTGTTTTCCAATGCCTGGAGCAAAGTGACAGAACTGAAGGGGAGATGCAGACTGTTGGATGTACACTGGATGAGTCAATACCAGTCAGCGACCCTCTCATCGTAATTTATAGTGGACATATCATTAGGTGCATGGATCTCAAAGTTACTGTCAAAACATAAATTGCACTTGTTTCTCTCTTAACCAGGCACTGCAGAACACATATTTTTTTCATGTTGGTACAATTTAATTTCCAAGATACACCATCAGCTGGTTTTCAAATTAACGTGGACTAAATAAAAGTAACCTATATAATCACTATATCATAGTTTAGTTATACTTTGTTTTAAGAAGTCTTTCAAAAATATTCTGACTGTTTTATTGCCTGACATTTCTGAATAGAGCAACAAGAACATGGATGAGCAAGTATCTACATATTAAGATATAAAATCTTTTGGGTATTCCTTGCTCTGTTGACTCTAACATTCTCTCCCTAAGTAGGTTCCTTGAACCTTAGGAATAAGAGTTCTGCTGTGGATATGTCCTTTGTGACTGGGCACTCTACAATCAGATTTCTCTTCATTTTGACTAGATATGATTTTCTCTAATCATCTCCATTTGTTGAAAGATTTTTAGAAAGTATTTTGAGAGTAGTAATTTTGAGAATAATAAATGCATTTGGAAATAATGTTGCTGAAATGTTAAACATTAGAATGTATTTTGAACTGCACAAAGATGAAAGACAACCATTAAAAACTGTGCATTCATCTGTGTTAAAGACGAAATCTCCACTGATTTCTCCAATTTCCATCAAACAATGTAGAAAATGAACATCAAAATGACCATGAAGCAATTATAACAAACGGAATAGTAAAGCTCAGGAAACATATTCACTATATACAGGATGAAATAGAATGCCAGTGAACTACATTTTGCTAGTTTTTGAGAAGATAAAGAAATAATAACTGGTTAAATAGAAAACAGAGATAAAATGGTGCCTTTTCCAACAGAGGACAGAGGTGCAATTACAGTAATACCAGTGAATTTTATAAATAAGATGCAATAGGAATTTTATGACAATAAGTGAAAATTTCAGTAAAATGGTTCAATCCTACAAAATGTAAGATCTATAAGAAACTAAGAGGACATAATTATATCAGGCTAAATTATGAAATTTGATGAAATGGCTCTTGATATGAGTGTTGGGATGCAAACTTGAGTTTTCTCCAGGAGGATTTTATGTTCTTAATCTCAGTGCCATCTTTCCAACCCATGTCATAGATGTGTCAGTTATTTTGTACGAACTATGTGACACTGATTATGAATGAATTAGTTCATAGAAAGGAAAGAAAGAAAAAAATAGCCATCAATATTAGAAGATCTTGGATTATCAGTGAATATTTATATATTTACTTCTCATTTTCATTAGGCATAAAACATAAGCATGCTTGCACTATTTCAGGAGAATATCTGAGGACTTGTAAAAAATTTCAGTGCAAAGTCAGGTGGTGGTGGCACCTTTAATCCCAGCACTCAGAAGGTAGTGGCAGGCGGATTTCTGTGAGTTCGAGGCCAGCCTGGAATACAGAGTGAGTTCCAAGAAAGGCGCAAAGCTACACAGAGAAACCCTGTCTCGAAAAACAAAACAAACAAAAAATAATAACAAAAAATTGTAGTACAGCTTAACATCTCTATACCTTTCCCAAATCCTTTTTTTTCCTTTCAGTATGAGCACATATACCTGACCCACAGGTATGAGGACAATCAAAATCTGAAATCCAAGGTCTTTTATAGCAATGCTTAATCATAAGTGGGTTCAAAGTACATGCATTCTTGTAGTGTGGCCTGCCTTTATGAGGCCCTATCAAGCAGATGAGACTGAGATCTAGGTTAATGGACAGGGAATCCCAGAGGGTTAGAAGTACATGTGAGTAGGCTCTTTCCCTTAGCCTAGTGTTTATATCAGTAGGAATAGCATAGATGGAATATTCCAGACCATTCCCACTAATACAGTGAACCTTGGCAGGAGTCACAATAGCCTTATATTTAGATGTGATATAGCTCTTTCCCCATTGATAGGCATGCTGAAGGCTAAAGCCCTCGCAAGAGAGAATACAGCCTTCTCAGAGTCTCTATGCACAGAACACAGTTCTCTAAAAGGCTGTGAGGAGGAGATATGCAGGCTGTGTGACCTAGACCATTCATTCTTTGAGGAAATGACATGGTTGTGCTACATTATTATGAGAGTTACAGTGTTACTAAACTGCTAGATAACAAAGTAGATCATTTAAGTCTATTCTGGTTTCTAGTTCTTACTCATAACTTTTAAGTATCCCTGATTTGTGTCTAACATGTCTAACTAAAATGCATGTGTAACATATACTCTATATTGAATTATATTTGTTTTCTTCATTGTATGTTTAAGTTCTACTTGTCTGTAAACTGACATGTGACCTTATTTGTACATAGTGTCTTTAAAGAGACAAATGAATAAAAGGATATCATTAAAATGGTTCTAAACCAATCATCCTAGTACACTTAGTGTAAAAAAGAAAAATTGAAAACAGAAACATGGAGATAAAGACAATGGTATTCAGATATGAAAAGGACGACCTTCAAGCCAAAGTGGTCTGCAACAGATTCAGACTTCTCTGCCTTCAGGAGAAACAACTGGCCTCTGTTCATCCAGCACAGCTCTGGGGACAGACATAACTGGGGATAGTAAGGGAATGAAGAAATAATAAACACACAAGGGCTGAAATCCTTGGGTGCCGTGGACTGGATTCTCTGATAGAGAAACACCAGCATGCCAAATGCTCAGCGTGCTTATTGCATAGAGTTGAACAAGGAGGCAGGGTTATTGCACTGAGAACCTAGGAGGCAGGGTTTATGGTGTTTACAGCTGAACCAATTAGACAGGTTTAGGTAATCTTCGTGGGTACAGGATCTGTTGAGAAGCAGTCTTCAGGCAGTAAAGAGCTTGGTGTGGGGAAAGCCGTGATGGACATTTTCTACAGATACTATTGACATCCACACAAGGACCAAAGGGAATTCATTGTTTCCCTCGGTGCCTCGGCACAGGAGGAAAGGCTTTGTCATTTTCCTCTGGATCTGAAGCCTGGATCATTGACAAAAACATGTGCCCACCTCAAGAACATGCATTCATTCAGTACTGGACCCACTCAGGGCTTCCTCTGTTCCCTACATGCCTCCATCCTCACCTCATCCTGATGTTTCCCATATCTGGTTTGGGTTTTAAAGTCAGTTTCCTTTGTTGGAATCACCCCGTAGTGGCACTTTATTATAGTCAATGAATATAACATTTTTGTTCCATTAACTCTCATAAAACAATTTAATTACTGAAAAATTATTTTAATATAATAAAATTTACTTATAATTTAAATAATGTGATCAATTAAATTGCAATAAAAATTGAAAAGAACCAAATAAAATGTATTTTTAAAATTATAATATATTGTTATTACTGTGATATGCATGGAAGTGCTGCTTTTTCCTATTGGAGAAGGGCATTTCTGTAGTAAAGGATGTAAGACCCATCAGTGACAATTTTAGAGGATATGCTTTGTCATTTTAAGTCTGGGGCAAGAAATAGGTCTTTCCTAAGTCTAGACTTTTAGGAAAGAACCTAGTTTAGTGCATTTAAAATATGTCTCCACATTTTAAGAGCTTAATCTTCTCACAGTACTCCCCTGAGAGGGTCTAATTTAATGTATTTTCTCTGTTGACATACATTCATGAATTAAAACTTTATCAGGAAGTATTATGGATAATTGGTTATCATTCTTTAATTACCCCCACTCCTATTTTAATAAATTGTTATTTTATAATACTTTAATTGGTGGTAAACTATGTATTAGATTCCAGAGGAAATGTGTATACTTTCTGGGAAAGGACAGATAAAAGCGTTGCATATCTTTTCCACATCCACAAAGGTCATGCCTTCATATTTGTAGTATATTACCTTCAGGGCATATACTTGGCCTTTCTGTATATATTTTGTAAATTGAGCAGTTGGATTTCCTCCTAGGTTTGGCTTCCCAAGCACTAATCTTGCTTGCTAAAACCATGCGTGAGGTTAAAACCAAGTACATGATGAGACTGTAAATTTTTTCACTATTATACTCTGGTTCTGGGTTAAAATGGTTGATGATAGTCTGTCCTTGTGTTCTCATTAGCATGCATTTGATATTCAATAAAGACAATGGTTTTAGAATCATAGTCACCTTTCTAATGCGCCAAAAGTGCACAAGCACTTTTCTATAAAAAGAATGTGCAGTCAGCTGTCCTGCAATGACAATATACTTTACATCTTTTATTTTTAATCCTGTTCACATCCTCAAGGTTATGGCCGATTGTAGCAGGTTTGTAAAGACAGTAATGACGGCTATGATGAAATTTGTTCTGGCATTCTGAGCAATACTGCTCAAAGTGTTCTTGCTCCTGAGATATTTGATTAACTCTGTATGTGTGTATGAGTACGTTGTGCCTATTGAAATGACTAGTGGCACATGAGAAAGGAGTAAGGGAGAATTACAAGGTGCTGTAAAGGTTTGGTTGGAGGTGGGTGGGGTAGGGTAATTGAGCAAAAGAGAAAATAGAAGGAAGGTCAACAAATACTAAGAATAGAGGAAAATATGGAAAGAAACCATTTTGCAAACTACCTCACAAGACACACACACACACACACACACACACACACACACACGAAGCATGGAAATAGTGTGGTGGAGGGGAATAGTTGGGAAGGAAAGGGTTGGAAGAAGGATACAGATAAGAGAATCTTAGGAATGAATATGATCACAATATATTGTAAACATATTGAACTTGTGAAACATTTAAAAACAATAATTTGTATAAAATATTGATGTGAAAGTAACTGTAAGCAGCAACTTTAAATTTTAGATGTTATTATGCAACAAATTATACTTACATGATTTATTCAGGTTATTACACACTTTATTTTAAAAATTTCACTAATCTTTAAAGGTCAGGATATTTCCAGGGCTTTGATACCTCTATCAAACTCTTTCTGCCCATCAGTTATTTGATGCTCTTAGATTTAACATTTTAAGTTTTATTTTATTTTTATTGTTGAGTTCATGTGTATCTATCTATATCTATATCTGTCTCTATCTATCTATCTCTATCATCTATCTACCTATATCTATATCTATGTATATATATATATATATATATATATATATATATATATATATATATATATATGTAGACACACACACACACAGAGACTACTTGTGTGCAGTTGCCCATGAGAGCTAAAAGTGGTGTCAGTTTTCTGGGAGCAAGAGTTAGAGGAGGTTGTGAGCCATCAGACATAGGCTCTGGTAGCTGAATTTGGTCCCCTAGAAGAGTTGTAAGTGCTCTCACTTGTCAAAGTTTTATCATTTAAGTAAGTAACTGCTAAATATATTTGCCTGCTTTTATTTGCAGAAAATAAATACACAATTTTAAATGAATAACATTTAAATACATCTTATTTCTATTAATAAAAAATTAATGGGCCATGTGACTTTACTAATCTTCCCTATGCTTTACTAAAAACAAATTATGTTTAATCATAGTTTTCAAATAACTGTGTGTTATTGTGTTTTTGTTTGTTTTGCTGTTTTAACCTGGAAGAATAATGCTACTTCAGTAATGTCTTAAGATATTTAGATTCTAACACTGACTGGTTTTCATCATATAATGAGAAATTTAAGCTCCTATAGGTCTTTACTTACCTGGCATCTTGTTAGAGACATTGGCTTCTTGAATCACAGTGCATGCTATGGGACTCTGCACATTTCCTACTGATGGCATGCTTCTTTTTCAGCAAACAGGAATTTATATTGCTGGTTTTCACAAAATAAATGTTTGGCAGACTCTCATTTGTATATGATTTACTGCAGGTAGGCAAAAATAATTTTGAACAGTTTTTAAAATAAACAGAGCACATTGCAAGTCTGTTTCAGGGATTTTGGTTTTGAAGAAACATTTTTGAGCCTTAGTTAAAAATAAACAAGGAGAATATTATGATGGTAGAATACATGTCTATACAGTGCTCAGTCATAAGTGCAACTTCTGTATCTTACCTCTCTCTTCAAGTTTCCAAGACTCAGGGAACATTGCAGATGAGGAGGTGGAAAGAAAGTAAAAGTCAGGTGCTGAGAAGGAAGGCTGGAACCATACATAGTCTTTTGGACATGACAAGACACTGGGTGCATAAATTCACAGCAGCTGTTGTTGCTGCACAAGACATCCACAAGATCAAGCCAGTCATCAACTCAATGTAGAGGAATGAAGGGATCACAAGCCCTCACCCCGGTGAAGAGATATTGCCAGTTGAGTCTCACAGAGTGGCTTTCTCAGGAACATTGCCCATGCTTAGTTGCCATCTTCTTGTTCATGACCTACACCCATATGGGTATGAGCAGCACTAATTGGAAGGTGTGCATTAAGAGATAGGAAAAGGACAGAAAATAGTGAAATAGACAAGGGTGGTCTAGAAGGAGTTGAAGGAGGGAAATGACTAGAAATATGACCAAATTTTAATATCAAATTATTAAAAATAGAAACAAATATTTAAAATAATATATAGCAGACCTTATAAATGACTAACTTTTCATTCTGCACATAAACTAATTTACACAGTCTGATAGATATTATACGTATTACATATAATTAGTTATGATGTAGAGGATAGATAATACTTGAGTTTCCATTTTTATGTCCTGTCAAAATTGCATTGACCATTATGTTTGTCAACATTTCATTTATATGAGTAAATATCAGAAATAATCAAACTACTGTAGCAAAGTTTTATAGTGGCCTATAGTCCTGCAGTATTCTGTTCAGGAGAAAGAGAAGTTGAGGCCTCAATATTTCTTTTGAGATGAAGCACCAATGATATTATATTTTTCAAATAGCCTTACCTTTTCAAATTTCCACCATGCCTGGGAACCAAAGAAACTAATACATGAGCCTTTGTGTGACATATGTGTGTGGACCTACTTGTCTAATTTTTTTTATTAATTAAATTTATTCACCTATTTTTCATCCTGACCACAGTTTCCCCTCATCCTCTCCTCTTGTTTCCTCCTCCATCCCTCTGCCTACTCTCCCAGTCCACTCCTCCTCTGTTTCTGTTCAGAAAGAGGCAGGGCTCCCATTGGTGTCAACAAAGCATGGCATATCAAGTTGATGTAGGACTAAGCTCCTCCCCTTGTATGAAGGCTGGGAAAGGCAACCGAAGTGATCCTAAAGTCTGTTAATAGGTAAATAACCATCCCTTCATTCTATTGTAAAAGAGCAACTGATTTTGACAAGACAATGAAAATACTATAGAACAATCAGTATATCAACAACTGATACCATTACAGCTGTTCTATACTCATAAAGAAAGAGAATAAGCCTCAATCTCTTGTGTCACTCTACACAAAATGAACAGCGGAAATCATAAGCTGAAATGTGACAGCATAGAGCCCTATGGGTAAAGCATTGAAGAGGATTTTGTCAAGTGAAGACTTCCTAGAGGAAATATTAAAACAGATTATTTTCTTATATACCTATAAAGTAACTTCAGAGGTCCTCAGAGGTGAGAATTTTGCAGATTTTTTTCTGTTGGAAAGTGAATAGAGTAAGCCAATATTTTATCCATTGAGCATATTTTGATCCAGTTTAATCATTCCTTATCTAACTTCTCGTGAGACCTGATTTTATCTTAACGGAGTTCACTAATTAACCTCTCATCTTATCTTAATGCTTTCACTGACCATCATAATATAAAGTTTAATTCTAGTTTATACAAGATGTATTGTGTATAAAATGGGTAATAATGTCAATCTAAAAGTACCTGTTTATAAGAATTGAGAATGTAGTTCAGTGGTTAGAGTACTGGCCTTAGATATATAAGTACTGGGGTTTCATCCTAAGAACATCAATCAGTAAACAAAACCAAATAAATGATAATTAAATAAATAAATGGCCATGGCTATTATGCCATAATACTATTTTATATATTTTGTATATTAGGACAACACACTTTGTAAACAACAACCATGACTTGCTGATTTTTATTCATTGACTTATAGAAGTATATAAATAGTGATTAATTTTATGCCATATTAAAAATCATATTTATTGGTCCACATTTCACAAATTATACATATATATATTACTGATTCATAGAATAAATATAGTAAATGAACTAAATAAATTTGGTATTCCTATACAAAAATTGATGTTAAAAATTGGAAGAAGTTGATCCATTATGGTGAATTTAACTAAATTTTCTATTTGACTTAATAAAAATAATAAATTATAAGATCCTAGAAATGAAAAAAAAAAGGATTTGGAAGAAAATAAGTTTCTTATTTCTTTGAAATAAAAGGTTAAATTCTTCAATGTATTTTTTATCAAAAGTATATTGAGTGATAAAACAAATATTTTAAAAGTAATTGTTAAAAAGTCTACAAGAGCTACAGCTTTTATAATTTCTTTTGACTTTACCAGTTACAGCTATATATACTCAAGATGTAGAAGTAAGACTCAATCATGGAAAGAATAATGTAGTCTTAGAAAACTGCCAATTCCTCCTAAGCATGAATGGTATTTCAAAGAACTAAAGAGTGGAATTACAAAAGCAGTTTGGAAACACCCCAGTATAGTGAAGACAGCAGATTCCAGTTCAAATTTACATTCTGTGTAGTATGACCAACTATTTAGTCAGAGTACCCACAATAATGCTATAAGATAAAGGTGCTGTTTTATGAAAATGAATAGAACAACCTAGATTTCTTAGCTTTCAAGATTATTGAGTTATATCTTGTTTGAAATATATTACTCTAGGCATAGATTGCATAACATCTATCCATTAGTTTTCTTTTTTCTCTGTGGTAGTCATCTTTTTTTTTCTTCTCCTATATAATACATCCCAATGTCAATTCCACTTTCCTCCACTAGTACCAGGCCTTACTCACTTTCCTTCTCCCCCAGATCCATTGCTTCTGTTTCCCTCCAGAAAAAAGCAGGCCTCCCAGACAAATCAAGCAAACACGACATGACAAGTCACTTATATAACAGGTAAGACTAGACACAAACCATCATTTCAGGGCTGAGTGAAGTAACCCAATAGAAGGAAAAGGGCCCCCCCACCCAAGAGCAGGTGAAAGAGTCAGAGAAAAACACAAAGCTAACAACCATAACATATTTCCAGTGTACCTAACACAGACCCTTGTTCTCCCCCTTCCTGGCCCCTCCCCTTCCCCCCAGCCCACCCCCCCATTCCCACCTCCTCCAGAGCAAAGCCTCCCCTGAGGACTGAGTTCGACCTGATAGACCTAGTACAGGCAGGTCCAGTCTCCTCCTCCCAGATTGAGCCAAGCGTTCCTGCATAAATCCCAGGTTTTAAACAGCTAACTCCTGCAATGAGCCCAGGACCTGGTACCACTGCCTAGATGCCTCCCAAACAATCAACTGTCTCACCTATTCAGAGGGCCTGATCTAGTTGGGGGCCCCTCTGCCTTTGGTTCATAGTTCATGTGTTTCCATTCGTTTGGCTATTTGTCCCTGTGCTTTATCCAACCTTGGTTTCAACAATTCTCGTTCATATAAACCCTCCTCTTTCTCACTAATTAGACTCCCGGTGCTCCACCCGGGGCCTAACCGTGGATGTCTGCATCCAGATTCCTCAGTCCTTGGATGGGGTTTCTGGCACAACTATTAGGGTGTTTGGCCATCCCATCACCAGAGTAGGTCAGTTCCCGCCTGTCTCTCGACCATTGCCAGCAGTCTTTTGTAGGGGTATCTTTGTGGATTTCTGTGGGCCTCTTTAGCACTTTGTTTCTTCCTTTTCTCATTTACCATGGTCTCTTATTCCTTGTTCTCCCTCTCTGTTCTTGATCCAGCTGGGATCTCCCGCTCTCTGAACAACCTGGACATGAGTGGGATAATTTTATTGGTACTTTTTTTTTTTTTTTTTTTTTTTTTTTTTTTTTTTTTTTTTGCTTATCCCAAGTCCTTGAGCTAGTCAGCCTCCAGTGCTTGGCCAAAAATGCAGTATAGGGCACAGGCTCCCTCTTGTGGTAGATAGACCAGCAATTGGTGGGCCACTCCAACAAGTTCTGCTCCTTCATTGCCCTGGCACATTTTGCAGGTAGGATAGGTTGTAGGTTGAAGGTTTTGTGGCTAGGCTGGTGTTCCACTCCGTCCACTGGAAATTGCCCATTTACAGAAAATGGGCACTTCAGGCTCCGAAGCCTGAATTACTAGTAGTCCTTTCTAGGGTCATCCCTGTAGAATGCTGGGATTTTTTACTGTACTACATTTCCACGAGTCTCCTCACATGCCCTCCAATTCCAGTTCTTTCTCCACGTATTCTCTCCCTCCACCACCACCCCAGCCTGATCCCTCCTGTTTCCATTCCCATCTGACCCCAACCCACCCAAAATAATCTATTCTATTTCTCCTTGGAGATCCATACATATCCCTTAGAGCCCATCCTGTTACTTAGCCTCTGAGTCTGTGGGTTGTAGTGTGATGATCATTTACTTCACAACTAATAACAATCCACTTCATGAGTGAGTGCATACCATGCTTGTCTCTCCGGGTCTGGGTTACCTCACTCAGGATAATTTTTTTTTTCTGATTCCATCCATTTGCTTCCAAATTTCATAATGCCATTTTTTAAACAGCCAAGTAGTACTTCACTATGTAAGTATACTACATTCTCTTTATCAGTGCATCAGTTGAGGGGTATCTAGATTGTTTCCAATTTCTGGCTATTATGAATAAGGCTTCTGTGAACATAGCTGAACAAGTTTCTTTGTGGTGGGATGGAGCATCTTTTGAGTATATGCCCAAGAGTGATATAGCTGAGTTTTGAGGTAGATCGAGTGGCTACTTCCTTTAGGTTCATAAAGGCAAGATGTCTATATGTAGAAACTTACCCCTATCCAATGTTACTATAAAGCTTGTCTTCCCAAAAGTGTATCTAATGAGTGGACAAAAGAGTCAGTTTTCATACTACTAAGAGACTAAACAATCAGTTATGCATCTCAATGTCTTCAAGAAAATGTAATATCAGGCACTCATAACTAATTGAATAAAACATGCATTTTGAGTTTGCAAATTATTTTTAATAAATCATAAATTTTTATATGGGTGCTCACAACCAAAGAGTAAGCAATGCTAAGTTCACCACTTACTTGCTTAAAGATTTAATATGAATAAACTAGACAAATTTAACATGAGAACATAAAATGTTCAAATACATGTCATAAACCACTCCAATTTCCTCTCTAAATGTCAAGCACTAACTGTACATTTTAATGCAACAAACACTGAGGGTGCTTGCTAGTATGCTTCTGAAGTGACATTTTCCTAGCAGGACCTTTCTTCCTAACAATAACTTACATTTTAATTAAATTGCACCATTTTCATTGCATGCCAAGTGTCTCAGTACCACACATGATCACGCTCCTTTGTCAGAGCTGCAAGTTAAAGGCCATACACTTACATAATTATTGAGATTAACAGAATTCGTAATTTATGAGAAAATGGCATGTTCATACTAGTTTTTCTTACTAGAAAAGTTAAATTTGCTAATTTTGAATGGATTTGAATTAAAAAAGAAAAATACTCAATTGTCATTAATAAATAATAAAAAATAAGGTTCTTCTAAGTGGACTTCTGAATTATATAATTGTTTTTTGTATTTTTAGCATTGCAGATCACTTTGTGAAATCAGAGGAAAAATTGAACTAAGACACAAAGAATCCTATTATATTACAAAGTGTTCTATCATTGACAGCAAGATGAGCCATCGTCCAGAGGCTTTCCCACTCATCTGACTGTAGTTGTGTGTATAATACCATCAAGCCTCTACCTTCTTAGACTACACAGGAAAGTAAGATTAAGTGGAGCAAGTCTGTCTGTGCCTAGATTACTTTTACTTAATTACATCAATTCCCATCTCTGTTGCTACAAATGACATATTTATCATTTGTTCAGAAAGTACTCATTGTTCTGTTTGATATGGCTCATATTTTTAACACTACATTTCAAAATAGCTTGAAGAGTGGCTTTAAAATGTCTTATCACATTTATAGTAAGTAGCTGTGCTTTGGGAGAGTCTTTCTGTATGCTGTGAATACATGTTACTATCATTGGTTAATATAGACGCTGCTTTGGCCTATGGCAAGACAGGTTATAGCCAGGCAGGAAGTCCATGTAAAGATACAGGGAGAAGAAAGGCAGAGTCAGGGGATTATCTGTGAGATGCCCTAGGAGCAGGATGTAACAAAACACAGGTAAAGCCACTAGCCACATGGCAATACATAGATGAACAGAAATGGCAATAAGCCTGAGCCATCGACCAAATAGTTTGTAACAATAATAAGCCTCTGAGTGATTATTTTATAAGCTGCTGTGGGGCCAGGTGGGACACAGAAAAGCTCCTGGTTACATAGCTGAGATAATGTGTACCATGATCAGTCTGATTCAGTCCTTTCACAATTTCGTATGTATTGAAGTAGAGCTCTTTGTCCAAGAGATACAGGAAATTCCTATTTGTGAATTAAAAATAAAGTGAAGCACAGACTTGGGTCTTGAACAGGATAAATGGGATATTATTTAAGAGAAGAGAGTGACCCTAGTATGTACATATTTCAATCCCCAGTATTATAAAAGTAAAATTTTTTAAAATGATGAATTCTAAAATTAAATGAAACACGTTTGATCATTTTTACCCCATGATATCTGATAATTATAGCTATTAAGAAGTATAACATGGAATCAAAAATAATTTTTACAGAAGTCTCCTTTATTCTGATTTAAAATAAATTCCTTCCATTTAATACTATATATATATATTCTAATGAGTTCAATAATAAATAAAGTAAATTACTAATATTTGAGATTTATTCTAGTACTTAAAATTTGCATTATGAAAATTTCATGTAGGTGAATTAAATTACAGGTAAAAAATGAGATTGCAAAAATTTTGCTTACATCACTTAAGATCTTATTTAATTCAGTCTGGATGGTGTTTATAATTTGTACTTGTAAGTATTAAATATCAATACAAATACTCTAAAATTAAATATCTACCTTCTAAATACATCTTTATTTTCTCTTTTTTCTAGTCTCCTCTTTCTACAGAGGTAAGTTATATTAGTAAAAATTATGGTATCCTCTGAAACTTGTTTTCATGTCTAAAATAGCAAATAATTTTCAGAAAAAGTTGAAATTATTTTCTATATAAAGTATTATGTTCTACTGCCTCATGTTTTTTTCTAGAGATATTTTACAACCATGTATTTAAATATTCCTCTACAAGTAATGATTTTGAGGTTTAAAAACAAATAGAGCTCTGTGGCTACAGAGCTGGCTCAGTGGTTAGGAGCACTTGCTGCTTATATTACTGAGGGTTTTCTGGAGGAACACAATGGATAGGATATGTGAGCATGCATGCACATGCACACACACACACACACACACACACACACACACACACACACACGTATATGTATAAAGGGGATTTATTAGGGTGGATCACAGACTATGGTCCAGCTACTCCAACAGTGGCTGTCTAACAACAAAGTGGTCAAGAGTCCAGTAGCTGTTCAGTCCATGAGACTGGATGTCTTAGCTGGTCCTCAGTATATGGCAGAATCCAGAAGTAGGCTCTAATTCCAGTGAAGCAATGGACTTGCCAGTAGGAGAGCAAGCAGACTGGCAAAACTTCTTTCTTAAATGTCCTCTATGCAGGCTGCCACCAGAAGATGGGGCCCAGATTAAAGGTGTGTCTTCCCATCTCAAAAGATCTGGATTAAAAGTGGGTCTTCTCACTTCAAATGATTTAATTAAGAAAACAATACCTCACAGGTGTGCCCTGTAGATTGGTTTCAGTTATTTCCAGATGTAGTCTGCCATGTGCCATGGCATAATACAACAGATGACAGCTAGTATTCAAGAAGTCAACCCACTAGGTGAATAATTCTCTGATAGGAGAATCCTCGTTAAGCATGGCTGTGAGGCCACAGACTCTGAATATTGTTTGTTTCTCTCTGTAATTTCACATGTGCAAAATCAGCTACAGGAATCTCCCCACGACCTGTACTGTCTATCTCATGATTACATCACAATCTTGTGGGCATTTATTCTATGGACTGTCTAAAAGGTAACTCCTCATTAAACTCTATTGTCCATTTAATATCTATAATGTTAGCTTACACAGAGTTTGATGAATAAATATGAACACAAAGAAATACTACACAAGTCAGGAACTGTAAATTTCCAAGAACTATTTAAATTCAGAGTTCAGGCTGACATAGGAAAACAGTGGTATCTCCCCAGGTCTAAGACAGTGGTATACCATTAGGTTATTTAATGCTTCAAAGTAACTTTAGATTAAGACCAGGTGCCTTGCTAATGGTTTTTTAGATAAACACTCCCTATTTTAATTCACAAAGACATGTTGAGCTATCTGATAGGTTGTAAATACAAAATGCCCAATTATTGCTAGCTGGCTAATGATTTAGTCCATGCACCCATTCCTAACCTCGATTTGAGAAAATTTATTCTGACTAGTCAAGGCTACATGAGGTAACTTTACTCTGTAGTCCCTAATGACTTAAAAACCTTTTATTGTCACTGTGCCTTGGAAAATGCCGTATGAGCTCATATTAAGGAATTTAAGGTAACTTGAGTTCCAACCAAAGTATTTATGACACAACTCTCTTTCTGTAAACACTTGAAGAAAATCTGGCATTTCTGTTAATTACAAAATGCTAGTTTAAAATGTTACTACAGTTAGAAATATAGGATGTATGCACAAATTTCTTATTTCTTTAGACTCATTAATAGTTTAACTATCTCTCTAAATAGCTAACAATAACTGGATCGTTCTTTGAAGTTGCAGCTGTGAAGTTACAGCCCCAGCAATTAGAGAGCTAAGATTTATTACAAATGTATTGTCAGGATGGCTCTATTTTTTATCGTTTACTGAAATGTGACTTTAAAATGTAACTCCTATATTCAACATGAAAGTTTTTGTTGAGTACCTATAGCTGTTAGAACAGAAGAGGAGCTGGAGCCAACATGAGAAAACAGAGAAGCCAAGATGAGAAAAGAGAGCAAATAGAGTAAACAAGGGGGCCATCAGAATGTGTGTGTTCCTTTCCTAAGACCTTCAGATAGAAACTAGCCCCAAACCTCGCTACTCTGCTGCACTTGCTGTACAACCCTGGAGCAGCCTGGAAACTGGCCTTTCAGGCTGCAGTGGTAGTCAAATTGATAACCAAGAATAATCATCACAGTGCTCTTTTACAGGATCCGAGTTCAGTTTCTAGCACCCACTTCAGGAGGCTCACAGTTGCCTGTAACTCCAGGTACAAGAGATAGGACACCCTCTACTGGGCTTTGCTGACACCTATATATACCTGTATAGACACACCAGATGATTTTATAAAATTCAAGTAAATCTTTAAACATAATAAACACATAAATATTGAAGCTAAACGTAGTTATTGACTGATTAATTTTATAAAGACATGCATTCTGTATCTATGGAGATAATATAAGCATAAATTAAAGAACAAAGATAAATAAGTAGCAAGAGATACAAATGAGTTTGAAGTAGATGAAGGTGCTAAACTTCACTCATAATACAATACAGATTTTCAGATTAGGTTAGTTAAAACTGGCAAGATTTAAATCAAATAAGAGCAATGATATATGAAAGTAGAAAAGAGAAAACATTGTGTTAATCAGAGTTACTTCATAGTGAACAAATATGAAGAGCCAAGCTAGCATGTACAGTCAGTGTGTATGTGTGTTGTGTGTGTGTATATATATATATATATATATATATATATATATATATATATATAATATATATAATATATAAATAAATATAAATATATGATGCTATTCAATTGAACACAGTTACAAATGTATTTATATTTTGGCTTAGCATCACCAGCTTTGGAGACCTTTCCTATGGGTAGAAGTATGAAATGCAGTGTTTATTCTCAATACATACAAAATATTTTTAATTTCAACAAAAATTTAATGAGAACCTGGATTGACGACAGTAAATGAAGATTTAGTTTAAATTATTTCTCATATCTTTCATTTATTTTAACATTATTGATCTATAAAATGAATAAGCCTGAAATAAAGGGGCTATGCAAGATTTCATGTATTAACAAATAAAATAATCACAATATAATCTTTTATTTATGTCATACTTTGATAAAATTTAATTTTGAGTTTTAAAACTTACCAAAAATTCTTCAGTTATCCTCTGGTCATTCATATATATATATATATATTTCACCATTTGAAATGTAGACTTGTAACTCATTTATAAGTGATAAATATGACAAGTCTTACTGTGTAAGCAAGGATTAGCTCTATGGAAATGCACCCTATGTGGTTGTCCTAAATTTTGTTCATATCTTGGTCCCACATAGGTTTATGGTTTTCCAAGACATCTCTATAAATATCAATAGTTATTGTGCAATGCACCCCTCCACTTTTATTTTAAATTGAACCCTGTATAACTAAAGTCCATTTGAGGCTAAGTTACAGAAGTAATATTGTTTTTACTTTGTAAAATGTGATCTGTTGTGGATATAGCTCTGTATAAATAGAATGCTGATTGACCAGTAGCCAGGTAAGAAGTATAGGTGGGACAAGCAGAGAAGAGAATTTTGTCAACAGGAAGGCTGAGTGAGAGAGACACTGCCAGCTGCCACCATGGAAAGAGAGATATAAGGTACTGGTAAGCCACAAGCCACATGGAAACTTATAGATTAATAGAAATGGGTTAATTTCAAATATAAGAACTAGATAACAAGAAGCCTGCTGCAAACTTACAGTTTGTAAATAATATAAGCGTCTGTGTGTTTATTTTATAAGTGGGCTGTTGGACTGCTGGAGCTTGGCGGGACCCCAAGAGAAAACTCCAGCTACAAATGGCACCCAACATGGGGCACAAACCCACAACCCTGAAATTTAGAGTCTCATGCTCTACCATCTGAGCTAGCTGGGCCCAGCTACAGTGATGTATCAAAACACCAATCTTATAGGCTAAGATTCCTTGAGGCAGACCTCAACACTATAGAATTCAAGCTCGGGAGTACAGCTGGAAAGCTACCTGGTCGGTGTCTTTTCAGTTGAGAGAGTAACTCTGTAAGTGAAGAAGTCTTCAATTTCTGAAACTTGTACCACATCATAATGAAAGACCATAGATACCATGGGGCTGATAACATCTCCAAAATATTAATCGTGTGGTGATTTGTTTTATATCATTAAGAGCCAGAAAGTTTTATTTAATAAATTAAGAGAAGAAATGTAAGAAGCTAAGTTTATTTATTTGGGGAATTAAAATAAATCTCAGAAGGCGAGGGGCAGGACAGAGATGGAAGAATCTTTCCAGAGGGTGACTTTCTATACGCTTGGATGTTCCAACCTTGTGGGAATAGTTTCTCATTAATAAACAGAACTGTGAGTAAACATTAATTCTATTGTTTTATGATGCATGGAACCAAAAATATATTTTTGTATTTCTGCAGAGGTGGTACTTTGTGCACATATTTCGCTGAACACATGGGATCCCTGGCTGAGATCAAGCCTTGGGGAGTTAATTTATAACCTCACAATAAATGAGGAACCTCTGGAGATGTTTACCTATGCAGAGGAAAGGCTGCATTTCAAGGGAAACAAGGCTGCAGGTTTAAAGCCATCTCTCACTTGTGCATCGAAAGTATCCACAGCTTGTGGAATAGAATGTCTCTAGTTTAATGGTTTTAAGGTGGGACTCTAGAAACTGCTGCATTCCTTCACTGACAAACAACATAGTTCTGTCTTATTGTTTCATTTTGTAGTTTGTTTGTTTACTCCCTCCCTTTGAGAACAAAATGACAGAGGAATGTCCCTTTCTTCTATATATGAGCAGGCAATCACTTCCGTCTCTCTTCACTGACAGACCTTCCCTATCTGTAGAGGATTTTCTTCTATTGTTCTTGCACTGACTGCATTGCTGGGTAGATGGGATGACCCAGAATTTTATAAAGTGATGGAACTTACAAGAACTCCTCAGATGCCTACTGAGGACAACATTAATAAAATTTAATATGAAAAAATCTAACATATATATATATGCATATTTGGTAAAACTATAATAATGTTGCACTTGCTGAAAAATATGTCAAGGTAGAAGCTACTTTAAGAAAAAATGACAGCTTGAGAAAACACAGGACCACAGTTGTAGATGTTCTGGTGTTAGAACAATTGGCTTAATTAGAAAGATAGGAGGTGTCCACTTGGCTGTGGTCTGCACTGGTCATACAATTATTTTACAAAATCCATAGCACAAAACTCTACAAATATAACATAGAACTGAATGTGTCAAATGTGAGACAGTATAAACTAACTGCATCTATTCTTTTCCACAAAGGAGAATCAGCAATGTTTTGAGAAGTGAGGTGAGATGAGGCTATGAGAAGTGTTTACATTTTTAATAATTCTGGGAAGAGACACAACACAATTTAAAGATGTATTGAATAAGCACTAGAAGAGAAGCTTTGGGAAGGTCTCCAATATCATTGTTTATACAATTTGTGAGTTGAATTTTAACATAGAAGAATACCAATATAGGCAGAACACAGTGGCATTTAAGAAAATTTCATTTATGATAATGTGGTTAGAATGAGAATGGGCCCCATAGACTCGAATGGTTAAATAATAGATTCCCCAACTGGTAGAAGAATTTGGAAAGGATTAGATGGTATGTATTCTAAGGTAATGTTCTCTATCTTTTTTTTTTAAATCCACCATCATGGATTCTAAGTATCTGAAACTATAATCATAATTAAGTGCTTTCTTTCATGTTACCTTGGTCATAGTGTTTTTATCACAGCAAGAGAAAAGTTAACTAATACACCTAGGTCTAATTTTTGTTACAAAACTCATTATGATTTTAAAATATTTAAATTTTTAATTGATTATAACTTTTAGAATTAGTGTTAACCAAATACTTTGGCTCTTGTTTGGGAGAGGGAATGAGGAAAAAGATTTGGTGATTAAATTAAAAATTTTCATAAAGCTTTCAGCTAATATGATACAACCTTTTATTGGATAATTTAAATTCAGTTGGAAATACAATAATTGTTCAAGTTTTAGAAATAGTAGCTTGAATTAACAAAAGAATAAAAGAAGCTTTAGCTAACTTTCTGTTGGTGTTTCTTTCCTCTGTTTCCTTCTATAATCTTTCTTTTTTTCCTTGGTTGTCCTTCTGTTTTCTTTCTCCCTCCTTCCTTCCCTCCCTTTCTTTTCTTTTTCTTTTTATCACTTTTACATTAAAACTGACAGGTTCAACAGTCAAATTTCACTACTCACAAATTGCATTTGTTATCTTACATGCAGCCCTTCAATAAAAAGAGTTTGAAGCTCACTGTGTTCCCTTTTATGCAATAGTGACATATGCTCTGGGATATAAATACTGGCTCTATGAAATTGATGGGCAAGTAAAACAGTTTCAGCAGTGTGGTCATGATCACACTACAAATCATTTTTACTTCATCCACAGTTCTCATCGTGTCACAAGAAAGGGTCATAAATAGACTTTGTTTTTCACATTCAGAAAATTGTGGTTTTCTCTGTCTTATTAATGTTTATGACTATGAATTACCTAATAAGTGACATATCTATGTGTGTATATACACTTATTTAAAGTTCAGTTATTCATTCCTTGTCATGTAAATTGATGCTCAAATTAATTATATTCATCTGCTTTTATTACTATTCTCACATTTCAAAAGGAATTTGAGCTAGATGTGATGGCTGTAGCCTGCAATGCAACTACTGATGGCTGAGAGAAGAGAATTACAACTACTTCAAGATCTGCCAAGGCTGCATATTGACTTCTAACCCAGGAACAGCAACAAGGCAAGATAGACATACACCCCCCGCACACACATCTCTTCTTAAATAAATGTAAAAATTAGAGAAAACATTTGCATCCTAAATGGAGGAGATTCAGATTTCAGTTCTGATCTTACAGTACAAAAAATGGGCAATGGTGTACCTCTTCCGACCCAGCAAAGAAATATCTTCTATTTTAATATAATAAAAATTCCAATTAAAATTGAGCACGAATGATATATGAAATAATAGAGCTTTCCTACTAAAGTCTTATTCTAAATTTTTCTGTTCAAATATATTAAAATATATTTTGGTAACTCAACTGGACACTTACGTTTTATAAAATCAATAGCATCAATGAAAAATACTTATTTATATACATATTGTTCTATTCCTTTCTCATCCACTCTAGTTCCTCTCATGTCCACCAAAGTCCCCTGTGGTGGTATTGTTTTCCCCAAAATATTGTGTACCCTAATAAACTTATCTGGAGTCAGAGAACAGAAAAGCCACTAGATACTAAGTTAGGCAATAGTAGCAGACACCTTTAATCCTAGCATTCCAGAGGCAGAAATCCATCTGTTCAAGGATACAGCCAAGCATGTTGACTCATGCCTTTAATCCAAGGGAGTGATGGTAGAAAGCAGAAAGGTATATAATGTGTGAGGACCAGAAACTAGCAGCATTTGGCTGGTTAAGCATTTGGCTGGTTAATCTTTTAGGTTTTGAGAAGCACAGTTCAGCTGAGAGCCATTTGGATATGAGGGCACAGAGGCTTCCAGTCTGAGGAAACAAGATCAGCTGAGAAGTTGGCCAGGTGAGGTTAGCTGTGGCTTGTTCTGTCTCTCTGATCTTCCAGAGTTCACCCCAATAAATGGCCTTAGGTTTGATTTTATTAATAAGAACTTTTAAGATTCATACTACAGTCCTCTTCTGATTCATACATTCTTTTTTACTTAGTGTGACTGTGAGCATACACAAACATATTACACTCCTTGGAGTCTGTTTAGTGTTATTCTTCTGTATAAGTGCTTAGAGTTGACCACTTGAGACTGGGTAACCTATTAGGGTGCTAGTTCCTAGAGAAGACAGATTATTCCTCAGCAACCATTAATTTCCTGAGCTTTTTATGGAGAGGTAGGCCCCTTGTGAGATTTACCCTCCATGTTGATATGTCAATTTGTGTTTCCATTATGTTAGTCATGTTTAGGCAATCACAATTGGGAGAATCCTTGAGTGTAGCTTTCCTGTCATAAATAAAAGACATTGTCTCATAGTAACCCTCCCATATGAATTATCTAAGCCAGAACCTTGTGAACACTAGGCAAGTACTCTGCCTTGAGCTACCTTAGTTGTATGCTCTATTCTCCTCTAATTAAAGACAGAGCTTTAATCTTATTTCCCTTGTTGTCAATAATCTGTGCTCGATACTTTCTCACCCAATTTCTGAATGAAGCTAACTAATTTGCTCTCTATTGTTCTATCATTTCTTATTAGTTTCACACTATTTAGCCTTTGATGTGTATGTTGCTTAATGTAGAAAGCTATCCTGGAGCTTAATCTGAATTGACTTAGCAGCATTTAACAAAGCTTCTTTACACCAAGTTTCAACAACACTTCTGTTTCCCAAATAGACCTTGACTATTCTTTCATAAATGTTGCTTATTCTCCCCTCTTCCTTGGGTATTAAATCTTAGAGCTTCTGTATGCTAGTTATGGGCTTTGCCAGTTGGCTACACCTGACCCTCTTTTTATAAAAAAATATTTTTTATGTTTGTTTGTTATTAATTTTTTGTCTTTTAAGACAGGTTTTTATTGCTACCTATGCTGGCCTTGAACTCACTCAATAGCAAAGATTGGCCCTGAACTTTTTCCGCCTAAGCCTACAAAATAGTCTGCATTACAGACTTGTTCTATTAGATTGGCTCTTCACTGACCTGCTAATGTTAGAGTGCTTTAATTAGAGGTTTGTACCCTATATTTTGTCTTTTGTAGTTTGGACAGTTTGGCTGGTTTCAAACTACAAAATCTTTATGTTATTAACTCATAAATTTTTATGTCCATCCTTGTTAAGTGCCTTAACTATAACTTCTTACTTGGTATTTATTTATTGATTGATTTTATTAGTTCTCTGCTGTGGGATGTTCTGTATGGCAAATGTGTTGCTCTGATTGGTCAATAAATAAAACACTGATTGGCCAGTGGCTAGGCAGGAAGTATAGGCAGGACTAACAGAGAGAAGAAAAAGAAAGAACAGGAAGGCAGAAGGAGTCACTGCCAGCCACCTCCAGGACAAGCAGCATGTGAAGATGCCGGTAAGCCAAGAACCATGAGCTACGTGGCAAGGTATAGATTTATGGAAATGGATTAATTTAAACTATAAGAACAGTTAGCAAGAAGCCTGCCATGGCCATACAGTTTGTAAGCAATATAAGTCTCTGTGTTTACTTGGTTGGGTCTGAGAGGCTGTGGGACTGGTGGGTGACAAAGATTTGTCCTGACTGTGGGCAAGGCAGGAAAACTCTAGCTACAGTTCTCTGAGAGTTTTGTACAATGTGCTTGGTTTTATATATTCTCTATCCTACATTTTCCAAGATACACCCTCCTTACCCTATATATTCAACTTTGTGCTCATTTACAATCCCTTCAGCACCTACTTTTGCTGTCCAAGTATTATGAGGTGTGGAGTTCTACTAGAGTGTTGTTGACTTACTAGGGGCTATATCCTTTGAGAAAACCATTCCTCCTTCTTCCAGGGGCTGACATATCTCAATAGCTCAACATCTAGGGGCAAGACTTTGTGCCCACCTCCTTCTCTTTGCTGGGATTTGGTCTGTCTTGGTTTTACACAGGTTTTGTCCAGACTGTCACAACTGATGTGAGAGCCTATGTGAAGCTTCCCTGGTGCATCCAGAAGGTAATATTTCCTTGTATTCATGCACCACCTCAGGTTCCTACATCATTTCTTTTCCCTCTTCTGCAGTGCTACATGAGCCCTTGGAGAAATAGAATGTGGTATGTATGTTTGCTTTATGGCTGAACATTCTGTAGTCTTTTATTCTCTACTCTTTGCAAGTTGTAAATGTCTCACACAGTTGTAAGTCTCTGTGTGAATCACCATCTGCTGTAAATAGAAGCTTCTCATATGAGGGTTGAGAGATGTATTCATCTATGGGTTGTGGTGGTATTGTGTTCCCCAAAATATTGTGTACTCTAATAAATTTATCTGGGGTCAGAGAACAGACAGCCACTAAATACAAAGGCTAGAAAATGGTGGCACTCACACCTTTAATCCTAGCATTCCAGAGATAGAAATCCCTCTGGATCTCTGTGAGTTCAAGGCCACATTGGAAATAGCCAAGCATGGTGACACACGCCTTTAATCCCAGAAAGCCAGCCTTTAATCCCAGGGAGTGGTGGTAGAAAACAGAAAGATATATAAGGCGTGAGGACCAGAAACTAGAAGCATTTGGCTAGTTAGGCATTTGGCTGGTTAAGATTTTGGCTGGTTGAGCATTCAGGCTTTTGAGCAGTAATTCAGCTGAGACCCATTCTGGATGAGGACTCAGAGGCCTCCAGTCTGAGGAGACAAGACCAGCTGAGGATCCAGCAAGGTGAGATAGCTGTGGCTTGTTCTGTCTCTCTGACCTTCCAGTATTCACCCCAATAACCGGCCTTGGGTTTGATTTTATTAATAAGAACTTTTACAATGGGTTTAACAGTAATTCATTAGGGAATGGTTTAAGAAAAAGTCTGTTAGGCAGCATAATTGTAGTACTTTCCATCTATGGTCTACTACCTTCTAGTGACAGGTCCTTAGCCCAATAATGGCTCCAGGTATAAGTTCATTGCATTAATGAAATTAAATAACTTTAGGTTGTGAGTCTAATCACAAAGTACTTGTTTGCTTCTATGATGTTCATGCCAGTATTGGACCTGTGTAAATGTCTTCTAAGACTTGTCATTATCATAGTTTACATGGTTTACAGCTGGGACTTTTCTCTTAACAGTAGCTTGCATAGCAATTCTAGGTCTATGAAAGCTATCCAGGAGAGAAGGGGCTTCCAAATATGAAGCAGTATAATTTCACCTAAGTCTCCTCCAAGAACATCATAGAATAGGGATCAGAGAGATTGTAAGAGCTTATGGACTAGGAAGTCTTCTGTGATAATACACCTTCTATGACATGAAAGGTGCACCTGTGAAATCTCAACAACATGGCTACAAAAATGACCCCTGAACAATTGCAACACCAGCTGACATTCCAATGCAGCCGAGGAAACAATAGGATTCAACCCATATGAAGAGCCATAAGCAATTAACAACTGATGGGAGAGGGAGAGTTAATATTCCCCAGGGCTGAGCACCCTGATTGGTTATGCACTTCCATGTGATCAGTCTTAGAATCATATTTATGATATATATATATATATATATATATATATATATTAGATATGATTACATATGATTATATATTACATATACATATGTATGTAACACTGAGTATCTCAGCAGATTTCATTTTTTTTTTAATTTAAGTGTTTATGTAACAACACTAGTTAAAGAAGAGGAAGGCGCCAGGCAGTGGTGGTGGGGCACACCTTTAATCCCAGCACTGTTGAGGCATAGCCAGGCGGATCTCTGTGAGTTCGAGACCAGCCTGGTCTACAGAGCGAGATCCAGGACAGGCACCAAAACTACACGGAGAAACCCTGTCTCGAAAAAACCCTAAAAAATTAAAAAAATTAAGAAAAGAAGAAGGCAGTGAATTTTGGAGAGAGTAGGGGTGGAGTCAGAATAAGAGGGGTAGGAGTGAGAAGTGGGAGGGAAAATTATTTCAATTATATCAAATGAATCCAACAAGAGAAGAAAAAAACACAGGGGCCTGTAGGTAGGTGTGTGGGTTTACATTCATGAGACTTAGGAATTCTCCTTAAGTACTACTGATTCTGGTTAGAAGGCTCAGGAGGCATTGCTGTTGTAAAGTTGCTCAGGGGTCACCTGAGCTCTTGTTCAACCGGAGAGATCCATTGTTAAACTTTTGCTTTGGAATTTAAAACTTTATTTACAAAGGGTAGGGGAATTGAAGTCAGAGCATCCAATGGGGGAGGGGGGGGCGGGGATCGGCTTGTGGACTGGTTGCCTAGTTGATTTTTTAAGGAATCAGAATGTCTTCAGCTACTATTAGTAAGCCACTGGCAGCAAGTGGAAGTCTCCAAAATTGGGACCCCATCCTGCAACATCTTGTCTAAACTCTGATCTCATTTATACTTGGATGCCCAAATTTAACTCTCAGAGACCTGATGATTTAATGTAGTTACTTCATTTCTACCTATTATTCTAAGGTATTCTAAAACTCTACTTGCTCTCCCAGCATTTGCTTTTTGCTTAATCCTAAGAAAACATCAAAAATAAACACAACATCCTGGCACCTTTATTGTTTTTTCATTATCCTCTTTATTATGTTTATTCTTAACACACTGGCCCAAGTGTATCATAGGACACACACATAAAAGTGCTGTTTGCATTTTTTATTTGCATTTATTAATTTAATGACTACTTATTGAAAATTTAATCCTATGTATGCATCTACTAAAAGTATTAACAATATTTAGAAGTTTTTTAAAAATAATGATGAATTATTCCATCCTCACATCTGTTGATGAAATTATGTGATATGTTTTCTCCTTTATTGAAAATCACTGTAACTATGCCCAGATGTTAAGTATGAACACTAACTGAAACAAAGCTGAGAGTTTTGCAATTCTTTCTCTAATCAACTGGAGCCCAATTCACTTCAGAAACAGTTTCTACAGGAATGCATATGTTGAAGATGCAGTTGTTTAAATAGATACATTTAAAGCACAAGAGTTTTTGTAAAGAAATCCCTAAATGCTGCATTTTATACATACTATATAAATGCTTTATTTCCAAGTTAGATGCTTAAAATTCTTATGTGACAAGAAAATGACCTTGCTTTCCCTACAATAATTTTTTTCCCACAAAGAATTCACTAAGCCCTTCACTGTTGTTTATTGTATTGACATTGCCAGTCCAGTCTAGTCTCCCAAAAAGCCAAAGTAGATGAAAACTTCAAAGTTTTATATTTATATCTTGATTCACTCCGTTTGGATTTATTGCACTGTGACAAATTTATGAGCAGAGCTTTGCCCACTCTGAAGATTCTGATAGTGTTTCATTATGAAATATAAAATACATCTGCAGGATCATACAAACACCCTGTGATTGAGAGCAGTCCTTGCTAGGTATCAGAAAGGCTACATTGTATCACATTGTTGCTAGTTTCTATTTTATACATGATATTTATTTTATGTAGTTTCTGACTTATCTCCTGAGAGCTTTTAAACGTTGTCCTATCTGTACTCTTTTCTAATATTTTCATACTATTTTGTTGGATAAATTTTTACTTGATTTTTAAGTCTATGTTATATTCATAAATACCTAGCAGTTAATATTGTATAAATTGGACCACTCTTTCAATTTCACTTTACATTTTTTTTCTAAAAGTTTAATTAAGTTTATACTTGTTATGGCTCAATCTTTTTGTTGGGGATATATGACATATTAGGTTTAATTGGATGAACCACAAAGCCACTTTAATATCTTTGAGTCAGAAATACTGAGCTCATTGCAGAGACAAATGCCACAGTGTGTAATGTAAAATAGGTAGTTCATACAGAAGTATTAAACAAAAACAATGTTAAACATTTAATATAATTGAGAACAGCATTTAGAGAAAATAGCCTAACATGATTTGCTTAAATAAACTTTTCCTCTGAGAGACAAACTTTCTATGTGCCTTGATTGTTACTTTGCATCCCTCAAAGAAATTCCAAGAAACACAGATTATTTTAGCAAGTCAAACTGGAGGATGGAGACTAGAAAGGCATTTCCATGATGTACCTACCTTCTAGATATAAGGATTTAACTTTGATGCCCAGAATACACATGGAAATGCCAGAGGTGGCAGCATACATTAGTAATCCTAGCGCTGTTTGAATGGTGACAGACAGATCTTTAGGCCTGGCTGCTTCAAAATGTAAGTTCTGTGGCTCCTGAGGAACTACATCTGACACTGAGTTCTTGCTTTGACATACATTTGTGCATATGGAAACACAGAATGATCTCTGATTGCCAGACTAGAAGAAATTGAAGAATGCTACACTTGAGCATAAAGTAAATACTGTTCCAGTCTGGTTATCTTTATAGATTCCTTATAGAACTTTGTAAGTATTACATTGAGATATTTTTGTAATACTTAGAACGACTCAATTGGCATAGTCAGTCAACAAACTATGTGGCATCTACAGCCATCTGACTGCAATATTTTTAGGTACTATGCTCTTCCTCATTCACATAATACACCGCCTTACATCTTCCAATCATAAACAATTAAACAATTATGTTGTCAACAGCCCCATGTCACTCCACTGCTTGTACTCTGTTTATAGGTTCTAAAACGTTTAGGACCCAGACTCTAACTGGCATACATAGTCTACCGGGCATGGGTGAGCCTTATGATCTTCCTTGCTCCAGTCCTCTACTTTCCAATCCTCTGAGCTGTGATCCAGCTCTATGCAAGCCCTCACTGACTGAGCTTCTGTGCTTCTTTTTCCACAGTGTGTTTCTTCCTCAGAATCTTTAGTTTAAGCCGGTGCTTCTGTTTGTGTCCTGCTGCCACAGTGATGAGAAAATGAACTGATGTTGCAGAGACCAGCAAAAGAAGAAATGTTCCTTAGACTGAGCAAATCAGTGGTTTCCGCTGTACAATTAGAAAAGTTCAAAATTACTAGACTCGTGTAACTCTGTTTTTCAAATGAATCATTAATGTGTTAGTTGTAAAACTAAAAGAAATCTAATGAATTGAAGCTAGGTTGAATTATAAAAGGAAATATAATAAGTACAATAATTGATAAATTGAGGAATTTATATATTTTTTGGACTATTTCTCAACTTTAACTATTAACAAGATTGAGGTTTATATTTATGTATATGTAAGCTGTTGCAAGCCACACAACACAGATTTTTAGATGTGGTCCCCCCTAATTTGCTTTGATATCTACATACCTTTTTTTTATTGTCAAAGAATTAAGTAAAACACCATTCATTGCAGAATTTTAATCTTTAAGTATCTTTTGCAGTATCATTAAATGTGTACAAATTGGTATTATGAAGTTTAAATAGGTGAAAAATTATAGTGGGCCTGGAATTTTGCCAGACATACATTACATGGAAAGTAAACACAAGGAAAAATGTATTTAATGAGCCTTCAAGTTGGCTGACAACCAAGCGCGACTCTTTGACTTCAATAAGCCCAGGTCTCACATGTATAAAGAGAAAACCAACATCACCAGAAGTTGTCCTAACTTCCACACATTTGTTCAGGCACATGTGCATACACACATAGACACACAGACACACATTAAGTCTTTATATAATAATGATAATGGATAATCATTAACAATTTTGTCCCTTGCTTAAAATATTTTTCACATATATATGTGTATAAAATTTTCTCGTCTTTTAGATAATTTAAGTATATACTATTCGAATCTCATATTTCATTTCATTTTATGTTTTGGGTAATTTTCATTATGATTTACTTTTGAAAGTTACAGCCCTCTGTTTAATTTAATACTCCTATTTTAGCATATTGTTCTGAACTTTATGGTTATTAACTTAACAATGACTTATGGATTTATCAGTATGGTGATATTTTATTTGTACTAAAATGTGATTTATATGTTAATAAATAAAGTTTCCCTGGGGGTCAGAGCTATTAGAGCCATAGCAAAAGCTGGGTAGTGGTGGTGCACGCCTTGAATCCCAGCACTTGGTAGGCAGAGCTAGGTAGATCTCTGTGTGTTCAAGGAGCATTGGAGACACATGCCTTTAATCTCAATACCAACCATAGAAGACCTGGAGGTCTGTACAGACAGGCAGTGATGAGGCAGTCATGTGGTTGGGTTTACAACCAATGAGAAGGCAGAACAGAAAGTCTTTATAAAGACAAACACACAGGAAGTAGTTCTCTTGGCTGAAGAGGACAGCTGCAGAGGAAGGGTAAGGCTCTTAGCTCTGACCTCTTGGGCTTTTATGTTTGCATTGGTTCTGTGTTTCTTATTTAATAAGACAGTTACTTCTACATATCAGTCAATCTCTCAAAGCACTTTTGAATCAGAGAATCAAACAAAACCAGTCATTTATGTCTCCATGATTATTGGCTTCTCAAACTAAATGTTCGGGTATAATTTCTGTGTGGCTTCAGTTTTTAGAATCTGTATCTTCTCTTTGTCTTGCACAAATGTGTAGATAGTAATTCATTTGCACTTCACTCAACTCATTCTTTCTGAAAAGCTGGAAGCTATTCTCAGTTTTCTTATTCTTTCACCCCAACTCTCAAGCCTTCAAGGATCTTGGAAACAAAACCTATGACTTGTCCATTATGTCCCCTTTTCTTACGACCACTGTTGTTATAGTTCTTGTAGATCCTAAGAACTAGGGGGTTTTGATATTCTACTAATTTCATTACTTGCTGATTGTCTTTCACTTTTATAATGTATTGATACATATATTACAAAACTCAATAATTTTTATTAGTGCTCTAATGAAAAAAACATCAAATTGTTATGAACCACATAAAGCTAGCAAGTAATTTAGCATATTTACAATGCAAAACATTAACATCATAAAAGTATCACAGATTACCAAGGTAGACATTCTGACATTTTTTGTTTTATTCATTTTTGAACAAATATGAATATTTATGATCCATTGAAGTTAGATTTGAAGAAATGTTTTCTTTATTTACAAGTCTTTGGATATTTTATTTTTTTCAAGGCCATTTATTATTTACCATTTATCATTAAGAACATACTAAGCCAGGCAGTGGTGAAGCATGCCTTTAATTCCAGAACTTGGGAGGCAGAGCCAGGCAGATCTCTGTGAATTCATTGCCATCCTGGTCTACAAAGAGAGTTCCAGGCTCTAAAGCTACTCAGAGAAACACTGTCTTGAAAAATCGAAATAAATAAATAAATAAATAAATAAATAAATAAATAAAATGAAAGAACATACTGGGGTAGAGGCTGAAGACCAAGCTCTACTTGTTACAGTAGGACTTGTACACTTGGACTTTGCCAAACATGAAATTTCCTGGGATGGATCTAGTATAATGAGAACTGTCCCTAATAACTACATCCTTTTGAACTTTGATATCTTCCTGTATTATGTCACACTGTATGTTAGGAGTCAACATGCCTTGGTATAGTTTACAAAAATATGCTAGATAGAAGTTGTCAGGGACAACCCATTAGACCTATCAGTTAAAATGAGTTTTAGACTTAAAACCATTATATTCATTAATTGACATCATGAACCTCAAGAAAACTTTGTCATTCTTTCTCCCCAGCTAAAATTTATTAGAACAATTTATCTTTGTCCATGTAGAGAACCTGTGCTTCTAAATTAAAGTGTTGTTTTGCTGTTGGTGACATTGGCTTTTGTTACCTTATATTTATGTTTAATGTGCATATATTTTCCAAAACGTATCACCACACATCTTGGATAAAATATAACATAAGTTATTTTCATAATTAAAATACAATGCAAGGCCATGTATAATATAGTTTTGAATCCACAATTGTTCAGTTAACCACAGAGAGAAACACTGATCTTCTTTTCCTTCTAGACTTGGGCTCATTTATAGAAAATGATTTTGAATTAATTATATATGCCCTGCTTTAGGAATAGGTATGATAGATATATCATGCACATTTCTACCCTCTGCCTAAACAGAGTATCTCTCTGTTTCAAAATATTAATACCACCATGAATAACTTCTATAAAGGTAGATAGTCATAATTAAAATCACCATGCAATTCTAAATATATGGAAATATTTTATAATATCTTCACGATTTAAAATTTTTCAATGCTTTCAATTCATGCATATACTTATTTTGAGACATTCAATGCAATAGAAAAATAATCAGCTGTCTATGAAGACAGGTGTCTAAGATTGGTATGGCATATTATATTCTTTCCCCTTTCAGAATTAATCCTCCACAAAAATTTGATTGCCTCATATATTTTATTATTATTATTGAAACTGACTAGTTCATTAAGGTGATAAACTCAGTTCTGTGTGGTATTCCTATAATATCTTCTAGGAAAATTTATATATAAACAGGCTCTTATAATATTTGAATTCTGGTGAATAATAATACTCAATTTATTTTTGTGCTTGTATTTTCTTGTACAATCACTGGTCGGAGTGTCCTTAAAGACAGACTTATGATTTACAAATTAGAAGATAATTTTTATAGCTTTCTCCTCTAGTTTCTGAATGTTGCTAGTATAACGTTTTACTGTAGAATATAAATATATTTTCTTCTGCTTGTTATCATGATTCAAACTTGGTGAAAAATTGAAGTTATATGAATAATATCCCTAATTTTCTGACACCAGTATGTTTTAGTGTACTCCAGAATGGATCACCCTTTTGTCTTTTATCCTCTTATATTGTCTGTCTTCTCTTTAGTTTCGAGACAATGAAATGACCAACTACCATGAATTTATGTGAATGCTGAAAGTTGGAACCTAACAGTCAATGTAAAACTTTTACTTTTTTTGTTGTTTTGTTTTGTTTTTTTGAGTTAGTTATTTTTTCCTTTGAGCTTCAGTTTCTACTGCACTTTTGTGAAGATTTATTTTTTTCTTCTTTTGGACGCATGATTCTTTTACAACTTCAAATTAATATCAGTGATTTTCAGTTTACTAAAATGTAAAGTTAAACAGGAGCTAACTCAGCCCACTGAAAACTGCATGGTGTTCACATATGGAGTACATACGAACCGGATGGGAAACAACCCAAGGATTACCCTAATAGTATAGCACAGTAGGCTATATCAAGACTCAGCATACACTACTTGATATTTTCATTTGTAAATGTTCTTGTTTCAAAACAATACTGTAAAATCATGCATATATCAATTTTCAAAGATTCTATTGACTTGCAGTCAAATGTACAGCATCATGGAAAATACTTTTAATTGTAGGACAAAGCAGACGAAAGGAGACATGCATTATAATCACTTTAGCTTGCTTACGTTGTAACCATATTTTTTTCCTGTTTAACAAGGTGACCTGTCATTATTAAATATTGATGCTGCCATTTAACTGTCACGGCACTTGTATTCTCTATGGCTCATTAGGAAGTGTTCTAACGTAACTCAAGTCCATTGCTTTAATTATATCCAGATAGAATGCTACATATGCATACTGACTATTTGAAATACTTTTTTACTTAGTGTGAAGAAATGTTCTTTGATAGGGGTGTAACACTGATTGTCATTTCTTTCTGTTAAGGAAGAATGAAATAAGAAATGAAACAGAGCAGAACAAAAGACGGGAGGAAATAGGTGAAAGGAAGGGAGGGGAGTGGAGAAAGGAAGGGTATGAACAGAAGAAAGAAAGAAGGCAGACACAAGGAGAACTAGGGAAGGAAGGGACACTGAGTGTAGACATTGAGTGTGGGTGGAGCCGAAACTGCCCTGGGCTTGTTTAACTGCATGCTTTTGCTTCATTTCTCACTGACATGGTTGTTTTGATTTTGTTTACTTGGGGTACGATAAACGTTGTTTTTCCTCATGTAATAGAAAGGTGTAAAGCAAAAGAAAACAAACAATAAAGAAAATAAATACTAAAAGAAAATAAACAACAAAACAGAAAAGTTGAATAAAACAAAAACCCTAGGGGAAGTAAGCTGAACAGGCAGGGAGGACTTCATTGAGTATGCAGTGCTGATAGATTCTGGTTCAGAACACAGTGGCAGTCACACATTATTTACACCGTTCATTCTTCCTAGGACGGGGTACAAGATATATAAAATCAAATACCTGAACTAAATAAAACGCTTTTGATTTATAGTTGGGCGTTTTACTCTTTTCTTTTACAAACATTTCAAAGGATGTCAGTATTTATCAGCACAACAGTGAACATTTATCTCAAGTAATAATCTCAAATACTTTAAAAAATGTACTTGCTTGTCTGTGTGTGTAGCACATGTGTGAGTGTGTGCATGTGTGTATGTGCACGCGTGTGTGTGTGTGTGTGTGTGTGTGTGTGTGTGTGTGTGTGTGTGCATGCATATGAGTGAGTGAGTTCACATGAAGGCAGCCAGAGTTTTGGATGCCCTGGAACTGGAGTTACTGGCAGTTATAAGCAATTGGCTTTCAGATTAGAATCACTACTTTCCTTAAAGCCCATGTTTTTTTTAATTTTTCTTGGAGGAATGTTGATAAATAAAGAGGACAAAATTAGCCTACCAAAGATAACCTGACTTTATTTGCTGAATTTTTTAAATCTCCACCTGGCTTACAAGTATAGCACAGGTGGGAAAGGGGCACGGTGAGGAAACTCCTGACATGACCACTTCACAATTTCATTACAAGATTTTCATTCAGGATATGAGAGAAAGAATCAGGAGAGACATCTGCAAGAGTCCAGGCCAGAGAGAGAAAGAAGTGGGCTGGGTGTGGTCAGGAGACTGGGCGTGGCCAGAGCTATCTGTGACAAAACGGGGAATAACCAGAACTAAAGGATCGGGAAAGCATAGTGAGAATAGCAGGACAGAGAGAGAGAATAGTGAGAGTTGCTGGGTATTAGAAGGATGAGTCACTGGGGATGGAAGCCCATGAGATGGAGAGAGTTTCAGGTAGAAGAGGTGGTGAAGAGGGCTGAGATGCTAGTCTTTGAGATGTGTAACCATTACTTGTGAGTAAGCACTGAAGGGAAACTGAAGGCTAGCATGGACCTTGAGATCATTTAGGTTCCATAGGTATATGCTAGTTGGAGAGCCCTGTTTGTTTATTTGTTTGTTTGTTTTGTTTGTTTTGCCAGAGGTAAGGAAAATGATTCCACTAGGCAGAGGGGAACTGGCTTCCCAAGTTCCTGAGGAATGGTGGATTTTATCTAACCACTAGAAATCCTCCTATAGTCCAGGTTGAACTGGGCCTACACTCAATTTTGGTTGAGTCAGCAGACCTGCCCTCTTTTAGTGGGGGACATTACCTTTCTGTAATGGAGAAAATAGACTCTTCTGAACCACGGATTACCACGGAACAATTTACATTAGCATCCAAAGTAGAGGAGAAGAAGTGCAGTCAAAAGGGGAAGTTCACTGTGTGGTTGGCTGCAGCATCCGGATGGTCTGTGTATCAACGCCAGTTTTCTCTACAGGTCTCAGAAAAGGTGAAATCAGCGTCTGTTGATTTTGATACAACCCGAGAAATGTATTAGATGACAGAATATGTAGCTACAGACAAAGCTTTGTGTTAACCCATATTATAAGGCCTGAAATAACCCAATATAATATTGTTTCTTGCCCTCTACATCTTATCTCACCTCATTTATGCTGACTTTATCAGTCAAACTTAGGCAGTCTGTGGGATCCTAAAGACAGGCAGCTTCTTCGGAAATTTTAACTCATGTGTCTATGATGTAGAAATATAGCATATAGATATGGTAGAATAAAAGGGTAGATTATTGAATCTACTTTTAAAGAGCAATAACTTCCTTAAAATGTTTTATGTTGTTATGGGTTTTAGTTTATGACAAATTTAAAGTTAATTTTGTCATATTGTATGTATATTTCTACTCTTCTTTAAGGTATTATGTTTATATAACTCATTTAAATTGTAATGGATAATTAAGAAATACAGATTAATAGTCATCTAGGATAATCAAACTTACAGTCATGTTAGTCAAGTTTTCTAGGTATACATAGATATATTTCAATTAGGTAGGTAATACTCAAACAGTTCAAAGACCTACAGAATATGGCATTTAAAATGTTTTAAAAACAGACTTTCTGGATAGTGAGACATATCTACTTCTGGCAGCACCAATTTACTTCAAAGAGAAAGACACTCCTTATGGAGTTTACCTTCCTCTTGGCAAAAATAGTGATTTGGGCAAGAAACTGCTCTTGCCTGGACTGCTTGACAAAATGTTGTATAAATTGGACATGCAGGACCCATAGGAAGGTGACCACTGAACTTTGAAAGAGATGGTCCTTCAGGTTCCTGCTTCTCAGAGGAGACGCCAACCTGCAGTCCAGGGAGCTGCATGTAATGACACACAGGTAAAGCCATGGAACACGTAGCAACATATAGATTAACAGAAATGGGCTGAGTTTAATTGTAAGAGCTAGTCAGTTGTAGCCCTGAGCTAATGGCTGAGCAGTTTTAATTAATATAAGCCTCCTGTATTTACTTGGGGGACGAGAGTGGGAGACATTTATCCCAACCGCCAGCACTGGGACACAGAAAAACTTTCAGCTACATGTCTAAAGTGTACTTGTTTGTGTTGATGGAGGTTTTCAATTCCAAAAGAGAGACAACCTCAAGCAAATTTGCTCTCCCTGTAACACTATTGGCTTTACAAACTAGTACTCTAAAAAGTCTTGCTTCAAAATATTTGGAATATTTAGAGACATAGAATGGCAGTTTGTGTTGCCTTCCATTGTTGCCAGTATGTTTCAAACTCTGTAGATATTCTACAGCTCTTCTAATATAATGGTAATGTAGTACTAAGAACTAACCTGTAAGCCCCATCTGCCTCAAAACAAGAATACTTCCTGGAATTCTGGGATTTGTAGTTCTTGGAAAATAAAAAAGCTTCTTGAGAAAATATGGTGACCATATAGCTATGTCCCTATGAGCCTCTGCAAAATGTTTCTTGAGATCACTCAGCTGGGAATTTCAGGGAGTGGCCCTAACCAAAGTCCATCTTGGTCAGTCTTTAGTATTTAAATTAAGCTTGCTTCAAATTTGGTTCAGTATGGTAGAATTGGTTTTTCTCCAAAGAATATCAGGATTAACAGTAGGTATAATGTATTGCTGTCTTTTTGCTTATTTTTGATACTAGGTATGAACCCTAGGGACTTGAAGAGTGAGGAAATCCTCTTCTATTCAGCTATATCCAGCCATCAGAGTTATTTTAATTGGTCTATCCCCAGTAATATGCTCCAGATCTCATGTACCTATTTTTCACCTCTACATCTTCCTTAGTGAGGCTTATGTAAGTCCTTGTCACAGTTTCTAATGGAAGTTGTTTTTTCTTGTTAAATTTTCAGTGTTCATATATGTAGGGGTAATAGTATGCTATTAGCTATGTGTTTTGCAATCAATGTCTGAGACAATCTGAAGTTGTCTTTTAATCATTCTTTTTTAGGAAAGAGAAAACTATAATTTTAATGAATTACTGTTTATCAATTCCTTCATAGAGCAATGATGCTCTTGGTATCATTTTGGAAAGGTCATCCCAGAACCCAGAGGCATCTCTGTCTTCTCTGATATTATCATCTAGTATTTAACAGTTTTCAAAACTGCACTTATTCTGTGACTCAATTTAATGTTGAATTTCATTACTTTTTTGAAAGGTATTAGGTTTGTGTCTAGATTCAGTTTTTATATCTAATAATCCTGTTGTTCCAGCTACATTATTATTGAAAATTTGATTTTTTTTAAATTTCACAACCTTTAATCATTTGTCAAATATTAGTTGAGTCTTTCATGTGGTTGTCTGTTTCACAGCCATGTGTCCTGTTTTGTAACAGCACAAGGACTTGCTACTTGTTTTAACTTCAGAGTGTATCCTAAAGTTTGATGTAAATCTTCCAGCTTATGCTTCTTCAATGCTGTATTTGCTTTCTAGGTCTTTTTAATTTCTGTGGAGTTTCTCTGTGTCCCAGTAGTCACTCCCAAATAACCACACAGAAGCATTTATTATTATTATTAATTATAAATGCCCAGCCAATAGCTAGGCTTGTTACTAGCTCTTACATTTTTAAATTGAGCTATTTCCATTTCTTTACATGCTGCTACATGACTCATGGCTTGTTACATCATTTTGTATACATCCTGCTTCTTCTACATCTGCCTTGAGACTCCTCATACTCTACCCTTCTTACTCCCAGCATTCTCTCTGTCCAGAAAATCCTGCCTAGCTATCATCCAATAAGCTCTTTATTAACCAATGAAAGTTATACATATTTACAGTGTACAAAGATTGTTCCACAGCACTGGATCCACTTTAGAAGTATATTATTGTTATCCAAAAAATAACAACTTGATTCATGTTTTTTAATGAGATCTTGTTAAATGTATAAATAAAGTTAAGTTTGACCAACATCTCACAGTGTTGAATAATTTGTTTTTAAAAATTTTTTAATTTTTAAAATTCATTAATATGGAACATCTCTATTTGATGCCATTACCTATTTTGCAAGAGTTTTACAGTTTTTTCTTGGTAGGGGTGGGAACTAGGGGGTCAAATTCAGAGCCTTGTGGCAACCAGAGCTTACACATGGAGAATTAGGAGCAGGAAATGGTCTAACTGATGGCCTAGTGGGGCTGATTGGAAGGCCCTGGCTGTCAATAAAGGGAACTGGAATAAAGCATGAAAACTCCAGCAAGAAGGAACCAACAAAAGCCTAACAGACTGCAGGCCATAAAGAGATGATGGATATATTAGAGCAACAACAGGAGGAGGGCAGCTCCAGGTAGAGTTCCCATGTGTCAAGACACCAGTTCTAAGAGCAAATGCCCTCTGAACATCATCACAATGGTAACTGGCAACCTAAGGAAACTCCTTATTTCGAATTGTCCTGTGAGACCTTTTGACAGCTGGATATCCCCTTCTCTACCCCTGCCATTGGGCTGGAAAGTGAACTGGCATGTCTAATTGGAATGCTTTTTGCCAGCTCAATTTTTCTTCCCATTCAGCTTTAGATTTGACAGATATTTTCTGATGGATTAAATTTATCATATGATTTGCATACACTTACTTCCAGCCAACCAGAGCCCCATGTTCACTTTACCAGGGCACAAGGCAGCGTTTTTGCCAATTAGTCACAGGCCACAGTCCAGCTCCCAACAGGCTTTGGCTCAGTAATTAACTGCCAGTGCTCCTTGGAGAAGGAAGAAAAGAAAGATCATACCTGAGACTCATGAGAGATAGATTTGTGGGGCATTTGGCAACTGAAATGGAGAACTCAATTGCGCCCTCTCTTGTGGCAAGAAATACTGTACCTGCTTCTCATGCAGGGAACTTAACCATGCCTGAAGGTTTCCTGCTCTGAGATCTGGTGTTCCTCCCCTGCCCTTAGAGCCCCGGCAGAGAGGAGACATGCTGCCCCTGCTACTCATATTAATCATCTGCTCTGTGCAAATTTCTCAGCAAGGAGTTTCTCTTGGGTAGTGTCAACAGATGTTCTGAGAGCTTAGAGCTTGACACTTGACTTCAGTCATTTTCTTGGCACCCAAAGGCTATTGGAGCACAGAAATATAATACAACCTCTGTTAGAATTCTATAGCTACTGAGGGTCTCAGTGTTTCTACTTTCCTGGACAAGTTTTCTGCCTTTCAAACTATTAATTATTCATTCAGTATTATTCCTCTCTGGAAAATAAAAGTTCACCAATATTTCTTTGTGTTGTCTCTCTGCCCACACCATTCTTGGAGGGAAAACAAGACAAGAATGCCATTGAGAGAACATGAAGTTGGGAGGGTAAAGAAGTGGGCAGGAGCTGGGAGGAGATGGGGGAAGGGGAAAGAATAGGATCAAAATAGGTTGTGGGGAAACATTAGTTTTAAATATCAAAATGAACCCAATTTGAGGATTGACTGCTCACTAATTAAAATTTTGTGTATGTCTTCTTATAATTGCACCTATAATATTTTTAGTGTGCTATCCTAAATAATACTATATTTTTAATTTCAGATTCCACTTGTTCATTTCTTGAATGGAAGATATCAACTTAACTTTTGTGTTAATTGTTAACATCTGATAATGTTCCTGTTTTGGTTAGGGTTTCTATTTCTGTGATAAACGTCATGGTTTATTTGACTTTTACCTCCACATCATATTCTGTCATTGAAGGAAATCAGGACATAAACATGAAGGCAGGAGCTGATGCAGAGACCATGGAGGGGTGCTGCTTACTGGCTTGCTTGTTATGGCTTGCTCAGCCTGCTTTCTTATAGAACCCGGGGTCACCAGTCCAGGCACAGTTCCAGCCAGAATGGTCTGGTCCTTCCCCCATTAACCACTAATTGAGAAAATGCCCTACAAGCTTGCCTACAGCCTGATCTTAAGGAGACATTTTCTCAGCTGAGGCTCCCTCTTCTCTATTGATTTGAGCTTGTGTCAAATTTACATAAAACTAACCAGCATAATTCCCTAAATTAATCTTGTGGCATATATGATTGTATTCTGAAGTATTTAAGTTATAATGTCTCTCCTGTACTTGATGGTATTGTAAAAGATTTTAAGGGATTTTGATTTTTCTTCATTCAATTCTCTGTTTTTGTATTTTTTATTATCTCAATAAATACATCACATAAAATGGGCACTGGTCTGCAATACTTTATATTTCTAGATATTATAAAGACTGTAAAATTTAAACTTATTAATAAGTTGGAGAGATACAGAATATTTGAAAAAGTGCTTGCATGTAAGCTTGAGGATCAAAGTTGTTTCCCTAACAACCATGCAAAAAGAGGGGTACAGTCACATGTACCTTTAACTCCAGAACTGCGGAGATAGGGAGTTCCCTACAGCTTGCTTGCCATAGAGGCTAGCTAAACAGATGACTTTTCTGGTTCAGTAAGATACCCTGTCTCCAAAATTATGTTGGAAAAGTGATTGAGGAAGACATCCTATGACTGCTGTCTGTCACTTACATACATATGTATGTGCACCTGAACACATGTGCCCACACATCCACCACACACACAGGGAATGAAGAGAATTAAACTTATGGTCAAGATCTATGAACAATGAAGAAATGAGAATGTGGACAAAATATATTCAGATGTACCAAGAGAGATTTCATATACAAAGCTCAGCTCTGTGCATCACAGATACTTCAGACGCTGACAGGTCTTATGCTTGTGATGAATTTAAGGCTAAAATATGGGCAGTTATTTGGTAATTGCATGGGAGAGACCAGTATCCTTTATATTTATTAAATAATAAGATAAAAATTTATCTTTTGGGCTATGTAAATTAAGTGAGCTGTTAAAATTCAAATCCAATCCAATCAACTTGTAAGTACATATATCCACCAAATTTAATAAAAGATAAATATTTCAATGAAAGTATTTTAATTATTTAATAATATCACTAAAAATTCAGTAAGCAAACTATTATTGAAATATGTTTGAATATATTTTTTAATATTAATTAATTTGTTTCTTGTGATTACTTTCATTTTCTTTTTATAGATATGAGAGAATGAACTCAAGGTCTTGTGTATTAACCAGACAGTGGGGTACATCCTCAGCCTGTTTTTATTCTAATTATTTTTATGAATCTTCATTTTATAAGCGCTTCTCTTAACCAACTCCACTTTTTTACTTTCCTTAATAATATTCCTTCATGTCAAACATAACGCACTGAGTGAAAAGACCTATATCAAACTCGGATATCATGTTGGCAAAAGGTTGGGTGGAAGACAGGTTCTGCATAGCCATTCATAGAATTCAGATATATCAGGAATGTCTGACACTGGCCTATAATCTTTTAACTGTTTCCCAAGTTTTTCTCTCTCCTCAGTTGGGGGAGGATGAAAAAAAATTAATCATGTTGGAAGTTGACTTTATGCCTGTGGAAAGTTATAGTCTGTGGAGTTACGTGCATTCATTACGAAGCTCAGTGAAGCTGTGGTACAACCCCTAAAGACATAAGTGGTTTCCCTGGAGGAGCCCAATGAAAGGGAAAGTATTGTGATATGTATCAGATCATTACTGACATTATTTCTAGACACCATACACTGGAAATATTCCCTATGAAGTTTCTGCTTTGTGGTGATGATTCTGAGAGATGAGTATCAATATTTACTATATCTGTCTGTAATCTTGAGGATGGTGATTTTTTCCTTGTGTTAGATCTAAAAGGAGGTTCTAATAATTCAGTATGCTCAGCTTTTTCCTTGTTTTCCAGGTAGGACAACAACTTCCTAGCTCTTTCCATAGGAATCAGAAGCCAGAAATCTAAGTGTTTATACTTATAACATCCATTTTCATTCAGGAGATTTCTACATTCTGACTCTGGTTCAAGTCCAAATCAGTAATAATGACCTGTCTGAAAAATAAACTGGCAATGAATCGACTGTATGTAAGTTCAAATGTTGCTGGAATATCAATATACTAATGTAGGAAATCAATACATGAAACTTCATGTTGGGCTTTGCAATCCCCAAAAGATGAAGCTGCATAATATTTCTCAAAAATTTCTGGAACTATGAATAAAGGTGCTACCATAGTATAAGAAATAAGCAACAAGTATCAAGGAAACATTCATAATTAAAAATGTAGGTATCTATTTGAAAAGCTTTTAGTGATATCAAATTATACCAAGATAAAGCATAGGTTTATCACAAGGTAATTTACCTGTAAGTAAACCAGTAACATTGATGTATAAACCATAATTTGCTGAAAACAAAAGTTTAAACTTCTGCTGACATTAAATATAAATATGAGGAGACCTGAGCAACAAAGGCTAAGCAGTGGCATGGTATGTCAGGGTTACATGTGTTGTGTCTGACTAAGATATGTATGTATTGGCATGATGCTGTTAGTAATATGCATCGTAATAACCATAGAATATAACTGGACATCAGAAAGAAGAGAGTGGTAAGTATAGATTTAAAGAATAATTATAGAAAATTTCTTATATTACACTTTGTAAAAAGACACTTTTGTATAAATCAGGTAAATACAATGTGGAGACAAACCTAGAAAAAGAAATTGCTAAAATAGTTGAAAGCAGCCCCCAGTCTCCAGATAAATAAAGATCTCAGTAGGCGGTTAACTTTTAGAATAAATCGCCGTTTTCCAATTATGTCTATATCTGTGTAAATATTGGAATAAATAAAGTAAAACTGACTTTACTTTTTAGGACCAGCTTACAAAGAGCTTGTGAGTTCCACCTGCGTCTTCAGCTAAACAAACTGAAAATCAATTACTGTTCTTAGCTCCTTCAGAAACTGGAGGTCACAGAAAAACAACCCAGAGTGGAATGTTCTCAATAAGAATAGCCTTGCCTTAAGGGAAGCTCTTTCACCAGAGCCTCACCAATTCAAGCTTCCTCAGGAACTAAGGAACTCTGGAGAAATAAAACATCCCAGCCATTTTGGTGTTCTGCAGGTTCCCTTGCTGCCTACAGGGTACATGAAGCTGTTCTGTGAAGATCACAGCCTTAAGCCCCAGGCTCACTGAACCACAGGCAAATATAATTTAATAATAATTTTAAAGACAAGGAATCACAGAAACAAATGTATGAGAGATAAGGAAATGAACACTCTGTGTCATATATAAGCAGATAAATGTAAGTAGGAAAACTTTATTCCATGCTACACTTATTACACCATTTAAAATCCAGAAAACAACAAATTCTGGAAAGGATGTGAAGCAACTAGAACCCTATTTGTTCATAAAGGGAAGAAAGGATGGCACAGAAACATTAAAAGTATATTTATTGAGGTGTTTTATTTGTTTGTTTTTGCAAAACTGAATGTAACCTTACCATATGTCCCATCAAGTCTTCTCCTTGGTAGTTTTCAAAAGAATTTTAAAACACAGGAAAGTCTGCATTTAGACGAGTACAGCATAGTAACTGATAATTGAAAAAAGAGACAATAAAGATATACTTCAGGAAGTGAATGAATAAATGGCATATTGTACATCTGAAAACAGATTACTACTTAGCACAGAAAGTAAATGGACTATCAAGATGGGAAGATGTGGAGAAAACCTGGATGTGTATGACTAAGTGAAAGAAGAGGATCTATCTGTAAAAGTTTCACAACATATGGTCCCATCTACATGATGATTTGGGGAAAATATCAGGACAGAGATAACTTTAAAAAGTGGTTGCCAGGTGTTGGTGGTGGGATACCCATGATGGATCAAAACTCTTAGACTTCCAAGAGAGTTAACAGTGAAGACAGATGTGATAAAGGAAGACAAAGGATTACTTTGCGATTTATTATCAAGCAAAAACTGTGCATAAATATCACAAGACAAATGGGGAATCTAAAATTGAGTCACCAGCAGCCACTTGAATCCTGCCACAGCTCCTTCCTCCCTGGAAAGCACTAAGCATCCCTTAGCCCTGCCTTTTCTTTCAGTCACATCCATTCCCAATGAAAACACTGCCTCTTGGACCAAAACCTCCTCTCAACTGGCTAGTGCACTGGTGACAGAATTCCTGTAACACAGATATCTGACATAAGTAAGTAAATAAATAAATAATAAATTTCTATGAAGACCATTGTTTTTTCTAAAATCAATGCATCATTGTATCTCTTGCATTCTAATACATACTCATAAAAAAGAACACATCTTTTGACAATAGAACTGAATAGACATGACAGAGACTGGCTCATAAATCCCAAATTATTTGCTATTATTTCATCTTTTATAGACACAGCTTGCTAACTTACTGATAGATATTTTAAAATTTTACATTCAACCCCATTTTAGATTCCAAACCAATGCAGAAAGGAAGAAGTTTAAATACCCCCAAATTCCCTTTCTGCCATATGTAAAGCCACTAACTTTATGAATATCACACGGCAGAGCGGTGTATTTATTCTGTTGTAGAAAGTGCACTGAAGACTCATAAACAACCCAAGTCCAAATTTTTCATTGTGGTTGACTCCTGGTATTATCTATCTATCTATCTATCTATCTATCTATCTATCTATCTGTCTGTCTGTCTGTCTGTCTGTCTGTCTGTCTGTCTGTCTGTCTGTCTATCTATCTATCTACCGGACATTTTCTGAATACTCAGTTCTCCATCAATATACAGCAACCTTTGATGTGCTTTCATCTAACAACAACCTTTGAAAATGCATGGAGTAAATTAATAGCACAAGAGAAAAGAGATAAGTCCACTGACATTTGTGGACTTCAATAACTCTCAGTAATTGGCAGGCTGAACATGAAGAAAATGGGATAAAGTTAGCTTGAACAGTATAATCAATCAACAGGCCCAACTGATATTGTAGACTACTTCACCCAGTAACAGCTGAACGTACATTATGCTTAACTTGAAATGAAACATTCACTAATATAGTCCCCAAGTGTGTCATAAAGTACACCCCAGCAGGTTGAAGAAATAGAAATCATCAAAAATGTGTTTTGGACCACTGTCAAAATAAATTAGACCAGTAGTGGAGAGCTAGCAATAACAGCCTCAAATATATGGATATTATGTTATAGACTCCTGAATCAAATAAATCTTGAGAGGAATTAAAAATTAATTAGAGGCAAATAAAAATTCAGTTTTTAGCATATCTGCAGTTGTGAGATTGTAGTGAAATCACAGCTTAGAGGAGGACTTCCAGTCTCTACTTTCTATATTAGAAAAAAAGAATCAAAGGTGGCAATCTAAACTTCTACCTCAGGATGCTAGAAAGAAAGAAGTGCAAGCTAAATACTAATTAAACAAGATATATACCAGTTTTGAGCAGAAATCCATGAAGTTGAAAATAGAAAGTTAATAGTGAAAAAAAAGAGTCTGCTTTTCTTAAAATATGGATGTCAATAAATTTGATATTTCTATAGCCAAGGTAACAAAGAGAAAAGAGAGCATGACTATGTTAGTGAGCAGTAAAGAAGGAAGACTCAGCACCACTGAGCCCATAGTGGCTACTCAAATAATAAAGTGGCATTATGTTCAGCCTCATGCCAATGAATTGAAAAGCACAATGAAATGGAACAATTATTTACCAGAGAGGGACTTCTGGAACCAAACAAGAAGAAACAGGTAGATCAAGTAATTCTATAAGTATTAAAGAAGTACAACCAAGAATTAATAATTTTCTAAAATTGGCATATCAATTCTGGAAAGATTTGTGGTTGAGTTCTATGAAACAGGGAAGAGTTATATTACCCCTCTATAATCTCTTCCAGAAAATATATTTTAATAGAAGAGAATATTGTTAATATATTCTATAAAGCAGGACATAGCTTAAAAATACCAAACTACTGAAAACAATAAGCCAAACGTTTATAGGAAAGGAAAATATAGAATAAAATCACTTATGCATGTATTCATAAAGATTGAAAAAAATTAAAATAATTTAATGATATATTGTAGAGAATATTATGTATTACAACATGGTGTTATAAACTCCAGCTTGCTTGGCATTTGAATATCAATTGATGTAATCAGCAAGTAAAGGAAAAAAATATGATTACATTTCAATAGTTAAAGAAAATCCTTTGACAAAATTCAACCAACATCAAATAGAACCAGCCAGAAAAGTAGGAATAGATGAATAAGAAAAGCATTTTGATGTAGAAGATTTATAACAAAAACATTCAAAATGTACAGTTAAGGATGTATTTTGCAGTTTGAATAAAATGTGCCCTTTAAGATCAGAAACAGATAACATATTATTTCAATACTCCCTCTTACCAGAAGTCCCAAGCAAAGTCATAATAGGAAAAAGAAAATAATAACTAAACAAACTAGTAATGAATAAATACAGTCATTTTAACGAGTAAAGAATTATACCAAGTCAGAATGGTACAGTGTTAGTATTCAAGATCCATCATTGCCTTGAGCATGAATTTGTAAGTAAAAATGTAATATAAATATATGATAAGTAAAAGTGAATACCCTGATAAAATATAATCCTCAATTGTGGAGAATTTGGTAGTCATAGGAAAACTCAGTTCATATGATAGGCCTATTCTCTTGATCTACATATTCAATGCAACCATGATTAAAATTGTAGTGAGTTCCTTTGTGGGCACCTGGAAACTGAATCTGATGTGAATACAGATTCACATCAAAATGTGATTATGAAAAACTTTTATGAATGACCTGCACTGATGAATTAAAAAAAAACGTATCATACCAAAATAAACAAAACTGTGTTCTATGAAACAGAATAGACAAATAAATCAATGGATTAGACCGGAGGTCCCAGGAAAAGAACCACATACACAGGCTGTTAATATTGTTGAAGCAAACAAAAGGTCTATGAACTAAGTAGCCCTGGGAGGTTAGCTGTTTTCAGTAGCAGGCAGGATTTACCTCCTGTTGAGTTGATCTACAGAGGCTTTCTAGTTAGATCCAGCTCTAACCAACTGTCTCCTGTGTCCCAATTGTATGATATCTTCAGCAACAGGGGCTTAACTTCAACCTCTGGGAAGCAACTAAGAACTATATCAATGGTGTATTTTTTTATTTTTTTTGAGAAATCACTGAGACTCCCCTGACAAAGCATTTGAAATGAGGTTTTTCATACCTGTTACTGGTTTCTTGTTAGCCTGTGCTCCTGTAGGGTGCATTATCAGCTCCAAGTAACACAACTACATTTAATCTATGTATGCATACATTTACACTTACATGTGTTATGTATTATTTTTAGTAAATATAAAATGATGTAACTCCTTGAAGCTTTATTAAACATCCCTGGTCTTAGTTGTCCCTTCTCTTACTGATTGCCATGCCTGCCTTGTCCAGGTAGAGCCTCTCTCCCCATTTTTCTTTTGCTGTTGTAAATGAGAATGTGTCCATGAATTTTTTTCTCAGTGTGTTTGTTGATGTACATTCTAAGGGTGCTAATTTTTTTATGTTAATTTGGTATAACCTGTTAATTTAATGAAATTGTTGAATGATTCCAGAAGTAGTTTTCTTTTGTTCTTACGATTTGTATTCACTTAATTTCCTTTTCTTTCTTTATTGCTTCAGATAGCTCCTCCTGAATTGGATTGAAAGTCTATGAGTATTATGGGGGCCCTTTCTATTTCATAACATTTATGGAATTGTTTTGAGATTTTCTCTATTTAGGCTGAAGGTATGTCATATAAAATCTTTACTGTCTGGAGGTTTATTCTCTCTAGTCCTATTCTTTCCATGCTTTTATTCTGACAGCATATTGGATTTTTTCAAAAACTTTGGTATCAATTATGATGGTCACTTAATTTTTATGTCTATGTTATCTATTAACCTGTATAAGTTGAACTAACCCTACTTTGAAATAACCCTACATTGGAAAAAGCCAATTTGATCACGGTGAATGATATTTTTTTGTATATGCTAGCATTTGCTCTGCTAGCATTTAACTAGGGGATTTTGCATCTATGTTCATCATGGATATTGTGCTGTAATTTGGTTTAACGTGGATAGTTTGGATGAATCAAGAAATTTACCCATTTCTTCCAGATTTTTCATCTTAAAGGAGTAGAGTTTTTCTAAATATTTCCTTATAATACTATGGTTTTCTTTTGTGGCTGTTGGATAAGGCTCAATGTACACTGTAAATTGAAAGAAGCCTGTCTCGAAATTCCATACTGGCTGACTCGAATTCCATGACATAATGTGAAATTGAACATCATGCAGACAGCAGAATGATCTGAAGTCACCATCAAAAAAGGGAAGTATCAATGGAGGCAGACTTTTGGGACACTTCAATCTATTATATTGGTCATGTGTAATAAATAGATAAATGATATATGACACTGTGGTTTGCAGAACTAGAGTCCTGTTAAACCAATGTTTAGCATTTTATTATAAACTATGAACTTCTTTTAGTGATAATTATCAAGATTGGCCAATACTATTCAAAATACACCAAATTAATTCACTAAAGGAAATTATTTGCAGTTTGAGATGATGTATGCTTATATAAATTCAGTGTACTCACTACAAATTTTGTTTTTAACTACTTAAAACTTTTATAATGCTCATTATTTTTTTTAAGAAATAAATGAAAATGGCTATGGAATAACAGTTGCCACTTAAATTTAAAAAAATAAAAAAAATTGTACACCCCAAAATATTATCAAGGCAAAATGCAAAATTACTAACAGATTAAAACCAAGCAAAATAACATAATTTATAGAGAAACATATATGCACAATTTAGTTACTTTGAACAATGATTTTGAAACTAATTGCAACAAGTTGATATGATGCAACCATACAATTAGAGAGGCCATTTAGATTCCTGCTTTACCAGTCTGAAAAATATTGACACAGAATATAATAGATCCATGTGATAATATGATAAATTATATTATTTACTTAAAAATTCCTAAAAAATAATTTTACCTTACAAAAGATGTTGGGCACCTATAGAAGATTACAGAGGAAAATAAAATAACTATTTAATTTGTTTTACTGAAATGATTAAGAGATACAAGTATTTTTTTTTTTTACAAAAACTAGTTTCAATGGGGATTGTGCAGAATGAATAAAACCTTTGAAAGTATTTGTTAAGCACTCAGGTACATATACAAAGGCAGGAAGGTACTTTTAGACAATAGAATAATTATCTCACAGACAGACTAGAAGTTACAAGAACTAATTAGGAAACACAGTTTAGAAGAAAATGAACAAAAATCAAAGACTTCTGAACCATGTGATTGTTTGGGTTGAAACAGAATCAGAAATGAAGGGAAGGCATTAGGCTGAGACCTAAGGTGCTGGGCACGGGATGCATAACAGTCAAGATAACTATGCAGTGTAATCTGAGGGTATACTCTGAAGATGGGGGGGAGGCTTAAAGTACATGTCTAGAGTACATGTGTAAAATTCATTTTCTCTGCTCACCCCTTGTAGAATGACTCCATTTATTAATCTCTGCTCACCTATATGCATATTTTTCATCAAGAGGTGTACTGCTTCCCAAAATGTGTTTTGCATTTTAACAATGTCCCTAGCAGCATTGACACACTTTGAGTGTAAGGCTCTCCAGAATTAGCTATTTCTATTTCAAGTCTCCCTGTGTGCATTCCAATTAGAAAAGGTCTATCTGATTTTCATGCTTACCTATATTCTTATTCTCATAAGTAACAGGGAAAATTTACCTTACGATTAATTCATGATTCTGAAACTCAGAGTTGATTTTGAGACAATTAATAGCAGGGTTTACATTTTTCTCATTTTAATCATACTCCTCAGAGAGTATCCATATGGTAAAGCTAAATAGAAACTTACATATAATGCCATAATTTCATAAATTATAAGCATATGTAATCTTCTTCTGCTGTAGGTACTCCAAATCCTAGAGACCATTAATGAAGAAAAATAGGGCCTGATATATAGTACTGTAATTTTAAAATATATAATCGTGCAAAGGTGACATTGTGCTTTTGGCTGATCCAAATGCCAAATCCAGAGACTTTCAACTGTTTTTTTTTTTCTACAGATGAACTTCCTCTAACTGCTTTATCTAAAAATACGTAGGAATCACCTGTCACCTTTTCCTCCTAATGAGATTTTGAAAACCATCTGGGGGCAGCTAGCTTTTCACCCTAAGGAATCAAATGCTGTCATTCTGCGCTGAATTACACACCCTATCCTCCTGAACTTAGAAAAAAAAAAAACACGTCATTGCCTATCCAATTTTTTCCCTATTCATTAGAGTATACATTCCAATATTACATATTTGGATTGAATGATTGAAAAATGAAAGCTTTCTTTTTAACTTTATCAGACACTCATCATTTCAAATATGATTTATTTTATTATCACTGCTTATATATTCATTTTTAAATGCTTATATAATCTGAGTTTTCTTTATATTGATTATGTTGGTTTATGATATCAATTTGATCAAATGTAATAGCTATGTTTTAGAAAAGAATGACAGTGTGTCTGTTTGGGCAGATGGATGGAAGGTCAGCATTGGAACCCTTTCATAATTCCTGGTTCTAATACTGGAGTAGAATACAATGTATCAAATCCACGATATATTGTAGAGGATGAAATAAACAAGCATGAACTTGAGGAACATGCCAATTGCTATGCCTCTGAGGTAAACTGTATTCACAAGAATATTTTAATATTTTCTCTCAAAATGCAAATAATACCCAGAGAATGAGCATGATGTTTTAGCCAGGCATGGTATTGATAAAGTGGACATCCTTCCCCCCTTTACAACTACAAAACCAAAGCTTTTATAATTTTTATCCAGGAACCACTTGCTTTCAAAGAGATATCTCACAAATTTGCTTCCTGGAAATTTAATATTAGTTCTCATCATTTCCATCAAAATTCCCCAAATTTTACCTAACAACGCGTCAGTCATCTACAGTCACTTCTATCAGCTACAGTGGGGCTGACTTTATGATTTTTAAGATTTTATCCTGAAAGTTGTTTGAACATGGTGACTATAAATCTATAAGATGTAAAAATGTAGAATATTCACACACTAATTAATATTCCTCCAAAAGAGCCTCTTGCTACTAACTTATAGAACGGACTGAAAATCAACAAGAAAAGACTGAACAGATGAGAAAACAATCACAATTGTAGTGGAACAATGACAGGAAACAAAACTGAACACAAAATTTTAATTTTCTCACATTCTAAAATAAAATTTTCAGAAGATGTGATGGAAATAGGCACTAAACATTTACATTTTTGGTAGAAAAGATCTTTAAAATGATCAATCAGTCATTTTGAGGTAAGTGCATAGCAATAGGTAATTCCCAGGAAAAGTAGTTGACACCCATCAAATGTGGCAGAAAGCTTTAAATGATTCATACGTGAATTAAATAATTAAATAGGCAGAAAAATATTCATGATTGCAGTTAATACACTTGTAGAACATTTTGTCTATCTATCTTACAGTGCTCTGCATGTTATACTAGTTTCAAGAGATTAATTTATCCTGGGGTCCACAACACAGAAGGCAGCTTTATTGTCATGACTGTACAGAGGGACATAGGAATTAACAACAGTACACCGAGTTAAACAATGTGCAGCATGCTCGATGGAATCATCACTGCGGCTGGGTTTTAACAAGCATTTTAGTTAGCACACGCCCCACTACACATAGCCATTCCTTTCTTAAATCAACAGATATGGAAAGAAGGCAATTGTTACATGTTAACTTGACAACTCTAGTAAACTATATAGTGATTTCTCATGGGAAACGTTCATACTAAAATAGGTAATTATTAGTGAGAATGTCTCTGGGCAAAAATAAATCACTTTCAGTGTCACAAGGGCTGCTGACTCAGGCTTTGAGCCTACTAAAATGACTCACTGCTTTATGGCAGGTTTCTTTTCTTTCTTTTTCTTTTTTTCATGATTTATTTAAATAGTCTGAAATGCTCAGATTTATCTTTGCTTCAAACTTTCCCTCTTTTCTAAACTACAGAGGTTAACTGTTCTTGCAAAGACACCTTTGAAGTAGGTAAAAGACATGATGATGGAACTAGACATTTGAATCACATCTTCTAAAGCAGTTTTAAAATCCTTGGTGAAAAAGGAAAGTCTCATTAAGAAATGATCATTGTTTCTGACCTAGCTTGTTGTGAGCTTGCAAATTAGTTTTTTTCTCTAACTTAAGAGTCTGCCCAATAATCTGTTAATCTGTTTTCAGTGATTATTTATTCTCTCTCTCTCTCTCTCTCTCTCTCTCTCTCTCTCTCTCTCTCTCTCTCTCTCTCTCTCTCTCTCTCCCTCCCTCCCTCCCTCCCTCTCTCTCTCTCTCTCTCGTTTACATGACTGTCCAAGTGTGAGCATCCATGTACAAGCACAAGGGGTCTAGGGCAGGACAGGAGAGGAGGTAGCTTCCTCTCTGAGGATCTGCCTGTCCCCCCCCCCACCACCTAATACTGGGAATGCATGAATAAACAGAAATATCTATCTTTTAACATGGGCTCTGGGGATCTAAACAAAATGTCCTCATACTTTAAAGCAAATACTCTCACCCACCAAACTATCTCTATAGCCCAGAAGAACAGAAGAATCTATTTATAAGCCAACAAATTTATGTTTACTTCTCTCCAAGAAAGTAATGACTATGTAGTCACTAAATTTGGGAAAATGTGCAACAAACAAAATAAATTAATTGTATGAATAATGAAGTATTCATTTTTGCTTTGATGAAATTTTATTGTTGAATATATATGTGCAAACTTTTCTGGATTGTCTTATCTGTAATTTTAAAATTTGAATAATATATACAGGCCACTAAAATATGGAAACAATACAGAAATACATGTAATATGAGGGGATATTATCTTATCTATGCATAGTTTACGACTCTGTTTCGGGAAAACACAATCTTCCTTTGAAATGAGAACTTGTAGATCTAACATTTGGCATCAAGGTATTTAGGAGTATCTTTCCATGCACATAATTAAAATCTAACATATGTTATATATATATATATATATATATATATATATATATATATGTATGTATGTATATGTGTGTGTGTGTCAACATATATCAATGGGTACATACACACATTTGTTTTTTTTTTTAAACTTAATATTATATCAGGAGAACTTTTCATTTGTATTTTTCACTTTTTCATTCAGTCCTATTTGTATTTGTTTTTGTTTTGAACATAAAGCTCTTTAGTGTTATTGATTTGGAGAATTAAAAAAAAGGATTTATGAAGGAAATACAAAGCCTTGCCTTGGACTAGACAAAAACAATGAGTAGGAAACAAGTACAGGACTGTGGATCAAGGGGCATTACACAGACTGACAGATGCAATAATTCCTTTACCCACTGAAGATACTTGTTTGCTAGGAACAGAATTTTTTTCTGTGTTTCTATGTATTCAATTCTATAAGCCCAGTTTTAGCATTTAAGGCCATTATGGTTTTGTGCCATTCTGACAGTTTGTCAGAAGGCATATTAACCACTGTGATCTCTCTACTTCGTTGAATAAAGACAGGGTGTTATTAATATGTGAAACTGTCTCTTTGATTTACTGCTAATAATTTCACATTGATGAAGAGAAAGCAGCAGGAATATCCAGCCTACTGACCAGGCCGATTTGAATGTGTTAAATGTACAGGAGATGAGCTGACAGACAGGGAAAAACCAAGAGCCATAACTGTACTTACAGAAACAAATGATGTAACAAGCTATTAGGAAAAACTTAGGTAATAATTTTGTTATTTTATTTAATTATTTTATAATAATTATAGTTTAATATTCACTAAATGCCCTATAGGTCACTTTGAGTCTCTATACACAACTTAGAAATATTGATACATAACTGATTCATTATTCACCCTACTGCTAATGAATGAGCATTGTGTCTGATGTAGGCAGTGGCGATTGTTTTATTACCCTCTTGTAGATATACCACCAAGAGAAATTAAGATGGATACAAAAATATCTACATGCAAATATATACTGATAATTGTAATATAAATTCTGATAATGACGTTGAAACTGAGGGAAGGAATGCTCTTGGCATTGAGGAGTAAGGCTATTTCTGAAATTTTATTGGAATTAGATAAAAATATTACATGCAAATGGTAGAGGAGCTACCATTTTGGTATTTATTTTTTGTAAGAATAAGCTTTATAGACATGAACAATATTTGCATTCCATATAATGCATATATACATAGTATTGCTATGATGACCTTTTCATTAGTTAAAATTGTTTGGATGTTCTTGTATGATAACTTCTGTATTAGGAACAATACAAATCAGCATTAATTTAGTATAGGTATTAGCTCTTAGAAAGCTAATGGGGAAAAAAGGGAGAATTGAAATATTTACAAAGAGTGTATGAAAAGTGGAAGACATCCTGTATGACACACAATAGAGGTATTTAATTTGTGCAAAACTCAAAAAGCCTTCCTGAAAAATGATTCCTAGACAGAAGTTTATGATGTATTAGATCTGTGAGGAGAGGGTCCCTCAAATAGAAAAGCAGTGAATTTGTAGCAACAGATTCCAAAGAGAACATCTTGTGCTCAAGAAATAAAAGCCATAAGGAACTAATACTTTATTAGAGACAAACAGCATTATCTAGATTCTCCATAGCTTGAGATGGGTGTAGGAAACAACTTCTCAATGACATTGGTGATTGAGAAAATATATCAATGTACACTGTCTGCCAGACAGTGACTTGGAGAGGTCCAGAGATGGTGACTCTCTGAACAGAGGGTAAGGATGTGTGTCAATGCTGCTACAAGGTCATGAACACCTCTGAGAGTTGGATATCAGAAACTGAAAAGGGAGCTGGTATCAAAAGGCAGGGATCCCTTCATTCATATGTCTCCAGGTCCCTGTGTCCTCTCCTCTTCCTTAACTCAGCCAGAGTCCAAGTGTGACACACACATAAGCTGTGTTGTGACTGTAAAAAGGGAGCAAATACAGGTTGTGTATGGGTCGATGCAATAGCTTGGACATAACAGTGGTGGGAAACAGGAAAAATCTTAAGTTCTTGTTTCATGTCTGCCTTTCCATGGCTACTACAGGATGCTCAGTATCAACATGGTCCAAGGGGAAGAGACTTTTGGAGGGTGTGGACACATTTAAATCAGTGGGCTGGATAAATTGTGTAGGTGGGAGAGGGGAGCTGAGGCTAAGTGGACTCAGAACAACTATACATCTTAGCTGTGTACAGTTTGTCAGCCTGTGTAGCTGCCACTGTCTTGGCTCACATCTGTGGAAAAGGAAGGCAGGTCTCAGCTTGAGGACAATGCTGTCTCACTGTGCTCTTCTCATCCACACCTGATGAACTTTAGAACCACAGTCCTGGAAAAGATAGGTGTGTCTGTCTCTTCATCATGAGGGAAGTTTTTCCTGCACTGCTTTGTTTCCTTTGATCCTTTTAGTTTTCAATTGTGTAGCTGTGTTTTCTTTCACCAGCTACACTACATGTTCTTTTCCTTTTTAATGTTGCTTCTTTCTCTTTCCCTCCATCAGTTTACAAATTGTCCACCTATATTAACCCTTGACTTCTCAGTTTGCTCTATCTCACAGCCAGGCACATTCTTTTCCATTGCACAGACTCTACTATGGATCTGTATTGTTTTCTATCTATGCATTTCCTGGATTTTCTGCTGTATGAGCACTGCTTTTGCTTACTGTTGGCATCATACTGGTAACTGACTTCTCAAAGGAAGGCTGCTTGTTAAGAAGACCTGTAGCTGGAGAATTTCTCTCCAGCTTCCGCCAAGTCCCGCCACTCACAGAGTCCACTTATAAAATAAACACACAGACTCTTATATTATTTAAACTGTTTGGTCATTAGCTTAGGCCTACCATTGTCTAGCTCTTACTCTTATACTAAGCCCATTTTTTGTTAATCTATATGTTGCCACGTGTTCCATGGCTTTACCTGTTGCCTCTACATGATGCTCCCTGAATGGCAGCTGTTGTCTTCTCCCCTCTGCCTTCCTCTCCTTTTGCTCTCTCCTCTCTGCTAGTCCCACCTATACTTCCTGTCTGGCTACTGGCCAATCAGCGTTTTATTTATACGAGCGATATCCACAACAAAGACCCACATAAAAAAGTGCTAACATATACAATAATTGAAGCACAGAAAGAAGAAAGATGACAAAGCCAGGCAATAGAGCTCTTTCAGAAGATCCTATTTAGGTAACTGAAGCTGAAGATATTAAGTAAGATGCAATGATAGACAAAATTCTAAATTCTAATGGTTATTTATTTATTTATTTATTTATTTATTTGTTTTTCAAGGCAGGGTTTCTCTGTGCAGCTTTGATGTCCATCCTGGATCTCACTCTGTAGATCAGGCTGATCTCAAACTCACAGAGATCCACCTGCCTCTGCCTCCTGAGTGCTGGGTTTAAAGGCATGCACCACTGCCATCCAGCTCTAAATTCTAATTTTTAAAATGATCAGAAATTTCAGAGTCTTCATTATTAAATGGCATATATAAGAAAATACAGGATTTGGATGAAAAAATAAAACTAAATGTAAATATAGCTTAGTAAATCAAAATTTCAGTGTAAATCATCACCTATAGACTAGAAGAAGGGAAATAAAGAATATCAAGGTTGAATTGTGGCATTCTGGTAAAACAAAATGAAACAAAACAAATTAAAACCTCTAATTCTAAGATTATGGTTGACTATTAAGATATTAAATTTCCCAACATTTGATACAGAATAAGGAAGTAAAAATGTAATTTAAAGGCATAACAAACATACTTGAGTAAAATAATAGCAAAAATTGCATAAACAGAATGAACCCCTCTATTAGTCATTAGATAATGTAAACAGCAAAGAAAGGACACTCAAAAGTACAGAAGGAAAGTACCACGTTTTTACAAAAAGCAAACCAGAAGACTGGCTTATAACTTTCTTTTACAGAAATTGTATATATATAGTCAATGTCATGAAATTTAAAATGTAAACCTATGAGCTGTGACAGCATTCACAAGACCCGCACGAGAACAAGCCAGCCAAAATCTCAGCATGGATCAAAGAGGGACCAGTGAAATTTCCTTCCTAGTTTAGAAGCTGTTTGCAGCTGATGGATTCTGGCAGGAGGAGGGTCAGTTTTCTTCAGTGATCTGAAGGTATTCATGATCCAGTAGATGGTCCTACACCAATGCACATATAGACAATAGTAAATAGACTCAGGAGATTTTCAAATAGAGCACAAAATCTTAGAAGAGAAAAGCAGTGAAGGGTAAAGGGGAGACTAGGATAAAGAAAAAGGGGAGTGGATTCTATCAAAATTCACTATGTCCATGTATGAAACAGTTAAACAATAAAAAACACTTTAACAATAGCATTAAATATATTACCAATACATTTGGAATATATGAGGGAGATGACAGAAACAGAATCCAGTCACTCTGTGACTTTAAGAGATTTTATTCTCCAATAATCGTACTTCTTTGCAGTCTTGTTTTATCTGTCCCAGAATGTGAGGTAACTTGCAAAAGCACATTTAACCATAAATAACTATGGTTTCCAAGTCACTGTCTTCAAATTAAAATAAACTTCAGACTTGGCTGTATTCCAAACCAGGAAAAACTCTTGCTCAGACAAATTAATACATTTTAGAACATGAAAAGAAAGAATAGCAGATGTTCCCAAGGAAGAGAAAGTGATTTAAAAATCAGTACATTTTGGAACACAGGCAATGAAACAAAACATTAGGCAAAATGTGGAGCAGCTGTTGGCCTGTGCGTCTCAAGTGGTGAAAGTTGCAGTGAAATGTGCTGAAACACTGAAAAGAAAGCCTGTGGAGAAATTTCCAAAATTATCAAATAAATACAAACTAAAAATGATCCAATTTGATTAATGCAAATCATTTAGTACTTCAGTGAACTATGAGTTAGTGAAATGGTTAGATCATTTGTCCTTAAACAAGATGTGGAATAACCTGGAAAAGCAGTATCAATAAGGTATTGTCTATATTAGTTTGGTCTGCCAAACCCTTTCGACTTTGAATTGCTTTTGACAGGATATTTTATTACAATAACAAGAACAATACTAACACAGGAATACTAAACTTCGTGAGCATTAAATCGAACAAGCCCAGTAATATATAAATTAATGAAGCAGCATTATCTTATCACTAATTTTGTGAGAACTATTTTAGTTTGAATCTGAACTGGCCATGAATAGTTTATGTTCTGCATATTTGGTTTGTAGAGCGAGTGTATTATTTTTGATTATAGACATTTAGGATTTGGGGACTTGCTGGTAGAAGTGAATAACTAGGGGTGGGATTTTAAAGGTTATACCTGTCCCTGATTATTTTTTTTGTTTGTTTTTTTTTTTTTTTTTTTTTTTTAGACAAGGTTTCTCGGTGTAGTTTTGGTGTCTTTCCTGGATCTCGCACTGTAGACCAGTCTGGCCTTGAAATCACAGAGATCTGCCTAGCTCTGCTTCCCAAGTACTGGGATTAAAGGTATGTGCCACTGCTGGCTGACCTGTCCCTGATTCTTATCTTACATTTTCCTGATCCATCGTGATATTAACATCATCCTACATATACTCTTCCTCTTTTTTTTTTTTTTTTTTTTTGGTTTTTCGAGACAGGGTTTCTCTGTGTAGCTTTGCGCCTTTCCTGGAACTCACTTGGTAGTCCAGGCTGGCCTCGAACTCACAGAGATCTGCCTGGCTCTGCCTCCCGAGTGCTGGGATTAAAGGCGTGTGCCACCGCCGCCCGGCTTACTCTTCCTCTTTATCGAAGGTCTTTCAATGTGATTTCTCTGCCATAATACATAAAATTCATCTGAAATTGTGAGCCAATATAAAGCTTCTACTTATAAATTGCTTTCTGTAAGACACAAAACCAACTAATACAAAAAACTGGTACCAAGAATGTGGTTACCTGTGTCTAAACATCATCATGTAGGTCTTAGGTCTTGGGAAATATCTTGACAAGGGAATTTAAACAAAGTTAGAGATGTGTGTTATACAAATCTTGGAATGCTCTAAGCAAACATGAAGGGTGATTTTCACAGGAATTTAATTAGAATGCCAGTAAAATTAAAGACAATAATGACTACTCATGAAGTTTCAGATGGGCATAGGGGCTGTCTCAGGAACTGGAAGAGGTGTCTATCATTCATATTACAGTCTAGCAAATAGTTTGTCCACATTTTACATATTATGATAATCTGATTTTTTGATAAATTCAAATGTAGTGTATTAAGTAAATTGGTAAACAAAATGTTAGGCAAGACTGCATAGTTATGAAATAGTCATTGTGTGCTGATTTTAGCATCAATGTGAGACTCAGGATCAAAAAGTGTACAAGAAAGGTAAGATGATAGAACATAATGACATAAAGAGATGAAAGGGGAACAAGAATAGGAGGGCTGAACAGGGAGGGTAATGGGAGGACAAAGAAAAGGAGGTAATAAGGATAGGATAAAATTACACTAGAGGCCTGTTGAGAAGCCAAAGGAAACCTACTACCATGGACGTTTCCTAAAATATATACACAAATATGAAATTAAATGGAGTCACCATATAATGGGGGAGACAATATCCAAACTAGGTCTGTGTCACCAAGTAAACCTCTAGTTCCAGGAATGGGTTACATGTTGTTGATTGATTGGACAAAGGTTACCCATAACCCCTAGAATGTCATAAGCTATTGCCAATGCTATTTGATACCCTCCACAACCTGACTATCTAAGAACTTATTGCTGAGGACACCACTTACTTATGCCATCAAGTATGGAGAAGTTGAGCTGGGGTTCAAGTAGAAGATTCACTCATATTGATTAGTATTTATGGTGCTTGGAGGTACTTTACACACTACAAAAGAGAAAAGTAGTCATCATAATACACAGCTACAAACCTTGTAACCTGAAACAGCAATGCGACTGTGAGATAGATTGATGGAATAGTAGTGCAAATGGTATATCTATAACCAAGCAATCCTGATTAGATTTAAGGCCTAATCCATTAGATGAAATCCATACCTAGCCAATAAACTGAGGCTAGGTAGTCATAAGTCTAGGAGAAAACTTACTATTATTTATTCTGCTAAAGGAATATAGAAATAAAATGACTTCTAATGATATATTACTATACCCATAGATCAGTACACAACTCAACCCTCATCAGAGAAGCTTTCCCTTGCAATTGATGGTAATTAACATAGAGAGCCACAGCTAGACAATGTGCAAAGTGAAAGTTTTTGGGTTACTCAGCCCTATATAGGATGTCTTTAACAAACCCCAATCTACAAGGCTCAGGGATCTATGCAGAAGAGGAGGCAGAAAGATTGTAAGACACAGAGGTGGTAGACTTCAAGAAAATGATATCATGTAGGCACAGTATTGTTGATTCTGTATGAACTTCTAGAGACTGTGAAATCATGCACAAAACCTGCATAGGTTCACACTAGATAGTCCCAGCTTATATAAGGAAAAATGTATACAGAGTCCCACCCCAAACCAAGGAGCTATCTGTGATACCTACTGGGGTAGGAAAAATCAGTTTCTTTCAATGTAGTGTCACTGTATATATCAATTACACTCCAGGGCATGGTCCATGGCCAGGAGTAGTTAGCTAGCACAAAACAGACTTCATGTTTGTTGTTTGTTGATATTGGTGGTGGTGTTGGTGTTGGTGTATGTGTGTGTGTGCGTGCGTGAGTTTGTTTTGGTATTTTTGTGTTTTGACATCTCTGTGCTTTTTGTTTTATGCTATTTTTTAAGAGAGTGGGAGAGAGAGAAAGAGAGAGAGAGAGAGAGAGAGAGAGAGAGAGAGAGAGAGAGAGAGAGAGAGAGAGAGAGAGAGAGAGAATGGTGAGAACATATAGTTGAATAGACAAGAACATGGGGAGGATCTGGGAGGATTTGGAGAGACAAAAGAATGTGCTCAAATTATATCGTATGCAAAAACATTTCAGTTAAAAATGAAGAACATAAAATTGCAGTTTGACTAAAAAAATGTGACCACATCAAAATGGTGGCAAAGTAAATTGTATATATTTAAAGGTTAGTCTCATTAGAGAGGATCTAAACAGCTTCTTCAGGATATAGAAAGTGTGCTTTAAGGAGACCCCATCAACGGAAAAATCAAGGTTGTATAACTGAAATCATTTAACAGATTTTCATTTAAAGAAGTAAATGTCTCTGGGGTACACTATTCATATAATTGTGACTTGGAAAATATTTTTGAAGATTCAGCAGCTCCAATTGAATGTGTCATTATCCATATGCTACTGAATTTGCCAGCATACAACAATGTTATGGAGCCATGGAGGCTTAAGATTTTAGAGAAAACCCAGGGAAGCTTCCTCCTGCATCAAATGCAAACAAATACAGAGATCCAGAGGCAGATAATATGCAGAGTATGACCTTGGAACACTCAGCCCTAAATGGGATGTCTCCATTTAATTCCTAACCCAGAAGTAATCTCTAATTGACACCCTCTTATAAATGAAAAATTTAATTTAATCCAAGGGAGTTCCGCTGGGGAAAGAGACTAATTTTGAGGATAGACTACTTACCCCACAGTACACGAACAACAGCAAATGAACTCAGTGGCATCTATAGAGGTTTCTTGTCTTAAAATGAAAATGTACTGTCATGGATTTTCCTGTTGTTTTGTTTTGTTTTACTTTTGTTTTTGTTTCGTTTTGCTTTTTGATGATTTGTTTCATAGATTGATTTTTACTTATTTTTATTTTTTTAATTATATATAATTTTATCTCTCTATTGCATATATATTTCATATTTTTATGGGAATCCTGAGTTTGTGAATAAGTGGGTCTCTGTGTCTCTGTTTTTTGTGCCTTTTCTTGGGCTCTTTTCCTTCTGTTTTTTGTCCTATTCCAATATGTTAGCTTATTTTTTTTTTATTTTTATCTCTACCCCTTAGTACCCTGTTCGCTTTCTAATGAGATTTAAAAAAATGATCTGGATGGGATGGGTAACGGGGTGGAACTGGGAAGAGTAGAGGGAGAAGAAACCATAATCAGGATATACTGTATGAGAAAAAATATCTATCTTTAATAAAAGGAATAAAGAACTCCTTCCAAGCTTACTTAGGCTACTGGCAAAATTGGTTTCCTTTCAACTGTAATAAAATAAAAATAAAATAAACTCTTATTTTATTCTTGTATATTGCAATAGAGCCACTGTGAGTGACAAGATGTCACCATATTTTCCCAGAACATGTCCCTCAATATTAGCTTATCCAGAAAATGGAAGTTCAGAACCCGAAACTAGTTATTGAGCTTATTATCTTAGCAACAGAGCTGGATACACACATGATATAAACAGGAATCATACCACACAAACTGCAAGCATGAAAGTTCCCATACTCAAGAACAAGGATAATTTGCCAAGTAAAAACACAAGGTCACTCTAAGACCTGTCTGTCAATGTTAAAGACATGGACACTTATTTCATGGCCTAATAATTGCTAACACATAGTATCCAAAGATACCCTTAGTTCCCTTCCCTTTAAATATAATTTGGGGACATTGAGCTTTCTGAACTTCCTATAATAATTGAAACATTATTTTGTTATTTCACATAGGTAAATACAGACTTGTATTCTGTTAGATGGACTCTTTTTTGGCCCTGTGATAAGAGTAGAGGATAGACATAGGTTCATTGAACTTTCTATTTCAAACACAATAAATAAAAATATTAAGTTTTTGTCTTGCCTTTTCCTTTTAATTTATATTTATTTATTCTCTCTCTCTCTCTCTCTCTCTCTCTCTCCCTCTCTCTCTCTCTGTGTGTTTGTGTGTCTGTACACATATGTATGTTATTGCTATCCTTTTACTCTATAGGTACCTGGAATTTCATCAGGCTTGGTGACAAGCACATTGCTAGCCCAGTATTTCCCTCTTCATGCACATTTTATCCAAGCTTCTAAGACTGTCAGTCTATAAGCTCTTTTTATCTTGTTTTATTGTACACACGAATGCGTCTAAATCTGCCCTAATTCAAATGCACTATTGCTGATGATGTAGAGTTGAACCTATGTGTTTGAGATTTATATATTTTTCTTTATCTTTTTAGCAACTGTTTCATAGATTTCCTAGATCTGATTTCCTTATATTTATTTACTATACCCTTTGCAACCATAAACTAGAAAAATAACAGCAATGAATCTCAGTCTCTGGTTAGCTATACTGAGGTCTCTTTTATAAGTCAGAGTGTAGTTGGCACTACAGTTAGTAGAACTCATTGGGCCATTCTTATTTATCCCCCCTTGGACTTATTTGCTGGTTCACAGATTGTGTTGCTTATGTTATTTGCTGGCATTGTTACTACCAATGTGGATGTGTAAGAGATACATTAGATGACCAAATAGAAATAAGTATTGTATTTATCAATGATATTATCATATTAACAGAAATAGTCTAGGAGTCTCTCTTATCAGCAATTGCAATTTAACCTCCTGTACGTTAAAGTTTTAAAAAAAAATCTCCATCTCATAACTATGTATTGATTTTTATTGTATTTTTAGAAATTTTATTATAATACAGTTATTTTATAATATCAATTTATCTTATTTCTTTGAAATAGTATTTATTGATCCACAACATATTAAAATTATTGTAAAAATTTAGGTTAAATTAACAGTGAAGATAAAACAAACTAATTGAGGCTACAACTTTCAAATGTTCTTTCTTGCCTGTGATTAGAAGAGCTCAACTAAACAAAAGTAAAGTGTTACCTCATACATTTCTCTTAAGTATTTCTGTTAATAGTTTAAATAAATGAGGTTAACCATTAATTCACATTTTCAATAATTAAAACTTTCATCAGAAGCTTTAAACCATTAAAGCTAAAATTATAGAATTTTCTTTAGGTTTTGCATTCTACCAGTGGCTAGGTAGATCTTGCTATTATCCATTTGAAACTAACTTCAGTGAAAGAGGGGTACTTTTCCTTCCTCTTTTGCTGTATATTTAAAAGGACCATGAAGCTTATAATCAGAAGTGTACTGGTAAATGTGGTATATTTACAAGCATTAAATCTGTGAATTTCAGGAAGCATGTGAAGAGCACACTTTACATGGACTGGAGTATAGAGTACATGGGGAAATCTGTTTATTGAATTTTGGTTTCTAAGATATCTAAGTCCTTTTCATATCATTCTGTACTACAAATGATCATGCAGAAAAAGTGAAAATCCACATTACTTCCTCTCAGCTTTCATTTGTTAATAATTTGAAAGCCTGAAATATATTGTGATAATACGTTGAATTTTTCTGAGTGTAATATTTTCCTCATGAGGGTATTTAAATATGTTTTGACACATTGACATAATAGTGCAACCAAAAAAGGGAAAATGATATATCACTCCTTTAGTCTTTATGGGAAAGAAATATTATTAATTCTCTGATGGGCTTTAATTCAAATAACTGTATTGTGTATCTGATTTGATGACATGTGTATATCACTAAATTAAATATTTCTATGAACAAGTACTTGAGCTCCATGTAATTGTTTTTTGAAAATATATTTTGTTCATAAAGAGAATAATGGGAACAAGAAACCTATAAATTGTATCATTAATCATAATTTAATTGATATTATTTCTCTTCCTATTTGTGCTAACCTTAAAGAGATATCAAACAGTCTTTCCTCATTCTTCATAAGTACATTTAAATATCTGCTACATATTTAAACCATATATATGGTTTCTAAAAAATTAAATGTCAAGTTTGATTTTCATGTACTTCATAATAACCTGGGACATAAGATTTGAGAGTAGAGGAAAATAAAAATTCTTGCCACATTTCTACTCTCAGATTCTTCTAGAGGTTTTAGTATTAAAATGTGCATAAATATCTACTGAGAAAAAGGTACCTCATTTTCCTATAGTGACAGAAGAGGGAAGACATGGCATATGCTTTGCAAGAAGAGGTGTATGTTAGTGCAGAAACACAACCCTGAAGAGGCATTCCCAAGAGCATTTCAACCCTGACAACATGCCAAGAGATGTACGCCCACTTTAAACAAAAATACTTAGAAAAAATATGTGTCAAAAACAAGAGAAACCATTTACAAACGTCTATAAATGTTTAATAGTTCAAGCAGAGGTTAAATAACTATATAAGTTAACAGCGGAGATACTGTAAATCAAAAACCTATTATCTTCAGAAATGCCCCTTCATGTTTTACAGGATTTTTTTTTAATTTTTAGAAATGTAGTCTTATTTTACATCAATAAAGTCAGCCCCACATAATAGCAAAGACAAACAAAGCATTAAAAACCCATTTATACAAGTATTAATTTGAACTATTTGTAAATTTAAAATAATCAAATTAAACATCTTGTGATTTGAAAAATCATATGTAATCATACAATCATACAAGCTCTACTTATTTCCACCTACAAGGATGAGATAGTCTTAAAATATTCATAGATGTAATTTGCCATGTCCATATATCAATATCCATTTGTAAAATCGATCCCAAATGAGATAATACTCAAAATTCTTTTGTAAAATATCACTGAATTAAAGATATCCATGCATTTCAAACATGACTCAAGCATGCTCAGTTCCATTACAAAAAGAAACACTATTAAGCCAGAGATGGAAGAAATGAATACAATATTTCTTATTTCTAAATATAATATTAGAAGCCAGAAGAATTGATTGATATATTTGAAATTACAAGAATGTTTAGATTTAAATGGAAGTATAAGTAAAATACAAAGTAAGAAGTACAACTTTATATTTACATATAATTAAATTCTGTATTATTGTATGTATTCATATGATAATATCTTAACAGTATATATGTTTACATAATTATTATGGATAGTACACAATAGCAAACACATCTGTATTTCTAAATAAACAGTGAGTCCAATAACAGTACTATAAAATTTTTCAATATTGTTTTCTAGAGCTAGGAAATCTAGATTTTTATTTTTATGCAGAATTAGAGGCCTAAAATTGACTGTGTAATTTAGGGAGAATTCCAGGTCTATAGGCTTTGTTGTAGTATAATGCATATGTCATTAGACACACTGTTAATGGGTCAGATAATATCATATCAAGTAACAAAATCAACTGGTCATGCAAGAAACTGGCCGACATATGTGTGGAACGTTCACATATGGTAGAGATTTCAGGTCTGTCGACTCTTTAAGTTCTTGGTCTCTTTGTGTTATTGTTGTTATCAAACAAGAAACAAGTTGAATCATGAATTTCATGCATATATGCCAGTATACTTTGTTCCCATATTTTATATAAAATATAGGAAAAGAGTTGATGCTTTAAAATGGCACTGAATAATGTTTTGCCAATGTGAAATGAGATGAAAGTGAATTTCTAAATCCCATTGTATAACCTACACATATTGTCCATAAGTCATTAGTGTAAAGACGTATCACGAAGTGGATAGTGATTACTGAATCTATATGTTTCCACACACTGCAGAATGCCCATCCCTAGAGGGAGCATATGTACCTCATCCTCTTTACACAAGGCTCATGAATTATTGTGGAAGCAGAGTCAGAAAGACTGTAAGGGGAAGAGGCAGTGGTTGACTATAAGGAAGCAGTGACATCTGAAGCAGCATGGCAGGCACACAGATGACCTCATAGCAGTTGTGACAGCATACATGAGACAAGTGTAAGCCTGAGCCAAAACAAATTCCAACATGGGGAGGAAAGATAGGCACGAAATCTCCCCCTTAGCTGTAGAGTGATTGACAAATGTTAGCTGCTGGGAGAGGGATAGTCAGTTATCTCTAAATGTTTACCCCCTAGTAATTAACCACATTCCCTTGGAAGACTAAAGGTGAGAATATTTGGTCAGCACAAATTGGTCTTAATAAGCTTCTGAAAAAAAAAAGATGCAATGGTGAAAAGATTGGGAAATTTCAGAAGAGGATGTAGATCTGGGAGTATTTTGAGGATGGAGAATGAATGTGATATTAACACATTGCAATAAAAATTACAAATAAAACATTTTTGTAGCTAGAGTTTTCCTGCCTGGCCCACAGTCAGGACAAATCTCTGTCACCTGCCAGTCCTACAGCTGCTCAGACCCAACCAAGTAAACACAGAGACTTATATTGCTTACAAACTGTATGGCAGTGGCAGGCTTCTTGCTAACTGTTCTTTTATCTTAAATTAATCCATTTCTATAAATCTATATTTTGCCATTTGGCTCGTGGCTTACCTGCGTCTTCACATGCTGCTTGTCATGGCGGTGGCTGGCAACATCTCCCTCTGCCTTCCTGTTCTCTCAGTTCTCCTCTCTGTTAGTCCCACCTATACTTTCTGCCTGGCTACTGGCCAATCAGTGTTTTATTTATTGACCAATCAGAGCAACACATTTGACATACAGACCATCCCACAGCACTTTCTCTTTATTTATGTTTTTATTTTATTTTATTTTTTTTGTGGTGGTACTGTGTTCCCCAAAATATTGTGTACCTTAATAAACTTATCTGGGGTCAGAGAACAGAAAAGCCACTATATACTTAAGATAAGCAGTGATAGCACATGCCTTTAATTCTAGCATTCCAGAGGCAGAAATCCATGTGTTCAAGGATATAGACAGGCATCATGACTCATCACGCCTTTAATCCCAGAAAGCAAGCCTTGTAATCCCAGGGAGTGGTGGTAGAAAGCAGAAAGGTATATAAGGCATGAGGACCAGAAACTAGAAGCATTTGGCTGGTTAAGCATTTGGCTGGTTAAGCTTTCAGACTTCTAGCAGCAGTTCAGCTGAGACTCATTCTGGATGAGGACTCAGAGGCTTCTAGTCTGAGGAAACAAGATCAGCTGAGAAGTTGGCCAGGTGAGGTTAGATGTGGCTTGTTTTGTCTCTCTGATCTCCCAGCTTCACCCCAATAACTGGCCTCAGGTTTGATCTTATTAATAAGACCTCTAAGATTCATGCCTTTTTTAAAAAATTATTTAAATTATTCACTTTCTTTTTTTTTTTTTTAAGGAAGGTTTTAACTTTTACATATCTCCAAAGCCAGCTTGGTATATTTGGGAATTTGGGCATAGCTTCTCTTACTACTTCCTGCTGGAGGGGGCACTATATTTTATGGGGACACAAAGAAAATTTTAGGATTATGGAGTAGTCCGTGAGGGTGTATTGTCTGAGCCAGTTGCCTTGAATCCAATCTGGATGTTGGATTATCTGGGCCATGGTGTCATCAGAGACCTTTCAGGGGGTCTTGGCTGGTCAAATCTGATGTATCTTAATCTGTAACAAATCCATAGCCTCTGGCTTTCTGTGGAAACAAAAGCAGAGCCTCCTTTCCAAAGCAACATATCCTTACATCCAAATTTTGAAGTCAAGGTACCTTTAAAATATACATTTTGGTATAACTCAACAACTTTTGCACTCAAATGTTTTTCTTTAGTTACGAATATCAAAGAGAACATAATCTAGATTCTCTATGTGGTAGCCATCTTTACATGGCTTATTTTTTTTATATTACCTTGAGCCTATTGCTTTAAACTACAGCATTCTAAGACTGAAATGGTGCTGTGGCTGCTGGTTCTGCCCACTTCAGCTTCCTAACATGGCAGTGGTATGTTTTCTACCAGCTCTGGGAGCCATCAACTCTCAGAAATAGTGGGTCTATGCTTCTATCAAAGCATCTTGTAGCCCAGAAACCTCTTTTTTTTTTTTTTTTTTTTTTTTTTTTTTTTTTACTAGCAAAAGCTAAATCTACCACGGAGCTTAATATGCCACTTGCAGAGGCCTCCTTCCTGCCATTGTGTAGGTCGAGTGCACATGTCAGGAACCTGCCATAGTAGCTCAAACGGGCAGGCTGCCACTAACTTGAGAGAGACAGCTAGGAACTGTTTTTAGCTCCATTTTATAATCATTTTTTCTTTTCAAGTTTTAGGTAGAAACTCTTGCCAACATGTTGGGTGCCACATTTTAATATTTTTCATAAAATGTATATACTTTATAGCTTTGGACATCACGGTATTTCATAATTATTTTTTAGTCAGTAAAGACTTTGTAATTGTAGTATATATGTTGAACTCACAGGATATCCACAGGATTTATAACAAGATCTTTTATCAGGGAGTTGAGGTAGGAAGCAGCATCATTAACGGGTGGATGAGGGCAGAAGCCCAGCTGCTTGGGAGACCAAGCAGAAGGCTCAGAAAGTTCAAGATCTCCCAGGGCTACAGAGTGAGTTAGAGGCACAACTATTATAGTGTCCAATACCAGTTATGCCAGCATGCTGTCTAAATTAGTAGTGGTTTTAATAATATTATTCTAAAATTTTCAATATTGTTTTCTGGAACCAGAAATTCTAGTTTCATATTTTGTGAGACCTGGGCAACTTAACAAGGACCTATATCAAAATCAAATGTCAAAACAAAGTTCTGAGACTATTATTTTTCAGAGGTAGAGTGAACCCAGCATGCACACTGCTCTAAGCTCACTCAGAGAACATCCAAACAATAATGTAGTATGAGAAAATATGCAGTGTGATCAACCACAGAAGCATGACACCTTGTTATTATGAAATAGAAACAAAGTGAGAATGATCAGAATTCTTTAATTCCTTTTCCAGGCTTGCTAATACAGACACTTGCATATGGCTGCAGAGTTCTCCAGGAAAGATGACATCTCATGCTGTTTTGTACACTATGAGTGAAACTTATGTAGCTTCCATGGCTGGAGAGATGATGTAGAGTTCAAGAGCACATCACTTTCCCTGGACAGTACCTGAAATCAGTCCTCAGCTCCCACAGGCAGCACACAACCTTGTGTAGCTCCAGCTTCAGGGTTTCTGAAACCCTCTTTTGGCTTCCACAGGCACTGTACTTATGCACACATACCTCCACACAGACCTATACTTACACAAATAATTAAAAATAAATTCTTTAAAAATATGCCTTCTTTCTTTCCAGTCCAACAAATTTAGAGACAATAAACATAAAGGACTGAAGTTTTATGTAAAACTATACACTTATTTTAAGTAAAAGTAGTATATTGCTGTTAAAGGATATTTGCTTCAAAAGTAAACATAAGCAGTTGCTAGATGGGAAAATGCAGCATTGACTATTTGTTAATGACTAGTAGAAGTCACATTCAGTTTACATATGAATGGGAATCATCTATTGTGATACAAGTAACTGATACTGTAGGAGTTATACAGGATTCTGAATCACTGTTCGGGTTTTTTTTTATTTTTTATTTTATTTTATTTTGGTGTTGCTGTTCTTTGAGAACTTCTCACAATATGTTCTGATCATATTGGACTCCTCACAGTGGTTTGAAGAGCTTCACCCCTCCTAACACTGTGCACTTTTAAATTTACTTAGTATTTCTTTAAGAGTTTTTGAATGAATGTTCTTGATGATATTCACCCTTTTACCAATTCTTCTTCTCATTCCTCTTCCCTACACACCTAACACTATGTTATTCTTTTTGAAAGCCATAAATGTCAATTTATATTGTCCAAATATTCTCCTGTGTATGAACTTCCATTCCAGCATGGTCCATTTACCATCTCCATCATGCACATTTGTCTGTTTCTCTAGGAAAATACTCAAATTGTATGAAAAAACCCACTCATACCCAAGAATCAGGACTGCCCCTCTCCAGGAAGAGGAACTGGATCTACACTAGTCACTCACTTATCCTGACTACTTGCCTGAGGAACACATTTCTTTGTTTCTTTGTTTCTCTCTCTCTCTCTCTCTCCCTTCCTTCCTTCCTTCCTTTATTTATTTATTTATTGTTTTTCCAGGCAGGGTTTCTTTGTGTAACTTTGCACCTGTCCTGGAACTCACTTTGTAGAACAGGCTCGCCTCAAATTCACAGAGATCTGCCTGCCTCTGCCTCCCAAGTGCTGGGATTAAAGCTTGTGCCACCACCACCCAGTGAGGAACACATTTCTTACATATTGATTTAATATACCACTTCCAGCATCCCATTTTTGGGTAGGGAAACATAATAGCTAAACTAATATCATTTATTTTCTAGGGGTTCCTATGGAAAAAGTCCAGAGAACTAACAGATTTCTAGAATAAGAAGTTGAAAGAAATGTCTAATGAAACAGAAGATATTCTTAATCTATTCAGTAAAGGATTATTATAATTTTGAGTTTTAGAAGATGTGATTCCTCACATTTGGGGAAAGCATAAAGTAAACAAGGAGATTTATGGGGCCAAATGTAGGTCACAGGTTTTGCCTCACCTGCCTGGTACATCAACTGACAACTGGAAAAACCAGGCACAATAATATAAGGAAATTGTCATGGTAAATTCAACACTTTTAGGAAAGTCATTATTGGTGACTTTTCCGTGATCCCTGCATTGTGAGTAGAGTCCATCAATCTTTGTTCACATACTAGATTCATTCTTGTTATGAACAATGAGTAAATTTTATTATATTTCTCTTGTACTCTTTTTCAGAGACAACGACTACACAAATTCAAACTCATTCTTTTATTTTCTCACTTCCTGTGTGTTAAGTAAAATTGAAATTTGATTTTGAATATCATTTTATTTCTCACTCATTTAATATATCTTATTTGTTGTGACTCTGTCAATTTTACTCTAAGTTTACCAGCATGCAATTTAAGATTTTCAAAATCATTGCACTTTCCTTCCATTAAAATACTTTTATAAAATACTTTCCCAGTAAACAGAATGATGATTCTTAACAATCATGATATTCTGGCATTCTTTCTTTAACAGGCATAAGAAAATAGTAACTGGTCTGCCCCATCTGGACAGGCTCTTCCTTGATTTTCTCAGGCAAGGTCCAAGCATCTGGTGCAGCATTTACAGTCAACTTTCCCATCTAAAAATGCATATCTAATATCAGTCCTATTCAACTTTAATTTCCCCCAGAACTCCCACAACACTCCCTCCTGAAGTCTTTCCAATCCCCAATATTCCATGTAACTTCTTTCATTTTACTTATGTTCTAGTATTCACTCTCCCTTCAAATATGCTCCCCTAACAGTCTCCTTTCTGTTTTCTGACTTACATTTGTTTTCCACTCTTGTTGTGCTTTGAATAAGAACATCTCCCAAATTATTATGTATTTGAGTATTTGTTATTCAATGGGTCATAGTGTTTGGGGAGGTTTAGAAGATTGTGGCCTTGTTGAAGGAAGTATCTCAGTAGAGTTAGCTTTGAGAGTGGAAAGATTTGAAACACACACACACACACACACACACACACACACACACACACACACACACACACACACACAATCTCTGCTTCATGCCAGCAGTACACAAAGTGAGTGTTTAGCTGCCTGCTTCTGCCACCATGCCTGCTGCCTGCTCTCATGCTCTCTCTCTGCCATTATGGATACTAGCCCTCTGGAAACATACCCAAAACAAACTCATTTTCTTCTGTAAGTTGCCTTGGTCATGGTATTTTTTTTTCAGACAACAACAAAAATGTAACAAACATAAGGTAAACAAACCAAACAAAATACATGAATTTAGAAACAGAAGATGAGAAAGAACATGCTGCATTTATGCATTTCGACATTTATAGGAAGCACAAATACAAATTCCTAAATATAAACTGTCTCTATTGTGGGCAACAAGTGAATAATTTTCTGTATTATAGTACTACACTTTTCCATTTTCTATTATAATATTGTTGCTTTCCCACACATGTAAAACTTTCCATTTTTAAAACTCATTACTAAAATATGTCCTTATGTTTTTGATCATTTCTTCAGCTTCTTAACTTTGTTACCAACTACAACATGAAATTTTCCAGATTTTAATTTTCTCCCTAGGATACATTGGGATAAGTTTCCCTAAAAAATATTAAAATCATACAATTTCTCCATAGTACAGTTCACTTCGTTTGAACATTTTCTTTTAGTATTATTTTCTCTTTTATTTCCTGAAGTCAACATAATTTTAGCCTTTCCAAAATGTACTTTAGAGGCTAAAAGATTGCTCAATAGGTAAAACAGATGTCCCCCATAACTTGCTCGATGTAGTGGCAAGCATATACAATCCACCCCCTCTTTGGTGAGGAAGGAACTGATACAGGAAAACTGCCTAAAAGCTATAGAGCCAGATCTCCTGTAGTACACAGTATCACTGACACCACAGTCAAAAGTTGTACTCAGACCACCACATGTGCATACCACATGTGTGTATGTACACACACATACACACACAGATGAGACAGAGAGATAGTGTTGTGGAATGGTCTGTATGTCAAATCTGTTTCTCTGATTGGTCAATGAATAAAACACTGATTGGCCAGTGGCCACACAGAAAGTATAGGCGGGAATAACAGAGAGGAGAATTGAGAGAACAAGAAGGTGGGAGGAGACACTGCCAGCTGCGGCCATGACAAGCAGTATGTGAAGATGCTGGTATGCCACGAGCCATGTGGCAAGGTATGGATTTATAGAAATGGATTAATTTAAAATGTAAGAACTGGATAGCTAGAAGCCTGAGCCATTAGGCCAAACGGTTTAAACAATATAAGTCTGTATGTGTTTACTCTGTCGGATCAAAGTGGCTGTGTGACTGGCCGGTGAGAGAGCTTTGTCCTGACTGTGGACCAGGCAGGACTGGAGAAAACTCCAGCTACAAGACAGAGAGACAGAGAGAAAACAAGGAGACTGAGGAAGAAAACAGAGAGACAGAGACAGAGAAAGATCTTACTGAATCCATTTCTTGCTTTTTGTGTGTACATGTGTTTTGAGCTGACCACTTCAGACTGGATAACTGACCAGGGAACTCATCCTGGAGAAAACCTATTCTCCTTCTCTCAGCAACCTTTGGTTACCCACAGCTAGTAATCAAGGAGTTGGACCTTGTAAATTTCTCCCTATTTACATTATTGCATCACCTGACATTATTATTCAGATCATATTTCAGTCATCAAATTGTTGAGACTTCACCAGTGCATCCTCATTGTCATTTCTATAAAATGATAAGTAGTAACATATGTCCTGGTCCTTTGGTTGTTACAATCTTTCTGTCCCCTTTCAGGTACGTTACCTACCCTTGGGTGTAGCAATTTTGTTGTGGACATATCAGTTGGGGCTTGCCGTGCCATCATCATTGGAACTCTGCATTTGGACCAGCTGTGGAGCTCTGTAATCAACTCCATCTTTTGCAAAATGAAGCTTCTTTGAAGAAGGTTTGAAAGCTAGACGTATCTGTGGGTATAAAGATAAGTATTAGAATACATCTAGAAATTATACTAGTTTAGGAAAACGACAGTCGTAGGTTTTCCTCTAGAGTCTATGGCCACTTCAGCCACAGATAGCTGGCTAGACCTACAGGAACAGGCATGGACATGCATGGATTTCCTCCTATCGACAGGGCTTTAGTCCACTTAGACAGCTGCTGGTTAACTATAAGACAAAAGTGCTACTCTTACACCACTGGATTGATATTGCTGAGGTGATCACCGCTGTACATTGCCTGCTTTTACAGCTGGATGGGGCTTTTAATTGCTTTTCTCCTTTGGCAGCTTCGGCAGCCCCTCCAGATACTATGAAAGCTAGTCCTGAGGGAATAGGCTTCGGAATCAGTTCCAGCTCAGTTCTTCAATGTTCTGTGACTAAAGTGTGTGGCATCTTCAGTAATAGGGTTTTACCTTGGAATTCAGGGGGCAATCAAGGACAATGTCAATAGCCTGTAATGTTTTGGAAGACTCTTGGAATTCTCTGTCAAACACATAAAGATAAATTTCCCATTTGGGGCACTGGCCTTTTTGTTAGGTAAACTGTGACCCTTAGGGGGAGCATTATCATCCATGCTTTATAACTTGGGTTATATACACAAAACTAAATGTTCATAGCTAGGATCCATAAAAAAGAAAAAAAAGGAACTAAATCATTCCATTTCATTAAGGAAAGCAAGTCAGATTTTATCTAAGGACTAAGGAAAGAAATTCTAATTGTTTTAGATTTAACTGTTATATAAACAAACATGCAATTAGAATATTACTAAACAAATGTGATTGTAATTAATGTAGCACACCTGCAAAGTGGTTACATAAATCAGTCTGAAGTAAATGCCCTAGATATTTACATCAACCATTAGCATAAAATCAAATATTTAACAAAATAATAAATTCCCTGTTTTGTTTGCAGAAAAACAATTAATCCTTTGAGTATTTATGTCCCTCAGCAGTTATTGCTGTCATAAACTTGGGCAGCTCCTCTAAATTAATAATGACTTCACTCTTTTTCATATATAATATGAAGTGCTCATCAGCTATTAAGAAAAATTGTTAACATTTATGGAAACATAAGATGCACAACTTACTTTATTTTTAACATTTCACAAGAAGGGAAAATGTTTTGAGATGATGGAAAAAAATAGTCGGACTCACAGATCTTGTGTAGTTTCAAAGAAGTGTACAGAATACCCATGATTTATGTCTATTATTATCCCCAAATGATATTTCCTGATATAAAAAAGCAAGAAAATCCCTCACTAAGCGGTGACCTATTTTTATCATTTCTCCCATTCCTCTGTTACTAAGCAACAGAAAGAGCCCAGAAAAAAAGATTTGTAACACTTTTACATATATCATAGACAATAATATACGCCAAATGTGCTTTATATATCAAGTAAAAATAATGTTTTTGTGCTTCTGTTTTGCAGGGTTTACAGATCTGTCACAACAGGATATACCAAAGTTTTCCATCACTATATATTTTATAGACATTTTTATCTCAGGAGGTATTTGTTCATGTAGGATCTAAAAGATTCAATTATTGAAGCTTTTTAAACTAAACCTGTATCATGACAACTTGAATTGACCACCCAGGATCTAAAATCCTTCTACAGCTTTCCTGATATCAGCTTAAGCCAGCTTTTGCTGTTTACCTGGCATACTTTTTCGTCTATTTTATATGATTTATATCATTTTGTTCCGTTTAAACGAACAATCAACATATATTGCAATCTCTATATTCATCATTGTATTAAATTTTAGAGAAAATTATATCCATTACATAAATTTATACTAAATTTGGGGCAAGACATTTTTATATTCTACTATCCTCTCCTACAATCCAGGGTCATCTGCCACTTGTCATATATACATGACTTCTTAATACCTCTTTTTGATAGTGGAAGACTTCATCAGCTCATTTTTGCCAATAGACAGCTCATCCAGAAAAAAAAAAAATCTAAACAGAGAAATGCTGAGATTAATTGAAGTTACAAACCAAATGGAACTAACAGATATGTATAGAACATGTTAATGAAACAAAATGAATAGGCCTTCTTCTCAGTACCTCAAGGAACTTTATCCAAAATTGACCACACATATGGACACAAAGCAAATCTAAACATAATACACAAAAATCAAAATAACACCCTGTATCACATCCGACAACTACAGATTAAAGCCATATATCAGAGACAACAAAAAGCTTTCAAGCTTATGGAAACGGAACAACTCTCTACTGAATGAAATAAAAATGGGTAAAGACATAAATTAAGAAAGAAATCAAAGACATTCTAGAACTGAATGAAAATGAAGAGTCAACATATTCAGACTTATGGGACACAATGAATACAGTTCTAAAAGGCAAGTTCATAGCACTAACTAACTACATTTAAAAAAAAAAGAAGAAAAAAATAGAGAGATCTCATACTAACAAATTAATGGTGTACCGGAAAGCTCTAGAACAAAAAGAAAAAAAAAACTAACACCAAAAAGGAATAGACTGACAACAAAACCATGCAAAGAATTAATGAAACAAAGAGTTAGTGCTTTGAGAAAATCAATAAGATCAACAAACCTTTATCCAATTTAACTAAAAGGCAGACAAAGGATATGCAAACTAACAACTAGAAATGAAAAGAGAAGCATAACAACAGACACTGAGGAAATGCAGACAACCATAAGGACGTACTTTAAAAACCTGTACTGCACCAAATTGGGAAATCTAACAGAAATGGATAATTTTCTTGATCTATATCACATACCAAAGTTAAAGCAAGATCAGTTAAGCAACCTAAATAGACATATAAGATCTAGTGAAAGAGAAGTAGTCATTAAGTCAAAAACAAACAAACAAAAACAAAAGCAAAAAAAAATGCCCAGGGTCAGATGGTTTTATCACAGAATTCTAACAAACGTCTATAGAAGAGTTATTTCCAATACTCCTCAATTATTACACCAGGTAAAACAGAAGGAACATTGCCTAATTCATTTTATGATGCCAAGGTTACCATGACACCTAAACCACACAAATATCCAAAAATTTAAAGAGAATTACAGACCAATATGTCTTATGTCCTCCATGATCAAGTAGGCTTCATTCTAGAGATGCAGGGATGGTTCAGTATATGTAAACTGATAAATGTATCCACCATATAAACAAACAGAAAGACAAAAATAATACATGGTCATCTCATTAGATGCAAAGAGGCCTCTGACCTAATCCAACACTCCTTCAGTATAAAAGCCCAAGAGAGATTAGGGATAAAAGGAACATGTCTCAACATAATAAAGTCAGTTGATAACAAGGCTGTAGCCACAGGCAACATCAATTTAAATGAAGAGAAACTTAAGGCAATTCCCCTAAAGTCAGGAACATGACAATGTTGTCCACTATCTGTACCTACTCAATATAGTACTTACTGTATTAACTTGAAAAATAAGAGGACTGAAGTCTTTTTTATTTTGTATCCCCATCAAAGGAATACAAAGTAGAAAAGAAAAAGATGATGTGTTTTTATTTGCACATGATAGTATAACATATAAGTGATCCTAAAAACTATACCGGCAAACTCTTAAAGCTGATAAACATTTTCAGAAAAGTAGCTGGATACAAGATTAAAAAGTTGGTAGATCTCCTATGTCTAAATGACAAACGGTCTAATAAAGAAATAAAGGAAACAATACCTTTCACACTAGTCAGAAACAATATAAAATATATTGGGGTATCAAAAACTTCAAATAACTGAAGAAAGACATTTAAAAAAAGATACCAGGAGTTGGAAAGATCATCCATGTTTATGGATCAGTAGCATTGACAATAAAAAGAGTTATCCTACCAAACATAATCTACAGAATGGATCCAATCCCCACTAAAATTCCAACATAATTTTTCACAAATCTTGAAGGGACAATTTTAGGCTTCATATAGAAACACACACAGACACATAGCAATAAGAAAAAGCACACAAAACCCACTCAAGGATACCTAAAACAAACTTAAATAATAAAAGAACTGGTAGAGGTATCACCAACTTAGTTTTTAAGTTGTCCTACAAAGCCATAGTAATAGAAACAGCATGGTATTGGCACAAAATAGACATGTTGATCAGTGGAATAGAATTTAAGACCCTGACACAAATCCACCCATCTATGGACACTTGATATTCTTTTTATAAACAAGCCATAAATACACACTGAAAAAAAGCGTCATCAATAAATTGTACTAGAAACACTGGATGTCTGCATGTAGAAGAATGCAAACAGATCCATGCTTACTACCCAGTTCAAAACTCAACTCCAAATGGATCAAAGATCTCAACACAAAACCAGACACACTTTTCCTGATAGAAGAGAAAATTGGGACTTGTCATGAACTCATTGGCAAAGGGAATGACTTTCTGAATAGAATACCATTAGCATTATAACTAAACTCAACAATTAATAAATGAGACCTAATGAAATTTAGAAACTTTGGCATAGTAAAGGTATCATCATTTGGGCAAAGAGGAAGGCTACAGAATGGGAAAAGATTTTCCCAACTACACATTCGATAGTGCTAATATTAAAAATATAAGGAACTCAAGAAGATGTCAAGAAAAAAACCCAATTAAAATGTAGCACATATCTAAAAAAAATAATTCTTAGCAGAGGTAACTCAAATTGCTGAGAAGCACTTAAAGAAATGTTTAACACCCTTAACCATCAGGGAAATGCAAATAAAAACTATTTTTGAGATTTCATTTTACATGTGTCAAAATGGCTAATATAAACAAAACAAATGACAGCTCATGCTGGAGAGTATTGGAATCAGGAGAATATTCATCCACTGCTAGTGGGATTTCAAGCTTGGACAACCACCATGAAAATGAGTGTGGTGGTTCCTCAGGTGGATGGTAATCAAAGTATCTCATGATTTATTTATACCACTCTTGGTCATAATCACAAAGGATGCTGTGTCCTACCACACAGATACTTTCTCAATTATGTTCATTGTTGCCCTCTTCACAATAGCCCAAAACTGGAAACAACCTAGATGCCTCTCAACAGAAGAGTGGATAAGGAAAATGTGGTCCATTTACACAATAAAATATTGTTCAGCTGTTTAAAAAAATGACATCATGAAATTTGCAGGCAAGTAAATGGAACTAGATAAAAGTTATTCTGTGTGAGGCATCTAAGACCCATATACAGGCAAATTTGGTATGTGTTCAATCATACATGTATATTAGCTGTTAAGTCAGCTGATAAGTCAGTGTTAAGCCAGTCAAACTACAATCCCTCGAACTACAGAGGCAGGCATAGAGTAAGTGACTAAAGGGAAGAGATAGCTCTTGTTAGGAAAGGGAAAGTAAGCATAGAACAATGGATGAGTGGGGGAGCCTACAATTTGTGAGGAAGAGGGAATTGTGCAAAAAGAAAATCCTAACAGATTGTACTAGAAAACAAGATCCAATTTATTGCTGCATCCAAGAAACACACCTCACCATTAAAGGCAGAGTTCACCTTAGAGTGAAAGAATGGGAAAATATATTTCAAGAAATGGACCTAAAGCAATTAGATGTAATTATTTTAATAGTTGAAAAATTAGTTAAGACTACCAGAAGTGATAAATATGACAATAATACTCATTAAAAGAAACATCTACCAAGAGGATATTGCAATTCTAAACATTTGTGCACCAAATTTATGTGTACACAGTTGCATAAAAGAAACACCACTACAGCTAAAATCACACATTGTTTCTAGCACAGTGACAGTGAGTGGCTTCAAAATCTCACTCTTGTCGATGGGAAGGTCATGTAGACAAAAGCTGAAAAAGAAATGCTGGAGTTAAATAACCTTGTTAATGGTTATAACCGACATCTACAGAACATTCCACTCAAACACTGTAAAACAAACTCTCTCTTTAGCAGCTCATGTAACTTTCTCCATAACTGACCACAAGTCAGGACACAAAGCAAGTCTCACCAAATATAGAAAAACTGAAATTACACCCAGCATCTTATTTGACCACAAGGAATTAAAGCTGGATATCAACAACTATGAAATGGCAGAAAGTATATAAAATTGTAGAAGCTGAATGAACTTACTACTGGATGAAAATTGGGTCAAAGTTAGTGCTGTAGCACCAGTGTCCTCTAGACTCTCTCAGGATGTAACTGGTTGATAGTTTTGTCTTTGTGCCTAAGATGGAATTGTAGCTGAATGTAAATTGTTAGGCTCTATAGGAGGTTTTTGCAGGAGCTCTGCTTTGCTTGACAACAGTTTCGCCTTTGCCAAGTTTAGTCAGACTAGAAGTGCATTGAGGTACCACATTCTCACTGCTGACCACCATACATCATTAGATTTTTTTACTTGTTACTCTTTGCTCTTTACTCATTGGTGGCCTGCCACCCAATTCCCAAATAGCCACATGAAATCTCACTCTTATTTATGAATGCCTGGCCTTAGCTTGACTTGTTTCTAGACAACTTTTCTTAACTTAAATTATCCCATCTACCTTTTGCCTCTGGGATTTTATCTTTCTCTGTTTGTGTGTAGTTTTCTTTCCTTCTTATTTTGTGTCTTGTTGTGTGGCTGGGTTGCTGGCCCCTGGCATCCTCCTCTCTTCCTTTTTTGTCAGTTCTTCTTCTTTTCTTTTGCTCCTCTTATTTATTCTCTCTGCCTGGCAGCCCCTCTTATCCCTCTCCTGCCTAAATATTGGCTGTTCTGCTCTTTATCAGACCAATCAGGTGTTCCAGGCAGGCAAAGTAACACAGCTTCACAGAGTTGAACAAATGCAACATAAAAGAAGGCAATACATCTTTGCATCATTAAACAAATATTCCATGGCACAAGTGATTTTAACACATTGTCAACTAATATTCCATTAACAACCATATTTGGACAGTGGCCTCCAGAACTTTCTAGAAAGTTATAAACTTTCTTCTTCATAGAAGTGAACTAGTAGCTGAATGAAGTCAGGGCCAGCATCAACTAGGGCCTATTCATCAAGATCAATGTTCACAACCCCCTATTCACCTCAGTCAGAGATGCTACTGATAGACCCATAAAGTTTCAGCAATTCTCATACAGGATAAGCTTTAGGATGTAGAAAGGTGAGACATTAGGCTCCATAGTGCCTTGTTAACTTGAGAGATGGACTTCTGGATGCCTCAACCAAATCATGATTTGTGGAAAGGAAATGTGAGCTGGATTTCACTTGAATTAAATATATCTAGTCTGAAAGACATTGTTAAGAAAATGAAAAGACAAGCCATAAACAGATAATATATTTTCAAAATATGAATATCTGAAATATGGGTATATTCAAAATCAATAAGATCAATTAATTTTTAGCAGTATGAAAAGGATTTTATTAACAGTGTTAAAGTTGGCCAGACAGCAGTAGCACACACCTTTAATCCCGGCACTTGGGAGGCAAAGCCAGGTGGATCTCGTGAGTTCGAGGCCAGCCTGGTCTATAGAGTGAGATCCAGGACAGCACCAAAATAACACAGAGAAACCCTGTCTTGAAACAAAAATCAAGAACAAAAACAAAAATGTTAAAGGTATGCACAGACACTTAGCTAAAAGGACATTAAATGGCAAATGTGAACGTAAAAATATCCTCCACCCCATCAAATACATCAGGGAAAAGAAAACTGTTCAATAATGTTATGTCAATTCACAGCATTAAAATGGCTCAGAATACCTGGCAAGCATATATATGACTCAATAGGAATTCATGTTATTGCCAATGGGGTTGAAACATTTTTTAAAAGTATTTTGTGAAACAATTTGTCAATTTTCTTAAAACTAAGCATTGCATCATCTCATGTTTGAATAATCATATGCCTTAGTATTTACAAAAGTAGATAAAAATTTATGTTCAAACAGATACCTATGTATACACAATTATAGCAGTGTTAGTTGCAGCTACCAAAATGCAGATGCGATTAAGAAATTCTATAGGAAGAGAATGGATGCACAATTCCTGGTTAACAATTTAAGCAACAGAATACAATATAATCTAAAGTACGGATACTCTCTTGAGTTGCGAAACAACTCAGACCTGTCGAGTAAAATGAGAGTTGATTGGAGAATGGCCAGGTTTTCCAGGAGGCATCTTCACATTTCCAACCTGATGACTGCGGCTTAAAATGAATCTAGAGTTTGGTGCACACAACTTCCCGATTAAAAATGAACCACCAAGACACTTCATAGCTGATTCAAAGGTAAGAGTTAAGGGTGTAGTAAGAAATTGCATTAGCACAGTTCTGAGCTTTGGGCTACTCCGAATTGCCTTTAGATTATCACAAGACTGAAGCTGATAGTAGTAAATGTGATTATTCCTTCCTCGGTTGGCCCCAGATAGCGGATTTCAGTCTTGGCACTGAATGGTTCCCTCATCCTGAGCAGATCAGTTTCATGCCTACTTCCAGGAAAACTACAAGCAGCCCAGGACTTTGGCACTAGGTTTCTTGTTCTTTCCATGTATACCTACTTCTCAAGGCATATTATTCTACTTTCCCATCATTGAGTACTCTCTCATAATTTCCTGTGGTTTGGGATTTATTCTTTGTTTCCAAAGGTGCTCTATATGAAGTGCCATTAACTGTAAGCCACACTCATCTAGGGACCCATAAGATGGCATTTAAATTTTTTTTCTCTTCCAGATCTTCACTGAATTAGATTTTTATTGCTGTTTTGAAAAAGAATAGTAAAAATAGACATCCCTCTCTTGTTTCAGATCATAGAAGAAATTTATTGCTGCCATGAGGACTGGCCTTCAGCAGCTCAGGGATTGAGGGGGATCCACAGAGTTGTGGAATAATCACTCAACTTGACTTCTCTATCTGGGTAAGTAAAACTTAAATCTCTGGGGCCAGTGAAAAAGGGAAACACACACACACACACATGCACACGCACACGCACACGCACATGCACACGCACGCACACACATCTCCAACATGTCAGGATCTCATCTAGGGTGCTGATGAATGGCAAGCCTTCAGCAGGTCAGAGAAACTGAAGAGGAGATGTAAGAGCAGGTGAACTATTGGACAGACAAACAGACACATGAGGACTTTTCTGAGGGCCAAAGCTTAGTTCTTCATTTTATTATTCTTTATGTTGTGCGTTCTATCCTATTTCTTTTTTTTTTTTTTTTTTTTTTTTTTTTGGTTTTTCAAGACAGGGTTTCTCTGTGTTGCTTTGTGCCTTTCCTGGGACTCACTTGGTAGCCCAGGCTGGCCTTGAACTCACAGAGATCCACCTGCCTCTGCCTCCCGAGTGCTGGGATTAAAGGCGTGTGCCACCACCGCCCGGCCTACCCTATTTCTTTTTGTTCTGTTCTTCTTACCTGATGTTTCTCTTCTGTCCCTCTTGATGCCTTACTTCTAGGTAACTTTATTTTTTCCTTATAGCTTAAAAAGCAGCGTGTTTTCCAAATACCTTACATGATCAAACATTTTACATATTACAGGTAAAAAACTAGTTGTGCCAAAGACCCATGTACATCCATACCCAAGCAACTTGCTATAGATTAAGAGAGTGTATCAAGAAAGATATTTTTCTCAGCCAATTCTTTTTGCTGGCAGACTGCATTTTGTAGTTTCAAAGGAAGAACAAATTATCTTATTTGTCTCAAAAGGTAATCTTATAAAAAAATTAAAGGAATCACAAATCTAAACATTTATATATGAGAAACAACCAGTCAACTCTATTGTAAATTCTCAGGGTGCATACCCACTCATCAACAGTTTTATATATATATATATATATATATATATATATATATATATATATATATATCAGGACGCTGAGGGCAGATATGGATACAAAGAATTAATCATCACCTTTGATCACCAACCCATCCTAGCAAGAAAGGTCTGCTAGCCAGAAGTAGCCAGGTTGTCATTGTTCTTGATTCTTGATATCAACGAGTCCCTCATTCAACCATGTGCCTTTCCAAACTTTAAATTGTTCCCAATGATTTTTCTACCTCAAAAGCCATTGTCAAACACATCTTAACTTATCCTGACTAACAATCTAAATGTCTAAATTCATTTTAAGGGTGGTGGATGAGTCATAAAACTGTTCCAGCAGCAATACTTGGAAAAAAATCCATCACTATTATTGTAAGTACCAGGAGCACTGCCCAGTGAGGGGTTCGAAACCCCCTGAGAGTTTTCATACAACACATCGATTATAAGGGATGTGTTGAGCATGAAAATAGCAATCAGAGCTATACTCAGTTAACTGCATGAGGTCTCAGGACATGTAGACCCTGGGCCTTTGCCTCCCCAATGCTGACTCAAGTGTGGCTTTGCCAACCAACCAGCTGGGTTCCATGAGTTTCTATGATGCCTGTTGGTTCCTTCACATGGCCCCTAAAAGAAATTGTTGCATATTTATCACATTCTTTATGATATTGACTACATACTAATGCTACATAGCCTTTATTGTGTCCAGTTTTCTATACTTTGATTGCTGATTATTTTAATAAGTAAGAAATAGTGAATTTGTCTGTATATGCTAAAATTACCATCAGCTTTTTATTTTATTTTGTTGATGTGGTATTGCAGTCACAGATTTCTATATATTGAACTATCCTTGTATTCCTGAAATAAATGCCACTTGATGGTGGAGATTAGTTTCTACTTCCCTGAAAATTCCCTCACCCTCCTTCTCTTTTCTTGATCTTTCTCTTTTTTCACCACTGAAATTCCCTCACTATTTTTCACATTCCTTCATATCATTTGTATTCTGATATTCCCTTTTCTAGGGATCCCTGCCCCTGTGGTACTCTTATCCTTTAATAGTTTGCATAGTTATCCAGATTGTGTACTCACATCTGATTGTATGATTTTAGAATTTGTTAAATATCAGCCACTTGTAACTACTAGTACTCATGTTTTGGTGTTTTATTATATTCCATTAGTCTACATGTCTGTTTTGTGCCATTACCATACTATTTGTTGTTAGGGATTGCTTTGGATATTTGGTATTTGTGTTGTTCCATATTAATTTTAGGACTTTTTTTTTTCCTATGAAGAATATTGTAGAGATATTGTTTGGGATTGTGTTGAATCTATAAATTTCTATTTGCAGGATGTTATTTATCACAGTAATAATTCTGACAATCCATTAGTATGATGGGGAGTATCTTTCTTTTTCTAATTGTTTTCTTCATTCTCTGTTTTGGGGATTTAATGTTTGTGTTGTAGAGGTCTTTTATCACTTTGGTTCAGTGTTTTTCTACATATTTTAATTCCATTGAGGCTACTGTGAATCAGAGTGCTTCTTTGATCTCTTCAGCTTTCTTTTGGTGTACAGAATGGCCATACGACTATTGAAATTTCCAGCATGTGTCTGTTTAGTTTATCTACCAGTCACCAAGGAATAAATAGTAATCTGAATACTTGTTTAATATAGTGTTTCCAGTAACAACTGTGCCTCTTCCAGTGAACATGTTTGTCTTTTGACTTGAGAGTTGAAGACATTAACATTAAATGTTATTATTGAACAATGAGTGTTTGCAATCATTTTGTTTTCTTGTGATTTGCATTCTTAGCAATATTTTATGTTCCAGTTATTATACTTTCTTTTGTTTTCTTTCTATCATGTTTTGGCTATGTTCTTTCTTTCTTCAATCCAAAGAATTGGTTCCAGTATTCTATGCAGTGTTGGTTTGGTAGGAATGGATTATTTTAGCCAGTTTTCAGAAAGTTTTTCTTTTTCATTCAGCTATAACAGAATGTCAAATATCTTTGTTATATATAGTAGCCTAGATTGGCATCTTGTGTTTTTTTTGTTTGTTTGTTTGTTTGTTTTTGGAGACTGGAATACATTGCTCCAGGCTCTTCAGACAGTCAAAGTTTCCAATCAGAAATCACTAGTTATTCTGATGGATTTTCTTCTATATGACATTTTCTTTTTGCCTGATGCTTTCAATATACTTTCTTTGTTCTGTATATTTAAAGTTATATTTGGCAGTGATGAGTTTGTTTTCTGACTTTGTTGATTTGGTGTTTTGTGTGTTTCTTATACTGGGATGGGTATGTCTGACCTATATTTGGAAAGTTTTATTCTATGATCTTGAAGGTCTAGTTTATGCTGTTGACCTGTGATTCTTTCCTTCATCAGTACCTGTAATTCAATGACTTATCTTGGAGTCCTCCAGAATCTGCATGTTCCTTTCTTGAGTGTGTTTTGGAGTTGTGTTTGCTTGTTTGTTTGTTTTCCACATTCATTGCTTGTGAGGTCTTATTCCTCCACGTATTTTAAAGTCCTGTTGTTATGGCATCTACTTGCTTCGTTCTACTTGTTTTCTATTCCTGAGTTTTTCTAGTTTTGTTGATTAAGCTCTCAATTCCATCTCATTTCACCTCAAGTTCTCTTCAATATTTCTCTTTATTTAATTCAGTTTTCAAATCTTGGATAGTTTTCATCATTCCATTCTGCCTTATGTTATGTTTACATGAACAGCCTTCAGGCATATGCTCATCCTTTTAAAGTTTTAATTGATCTGTTTGTTTGTGTAATCTTTAAACTCTTTGCATATTTGATAAATTTTATTGTTATCTTTTAAGTTCTGTGTCCTGTAGTTCATCTGGATAATTCTTGTTAGAGAACATTTCTAGAGTTCTAGCAGTTTTAAGAAAGCAGGGCTTACTCTCTTGATAGTATTGTTTTTGAGATGACATCTGGGTATGTGGATTTCTTTTATTGATTTTGTGTTTTATGTGCACACGGTAGGTAGGTTGGGTTACCGCAGGCCAGGCTGAGCCTGGAGCATAGATTTGGTCACAAGCAGCTGTGGAACAACTGGCTATTAAAATAGCCTGTTGGTATATGGTAGGCATGGGGAATATGAAAGAGAGAAAAGGTAGTTTAACTGTATCTCTGATTTGGGTAGATACACTAGAGGATACCTGCTAGGGTCTGTGATCTGGCACTTTCCTTTGGAAGAGAGATGGATTAAGGGGAGGTCAAGATCCTAGTAATATGCTACAGGGTGACCAGGGTTTGGATCACAGTAGTTTGACCACAGGAGTGACAGTGACAGGGATGGCATCCAGGTTCCCTGTATCTCTGCCAGTTGAATAGGCTACAGGGTCCCTGGCGAGGAGGCTTCTGTCACACTTACTTTTTCAGACAAAAATTCCTAACTATAATTAGAATTTCAAATACATCAGTGTGAAAAGTAAATGCTGGTAGATTGTCTCTGAAAACTGTGTATGATATTGGAAATTGCTTCATTTAACCTAACAAAGTTCTGGATGAATTAGGGAAGATTAAAATCAAAAGAACAAGAAAACTTGGTAGCTAAAGCTACTTGGCATGAAAATCTTTCTTCTGCTATTTACTGTAGCAAACATAAATGAGTTTTGGTGTTGATAGCATATACACAATTAACAGACTTCCTTCTGGATACAGATGCCTGCTTAATGAATTTGGAACTTGTACTGCCACAGGTGCAGAGAGTCTAGGCTTGCTTAATTGCTTGTTCTTGCAAAGTGCTGGTTCACTAACACCAATATGCTCTACTTGCTTCTGTCACTTAGGAAAATCATCCGGGCACAGTCTGATCATACCCATCTGTGCAAGTCTTGACAACAGGTTATAGCATATATTGGAGGCATTAAAATAGCCTGTTGGTTATGAAATGACAAGATTAATTAGTCAACTTTGAGATTCAGGATTTTAGAATTTATTCTATTTTTCATCCTATTAGTATCTCATATATGAAATTCATGCTAATAGCATTTTTATTTTTATTATTGGACTGTCATTTATTTTTATTTTGTGTATGTGTACCGGCATGTGTGTCATATGTGTGAAAGTACCCACAGAGGCCACAAGAGGGCCTTGGCTCCACTGGGGCTGCCTTTTAGGGATTGTGGAAAACCTGTCATGGGTACTGGGAACCAAACTTCAATTCTCTGGAAGAATAGCAAGAGCTCTGAATTGCTGGACTATTTCTGCAGCCTCTTGTTTTGTTTTGGAGATACTCTCTTTGTGGGTCTTCTAGGCTGGTCTGAGCTTCCATCAATAAGTTAGTCTAGATTTTACACCCAGTCTCTTGCATTGACTTTCTGAATGCTAGGTTTAAAAAACATGTCACATATCTGCCTTTAAAATAATATTGTTTAATTCAGTTTGTTTTCCGTCTTCTTGATTCAGTATTTTTTTTTTCATTTTTTGAGATGGGCTTTCTCTGTGTAGTTTTTGGTACCTGTCCTGGATCTTGCTCTGTAGACCAGGCTGGCCTTGAGGTCACAGAGATCTGCCTGGCTCTGCTTCTCAAGTGCTGGGATTAAAGTGTGTGCCACTGCCACCCAGCTCTTGATCTAGTAAATTTTATATTATTTCTATAAAGCATGCTTTCTAGATGACTCACTTATTCCATATTTTTCTAGTCTTAATAATAACCATTATGGGGGTAATCAGCAAGATGGCTCAGGGTGTAGAGCTCTTGCTATACAAGCCTAACAATCTGAGTTCAGTACCAAGAACCCACATAAAGGTACATAGAGAAAACTAGCCAGGGGCATTGAACCCTGACCTCCACACACCTCTGTGGCATATGAATACTACCAGTAAGAACACATCACACACATACACATACACACACACACACACACACACACACACACACACACACTAAAAATAAACATCTTTTGTTTAAAAATCATTATCAAATTTAAAAAATAGCAGAGAAGTTTAACATCTGGAGTTTTTATGTTTAAATATGAAACTGGGAACATGGTCTTCTGAAGTGGGAGTCCTGTTTCAGTAATCAAGACAAGTTGAGAAAGTAAAATTGATTAACAAAAGTACTGTGTCAGTTCTATGAGAAACTAAACATACATTGTTTACCACTCTAGTTGGAGGCATGAACCTGGGGGAATGGGGCCTAAAATTAGGTAGACTAAAGTCCCATGCAATAGCCAACTTTATTTAGAACATTAGATAATCTAGACTCTGAGGATTAACAGAAGTCACACAAGTAAGGTGTCCAAACACATGGATAAGCCACAAAAGGCAAAATGTTTTTCCACAGAGGCGCATGAACAATGAAGGTTGAAATAAACTCACTGCTCTCTGTTACACCTGGTAGGAACAAAAGCACATATTCCAAGAACAATTTATGTTCTGAAGAAACTCAGGTCACAAGACTCATGTCTTATTTTCTTAGAGTTTTCTCAGATTCACTCAGAAATTTCACAAATCTCCATTCTTGGCCTGTATTCTGACAATACATCATGATGTTTGATATATGTTTTTCATATTCATATATATGTATTCTATGTAATACAAATTATATTAAATATTATTTAATAAATAAATTAGCCTTAATTAAAATCTCATAAAACCATGTTTTAAAGCCTCAAAAATTAGATGTAAATTTGAAGTGTTGTTACTAACTGGGATTGCTATAAAGGAATACCTTTTTCTCATTGAAGAATTTTTTTTATTTAGGACAAAGAAATGTACCTTAGCCACAGATACAGCTGACTAAATATGCTGTTATAAAAATTTTGAAACCTAAAGACACAATGTTTTGCTTCATCTAAATTTAATTATTTATATAATAATGCAAAAAAGCATAAATTTAATTACTTATATTTGGAACATATTTGACCATTTTTTAAATGTCCACAAGAAAAATAAGTAGACAAAAAATAGAATTTGGAAGATTTGTAGTACAGAATAGTTCTTAAGACAGGCATGGTAACACATACTTTTAAACCTGTCACTTGGGAGTCAGAGGCCAGCTTGGTCAACATGATGAGTTCTAGGATAGCCAGGGCTACATGGTGAGACATTGTCTCAAAATAACTGCCCAAACAAAGTACCAAACACCAACAGCAAACACTAAAGCGCAAAATTTGCAGGCAAATGGATAAAACCAGAAAATATCATCCTGAGTGAAGTAACCCAGACTCAGAAAGACAAACATGGTATGTACTCACTCATAAGTGGATACTAGATGCAAAGCAAAGGATAACTAGACTACAACACACAGGTCCTGAGAAGCTAGCTAACAAGGAGAATCTTCAGAAGATACCTTCTCTTCAGAGCAGACTTTGAAAATAAAATATTTTAAATTAGAAATTATAATTACAATTCAATTCATAAAGAAGTATCAAGGAATTCACTTTATTATAATGATAAAGATGTTATAATTTTTTAAAAATAAATACTGTTGCTGTGATAAGACAGCCTTGACCATAAATTAATAAAAAAAGGGAAGTATTTTGTGAACTTACTGCTTCAGATTAGAGTCCATGACCATCACAGCAGGGAGTTCAGAATCAGGCAAGGAGCTGAGACAATAGCTGGGTTCTCCTATCCAGGTAGAGAGATACTGGACATGGCTTAGGCTTTTGAAATCTCAAAGCCTGTTTCCAGTGATACAATACCTACAAAAAGCCTACACCTCCTTGTCCTTCTCATATAGTTCCACCAAGTACTCAAACATACGCTTATTTGTCTTCATACGACCATTCTGGTGAAAACATCTCCAATATTTAAATAAAAGTATCACAACTAGAACTTTAAGGCAAACAAGTTTAATGATTAATTTTAGAAAATATTGAATCTATGTGTGTATGTATCTAGGCATGTATGTGCACTCAGGTGCTATACTTGTGGAAGTCACAAAACAACTTATATTTTTATGTTTTTAAAATGAAACAGATGTCAGTTAAAATTAAAAAAATAGTTTGAAAGAATAAACTGAAAATATGCTTTTTTAAATGGATCTAAAATCATAAACAAATGTACATACACACAAGTACACATGCACATTTACATACACACATATGTGTTTACACATATTCCATGCACTGTGCACATATACAGAAATGACACTAATGTACAGATAAATATATATGCATGCACATGGATAAACACACAGACAAATAGAGTCATACATTCAGCCACACATACAAACATATATCACACACATACATCTAATCAATTTGTCCATTAATATTAACACTATCACATCACATGGCTAATTAATGTATTAATGTTAATGACTAGCTTGACTGAATTAATAACATCCTAAGAATTTTAATCTCAGAAATCTAACCACAAAACTTGCAAAGTGAAGGACCTGCAAAGTGGCTAAGAACAGAAAGACACTTGCTGACAAGCCTGATGACCTAAATGTGATTCCTAGGACCCCCGTGATGAAGGGAAAGAAATCTATTTATTGCTTGGTTATTTTGTATATGTATCAAATATATTTAGATCATCACCAGCCCACACCCTAAATTCTTACCTGATGCCAGCTCCCATCACTTCCCAGTTCCATCTCTTCTCTACTCCGGAATTTGACACTGGAACTTAAATATGCTTAGTGTTTTTAGTTCAATGAAATCACAAAGTTTAAGGTAAACCTGGTACTTTATCTGGCAATTGAAAGTTCTACCCTTTGCAGCTGTGTCCTATGAGGTGCTTGGCTTCTCCCCCATATTTTCTGTCATTTCAGTAACAAAAGTGCCTAATATACTTAAGAGTCGAATCTGCCAATGAACGAAAAGCAAAGCCTGTCCTGAGAAAGTTCTTATAGAGGTGGCCTTGTGTTAATCCTCAAAGTTAGAGATTCATTCCTAGCTAAGCCTCATTTGGAATTGGTTATTTAAGTGACACATGTGGAAACATTGTCTTTTTAAATATGTTCTGTGTCAGATTCTTTGCATAAGGGTGATATAGGTTAATTAATGATTTCCTTCTTTAATTAAAATTACAGCATATGTGTATTCGATGTGTTTGCCATGAGTTTCTGTTACATATCTCATAATGTTTACAAGAACATTATATTAATGTTCTTCTTAATCCTTAGAGTGGAACTGCCAATCAATCATAAAATTTTAAATTTTAAATTCCCTGGAAGAGAAACCTTTTCTAAGAGGAGGAAAATTAAATAAACTGTAGAAACTAATTATAGCATGCGTTTTTCAACATGTGCTACTTCTCGCATTGCAGAGCAAACTTTGCAAGGGCAACTTCATTTTACAAACACAGCATAGTTAATCACAAAAAGTCTTGAAATTATCCAACTTCTTCCTAGTCTAAGTTTACCTCTTCTTCCCAGGTATCTTTGAAGCCAAAGGGTTGAACGCACAAACTTTCTTTGGAAAACTCTGAAGAGCTATTTCACTTCCAACAGTGCCCTGATGGGGTAAGTGGAATCTTTCATTGGATTTGCAATTTTTCTTTTTGCTTAATTTTAGCTACTAGTTGTATATGCTTTTTATAATGATTCCAAAAAGAAAGATTTAAAAAAAAAGCCATGCCAAATATTTGATGTTAGGAGCAGTTGAGCTCCAGTAAGATTGACTTCTCAACTAGAGAAGTCCACCTTACTAGACCATGGTACTTACTGAATAAAAGATGGCATACAAAATGGTACGACTTAAACTGATACTCTTAGAGACCTTGAATTTCTAGACTTTCTTGAGTATTTATGAGGTTGTAGTAATAGCTTTTAATTTTAGTTTTTAAGTATTTAGTCATCTTTTAATTTGATTACTAATTCTTCTTCTTGATGCATATGTGTGCAGGTGTGTGTATCCATATGTGCACTTCTGGATTCTTTTTTTAGTTTCTTTGTCCTGTTGATATCAGGCAATGATATCAGAGTATCCTGACATGAAGGCAATGAGAGAGAGTTAAGCCTTGGTTGCAGAAAGATCCTGAAACATAGTAAATGCCAGATCTTCTGAGTATCTACTAAGGAGAACTGAATGCATGAAGTAGAAGCAGTTCAAGTCAGAGATGGTTGTTTCAGGCATCAAAGTTCTCAGGGAGGGGGCGTCTAAATCCTCTGGCATCAGACATAAAGTTACAAGACTTCTCTTTTTTCTTGCTGGATTTTGTTTTTGCCTTGGTTCAATATTTCCTCACTATGCCCCATCCCTCTTTTTTAGAATGATAATGTATATTCTTTTTAATTATATACTGAAAGTCGGTAATTAGTCTTAGATTTTACTGGGTTTATATTTAAGAGATTACCTTGAATTTTAGAAGAGACTTTAGTTTGGGGTTTTAAAGTGTTTAAACTGAGAAAGACTATGGGAGCTTTTGAAATGAGACTAAATTCATCTTGAGTTATAATATGTTAAAGAGTCTATGAGAGCCAGGAATAAAATGTGACAGTTTGGATGAGAACAATTCCGATGAGATCAGATATTTGAATATTTAGTTCCCAGTTAGTGGCACTGTTTGGGAAGACTTAGGGGGTGTGGCTTTGATGGTGGATGTATGTCACTAAGGTAAGCTTTGAGACTTAAAATTTCCGAGCCACCTCCAGTTAACAGTTTCACCTTTGTGCTTGTGGTCTTGATGTGTGACCTCAGCTTCCTGCTCCTTTTGCAGTGCCTGTCACTTTTTGCCATGCTTCTCTGCCATGATGGACTCTAATCCTCTAATCTTTTTGGAACTTTAATAAACTTTTCTATAACTTACTTTGGTCATAATGTTATATCACAACAAAAAACACAGTATAGCAGATTTATATTGCACTATAGATTTTAGGAATTATTAACAGTCTTATTTGATCTGGTGCTCATAAAGAGGACAGTACTAATAAAAGCTTCTGAGAAACTAGCACTAGCTAGGACTTTCAGTTGTCCACTGATGGAGAAGCATGGGAGGCACCTCGGCATCCACTGCCAGTATTGACTTCTTCCTTCATTGACATCCACATCCCATGAGGCTTTCTTCCACTTACTCTGGACAATACTTTGGATGGAATAAGCTGTAAACCTTGGTATCCTTAAGTCTTCAGAACAGAAGAGTCCTTACATGCAACTCCAGCCCAAGAAAGATGTAACAATCAGGATTCAACCTATGATGCTAAAAAAGTGCCCCGTGGTATATAAACTATAGAAAGGCATCTTAAAGCCTTGAGGAGCCAACATCTACTCTACTATGCCTAAGATAGGAAACAGTGTCAAAAGATATACTGAGTTTTTCTGTTTTAGGTTTGAAACTGCCTTAAAATGGCATATGTCTTTCAGCTTGCTGATTTCTTCCTTATGGAAAGTGAATCATATCTGTTTACCACTATATTTTGGAAGCATGGACCTTGTTGATTTCCCTGGATTACAACTACAGAAAAATTTTTCTGTGGGTGACCCTGCCTTGATTTTCATTCAGTTGATTCAAAGGAAACTCTGAATGTTGGGTGTATTAGTTGATGTTACTTTAAGTTACATTTTAATCTAATGAGATGGAGTGAGTGGATTTTGCATGTAAGAACAAAGGTCAGGGCACTAAGGTTGAATGGGACCATTGAAGTTTTTATCTTGAAAACTCAAGACAATGTGCAACATCAGAGTGGGGTTAAGTCTTTATTAGAAATTATAAGGTCACAATAGAGCCAACCCTGTTGGTGGAGGTGTGAGTGATCCAGACTTAAAGTAGTGAACAAGGGAGAGCTGTCCCCATAACTCATCTGCCTTGAGGCGGCATGGACTGGAGAGAGTTGTTCCCCTATCCCTCATCAATGCCTGGGGCAGGTGGGAGAGATGGCTCTGTGGTCATAAGAGTGGGAGAGTTGTACTTGATCCCCATTATCTGTAATACTTGGGAAAGCAGACACTGCACCTTGCCAGGGGCATCACAATAGAGCCATCCTTGTTGGAGCAGATGTGGGTGAGCCAGCCCCAAAGTAGTGAGTGCAGGAGACCTAGCCTCACCCCTCATCTGCCAGATAGAGGCATGGACTGGAGAGAGATGCTCTTCTCCCCTCCTCCATCAATGCTGAGGCAAACAGGAGAGCTGACCCTCTGGTTATAACAGCAGGAGAGTTGTCCCTGTCCCCCAACAGGCTGGAACATTTGGGAGAGCAGGGCCTGCACCCTGTAACAGAATGGAGCCAAACCTGTTGGCACAGGTATGGGAAAGCCAAGCACCACATAGTGAACAAGGCAGAGCTGTTCCCATCACCCATCAATCCTGTGATGGCATGGGTGGGGGAGAGTTGCCCCCCTTCCCATTACCCCCTGCCTATCAATGCCTGAGGCAGGTTTGAGAACTGGCCCTGAGTTCACAAGAGCGAGGGAGCCCCCCAACAGCTGCAAACACTTGAGAGAACAGGTCCTGCAGCTCACCTGAGTAACACAATAGGGCCAACCTTGTTGGCCCCGATGTTTTAAATATGGAAGAGCTGTCCCCATTACTTGTCTGTCATGTGGTGGTATAGAAGGGTGACAGATGCCACCCCTTACCCCTTACCACCTACAGCAGATGAGAGAACTGACCCTTCCCTTTACCAGCTGCAGCAATCAAGAAACTGTCCCTGCCCCTCACCTAGGCAGCTCTGAAGAGCTGCCTGGGGTTTGGAGGTGAGGGTGACCCAGCCCTGATGTTCTGAGCAAAGGAGAGCTGTCCCTACTACTCATCTGGCATGTGTTAGCATGAACTGAGGAGAGATGCCCTCCCCCCTACTACCTCCCACCCATCAACACCTGAGACAAGTGGAGGAGCTGGCCATAAGAGTGGGAGGGCTGTCCTTTCACCTCATCAGCTCCAGCACTCCGGAGAGTGGCTCCTATACCTTGCCTGGGCAACACAACTGAGCTGGTCCTAATCTAATAGTGTAGGTGGCGGAGAGCCAACCCTGAGGGTATGAAAGCAGGAGAACTGGCCTCACCCCTTCCTCATCGCTGCAAGAGGTGAATAAGCCTGGGCAATACTGGAGAGCACCCCTTGGTGGTGAGGGCAGGAGAGAACTGGCAGGTGAACCATCCTTACAGCTGCCCAGGCCCAGAACCATGGTTATGACTTGACCTGCCCCAATATCCCCACACCCATTATGATCTGCTGGAGCACATGAAATGGCCTGATCTGCAGATCATAGCACAGCGCAACAACAGGTTACCCAAGAAGAGTCCTGGTGAGGGCCCAAGTTTATGATATAGTAGAAACCAGAGACCTCTATCAGACCAATGACTCTTTTGCAATGAACACTTGCAAATAAAGATATATAGACAAAGGGATTTACTGCATACTCACTGTGTCACACTGCAGCTTCCATGACAAGATTTTTAATCCCCCCCCTTTCCCCTTTTCTCTCTTGAATTTTGTTTTATTTGGCAGGGGGTGCAAGGGCAGAGGGTGGATGTGAAGGGACAGAAATTGAATGAGATCAAGATATATGATGTTAAAGACACATGGAATAAATAAAAAGAAAGTTAAAAAATTGTAAGTCATGGAAGTTCATTGGAGACTGATGTATTAATGCCTTTATCATAGGAATAAAAAAATATCTAAGGAGTGTGTCCCTGACAAAAGGCAGTGTGTAGCCTTTCTGCCCACTCCCATATCTCCTCTAACCCATCTTTCTCTCTTGTGCCATGAAATGATGCATTAAGACATACCTTGAGAGACATGAGTCCCCGGCCTTGCTTTCCCCACCTTACAGCCCAGGAAGAAATAAAAGCTTTTCCATAAAAATTATTCAGTCTATCTAGGCATTCTTTTATATTAATATACAACAGAGTAAAATGTGGTCCCCAGGACATGCCTAGTATTAAGTCTGTAAGTACATGAAACATAAATATGCTTTCTAAAGAAATCCAGTTATAGACACTAAAACTTCCAGGAATAATTAATCTTGTATGGTTCTAATAGTGTGGTAATTTGTAACAATTCTTCTTCTGTCCCTCCAGCCAACTCCCAAAAAATGACTTGGAGACTTCTTATTAATTATGAGAGCTCAGCCTCGGTTTAGGCTTGTCCCATTTGCTCTTATAATTTAAATTAACTCATATTTTTATTAATATACATTCTACCACATGGCTTTTACCTCTCTCCCATTCTGTGTGTCTGACTTGTTCTACATCTCCATGGTGTCTTCTATGGTGCCTAGATTCATCTTCTACTCCCCCTCTCTCTCTGCTGGGAAGTCTTGCCTGTATCTTCTGCCTAGCTATTGACAATTCAGCTCTTTATTAAACCAACCAATGCAGTATATCTTCACGAAGTGTACAAATAATCAACAACAGTAATTAGCACATAAGAATAATATGACACCAGATGAAGTCAGGGATTCCTGCTCTACTATACTTCCAATAGCAGATGGGGAAGTGATGAGGGAAGAGAAAGAAATAGGATGGATCACAACCGGCTACAGGAAGGATGGGCCAAGAGCCTGATCTGTCTCTGCCAAAATTCTGACTAGACTAGTAACAAAAATGATGGAAGCATTAAAAAAATCTTATTTTTCTGACTATCAATAATCAAACTTTGATTTAAGAGTACATGACACAGATATGTTTTTTTATTTCAATTTTTTTTGTGTCCTGTAAATTTGTTCTTTTTCTTCCTCTGTTTTAGTTCGCTTAACTATAAAATAGGAAAATGAAAAAAGAAAATCTATCTTATACTTTTTATTTAAGAATGTTCTCCAATGTTAAAACCTCCATTCTATTAATATATAACTGATTTGATATCCATTTAGAACTAATTTAATGTGTGTAATTTAATTACTCTTATTATTTTTAAATTTTTGCATCTTCAAATTGTATGGGGAAGGTCAAGAGGTATATTGAAACAGATTAATAAGGATATGGAAGGTTTTGAAAGAGAGAGTTCAATAAAGGCACTGAGCCAGGTACCTGGGAAGTAAGGAGTTTATTAGAAATATTATTAATGCCATATACAGACAGACAGCATAGCAGGTATTGGAAGAGAATTCAGTACTCTAGCATATCCCTGCAGGCAAGGCTCTTTGATTCTTGGACAAGAGTCAGCTAAGGGGTGGGAAATATGATATGTGGCCATCAATACCCAGTCTTCAAACTTGCCCACCAGGTAAGAGTTTCTGGTACCAGGAAGTCAGCTACATGTAGTCAGTGACACACAATTTCTTAGTAGGATGCCTGTTAGTATCTCTTAAAGGGGAAGGGCTGCTACAAAATTGCATTTCTACAGTATCAAATGTGTTTTACAATCCTTTCAAAATGGTTTCTATATACTTCTTATAGAGTAGAACTTCTTGACTATCTATATTCAGGACCCGGTCCTTTAAGACAATGCAATCTTAAGACAAATGCAACCAAGAAGGGACCTAACCACAATTCAAAGGAGCTCCAGTCCCTGTTTTTTTTTTTTTTTTTTTTTTTTTTTTAGAAGCAATTGCTAAAGAATGTTTTTTCTCACCTTTCCAGGAATAATGGCAGGTTTATCTTTGTTACTCAGGAGTAAGGCAACTTTGAATGGGTCCCCATTTCTTTGCAAAGATTTTCTGAATTCCCACCCACAAAGCTGAAGCACCCATTCTTATGGAAATCATTTTCTTTGTTTCCTAGATTCTTCTTCCCCCAGACTTTTCCTTCAGTAGAGACTTGGTGTCCAGTCTGTGCTGAAATAGTCTGCTTGAAATACATCTTTACATTTGTCTGTATCCACCCTCCAAATCTCTCTCTCTCTCTCTCTCTTCTCTCTCTCTCTCTCTCTCTCTCTCTCTCTCTCTCTCTCTCTCTCTCTCTTCCCTTTCTTCCTCCTCTCCTTTGTCCATTCTTACGTAGAATTCTGCAGATTAAATATATCTTAAAATTACCTGTAAAACTATAAAAATTGAATTGAATTACATAAGTAAATAAATACTGATATTCTTTTCTTATCCCTGATGTATATCTGTATCTATATTTATACTGTCCTAATGTTTACAGATGCTGATTTAATATTTTTTCCATCACAGTTTCATATGGAGTCAGAAATATGTACCATGAAAATGAAGTGGAATATCTTCTCTGGGTTTAACCCTCCCTCCTTGTGTGTCCATTTTATATAAACTACAGATTGATCAACTGGAATTGAACAGTATCATTGGAGGTTTCACTAAAGACATGGCTGCTGTTATCGCACCATTCAGTAATGCTTCTCCTGAATGGTAAATGCCACACAAAAGCCAATCAGCAGCATTTACAGCACCAGATTATCAAGAATTTTCCAAAAAGCTCTTTTGAATTATAGAACAGCTTCTTTCCTAAAGCCCAGACATCTGCATCCACAGGAGGCTCATTGTTTCATTTGTGAATATCATAGTGTCACTCTGCTGTATAGAAAATTAATCACACAGGCTGATGCATAATCAAAGCTTGCAGAGAGCTGATCTGCTTTTGAATCTGTAGATCTGTAGTTACGGTCTTTGTGTGCAAACATTCGCAGATGTGCACATTCTTTCTATTAAAGACACCTGCAAAGGTTGTAGAAAAAAGTTTCAGAAAAACTTAAATCTATCCAAAACTTATTTCAGACCAGCTTGTGATTGGTCCTTGATGATTTTCATGGAAGTTTTCCTCCATAAAATATACTAGAATGTGAAGATGTCTTTAGGGATGGGAACAAGCATAGAAAGTGTGAAAGATGGCCTTTCTAAAAAATGCACTCTCATATTAACTTCTTTTATTTACTGACTTATTACAAACTATATGGAAAACAACATGTGAAAACACCCAATGTCCAGGTTGACTATGCTCTAAATGTGTTTTCTGTGTGCCTTTCTAGTAAATTCAACTAGGTAATGTAGGGTCATGAAAAATTCCTGTATCCTCTGTTTTGCCCTTTCCCTAGACTCATATGGTCAATACTTATATCTTTAGAGGGGCATTAATAAAAAAGTAAGGAAGATGCTTTAATCTCATTTCCTCAGTTCACCTATCACCTAACCCCAGTCCAGCTGTTGTTCTACTGGCCCACTGGAAATCCTTTACTTTGCTCTTGATTGCTGTGATTCTAAAGACAAGTCAGCTATCCCTAGCAAACTCCAATAAGGTCTGAGCACCTGAAGTTGCTCTGGCTACTTACAAACATAAACATAAAACAAACTCAAGAGCTCACAAAACACTGTTTAGATCTTTTTGTAAATAGAGCTGTAGCTCTGTCATATGGGAACAAAGCCATGTTGATACTTTCCCTTTAAAGAATCATTTAAGTACATCTATTTATTAAGTTGTGTGTGTTAGTTACTTTTCTACTGGTATGGCAAAGCACCATCACTAAGATAACTTATAAAAGAAAGTGTTTATTGGGATTAATAGATCAAGAGCATAAATCAATGATCATCATGGCAGGGAGTATGACAGCAGGCAGTCAGGCATGGCTCTGGAGTCGTAGCTGAGAGCTTACATCTGATCCACAGCGAGGAGGTAGAGAAAAAGAGAGATAACTGGTGATCATGTGAACTTTTGAAACCTCAGAGCCTATCCACAGTGATACACTTTCTCTAACAAGACCCTACTTATTTATGCTTTCCAAAGAATTCTATCAGTTTGTGACTACGTTATCAAAAGTATCAACTGTTGGGGCCATTCAAATCATCACACCATGTTTACCATGAACATTCCATGTCACGAATATGAGTGGAAAGCTTGGAGGAATAGGTTCTCTCCTTTTAACATTAGGGCCTAAGGAGGAGACTTGGGATAAGTACCCTTACATGTTGAGATGTCTTCCTGACCTGTGATTTTCTTTTAACTTGTAATTGTTTGGCACGCCTAAAGTAAAAAAAAAAAAAAAAAAAGGTTTCATTGGTGTCATTTTATTGAACCTTCTTTGTGTTCAAAAAATCCCAATACATTCCTTAATCACAAAACAACCTAAGAATAATAATGGTACATATCATTTTGAGTGTATGTTTTGTAATAAAATATGAATAAATATAGAAAGAAAGTGTTGGAATTTCAGCATTATTTGGTGAATACAAGTTATACTTAATCCCTCACCAGAGAAACCATAGAGGCCAAATGAAAAATGTAATTGATAATCCACTTAGAATAATGTTTTAATGCTAACAATTGTCAATCATATATAGAAGCTCTTACAATCTTCAAGTAATTTGAAAAATGTTAATATTAAAACTTCATACATATTCAGTAATATGATTCAATAAAATGATAATGTACATACAATAACAAATTTAAAATCTGCACTAAGATTTCTACCACTGCAAGTATAATACCCTCATAGCACTATAGCTACTTTTAACAAAAAATATATATTGACATAAAAAATATGTTCTTAAATATTTTTAATCTTTTCATCTACTAAGTGTCTGAATTTGTTAAGTTGCTGGGTTTTACTTACAGTTGACAATGTCTTTTAAGACACATGTGCTAGTAACCTTTCATCAAAGTGACAAAACATCTCAGTTAATCTGTTTCAAAGATGGACAATTGATTTTGGTTTATGTTCCTCAAAGTTTTCTTCTTTGGCTTTCACATCCACTGTTTCAGGGGAGTCAGATTGTAGTGGGGAGCATATAGTAGAGGAAACGTTTTCTTACTATTGTACATTCGGAAGCAATAAACATGGATGTGCAAGCATCTCCATGATAAGATTTACAATTCTTTGATTATATGTTCAGCAGTGATATAGCTAGGTGGATCATGGGACTTTTTTGTTTAATTTTTGGAGAAAACTGCATTGATTTGCATAATTGCTGAACTGGTTTGAACTCTCACCAACATGAATAAGAGACCCTATGATGGCTATTCTTAGTTGTCCACTTGACTCTACCTGGAATGAACTACAATCCAGACATGGAGGACATACCTGTGATCCACATCTTGTGGCTGGAAGACACATGCTTTTAATCCAGATCTTGAGACAGGAAGATTCACCTTTAATTTAGGCTACACATTCTGCTGGAAGCCTGTATATGGACAAGGAAGAAGGATGGTTTTGCTCTTTGCCTGCTTGACTTTGCCTTGCCAGAATATCCATTCATTCACTGGCAATGCAGTCTACTTCTATGGGAAGACCAGCTGAGACACCCAGTCTTGTGGGTCTGAACAACTATTAGATTCTTAGACTTCTAATTCATACTAGCCATTGTTGGACTGCAGCCTATAAGTTATTCCAATAAATCCTATATATAAATATGTATATGAAATATATATATATATATATATATATATATATATATATATATATATACAATGAATACACACACACATCTGTTCTTTTATTAGGTAATGCATTCCAACAGTATGATTATGGTTTCTGCAGTATTATTACACCCCCAAACATTTCTAAGATAGATTGTTTTGTGTCTAATCTGTGTTGTATCTGATAAAAGACTGTGAGTCTGGGTGCCTGCCATGATACTAAATGTATTAGATTGGCAGCTTGTACTATGCTAAAAGCAGAAAGAAATGAAAAGCATTTTTTTTTATAAGCTGCAAGTTTTGAGCTCCAGAATTCCAGGTAGTTATACCAATGAAAGTCTTTCAATACAGTTGTTTTCTTGGAAAAAGTAATGACAGATATCTGTGCCAATCCCTGCAACATTTGAAGAATTTTCCAGTAGTTCCACTGTTGAAAAAAATTCTTAATCAGACCTACTAAAAGAAATTATGCTGTTTATCTGAATTTTCACTGCACTGCTTTAATGGTATTTTAATTAAACAATTAGAATTTAACCTATTTACTGCATAAGACCAACAGTGATATTAAGAACAATTTTATCAGAACTTTAAAAAATGAAGTTGTTTTCTACCAGTAAGAACTTTTAAACTATCATTTAATGACATAAAGTCAGAGGCTAATTGATTATTTTGTGTTTATTTATTTTAATTGATTTTCATTTGTAATATGTATGCAAGTGTCTTCCTACTTCAGAGTTCATTCTCTTTTGTACAAATAGTTTTCTGTTTTAGAGAAACATTTTATATTGGACCATGTCTGTGTGAGCTGGAAGTAACCAGAGGTAGATTTATATCAGTGGTGGCATGAATAGGAAACATTGGAGCTATGTCAATAAAATGTCATCAACTCAGTCTGTTGCTAAAATTAGCATCCTCACTATTCTGTCCCTAACTAATTCAATAAGTTCAATTCAAATCATTAGATTTATTGGATCAGAAAACAAAGGCTGTTAAATATCAATGTTGCGGGATATTTGACTACATTATTTATTGGAAAACCCTACCTCTAGCTGTGGTATTGCCTAGCCATAGTACACACCCTTAATCCAAGAACTTTCTATTTATTATAAAAAGGATTAAATAAAATCAACCAAGCCGGGCGGTGGTGGCGCACGCCTTTAATCCCAGCACTCGGGAGGCAGAGCCAGGCGGATCTCTGTGAGTTCGAGGCCAGCCTGGGCTACCAAGTGAGCTCCAGGAAAGGCGCAAAGCTACGCAGAGAAACCCTGTCTCGAAAAACCAAAAAAAAAAAAAAAAAAAAAAAAAAAAAAAAAAAAAAAAATCAACCATAGAACAAGAGGTGAAACAAGCAACTAGTTGACAGGAAGTAGCCATAGAGAGTAATAAGGAGTCAGGAAGATGGATAGAGAGATGTACAGGAAGTAGTACAACGGGACCTTTCATTTGAGTTTCAAGTTTGTTGAACCGTTTTGTTTTGGGACACTGGTGAAGGAGGCAAGTCAGAGGGTGGCTTTCTCTGCTTTTCTGTTCTAGCAGGATTTTACTCTAGCATCTGGCTCCTGTGTTTTTAGAATGATAAGAGACTTTAGTTTAAAACAACATGTCAATGTAAAGAGTGATGGTTTTCTAATATTATTGGTGTATCAAATGTGTTAATTAGATCTTCTGGATTTAAAGTATAATCTAGAAATTTTTCATTTAAGAAAAAGAATTAAAGTCTAAAGTATGGTGTCCAATCATTTCACGAAAAACCTAATTTGATGGAAAGCATGGCAAATTAATTTTAGAGAAAGGTTCACTGAGAGTGATGTGAATATGGAAGATTTAAGATGATACGGTAAGTTAAAGGGATGTGGAAGGTTAAAGGGGACACAGAAGGTTGAAAGGGATATGGAAGGTGATTTTTTTTTTTTTACATATTGGTAGAAAAGATTCCATCTTGGTTTCAGAATCTCAAAAAACTGAGACAGAATCTCACTCTCGCATTCACTTCAGAACCTCCTGCCACTTTCAAGTGCTGGATTTACATGTGTGCAGCACTGTGACAGGCAAGGTTCACATCAGTTTCTGTTACTATATAACGACTTGGTAGGGAACGGGATCATTAATATATTTTATGCATTATAAATTAAGACCAGTATTTTCACATGTGATTGTAAAGATGTAATTGTCAGGGAAATCATGATAAACAAAATCCTCTGCTTGCCATTTTAGGTAGAAATCTTTGGGCTTTTAGACTATATCATCAACAAAAAGCCCAGCTTGGTAATCACCACTGAAAGTTACCTGACTTATAGATGACAGATAAAAAGTTAAAACAGTAACTTCTTGACTATGCAGTTTCCCTCCCTTAGTGCAGAAAATATGTACCTTTAAAGATTAAGTACAATAAGTAAAAGATCAAAATTAACATTTTCTTGGTGACATTTAAATAAATATTAAAATATGTGGATATAACATTGTTTAAGTTTCTTTAAATACCAAGACTAACGTTAGCACATTTTATTTTATTTTGGAAAGCTGGCTTTATATTTAGAATTACAATATTCTCTCCAGTGGATATATGGATGTATTAAGTGCTATAAAATTAAAGACTATTACTTTTACTTATTTTACATATCTTTCTAACTCTTCAAAACTCAATATATATGAGGTAACACTGAAGAATGAAATTATGAATGAATAACTATCAACTATTTTGGGTGGGATGATGTAGTGGGTAGCTATTCCAGCTTGGATCTGGAAGTTCCAACCCCTATTGAGACTCTGGCAACTGTCACGCCTACGAGGCAGGGCAAAGGGAGGCGTCTGGAGACCTGAAAGCTGGATGGGAAGCACTCTCTCTGTTCTTGGACCCTGGATGGTGGAGGTTGACTGAGTAGAGAGAGCGCTTCCCATCCAGCTCTCGGGTCTCCAGACGCCTCCCTTTGCCCCACCTCGTAGGCGTGACAGTTGCCAGAGTCTCAATGGGGGTTGGAACTTCCAGATCCAAGCTGGAATAGCTACCCACTACAGGATAACCTATAAGACACCATATGCTATCAAATAAATTCCCCAATACCATGAATGTGTTATCTCATTTTTGAGATAGTTGGCTAGTGATCTCACAGATTCCCGAAACATTCCTCACTATTACTAATGCTCTTGATTACTTCCTAGAAAATGATGGTAAACTCATATTGCTGAATATGCCAAGTACTTGACTGATAAAACATATGAAAATCAAGTAGGTCCTAATCTGAAAGCTTTATCTCTACTAGCTTACTTTCATGGTGCTGGAAGGTGCTATACAAACCACCAGAGGAGAAAATAAACATCAATTTCACCTAGCTGTGAATCCTATAAACTACAAAAATGACTGTCTGAGCAAGATATGCCCAAAGGTGATATAGTAACACAAATATTGTGGGAGCAAGCAGCTATTTACTGATTAGATTGCAGTCCCATTCCACAAGATTGAATCTATACTTGGCACCTTTACTGAGAACAATAACCTGTGACTAGATGGATTATAGGCCCTAGAGAAAAACCTGATACTACTGTTCTGCTAAATGTACACAGTATTTTTAAAAATAAGAAACTACTAATTATTTGCTGCTATACCTATAGATAATGTATCTCTTAACTCTCATCAGAGAAGCTTCTTTCTACTGAACAACATGTAGAAAATAAGGTATTCTGAGTTTCTCAGTCCTAAGAAAGATGTCTCTGCCACACTCCTCCTCTCAAAGCTCAGGGAACACTGTGAAAGAGGTGGTGGAAATGTTGTACGAACAAGGTGGTGGAGGATAACAAAGAAACACCGTTTTCTGGAGACAAGAGGGCATGTGAACTGACAATGGGTGTGACAGCATACAAAAGCCTGCAACAAGCTCAATCCAGACAAAACTGCAGCATGAATGATGAGAGTTGAACTATTATCGTGTGATAGCTGCTAGAATAAAAGCCAGTTTTCTTTTAGGATGTGATCTCTGGTAGGTTGAGCTTGTTTCAAGGAGCCCCACACTCAAGGGTATTTGGACAATACTAATTGGAATTGATGTGGTGAGACATGAAGTTGTGAAATTAGGAAAGTGGGGTTGGATACGGTAGGATCTTGGGAGGATGGATAAATATAAACAAAATACATGAAAATGAATTAAATACATTAAATTCAATACATTAAAATTAATAAAACTAAACACTTAGTATATGTGGAGCATTAGCTCAACTACATTTATGTTTGGTGCATTTTTTTAGTATATATAATTTTATTCTTCCACTACTTGGTTATATTGCATTTGAAGTATATGTCTATGTATAACTTGAGTTATTAAAAACCACCAATTTTCCTAAAGCAATAACAAGATTTAATTCAACATAGACATCAAATACAAACTGTTTTCTGTATAAACTGACTACATGACTGTTCCGTGGTATGGTTAAGGAAAGGGTTTTATTGTAAATATGAGAGAGAGAACAGTCAGAGGCATCTAGGAGAGTCCAGAGCAGAGTGAAAAGAGTAATAGGCTGAAGATGGCCAGCAGATTGGACACGACCATGAGAAAAGGAGGAACAAAAAAGAGAGGGAGAGGGAGAGGAGAATAGACTGAGGGAGAACACAGAAGAGCAGAGATAGGGGAGGAGGGAGGCAGAGTGGAGGAAGCTTGCGAGACGGGGTGAGGGACACAGAGGGCAGGGGGAGAGCCAACCTGGAAAGCATAGCTGATATTGCAGGGTTACAAGGAAAATGAGTAGTTGGTGGGGAGGGAGCACCATGAATTGGGGAAAGTTAGGGTAGAGGAGTAGGTGAGAAGAGGCAGAATGTTAGCATGGACTTTGAAATGTGCGTCGTGTACTTGTGATACTGAGGGACAATGGAGATCATGATTTGCTAGTAGACACCTCAGATAGCCATTTGTTCCTTCTGCTTTGTGGAATTTGGGAAAATGGAGTTTTCTTTGGAATTGACATTTTAGCTCACTGGTTTTCCTCAGACTATATTAGTATCAAATGGGATCTGACTGGGTTTGTTTAAAATGTGGGAGTTTATTACATGGGCAAAAAAAAATCACTGATTTGGGCAAAACATTTTATCATCAATTTTATTGTCAGATTGATCTCTCTCTCTCTCTCTCTCTCTCTCTCTCTCTCTCTCACACACACACACACACACATACACATACACACACACACATACAATTAGGATGGAAATTGAATGATATTTTAATACTGCAATAGAAATATAACTAATATACTGTCTGTGTTGAAAGGTTTTTATCAGTTTTAAGGTTTTTTTGGAATCTTTATATTTTTATGAAAAAAAATGAATGCTCTGCAAATAAGGATAATTTGCTTATTTCTTTTGTATTTTTGTCTCTTTTCCTATCAAATATATAAGTATATATATAGTATATATGTTATACATTATTATACTTTGAATGATGTAAAGGACAATGGATTTCCTCATCTTGTTACTGAAATTACTTGAAATACTCATGAAAACCACATAAACTTTGAATGCAAGTACCTACTGCCACAGATGCAATCCTCTTATCCTCCAGAATGGGGAAAGGTTTGGGTTTTGTATTTCTTCCAGGCTATTTCCTCTCCCACTGCTTATTATCTATTCTTTCTCTTCAATGTGCAATCAGATGATCTCAATTGGATTATTCTCCTATTAAATGCATGTTCTCAAACCTCTTCACTGCAAAAAGGATTGCCTTTAGTCCTTGCCAACTACACTGTGGCAATTCATTCTTTTCTCTCTGTCCTGATTGAAAGGTTTAAAATAAGTTGCCTTTAAAATTTATCCCCTGCTAATGTCTGTTTCTGACCATAACTGGTTTTAAAAAGCTGTTTGCTTCCTTATGTGGCTGTTTACAATCTCGTGACCTGTTATCCTCAGGGCATGCTGTCACCACCAAGCTGAGATTGAACAGGATACCTTTTTATATTTGAACATTTAAAACTGTGTTTCATTCAAAGCTGGGGTAACTTTTGCACAGGACTTACACTGTTGTTCATATTGTCACTTGGAGCTATCTAATGTGTGTGTGTGTGTGTGTGTGTGTGTGTGTGTGTGTGTGTGTGTGTAGATGTGTGTGTGTATGTGTGTGTGTGTGTGTGTGTGTGTGTGTGTGTATGTTACAGAAGCTGGTTATTGTTTAGTAGGAAAAGTTTGTCAATACTGTGAAGCCTTTCAGGGGGTCTTGGCTGGTCAAACCTGATGTATCTTAATCTGAAATAAATTCATAGCCTCTGGCTTTCTATAGAAACAAAAGCAGAGCCTCCTTTCAAAAGCAACATATCCTTAGATCCAAATTTTGAAGTCAAGGTACCTTTAAAATATACACATTGGCTTAACTCAGCAGCTTTTACTGTCAAATGTTTTTCTGTATCTAAGAATCCCAAAGCCAACACAATCCACATTCTCTGTGTGATATCCATCTTTACATGGCTTGTTTTTTATACTACCTTTAAAGTCTCCTTAAAGACTTTATTTTTAAAACCTATCTATTTCTTTATATAACTGTATATACTCCCTTTTCTCTCTTTTTCAAGCCTACATACATTTTTACACACATTGTAAAGCATTTAAAGTCTTGTTTCATCTGAATCTGTCTTATTGTGAATCTATTGTTTCAAACTGCAGCATTCTAAGAATGAAACTGTACTGTGGCTGCTGGCTCCACCCACTTCAGCTTCTCAGCATGGCGATGGTATAGTTTACAGCCAGCTCTGGGTCTGGAGCTTTGTGTACCATCAACTATCAGAAGCAGTTCTATCAAAGTAGCGTGTAGCCCAGAAACTTTTTTTTTTTGTACTAGCAAAGGCTAAATCCACCACACAGCTTAATGTACCACTTGTAGGCGCCTCATTCCTGCCATACTGCTGGTCAAAGGCACATGCCAGGATCCTGCCAGAGTAGCTCAAACCCACATGTTGTGGCATCTAGCTGCCCATATGAGACATGAAACAGGAACCTGGTTTTGGCTCTGTTTAGAATTGTTTATTAAATATTCTCAGGTTTAAGGTGGAAACTCAAGTCGTTGGGCACCATTTGTAGCTAGAGTTTTCCTGCCTGGCCCACAGTCAGGACAAATCTCTCTCACCCGCCAGTCCCACAGCTGCTCAGACCCAACCAAGTAAACACACAGAAACTTATATTGCTTACAAACTGTATGGCTGTGGCAGGCTTCATGCTAACTGTTCTTATATCTTAAATTAACCCATTTCTATTCATCTGTAAGTTGCCACGTGGCTCGTGGCTTACCGGTATCTTAACATCTTCTCATGGAGGAAGCTGGCAGCATCTCCTCTGCCCCAGCCTTCCTGTTCTCAGCCTTCTCCTCTCTCCTAGTCCCACCTATACTTCCTGCCTGGCTACTGGTCAATCAGTGTTTTATTTATCAATCAATCATCCACAGCAAATTATATTAATCTATGTATTGTCATGTGGCTCTGGCATTACCAATCTGCTGGTATGTTACTCCTTGGGCAGCGGCTGGCATCTGCCCTGACTCTACCCTTCCGCATCCCCATCTTCAGTTTGAATGTACCACTTAGTCTTATTCTGCCTCACCATTGGCTAAGCAACTTTATTTATTAACCAATGAGAGCAACACATATTCACAGCATACAGAAAGACCACCCCAAAGCAGGAACTCAAATTTTTATTCCTTCTGTTGGTACATGGGTCCCATTTGTTAAACACTTTAAGAGACACAATTGCTTAGTGTTCAGTATAGATACATATTTTTGCATTGCTAAAATTTTATCCCTCAACTCTAGAAACCTTTGCAATTTCAAATTATAAATTTTATCAAGTTAATGTTTTAATTGATAACATTTATTTCTTACCTGATTTTTGTTTGTTTGTTTGTTTGTTTTTTGAGACAGTGTTTCTCTGTGTAGCTTTGCACCTTTCCTGGAACTCACTTGATAGCCCAGGCTGGTCTTGAACTCACAGAGATCCGCCTGCCTCTGCCTCCCGAGTGCTGGGATTAAAGGTGTGCACCATCACTGCCCAGCTTGTTACCTGAATTTATTACCTAAAATGTAATGGTATAAATGATATCATTTCTCTGTGTACATTTTGATATTCTTAACGGTATCCAGTTCTTAGGTACATTGCCTGAAACAGTGGTTATTTTCACTTTGAAAGCACAATGTTCACTCTGAAGATTGTATAATCCCAATGGATATAATTAATGATGGTTTCCATTGTGGTTTACTTTACTTTATCCATCTACTTTCTTGTTTATATCTTACTAAACATCTATACTATAGTATATTTCTCATTACTCAAGTAAGGTAATTAGTGTTAAATGATATCAAGCTTTTCTTCACTAAAATATATTAAATTTTCTCACTTCTTTAAAGCCCCTTTCTTTATTTTTAAACTTGTAAACTATCAATAACTTTCTGAAGTAAGTGTGAACATTCCCTTGAGTGTGTTTCCTCTAGTTTTAAGGCCACTGCTGATCCTCCTCCTAGTGTGTTTTTTCTTATTTAATACACATCATATGATCACTTGTTTTTGGTGTAACTTTGCCCTTTTATTTATGTTTTTCCTTTCTGTTTCACTGTGAGTTTTGTATTCTATGCTTCATTTGTCAGTAAAAAGAATAATAATATCTTTTAAAAACCATCTCCTTTTTAATTCCAGTTTTCCACTCTAGTAAAATTAGTATGTAGCTGAACCTTGTATCATTTTTATTTATTATCTTTTAACAATTGCTTCATTATCCCTAAGTAAATACATATCTGGACTGCATTTTAACATGTTGCTCACTTTAAATTTTCATAATATCTCATTTTTGCATTACCTGATGGTATTCCTTTAAGATATTTCTGCTTTAATAAAATATTTTATTTTATACTTAGGATATTTTTTCAAGATACTCTTGCCATTTTATTGAGATGCATGCCTCTGTCTTTGCATGTCACTAAGCTTTGGATGTTCATTTAGCTTGTATATGGTATACCATGTACCATATATGTTAATATATTTATGTAAAAATTCTGAAAGCAAAGAATTTATGGTTGTTTTGCTCCTTTTTTATTTTGCATTTTCTCCTCTCAGTCCCAATTTTCTTTGAGTGATGTAATTTTTTGACATAAGTCAAAATCATGGAAAAGAAACATATTGCAAAATGTTCAAATAGCTACTGATGTAACTTTGTGATTATTTGGATCAGCACTATAATCTAAACAGAAGGAACTATAAGTCATCATATTAAGTCACTGGTTCTCAGCCTTTCTTCTTCTTCTTTTTTTTTTCTGAGACAAGGTTTCTTTGTGTAGTTTTGGTGCCTGTCCTCAATCTTGCTCTGTACACCAGGCTGGCCTTGAACTCACAGAGATCTGCCTGGCTCTGCCTCCCAAATGCTGGTATTAAAGGTGTGTGCCACCATTGCCCAGCTGGTTCTCAACCTTTCTTATATTTTTGGTTGTGAGCCTAGCCTTTAACGGCTGAGCCATCTGTCCAGCCCAGTTCTCAACCTTTCTAATGCTGTACTCCTTTAATACACTTGTGGTGACCCTCAACAATAAAATTATTTTCTATGCTATTTCATAACTATTATTTTGTAACTGTTATGAATAATAGTGTAAATGTCTATGTTTTCTTAAGCAACCTCTGTGAAATGATCATTAGCACCCCCAAAGGAGTCACGACCCATCTTTGTATTAAGTGAAATTATGTTAGAGTTAGAAGTAAAACAGACAAATGTATTGCCTCTAATATGCACACCCAACAAAAGACAGGGAAGTAGAAGAGGGTTGTTTCTGAAGAGGAAGTTGATTGGTGGGAGGGAAAGTGAGCATGGAAAGGGGAAAGGTGTTACTATGTTCACAGTACTCTGTAAGTAGATGAAAATCTCACAGTGAAATATTATAATATGTGGTAAAACACTAAAGTAGTCCTATACAGTTAACATATGCTAGTAATTTCAATTATAAAGCACTATATTTGATAATGAATTCGGTTCAAAATTGTTGAAATCAAGCTGAAAATTTTGCAAGACAAAATTCATTTTAAATTCAGCTGACTTACAAAAGACAATCGACTGTGATTACATCCTAACACTTATGTTATGAGTTGAAAGAAGGTAAAATTGTCACAAATAACCTGGGCAATAAATCAAATGATGTGAAGGCTTCTTCTCCCAAGCCTGGTTCCCTCAAGGCTTCTGTCCCTGGAGTAAAAGAATTCAACAAAAGTAAGAACACAGTGAATTAAAAGATCATTCTAAAACATTGGTTATGGCTATAGAAACATGGCACTATAACCATCATTTAAAATGAACATGGGAGCCGGGCGTGGTGGCGCACGCCTTTAATCCCAGCACTCGGGAGGCAGAGCCAGGCGGATCTTTGTGAGTTCGAGGCCAGCCTGGGCTACCAAGTGAGCTCCAGGAAAGGCGCAAAGCTACACAGAGAAACCCTGTCTCGAAAAAAACCAAAAAAAAAAAAAAAAAAAAATGAACATGAAAATATTGTGATGTTTCTGACAAAACTGTACTAATAAATGTATTGATCTTAGATTTCCCAAGCCTTAACACCTGATTTAAGTCAGACATATGAAACAAATACTATCTTTCAAAAAGCAAAACAAACTTTACAGTTCACTCTCACAATGTAAAGTACCACAGCTGATGAACATTTCCAAGGCTCATTTGAGTGTGTGTGTGTGTGTGTGTGTGTGTGTGTGTGTGTGTGTGTGTGTGTGTATAATCAAACTTTTGCCATTGAGATATGCTTAGAAGAGATAGATATAATGTAGCCTGGACTTTGGTCCTCAAAATAACTCCAATGTGGACCACCAACCTAGATAGACTGGTGTCTACTGTAAGCATTAGAGAATTCCTAACAAATGTAAATGGCAGAGATTTTCAAATTACCATATAAAATCCATCACCAAAGACTGACATTATACTGATACAGGGACATAATATGAACTTATAGTAATATTTTAATATATGAAGAAATCCTTTTATTCACTCTTCATTCAGTTTCTAACTATTGTTGCCTATTGTTCCAAAGAACAATAGATTTGTAAATAGACACTTATGCATATTTCAGGAAGTTTGTGTATGAGTGTGAGGATATACAACACATAGAGACCACAATGCTAATAAAACACGAAAATGTTCCTTCTGTTCTTAACAATTGATTATTAAATTAGATAAAAACTTTGAAGTCTCAATATCAGATATTTCCTCAAGAGAGCAAGTAGTGAAGGATAACCTTATCATTTATATGTAATATTCTTTTTATATTTATTTAAAATTGCCACTTGTTGAGCAAGTATCTCAACAACAACATACCTTACTTTGCTCTAATGTAAATAAAGTAGATACTTCCATTTAAAAACATCTGCTTCCTCTCTTAAAGGACATAGAATATGGAATGGGACTGGATACCTTTAAGTAGTTTCTTTTATTACTTATTAATATTCTAATCGATATTTCTCCATATATTACTCATAGATATTATAGTTTAAATTAAATGATAACAAATACTCTTGACATAAATATACAAATTTCACACTTGTAAGTATTTACAAAAATACTTTAAATAAATTTAGTTATGTCAAATATTGCCAGTCATGATACTAAGAACATCACAGTTCAGTATATTTGGTTTTCAAATGTTCAAGACATCTTGTAGATACTTGAAGACAGAAAATATGCCAAATAGGAACACTTTGCTTTAGACTTCAAGTTCTAGTACCTGGGGAAGTAGAAACAAAGCATAATAGTTATTATCAGACTCAGACACAGAAGGTGCCACTGTTGTCAGGAGCATCAGGAGGGTCCTTCAAGGTTTGAAGCTAAATTGTTCCTTGTCTCACTTGAATGCTTCTGGGAGTGAGAAGGGATGCTACTGATGATCCCACTGAGAAGCAGGGACAATCTGGAAGTGAGCCTAGCAAACTTCCCAATGTATATTTATTAACTGTAATCAGTGTGCATTACTAAGCAGCTTTGTCTTTTGGAGAAAACAGTAAGTCAGATAATCCTAATGTACATCTATGCTATCACTCTTAGTTTTGATTAAAAAATATGTAAATAAGTAAGCAAGAGAGCCAATTGTGTGCCCAGGTTTACAGGGATATTTTAATTGCTACACAGCATTTCAACCCCAGTTAAGATACATTAGGCACCGAATAGATCTGATAGGAACAGTGCAGGAGGTGATACATTTAAGGGTCAAAGGAACAAAAGAAAACATTGCTTAGTGACCATATTTATCTATTCAAAATCTGACTAGAGAAAGGTATGCATGTTAGAGTCAAGGTGCTTAGAAAATGCTGAAATATATGAATTATATGAGATATTTAGACATAGGAGGAAATCTTGCCTTAAGTACAGCTGTATCCCCAGACAATGTTGATCATGTGGGATTTGTAACTTAATTTTTCTTCTAAAAATTCTACTCAATCATTCAATGGGTTCTGGTGCCCATGACCAGTAATCTTGTATAAGGTAGATTAAGCAATTCTGCTGTTTTTATAGCTTCCCAATGTCTCATATAATGCTATACAGACTAGACAAAAATTTGCATCCTGGCCATTTCTGAAAATGAATGAGATTATTTGTAAACACTTTAGAAGTCAGTAACACAATAACAAACTTATAAAAAAAAGGTACATTTAAGCAGAAACACAATTACAGAGTGACCCTGAAGTAATGAATGAAATCACTGTTAGTTCTCTAAAATCTGATTGCCATTAAATGTATTTTTATGGATTCCTTAAAGCTCCTTTTAATTGTGCAGAGTAGACAAGTTCAGTGGCTATCACTATAGAAACTAGTTTCCCAGTTGTGGAGTCCAATTTTATATTTTGCAAGGCATCTAGGAATCATCCTATTAAAATTGTACAAAAATAACTCAAACAAGGCAAATAGATTTAATTTCAATTTTCTCATTATTGTCCTTTTTGTTCAGGCGTACAGTCACTGTACAAAAGCGTCTTTTCAAAGAAAACTGAAGCTGTCATTTCATGTACTGATTTTCTTCTATATGCATGCCTGTTTTCTGTGACCCTCTTCTGATGTGTTGAAAACCCCTGGGAACTGATTCTGTACCTGTGCTAAGCATTTAAGTCTCTACTGGTCATTTCTGAACAACAGTTCATGTTTTTACTATTCTTTTGCCAAAAACATGTCATAATTAATTTCCTGTCATTAATTATTTTCCTATGAACTAAGCACAGAAGAGAAACAGAGTAAGAGAGAACAAATTAATTTTGTCCCACAGTTTCAGAAAGTATGAGTCCACAGTAGTGAGGAAAAAGCAAGCTTGTGATAATTATTCTTCAGTGAATAACAAGTGAGGAGAGAATAGAAGGGAGCCAGATATAGGATGCTCCAAGATTCTACAAAAGATAGAAATTACTCTTATTACCAAAAATTTGAATTTACTAGGAGAATGATGTCTAAGAAAATATGTGGAAGGCTATATTGGGGGCTGGCCTAGTTATTGAAAACCAATGGTTTCTGTTGTGTATTTTTTTTTGTAGAGCATTCTGGATAGTAGATTATAAGCACTGAAGAAATTAGATGGAGGGAGTCTGGAAGATTTGATAAAATGCACTTCATGTATGCATGAAATTATCAAGTAATAAGAAGACTGAAGATCCAAATGTGACAAAAATTAAACACGAGAAGACAGAAGTCTAAAAGGAAATGTGTCAGGCTTACTCAGGATGTAGAACTAGAGCATTGATAAAGATGATGGCGTGCAGCATGTCATCAGCTCCTACCAAGCAAAAACAGATCATCCTGCACATGAAAAAAGAAAGTAGGTATTCTATTGGTGAAAATAGTAATTCTGTGGTGCTTGGGCTTCTATTACTTACTAAATCATATGGGAAAGGAAAGCAATTATAAGATAGGCAGAGTGAGGGAAATGTAAACAGAATAACGTATAAAGCAGCTAGCAAAAAAAGACTGATATATTAGCAGATCAACACACACTAAGGATTAGCAAGTACATACTTCAATATCAACATTACACACAAAGAAATGGAAGACAGCTAGGCAGAATCAATGAATTATAAAGCACTTCAATAGAGAAGTACATCGTTTTAAGGAGTACCGTAGAGTTTGTCTAAATTCAAAATCACTAAATGCTTTTGTACTGGTAACAATAGTTCAGTTGCTTCAAATACAGGTCAATTGTAAAGACTGAAGAGAAAATCACAAACTAAAAATAAGAGACTTGGACACTATGTGAGACACAAGTAAATGGTGTAAAAAATGAGTGTTTGGCACCTCAGAAAGAGATGATTAAAAATAGTGAATTTGGAAAAAAACACAATAAACAGCTAATGATCCAGTCACTAAGAGTACCTCAATATGTAGGACTCTCATATCTACATGATAAAAACATAAATGAATATCAACTATAATGTTTACAATGCAAATAACAGTTGCATCAAAGCTAGAATACTGAAAATAAATCACAATCTTAAATTAGAATCACTAGAAAGATATACTGCAAGTAATTGTGTTACTTAAGTATCATCCCATCACACACACACACACACACACACACACACGCACACACACACGCGCACACACACACACACAGGGCAGAGGGGAGAGAATGAGAGAGAGTATTAAAAGAATAGAATTTAAAACCTCAAGAGTAGAACACTGGAGAGGTGGGAGAAGGACATCGATCAGCTCAGAATTCTGTAAGAGTCAAAATAACTGAATGAATGAATGAAGACTCTGAATGACAAAAATCAGAAACTGAGACATTTGCTTTCAGACATACTGATGTTACAAGAATGGGCATAGAGTGCAAAGAATATTCATCAGGATAAATTCAGTAATTCCAGATGAAAGAACAGAATTGAGCCAACAGTCTAAAATATGCTAAAATGATAACTACATAATTATATCTGAAATTATGACTAATTTCATAAATTATATATTTATGGGTGGGGCTTACAAATTATAAATAAGTCAAATTATAAAATATAAAATAAGATACTAGGAGAAAAAGAAAACATAAAAGTCAGGCTGCCTTTCGTAATTTAGAGGAGAGAAGCCAGTGGTTGCTTTTTTCCATTTCTTCATTTTTTCCATCATTGACTATTTAATTTATTTTTTATTTATCCCCTTTAATTTTCAATCAAACTATTGAATGTGGTGGTCATGAGTATATGTTGTCATTATTAAGCTCCTGAATAGTGTAGACTCTAGAATAAACTTTGGCCTTTTTTAGTAAAATATAGACAAATAAAACGTTGTGGGAGCCAGGAATATTTCAGAGACTTATACTCAATGTAAATGAGCTTAAAACTCCCAGTAAAACCTAAAATTGGTCATTCCAGATTTTTTAAAATTAAAATTCAAATCTGCTTAGAGAAAACACATTTCAGCAAGAGATACATGTATTCTTGGCGTGAGTCTAGGGCTTTGCAGATGGTAGACCATTGTTCTGCCTTGAGCTTTGTCTTCTGCTCTTGACAAATATATTTTAATATTACGGACAAAATCTTTTTGAAATTATAAAGCTAAAAATTCTAATAAAGATGAAAGTTAAAGTGTCTGTTATAAAAAATAGACTCAAATATGAAGCTGTTGAGAGATATTTCAAGAAGAAAGGTCTAATTAAAGATACTTAATTGTTTTCTGTTGTAGTTAACACTAGATAATACATTAAAAATAGATTTATTAAGCCAGGCAGCAGTGATGCTTACCCTTTAATCCCAGCACTCAGAAGGAAGGCAGAGCCATGGCAGATCTCTGTGAGTTCAAGGCCTGACTGATCTACAGAATCAGATCCAGGACAGGCACCAAAACTACACGGAGAAATCCTGTCTCCAACCCCCCCCCAAAGAAAAATTAAACTATTACCAAGTATATTTGCATTCCTGATCACTTATTTTGTTTGTAAGTTACATTTAAAATACAAATACTACAATTTCTGGCCAGACAATACACCTAGGTAAAAATTTTTTAGCAATTGCTATTAATGTTAAATTTATTAATCTTTTACATTTAAGTAAAAATTTTCATTTATTTTCAATGTACTAGTCCTTACATAATTCTGCTTAGCCATATATGAAATATTTTATTTAAATTCTGAATTATAATTCATCAAACAAAACTGCTTGCAATTTTTTTATTCAGTTGAAAATAATTATGAAGGTCCAGAAGTAAATTTTAAACTGCAAAAGACATATGATTCTGAAATTTTTGTATACTTTGACAATATGCTTCCACCATGCTGGTTTCATTCCAGTGGTTATTGCCAGGAGTTAATGAAACTTATGGAGAAAATATTTATAAATACTCATGTATTTACTTTGAAAAGAAAATTAATATTATTGTAAAGTGATGTTTGAGCATCTTCTTCAAGCGATAGATGATTTATTTTAGTTCATGATTTCAGGGACTTACTGTAGTCAGTTATGGCTGGGATGATAGAGTCCAGGTCAGGACAGCAGGATTAAGTAACTACAGTCAGGTCTCTACTACAACCCACACAGGCTTATTCCTAGGAAACACCTCTGGAAGTCATGACCCACCTCCTAACTGTTTGATAGCCTCCCAAATGAGCATTACAAGCTGGAGACCAGGTATTCAATCACAGGAGACTGTGAGAGTCATTTCATATCTGAACCCTAATACCATCAAATATAAAAGTACTTATGATATAGAGATGATTCAAAATAATAATTCACTTTACTTCTTACTGGCCATCTTCTATAATCAGATTGGTGACTGTCCCAATTGTCATCAGAGAACCTTTATCCAGTAACTGATGGAAACAGATATGCAGAGGCCCACAGCCAACCATTAGGCTGAACTTGGAGAATCCTGCTGAAAAGAAGGAGAAAGGGTTGTAGGAGCCAGAGGGGTCAAGGACACCACAAGAAAACCCACAGAATCACTTAACCTGGGTACATGGGGGCTCATAGAGACTGAACCAACAACCAGGGAGCTGGTTACTGCATGGGACTGGTCTAAGTGCTCTGCATACATGTGCCAGTTGTGCAGCTTGGTCTACTTGTGGGACTACTTAGCAGTGGGAAAAGAAGCTGCCCCTAATGTTTTCTCTGGATTACCTTGCCCAGGCTTAATACAAGGGGAAGTGCCCACTCTTACTGCAACTTGATATGTCCTGCTCTGTGGATACCCCTGGAAGGCCTGCCGTTCTCTGAACAGAAACAGAGGAAGAGTGTGGGGGGAGCTGAGGATGAAGGAATGGAAAGTGAAGAGGAAGGGGAAACTGCGGCTGGGATTTAAAATAAATTTAAAAAAATGCTAATAACTAAAATTTAAAAAAAGAATTAAAGTGAAAAGCATTTCTGGAAGCTTTTGAACTTTGAGGGAAAAATTTGAAAAGCTCATTAAGACCTGCATAGTTTATGACAACTTGGAATATCCCTGTGCTTCTGTGTTACTGAAATAACATCTATAAAAATGCTTGTATACTTTGGTAGTTATATAGTGGTATACATGTCTGACTACTTAGCAAAGAATTGTAAAACAACAACAACACAAACCCCACAATTGTATCTTAAAAATATTGAAGGCTAATTTTCTCTGATTGAAAATCTGGAAATAATAAACAGGATTCATTGGAGGAAACTACAGTATCAACTACTTAGAAACTTAGTTTCTCCCCATTTTAAACATGTAGCTTTTTTCATCTCTAGATTTTCTCTTCTAGATCCTGCCCATGGTCATGTTTAAGCCCTAAGGAGGACAGGGACTAGGGAGTGAGGAGTGAGATATAGAGAGGGCACATGTGAACTTATAGTGTGAGACCACAACCTGTGACTATTATTGTTGGCCTGAACTTTGTCACATTGTCGTTCACAGTTGCCAAGGTGTTGAGCAACCTTATGCCTGGCTTCCCTTTACCTGTTAAGTAAGAACAAAGAACAAACATGAAAATGGATTTCAAGTGTCTTTTCCATAACTGGGTAATAATTATTAAAACCTAACACATGGCTCATATTTATTCTTAGTAATATGACCAGCATTAGTTCCATTTTTAATGAGAACACTTGGTGTATAAGTGAACACCGGCTGAGTAGGCAATTGAGTTGAGTACTTTGATAACAAATTTCCTCTTCTATCCACTCCGTTGGGTTACTAATAATTAACAAAGTGTGAAGATGGAAGCCATGACTTCCCTCACTGCAGTCAGTGACCAATCACAGCTCATAGCTCCACAAACTTTTGCATATTTCTTGTTTGGAGTAACAGCTATTTTTTTAAATATTTTTTTTGTTTATTTTGGACGATTTCAGGATTTTTTTTAAATATTAAATTTACTTTATTTTGGATCCCAATTGCAGTTTCCCCTCCCTGCTCTCCATCTACTCCCTCCCCCCAACTTCTCTCATACCACTCCCAATCCACTCCTCTGTTACTGTTCAGAAGGGACCAGCATCCTATTGGTATCAACAAAGTATGGCATATAAAACTGCAGTAAGACTAAGCACCTCCCCTTGTATTAAGGCTGGGCAAGGCAATCCAGTATGAGGAATAGGGTTCTAAAAGCCAGCCAAAGCATTAAGAACAGCTCCTGCTTCCACTGTTAGGAGTCCTGTAAGTAGACCACACAACTGTCACATATGTGCAGAGCACTTAGACCAGTCCCATGCAGGCTCTCTGGTTGCTGGTTCAGCCTCTATGAGCCCCTATATACCCAGGTTAGTAAATTCTATGGGTTTTATTGTGATGTCCTTGACCCCTCTGGCTCTCACAACCCTTCCTCCCTCTCTTCAGGAGGATTCTCCAAGCTTGGCCTAATGTTTGGCTGTGAGTCTCTGTAACTGTTTCCATCAGTTATTGGATGAGAGCTCTGTGATGACAATTGGGGGAGTCACCAGTCACAGCACATCTCATAGGAAGGGCAGACTTTAAGTCAAATGTGGTGTGGTTAGTTGGTGTCCTAATGCCTCCACGGGAAGGCTTGCCTGGTCACAGGAGATGGCCAGTTCCATTGCTGTTTTAGCTAGGGTCATCCTTGTATATTCCTGGGAGTTCTCCTTGCTCCAGCTCAATACCTGATCCCAAAATGATACCCCTTCCTAGTCATCTCTTTCAGTTCTCTCTCTCTCTCTCTCTCTCTCTCTCTCTCTCTCTCTCTCTCTCTCTCTCTCTCTCTCCATCCCCAACCTGATTCCTCATGTTGCCATCCAAGCTCCATCCAGTTCTTCCAGGAGATCTCTTCTAATTACCTTTCCTAGGGAAATCCATGTGCCTGCCCCTCCCCCTTGGGGCCTCCTTGTTACCTATCCTCTCTGGGTCTGTGTATTGTAGCATGGTTATCCTTTACTTTACAGTTAATATCTGCTTATAAGTGAGTCCATACCATGTTTGTCTTTCTGGGTCTGGGTTACCTCACTCAGGATAATTTTTCCTAGTTCTGCATACTTGCTTTCAAATTTCATGATGCCATTGTTTTTACAGCTGAGTAATACTTCATTGTGTAAATGTACCATATTTTCTTTATCCATTCTTCAGTTGAGGGACATCTAGGTTGTTTTCAGGTGCTGGTCATTACAAATGAAGCTGCTAGAAACATAGTTATGCAAGTGTCCTTGGTTATGATTGAGCATCATTTGGGTATATACCCAAGAGTGGTATAGCTGGGTCTTGAAGTGGATCAATTCTCAATTTTCTGAGAAACCACCATAATGATTTCCAAAGTGGTTGTACAAGTTTGCACTCCTACCTCTGTTGGATGGTCTTTCTGTATGCTGTGATAATGTGTTGCTGCTATTTGTTAATAAAGAAGTTGTTTTGGTCTATGGTAAGGCAGGATAAGAGCCAGGTAGAAAATCCAAGAGAGATACAGGGAGAAGAAGGCAGAGTAAGAGCAGAAATGCAGCAGACCAGTAATGCCACAGGCACATGGCAAAACACAGATTAATAAAAATGGGTTAATTTAAGATGAAAGAGCTAGCTAGCAAGAAGCCTAAGCTATACACCAAAACAATATGTAATTAATATAAACTTCTGTGTGGTTATTTGATAAGCTACTGTGGGCTGGGCAGGATAAAGGAAAACTTCAAACTACACCTACCAGCAACAGATGAGTGTTCCCCTTCCTCTATATCCTCTCTAGGATAAGTTTCCATTTGTGTTTTTGCTCTTAGCCACTTTGATAGGTGTAAGATGGAATCACAGAGATATTTTGATTTGCTTTTCCCTAATGACTAAGAAAGTTGAACATTTCTTCAAGTGTTTCTTGATCATTTGAATTTCTTCTGTCAGGAATTCTTTGTTTGGATCTGTAACCCATTTTTAAACTGGATTATTTTGTTTTTTGTTGTCTACTTTCCTGAGTTATTTAGATATTTTGGAGCTCAGTCCTTTGTTGAATGTGGGGTTGATAAAGATCTGTTCTCATTCTGTAGGTTGCTATTTTGTCCTATCGACAGTGTCCTTTGCTTTACAGAAGCTTTTCAGTTTCATGAGGTCCCATTTGTTAATTGTTGATCTTAGTGTCTGTGCTATTGGTGTTCTGTTCAGGAAGTTTTCTCAAGTGCCAGTGCTTTCAAAGCTATTTCACACTTTCTCTTCTATCAGGTTCAGTGTAACTGGATTTATGTTGAGGTCTTTAATCCACTTGGACTTGAGTTTTGTGCAAGGTGATAGATATAGATTTAGTTGTATTCTTCTTTATGCCTATATCCATTTATGCTAGCACCATTTTTTGAAGATGCTTTCTTTATTCCATTGTATAATTTTAGCAAACTAAATCCATGAACACATCAAAAGTACCATATACCATGATAAAGTAGGCTTCACCCCAGATATGCATGGATGTTTCAACATACAAAAATACGTTAATATAACCAACCATATAAACAAACTGAAATATAAAAATGATATGACCATCTGATTATATGCTGAAGAAAAACCTTTGACAAAATTCAACACTCCTTCATCCTCTCTTGGAGAGATTAGGAATAGAAGGAACATACCTAAATAAAATAAAAGCAATATAAAGCAAGCTGACAGCTAACATAAAATTAATGGTGACAAACTCAAAGCAATTCCACTAAAATCAGGGACAAGACAAGACTATCCACTGTTTCCCTATCTATTTAATACGGTACTTGAAGTTCTAGCTAGAGCAGTAAGACAACAAACAGAGCTCAAGGGGATACAAATTTGAAAAGAATAAGTCATAATATTGCTACTTGCAAATGATACCTGTAGCCCTCCTGTATACAAATGATAAATAGGCTGGAAAAGAAATGAGAGAAACAACACCCCTCAAAATAGCCACACATAATATAAAATACCTTAAGGTAACTCTAATCAAGCCAGTAAAAGACCTATATGACAAGTACTTCAAGTCTTCAAAGAAAGAAATTAAAGAAGATATCAGAAGATGAAAAGATCTTCCATGATCATGGGTGGGTAGAATTAACATAGTAAAATTAGCCATCTTACCAAAAGCAATCAACAGATTCAATGCAATACACTATTAGAATTCTAACACAATTCATAACAGACTTTGAAAGAACACTACTCAACTTCATATGTAAAAACAAAAACCCAGGGGAGTAAAAACCATCCTGTACAATAAAAGGACTTCCGTAAGTATCACCATCACTGATTTCAAGCTTTACTGTAGAGCTATAGTAATAAAAAAACAGCATGGTATTTGCATAGAAACAGACAGGAAGATTATGGAAATTGAATTGAAGACCCAGACATAAATCCACCCATGCACACCTGGTTTTTGACAAAGAAGCTGAATATTTGAGCATTTTAAATATAAAGAAATGTAAACTTCCATGAAAGCACAGACTCACAGAAGGCACATGTAAAAGAGTTATACATTGAAGGAACAGTAACTCCATTACAAGCAATGATCCCTAGCAAAGTACACATGCGTGTCAAAGAATCTGGGCAAGGGATACACATATTCTACTCCCAGTGTGCCTGTGATGTCATGCAAGTGAAATGTGGTTAATGAACATAATAATCATTCTTAGGCCCTTGTAAAATAGGAATAGGACAGTTACTGTCCAGATTGTACTATAGTATTTTTCAGTTGAGCATGGAATCACTTATATCTCCCTCCATTATGAACTCACTAATAACACAGATACAGATGTTACATGTGTATGTATATTTCAATGAAAAGGGATGCAAAATTGAAAATAATATTTTAGATGGCAATTTTTGCTTTGTGTTAATTGAAATATTTTTAAAAGCATCCTTATTTCACAGTCTTTCATAAGTCTGGTAGCACACATTTATCATTTTCAGTTCTTGAGTCATACGCATATTTTAATAAAAGAATAAGGAAGAGTAGGATGAACTATTCAGCCAAGCTTTATATCTGCCTGAACAAACAAGAACACTTGCTCTTGCAGGCACCCTCCTGTGTTGGAGCAGGTTCATGCAATGGGAACACCTGTAGCTCAGCAATTTAATTCTGAATGTAAAATCAGTCAGAGGGTCTACAGTGATTTAATGAATATTTTTCTATCCAGATGAATTACTCTTCTTTAGTTGAGAAGTTTATTTCAGCCTAAGTAACTGAGATTGATGATCTAGCACCAGCCATCTGTTCCTACTTGCCATTACCACAGCATTCTAAATTACTCTGAAAAAGTTTTTCAGTACATTGCAATATTCATGTCATAGTTTTTCATGCTTTGTAAATTCATGTAACTATCATGACACATTACAAAATTGTAATAAAAAGTCACATTGTTTTGCTGCAAAATAACATTATTTATTAAGTTTTGGAAAGCATTGAAATTTATTCAATGGGAAGTTAACCATGAACTGTTGACAGAAATTTAAGGAATAAATAATAATAGATATAATATGCTTATATAATAATTAGTCATAATAATAATAATAACACATAATAGTCTTAGATATTTATGTTAAATTCATTAATACATGTAAATCCTTTTTTAGCCTAGTGCACAAATCTTTAATTAAAATAATTGCAGAAATGTTATACAACACAGAAGCTTCTCTTAAATATGTTGAATTACAAAAGCAGGCAATGTATGTAAATTCTTAATCCTAAATAAAATATATCCTTGCTATATTCTGTGTGAAAATGTGTGTATGTGTATGGCATATGATTATCTCAGAAAGTACGTATTAATTGAGCTTTTGAAACTAAATAATTTAAGTTATACAAATTTCATATATACTATCGATTATTCCAGTTAAAGCCTTCAATGAATAAAAGTAATGCTTGCAGTAGAAAACTTAGCATGCACAAAAGTACCTATGCTATGTTTAATTTATTTAAGGATTATTAAACATATATGTTGACTGTTCTCACAAGTTGATACATTAACTATCTTTTTACTCAATCCAAAGTGTGATAGTGTATAAAAGAACCACAGTATTGTTTATAAATTCATAAAATTATTAATTTTTAATATAATATTTAAAAATAAACTTAGAAAATAACTTCAGTATATCAATTTGAATTAACCTGCATTTAGGAAATATCCATCACTATAAGATTTTTATAATCCAATTTACTTTTAATTCTAGAGTTTTTCTAAGTTCCTTTATTTGTACTTATTTTATCATATTTAATTCAAGATGTTATACATTAATTTATCAAGTAATATATATTTGCATATGTCTGCACAAAATCTTTGTAATTCTAAGGTTGCTATTATGAGTATTATGGTTTTTATATTATTTTATTTTTTGAAGTTATAATTACATCATCTAATGTTTTTCCTTTCTTTCTTCCAAGCCTAGCCATGCAACTCTGCTTGCACTCTCTCAGATGCATGGATGTTTTTGCCTCTCTTGTTTTTACACATAAGATAAGTGTAGTTCTCATTTCTCACCAAAGAAAATTCTCTTTGCAACATATGGAGATCATTACAGAAAACCACAACCAGTATAAAGGCAGAGACAAAGAAAAGGTGTCCTAACCAGTCCCAACAGGCTTCCTTGGTCAAAGACCAGGGGTAATTGTGGATGAGGAGGACAGGGATGGTCAAGAGGCAGATTTACAGGAAGCTTGCCGTGAGACTGTCTCCACCATTGTCAGAAGCAACATCCATAAAATCTCAGCAATATGACTAAAATGAGAATTAAGTAAGAAAATATCTAATGGACATATTATCATGGAATGGGGAAAGATGTCAGAGCCTCAAACGTGAGGAGGAATTATGGGCAACTAGGAAATTCTGAGAGTCAGAGAAATGTTCTTATTCACCAGGGAAGAGTGTGCCAGTTTGATTGTCTGATACCACCAAGTAGTCAGTCCTGAGTGTTAGGTTACAATGCTGCTGTTTATGTCATCTCTTAATTTGATGTTTTTCTTTTAATTGAATGGCATCTTCCTGTATTTGATGCATATATCTCCCATAAAAAACTAACTCCATCGTTTTTGAAAGGAAACGTTAGTATTTGTGATTTGGCTTTAAAGCACATTTCTGATATGCTTTAACTTTATTCATAAAGTTACAAAATTTGCTTTAACTATTGACTTTCTTTATTATGATTAATTAGTTATATTCTGTATATCCAACACCATAGGTAAAACCTTTTAAAACTGTTGTTTTATGTTTAAGATTATAATATAATTGCATTATTTCTTCTTTTTTTTTCTGTTGGCAGAGTTTTCCTGTCACAACCACCTGCTCCCAAATAATTATTCAGATGCTTAATATAAATTAAAACTGTTTGCCCAATAACTCAGGCTTATTACTAACTAGCTCTTACAACTTAACCCATTTCTATTCATCTATGTGCTGCTCTGAGGCTTGCGCACTTTACTGCTATTCCATTTTGTGAGTCTAACTCGTTCTCCATCTAGCTGGCAACTCTTCTGATGCTGCCTTTCCTCATCCCATCATTCTCAGTTTGACTTTCCCACCTAACTTTATCCTTTTCAGTTATTGGCCAATCAGCTTGTTTATTAAACAAATCATAATGACATAGAGACTCACAGTGTATATAAGGATTATTCCACAGCATTTATCCAACCTCAAAACTCTCCCACATACCCCTGCTACTCTCTTCAAAATCATGACATCTTTGTACATTGATGATTGTGACATGCACATATTCCCCTTGCATATACATATATAATTGTAAATATAAAAACTGGTTCTGTCTCTATGATATTACTTATATGTATATTATATTGTGTACTCTTTTCTGGGGAAACTATGTCCCCCACTCTTAGGATTCCTTAGTTGTCATTAATTATTTTGTGTTTGATTCAGGCCCCCTGGGCTTTCCACAGTTCACTTTTTGCATGTTTATGGCTGTTCTTGTTCAGTTTATGTTGAAGCAATCATGTTGGTGAGACTTTATGGATGTAACATCTGACATTACAGTCTGAATGCAAACACCACTATCTGATGGATTTTAAAATGTTTCTACCCTCTCTTCCATAATATTCCCTGAGCCTTAGTTATGAGTGTTGTTTTTATATACATCCACTGGGACTGGACTACAGGACTCTGCATTTAGATTAGGTGTGGTTATCTCTAAGAGTCTCTGCTGCGAAAAGAAATTCTCTTGACAATGGCTCTAGACTACACTTATTAGTGAGTATAAGGACAAATGGTTAGAATGCCTTAGGGATTTTGCTGGTTTAATAAAAATGATAGTTTTAGTTCTCCACCAAGATCCATGACTTAACTAGCCCCAGGTCATAGGCTGGATTCCCAGTATCAAACCTTATTTTCCTCTTGTTGAGCAGGTCATCTATGCCTATAATTCAATTATTTGATTTTCTCCAGTTGTCCTACTTTTCCTGTATGTTCCTTTCCTGTGTTTTTCATTTTTTTCAAACTCATATTTGGTCCAGAATCTCTACTTTATCATACATTCCTTGATATTCTACCTTTTACTCAATTCATTATATACATAGGGATTTCTCATGCTTGTTGTTAGGGGATTTGTTAGGTAGTATATGAGCCATTGTTAACACAAATGCATTACTTCATGGAAACTATATATAATATATGTAGTCAGACTTATATTTGTTATATGTAATTTTAGGTAAATGAATAATAATTATTCCTTAAGCCTTTCTTACACATCTTTAGTGTGATTTTTCCCTCTTCCTTTCCCTGCTTTCTGTATTGACATCCCATCCTCATCCCCAAAGGAGTACATCCCTATTTTTCCCATTTTCCCCTTACAGTAACTTGTATCTTGCTATTCCCCTCTTCAGTGTTCCTCTTCCTGTCCACAGCCTTCTGTATGTCCCTGGTTTCTTTCATTACTACAGGCTACAGGCTCATTATTGAAGATTTGAAGGTAGAAATCACATTTGAAAAATCTCAATTATTTTTTTTCTGTGTCTGGTCAATGTATTTTCTAGTTTCATTATTTACCTACAAATTTTGTTTTCTAATTTTTCATTACACCTAAATAAAAATCTTTAATGTATATATACCAAATTTTTATTATTCATTTGCCAACTGAAGGATATGTAAGTTGTTTCTATTTCCTAATTATTGGTAATAGAATGGTAGTGAATATGGATTGGCAATTACAGTATTAATTGTTGCTAAATGTTTTAGTCATATTTCAAGGAGATGTTGAATTGGGGTCTTATGGTATGTTTATTTAGCTTTTTGTCACTTCTTCATTCTGATATATAGAGTGGATGCACTGTATCTCTTTCTAAAACTCCATTTTCATATCTTTATAATTATTTTCATGATTTTGTTCAACCATTTGCTCATGTTTTTATGGTCATCCCTCAGTCACACATTTTTTTTTTCATGTCAGTTTAGGTTCCTTAAAAATATTTATTATTGCTCTTTTGAAATCATTGTCCTGCAGGTAAGCTAAACTGCTTTTCTCAAAAGAAAATAAATAGGGTGTTAATTTCTTGAGGAAACATATTGTCTTGGTTTACTCATGCTGTTTATAAGTTTGAGAATGGACCTTAGTATCAAGAATTAATTCTTCATTGTCCTACTCATGTCCAGGCTGTTCATGTAGATCTCATCCATTTCTCCGTGTCTTTCTTGGGGTCCCATTTTCCAGGTAGCCTCACTGGTGATGTGAGTAGCAGTCCAGTCATCCTTGTTCCACATCTAGCATCTTCCTATGTGTGAGTACATACCATATTTGTCTTTCTGAGTCTGGGTTACCTCACTCAGGATGATTTTTTCTAGATCCATCCATTTGCCTGCAAACCGTATGATGTCATTGTTTTTCTCTGCTGAGTAGTATTCCATTGTGTATATGTGCCACAATTTATTTATCCATTCTTCAGTTGAAGGGCATCTAGGTTGTTTCCAGGTTTTGGCTATTACAAACAAAGCTGATATGAACAGAGCTGAGCAAGTACTCTTGTGGTATGATTGAGCATTTCTTGGGTATATGCCCAGGAGTGGTATAGCTGGATCTTGGGGGAGATTGATTCCCAGTTTTCTAAGGAAGTGCCATATTGATTTCCAAAGTGGTGTACAAGCTTGCACTCCCACCAACAGTGGAGGTGAGTTCCCCTAGTTCCACATCCTCTCCAGCATAAAGTGTCTTCAGTGTTTTTGCTCTTAGCCATTCTGACAGGCGTAAGGTAGTATCTCAGAGTTGTTTTGATTTGCATTTCCCTGATGATTAGGCATGTTGAGCAATTGCTTAAATGTCTTTCAGCCATTTGAATTTCCTCTGTTGAGAATTCTCTGTTTAGTTCTAAAGCCCATTTCTCAATTGGACTGTTGGTCGTTTTGTTGTCTAATTTCTTGAGCTCCTTATATATTCTGGATATCAGTCCTCTGTCAAATGTGGGGTTGGTGAAGATCTTTTCCCATTCTGTAGGCTGTTGCTTGGCCTTGTTGACCGTATCATTTGCTCTACAAAAGCTTCTAAGTTTCAAGAGGTCCCATTGATTGATTTTTTGTCTCAGTGTCTGTGCTACTGGTGTTATATTTAGAAAGTGATCTCCTGGACATGAGTGGGAGCAATGAAGGGCGAGGGTTGAGGGAAAGAGAGTGGGAGATCCTAGCTGGATCAAGAAAAGAGAGGTAGAACAAGGAATAGGAGACCATGGTAAATGAAGACCACATGAGAAAAGGAAGAAACAAAGAGCTAAAGAGGCCCAAAGAAATCCACAAAGATACCCCCACAAAAGACTGCTGGCAATGGTCGAGAGACGGCTGGAACTGACCTACTCTGGTGATGGGATGGCCAAACACCCTAATAGTTGTGCCAGAAACCCCATTCAAGGACTGAGGAATCTGGATGCAGACATCCATGGCTAGGCCCCTGGTGGAGCGCTGGGAGTCTAATTAGTGAGAAAGAGGAGGGTTTATATGAGCGAGAATTGTTGAAACCAAGGTTGGATAAAGCACAGGGACAAATAACCAAATGAATGGAAACACATGAACTATGAACCAAAGGCTGAGGGGCCCCCAACTGGATCAGGCCTTCTGAATAGGTGAGACGGTTGATTGGCTTGATCTGTTTAGGAGGCATCTAGGCAGTGGTACCAGGTCCTGGGCTCATTGCAGGAGTTAGCTGTTTGAAACCTGGGACTTATGCAGGAACGCTTGGCTCAATCTGGGAGGAGGGGACGGGACCTGCCTGGACTGAGTCTATCAGGTCGATCCCAGTCCTCGGGGGAGACCTTGATCTGGAGGAGGTGGGAATGGAGGGTGTGCTGGGGGGAAGGGGAGGGGGGCAGGAAGGGAGAGAACAAGGGAATCTGTGACTATTACGTAGAACTGAATAGTACTGTAAAATAAATAATAAAAAAAGAATTAATTCTTCAGTAATCTTTTATGGTGTGGTTATTTGGTATAACCTTTGTTTCACTTATTGTACCTATAGAGACATTACATTTTTGTTTTTATTTATTCTATGCTATTTGTTTTTTTAACGAAGCTTTCTAAAACCTTGAATTGACCAATTATATTTGGATCATGTTTTTGAATATCACATGTTCATTTCCTGTTTGTGCATGTGTCATATTTCAGTAATCCTCCCCATGTTTGAAGTTTTTGTGACGCTATATTATTTGTTGGTGAACTTTATCAAGTGATGTTTATTGTTGCTTTTGTACTCACTCTGAAGTTCTCACTTTCCAAATGTAGATTCTGGAACCCTAACTCACTATTTAGTGCTAGTAAAGTCATGGCTATTGGAGGAGAATCTACAACTACTAATTTACTAAATGAGCATAATCCTTATAAAAACAACCAATAAATGTTTGTCCTTAAACACACAAATAGGTGAAGTCCTCAGCCCTAATCAGAAAACTCCTCTTTACAACAGGTAGAGCACTACTGAAAACCACAACCAATCAAAATGCAGAGTCATGAACCCCAGACCCAGTGAATGCAAAACATTCCCACACCTAATGCTTGTCAACATTGTGGAAGAGAGGAAAAAAAAAATGATTGGAAGAGCCAGATGATCAGGAGGTTTTCTGTGAGACTGTTTCCTGATAATATCAGCAACCATAAAGTCTCACCACCATGACAACTCAAATGTCAGCTAAATAATACTGAATCCAGGGGACATGCCAGAATGGACGGGAAGAATCCCTTGATGCCTTACCCCCCACACAAATAATTATGAACAACTGAGGAAAGTGGGGTATAAAAGATAATCCTCCCTAGGGAAGAGCACGTTCATTGATTGACCACTGCAAAGCAGTCAACCCTGAAAACATACATACTGGTACTATTATATGGACTGAACAAGTTATATTTAGAAATATATATTTATATACATATACAAATATGCACACAGTATCAGTTAGTGAAAAAGAGTTAATGAATTTGAAGGTGAATAGGAAAGCTGTGTGGAATGGTTTGGAGGAAGGAAAGAGAAGGGAGAAATGTTGTAATTATGATCTAAACAATAAATAAATATTAAAATAAAATAAATGTAGTTTCTTTTTTCAGTACCCCATTGAATAGCCTTTCCCATCATTCTTCTTTTATTTATGCTTCTCTGGTAGCTGATAGTTTTCTTGTGTTAACCTGACACAAGCTATAGTCATTTAGAAAGAGGGACTATAAATTGAATAAATGTCCCCATTAGGTTTGCATACAGGAAAATCTGCAGAACACTTTCTTAATTAATGATTGGTAAATGAAGATCCAACCCACTTTGGATGAGGTCAACCCTGGGCAGCTGATGTTTAGTTGTATAAGAAAGCATGCTGGGTAAGTCATGAGGAGCTGGACAGTAAGGCACTGTTCACAGTCCTGCATCAGGTCCTGCCTTAGTTCCTGTGCTTACTGACCCAGTAGTACAATGTAACCTGAGAGTTGCAAGCTAAAAAATGCCACTTTCCCCTCCAAGTTCCTTTTAGACATGCTATTGTATTATAACAGTAGATGTCCTAACTAAGAAAATCTTGATTATCAAAATGGTAGGATTTAAAACCATCATTGAAACAACCCTCAAACATATATGTGAGACTGATTCTAGATTATGAGATTTGAGGTGGGTAGATCCACCCTAATGGAACGCAAAAGAAAGATAAAGTGTACCTAAAGTCAGTTATTCTGTATTTCCTTACTTACTTACTACAGACATAATGTGACTGGTTGCCTCATACACTTGCCATCACATTTCATCATGATGTTCCTTCAAACTGTGAACAAACATAAACACTTCCTTTCTTAATCTAGATTTGTTAAATCAACATATAGAACATCAGTTCTCAATCTTCCTGATGTTGCAACCCTGTAATGCAGTTTCTCATGTTGTGGTGACCCCCCTACCCATAAAAGTATTTTGTTGCTATTTTGTAACTGTAATTTTGCTGCTATTATGAATCATAATGAAAACATCTGATGCACAGGATATCTGATAAGTGATCCAGGTGGAGTGGTGGCCCACAGGTTGAGAAGCACTGAATAATCAATACATAAATGTGGTGTCAGAAAATGGGGACACTGCTATGATAAAGTCAAACATTTGTTTCTTAGGTCTGTATAAATGGTTAGTGGGAGGAATTGGAAAGTCTTTAGAAGTTTGGGCTACAAAAGCCCTGTAATGTTGTAAGTAGAGCTTGATAGAAATTGAAGTCTAAAACACCAGAATGGCAAGAGAAATGCAGTCAGTGGAGACCCAACTCATGAAAGTTCAGAGGCACAAATACTGTAATTTTCTGGTTTACTTTATCCCCTCTGACTCTTACACTCTTTCTGGCTCCTCTTCTTTGGGGTTCCCTGAGTTCTGAGGGGAGGGTTTGATAGAGCCATCTCATTTAGGGCTAAGTGTTCCAAGGTCTCTCACTCTCTGCACAATGTCTGTTTGTGAGCATTTATATATTTGTTCTCATCTGCTTCATAAGGAAACTTATTTGTTGATAGTTGAACAAGACACTGACATATGAGTATAGCAAAATGTCATTAAGGGTTGTTTTATCACTATACTTTTTTTTATATTGTTTAGACAAATATTACTTGATTTTATCCTAGGTACCTGGGCTAACTAGTCTCAGGTTCTTGGTCATCCAAAAAGTGTCAGGTATTAGTTCCATCTCGTGGAGTGTGCCTTAAATCAAGCCAGGTATTCATTGGTTACTCCCACAGGCTTTGTGCCACCATTTTCCTAGCATATCTTTCAGGCAGTATACCATTGTAGATAAAGGGTTTATGGCTGGCTTGGCGTTTATGTGTCTCTTTTGAGAGTATTGTAGAGTATCTTCCCATACCAAAGACACTGGAACATTGTGGTGAAAGATCTGTGTAGGCACTAACTCAATGTCCCTATTTTTTTAATGAATTCTATAAGTGTTGTATAGGCCTACAAGAACATTTTACATACATACACACAAACAATAAATGTCATTTAAAGAAGACAAACCAAAGATACTGGAACATTGTGGTGAAAGATCTGTGTAGGCACTAACTCGATGTCCCTATTTTTTTAAATGAATTCTATAAGTGTTGTCTTCTTTAAATGACATTATTGTTGGTGTGTATGTATGTAAATGTATGTAAAATGTTCTTGTAGGCCTATACCAAAGCACACACACAGAGACAGACAGTTAGAGGACCCCCCATCAGGGTCCTTTCTCTCCTTCTACTTTGTGGGTCCCAAGGATAGAACTCAGGTCACTCATTTGGCAGTGAGTACCTTACAAAATAAACCATTTTGTCAGTTCCTGGAATTCTTTATTCAACTTCTGTGTTCTTCCTTTGGCTCAAAGAAGTCAGAAAATATTTCTGAAATGGTTTTGATCAATACAGTTTATTGGAAATATTGCTAGTGCGCTCTCCATTCAGTGGCCATGCTCAGAATTTCATTTCACAAGAACATGCTACACATGCTAAGTAAGGATAAATCTGACATTAGCAGTGCTTAAAATTTTTCCTGTATGAATTTGCTTGAATATTATTTTATTTTAGGAAAGATAATTTTACAATTTTGTTATGATATGTAAAGTAGAATTATTTATTATTATTATGGCTAAACTTAATGTTGTTTCCTTGAGAGTGAATAATGATTAAATATAATGTTTCATATTTCTCTAAGACTTCTAACAATATAACAATCAGCATGCTTAAATTGAATTGAATTGTATATTGGGAATAAAATTTTCTTTTTAACAGTATTTTATTGTTAAGCTCATAATATACATGAGCTTATAAATAATAATCTTATAAATAATAAACATATTCTAAAATGCCTAAAAGAGTAAACACTAGTTTGTAGCTAGAGTTTTCCTGCCTTGTCCACAGTCAGGACAAATCTTTGTCACCCGCCAGTCCCACAGCCGCTCAGACCCAACCAAGTAAACACAGAGACTTATATTGCTTACAAACTGTATGGCCGTGGCAGGCTTCTTGCTAACTGTTCTTATAGCTTAAATTAATCCATTTCCATACATCTATACCTTGCCACGTGGCTGGTGGCTTACCAGCGTCTTCACATGCTGCTAGTCATGGCGGCGGCTGCAGTGTCTCTCCGCCTCAGCCTTCCGCTTCCCAGAATTCTCCTCTCCTTGTCCCACCTACTTCCTGCCTGGCCACTGGCCAATCAGTGTTTTATTTATTGACCAATCAGAGCAATTTGACATACAGACGGTCCCACAGCACTAGTTGGTTAGAAGATATTTTTTCATCTCCTCAAACATGCGTGCATTTCTCTCAAAATGGTAAAGGAGAAGGATGTATAGAAATGACAACAAAAATAAAAAGAATTTATGACAGGTGAGGATATATTTTAGTAAACAAAAAGTTTGCAAATATGAAGACCTCAGCTTCATTTCCAGAAGCCATGAGTAAACGTCACTTATGATGTTTCATAATTGTAATCCCAGCACTTGGGAAACTGTCGGGCTAGGCCCTGGAGCTGGCTGAGAAGCCATTCTAGACTACTTGATGACCTTCACACCAATGAAAAATCATGTATGTGAAACATAATGCTAGTGGTGCCTGATGAATAAACCTGAGGTTAATCCCTGGTCATAGCATGTACTCATGTACTGTACTTAGATGCATGCACACTTGCCTGCTTTTCCAAACACAAATGAATATCATGTTCACATACATATATTACACACACACAAACACACACTCACAGAGCAAGGTAATAACACGTAATGAAACATTTGGCATGGAAAGTAATCAGTTCCTTAATATTAATTATGAGCATAATTAAAACATCAAATAAGTAATACAGACATAAAAACTTTAAGCAAGAAGAAAATTAGCTTTGCTACATTTCATAAAATTAATAATATTTACTAAAACTTTACCATATTTTAGATGATTGCTTTCTTTTATTTAAATATTGACAAAAATTCTTATTTTTTTAAAATTTATTTATTATGTATATAGTATGTCTGGAGGCCAGAAAAGGGCACCAGATCTCATTATTGATGGTTTTGAGCCACCATGTGGTTGCTGGGAATTGAACTCAGGACCTCTGGAAGAGGAGCCAGTGCTCTTAGCCTCTGAGCCATCTCTCCAGCCCGACAAAAATTCTTATTAATTATACTTACTTATTTTGTAATTGTTTTAAAGGTGAAGTGCTCTGTCAGATAGAAATTGAAATAAAATATGCACCATCTGGCACATTTAATAAATTTACAAAATTAGAATATGAATGCATTTACAAATTATATTTACTAATTTAGTGTATTTTAATTATATTCAGCATATTTTCTGAAGACTTTGGATGGCTTATTTGTTGACATAATTAAGGTGTAAAAGTAGAACTTATTAGCGTGCTGCTGTGTGACTCTCATGGGTAGACCTGCATTCACACAAGTTAACATTTATTTAGTCACAATTTGCTCATACTATGAAATGGAGAGTTGTGGAGCCCAGCACCATTAGATACATCTACAGAACAATCTGGTACCTAAGATTAGTAGAATATTGTGGAACAAAAGATAAGAAGATTATAAGAGCCAGAGGATCAGGGAGTTTGCTGTGAGATTAAATACATCTGGAAGTGAGTAGTACACTCATATACTCTCAACAGCATGTCTGCCTTAACATGAACTTCATAAGGACAAATATAAACATGCCAAAGTGAACAGGAGAAAGTCTGTAATTATTGCTGTCTGGGGGCCAGCCTCCAGCAGCACAGAGCTCAAAGGGAAATCCACAGAGTCAGTGTGTACTGAGATTTTTTTTTTTTTAATCTGAGAGGTTTAGGGAAAAAAGACACTCACAATCTCTCTTGATGGTTTCCTCCTTTATTATATCTTATATCTGTTCTTCTTCCCCTCTCTAGTTTATATAACCCCAGCATAATCTTTTTCTGTATACTTTTTTTCTACAGTTTATATATCCTAACAAAATCTTTCAGGCAATATGAAAATTACAATGTGGTTACATTCTGTTTTTCAAGTGAATGATTACAATAAATACAAGTATCATATCCCTTACATGATTAAACATTTTACATATTACAGGTGCAAAATTATCCCAAGAACCCATGCACATTCATACTAAGTAACTTGTTATAGATTAACAGTATGGGAATGGAAGATATTCTTCTGAGTCAGGTCTTTTACTGCCAGGCTACATTTTGCAGTTACAGAAAAAAGCAGGGGGGGGGGTGCAATTACTTTATTACTTATCTTGAAAGGTTCCTTCTAAGGAATTGTCCTTTTCTTCTTTTTTTCTCATTATTTTTTAATTCATTTTACATACCAATCACAGATCCTCCCTCATCCCTCCTCCCGCTCCTCCCACACATTTCCCCTCTCATCCCTTCCTACAACAGGGCAAATTCTCCCATGGGGCACAGCTAAGCCTGGCATATTCAGTTGAGGCAGGACCAAGCCCCTCACCACTTTATCAGGGGTGAGCAAGGCATCTTACCATAGGTAATGGGATCCAGAAAGCCAGCTCATGCACCAGGTATAGACCCTGATCCCACTGCAGGGGCCCCTCAAACAAACGCAGCTACACAACTGTCTCCCATAAGCAGAGAATCTAGTCCGGTCCCCTGCAGGTTCCACAGCTGTTGGTCTAAAGTTAGTGAAGCTTATAAGAAATCTTAAAGGAATCACAAATCTAAACTTTTATATATGAAAAAATGAATCAGTCAGCTCTACTTTAAATCTTTAGGGTGTATTCTCATCAATAGTTATATATATATTATATATATATATATATATCAAGAAATTGAGGGGAAATGGGTATAAGGAATTAATCATCACCTTGGTCATCAACCAATCCTAGCAAGGAAAGTATGTCAGCTGAGAATAACTGGGCTGCTTTGAATTTTTTCCCCTAACTTAATGAGTTCCTAACTCAACTATGTGCCTTTCTAAAACTTTAGATTGTCTTCTTGGGGTTTTTCACCTCAAAGCTATTTGACAAAAAAATGTCTTAGTCTAACTTTATGTTATTTTCAAAGGTTTATTTCAGCTATTATGCACTTTAAAACTTGTGAACACATCTCTCAACATTAAGTTGAAAAGAATTTCAGCTATTTGAGCTCCCTGGACTCACTTGTTTTCCTTAATCATTAACCTGAGCCACAGTCTATGAATAGAATAGAAACTCATGTGTCCTAGCTGTGACACTTCCTTCTAGTTATTTTTAATCATCAGAACTCTATTTAAACTAACATTATTGTTATCAATTAGCACAGCTTAGGGGCATATCATTTTCAAAATAGTCCATAGGTAAAAATGCCCAGTAGGATGGGATGTTTTCATAAATAAACATAATACATTACTGACAGTGGGGATATCACCATTCACACCATTCCAGATACCAGAGAAAGATAGCAGCAGCAAACATGTAAAGGCACAGCAGAAGCAAAAGATGTTCTGGGGTCTGTGGTCTTGGGGCCTTGCCTATCCAAGATTCACCCATCAGGGAGTTCCCTACCATTGAGCTGACACCTTGACCTTCAATTTCCACCTGCTGCTTCTCTGACATGGCCACCACACGTAAGGCCTCAAACCTTATGCAAAGAACTATAGAAATGTGAATGTGAAAAACATTCTTCCCCACAGTTATCCAACACCAAATATGAGCAACATCATACACTCTGAGATGTTTACACTTAGGAATACATATACATGTACATATACACATACAAAGTATATGCACATGCCTATGCATATACATACATGTATACATGTAACAACAAATAATGAAAAGAGCATGAATTTGAATATGAGTAGGGAGGGCTGTATGGGAGGGTTTGGAGAAAGGAAAGAGAAAGAAGAAATTATGTAATTATTGTAATCTCAAAGGAAAAAAAGTAAAACAAAAGCACACAGTCAATTATTTTGAAACATTTCTTCATAGAGAGAACAAAGTAGCTGCTCCCTCAGAATGAATACATTACATCCTAAAAGGACAGAAAGGCTACTAAATTTCAAGCAGCTAAAGAAACTAACAAGGCTCAGGGGACTCAGAAATTTACAGGATTCCTAAGAGATGGGAGAATTATGACATCCTCTACAACACAAGTTGCCCATGCTCCAGCAAATAACCTTGCATCCATTTTCCTGGGAGCAACACCCCAAACTCACTAGTTCACCAAGTTATATCTGAATATATTCAGCACATTTTCTGTATATTGCTAAAATATATAAACATAATCATAAAAATGAATGCAAATTATTAAAATATTTCATTTTAACTGCTTTAACATAATTTGAAAAATTATTTGCCATGTATGTTTAAAAACCAACTCAATTAAACATAATTTAAGAATGTGCATTAGAAAAATATTTTGAAAAGAATCATCAAATTCCTCATAAATTATGATTATCTAGCTGCACTCAGATAATTGAAGATTAAAAAAGCCATATAGAAAATTTCATATAATACTAATTCAAAAACAATTTTGGTATATAACTTATAATTCTATTATATGTATTGTTATTTATAAAAATTAGTTTATTTGTATAATATACATTATATATTATTTATATAAAAAATTGATGTTTTGTCCCAAATAAGCATCAATTAATAAGGCACAGGTGATTGTTCATCTTTTTTCTCTGAAAAAAAGAATATTATTTTTATTCTCTAAAAATATTTATGAGCAAGATGCTATTTTGCAATATTGCTGGATGTCTACATAAACAGCAACATAATTACAACGAAAGGTGTCTTAAATTGTTACTTTGTGATATAATGAAAATTTTAATGATATTTGTAAAGAATTAAGAAAAGAGGAAACCTATGATGGCTCAGGGATAAAAGCTCCTTCTGCTCTGTAGCAGACCTGAGTTTAATTCCTGGCACCCATGCTGGGCAGCTCACAACTGTCAATATCTCTCACTCCGTCTAGCTTCTGTAGACACCAGTGCCCACTCATGTGCACATGCCCACAGACACACATTTAAACTTCTGAAAAATAAATCATTATAAACACAGAAGAAAGAAACAGGGTTTGAGATAAAAACCTTGTATTAATATAAAAGTCTATGATAATTAAAGGTAAATAGTGACACCAATGTAACATATGGATATAGAAATGGTCTTTAAATTCACATTTTTGTCAGGAGTCTACATTCTGGAAAATATAACAATTATAGAACCAACAGGAAGAATATCAGCATTCTTAGAATTAAGCAATATGAACAGTAGTTCATTTGCTTTACACTGTTCTAAAGCATGATGAGTCCATCAATTTTAATATGTGAAGATTTTGCATGCACAAATATCTGCTTAGATCCAGGGCTAAGAGATTAACCTAAATTGGAAAGTGTAAAACTTTCAATTTTCAAAAGAATAATAAATACAAATATACAAAACAAAACCTCACTTTACAGTATTTCTTATTAAGATTGAAATATTACATTTAAAATCATGAAAGATCTAGAAATAGAAACTTCCTTTTTAAGTGAAGATATTACTATCAAAATTTAATTTTGAAAATAATATGACTGAGAAAATTCATACTAACTTTGGAGGAACTCATTAGTAAGCTAATGTATTAAAGACTGCAATCATAATATACAAAGGTCTTATTTTCTAAGCATCCTGCTTCCAAATGAAATCTTGGATGGAAATTGATGTTCTGTTTGACACTCTAATTATGGACTTGGCCATGACCTTGCTCCTCACTGATGTCAGTCATGAATGATTGCCCAACAGTTGCTGGCAGAAGAAAGGCTGTTTATTAAGCAACAGTATCAACCCCCTATTCTAAGTTCTCTGACTAGAAGGAAATGTTTGATGATTTAGGTTTTTCTTCTAACAATGATATTAATTTAGTATTTCATAATAATTTGTTTTGGAATCATAATTAAACAGCACCAATTAAAAGTTATAAAGTGAACATGGTACTACAAATTTGAAATGTACTATTTAAACTGTATATTCAAACTTCAGAAAAATGAATGACTATATCTTTCAAGAGCTAATTATAAAAACCATGAGTAGATTAAGGAATTGCTTAATTTTGACAAATTTTACTAATTTTTATGAATCAAGCATAGAATTTGTTGTAGTAATATTTGTCATTTTTTTTGTAATGAGGTGTGAAAAGCAAACTTAACCAGAAGGGAACTAATACTACCCCGAAATACATATGTCAACACTGTATGAGTAACAATGTAATATATTGTGGGGTTTGTCATCTAAAATTCAGTTTTTATTTTAAATCTTAAAATATTAAGCTGCTACAAACACATATGTAAGGCATAGAGTTGGTAATGTTTCTTCTGTCACAATAAAATAAAAAAAACTTTCATAACACTGTACTGTCATGTAAGTGATATCTATGAGAAACATGACTTACAAGTGAACCAGCATCAGGTAAATAAGGAAACTATTAGTGCCATTGTTCTGATATAGTTCAACAGCAGGCCCCATCTCCCACTAATGAGCTTAAAAGGAGTATTCTCATCCATAAATTATTACATTTTAAGTATTTTTCAATAGAGTTTAAATTTCTTTTCTTATGGCATTAAAACCATGTGGAGTTCAATAATGGCTTAATGGTTACCTCTCCAATAAGATTTAGCACTCATTTATAGAAAATTGAGCAAGGTTTCTATTTAGTTTGCATTTCCCAACAAGCCTATTTCTAATTCCAGCCATAAGGCTCTGAAGACAGAAGCAACTTACACTTCTATTTATGACACTCATTTGAATGATATATTTATGAATTGGCAGAGGTTAAACCATATAGCCTGGCAGAGCTGATTACCATGTCTTATCAAATGAAGAGAGCCCCAGGGCTTTAATAATTTTCACCCATTAATATTGGCTTTTCCACTAGGAAGTTACATAAGCTGACAGTTTGGCAGACATAGGACTCCATGAATACTCATATACTGATTATCCAAAATATTTTTAATAGTACTAAATTCTCAACTACTCACAATGCAGTTAAAATCAGTCCCTCTTTTTGGAAGCAGATATATAAAGAGAATATCTTCATGCTGATATAATTTCTCTTACATTGCAATTTATCAAATTCAATAATTTGCTTTAAATAAGAATAATGTAAACATAATCCAATGAGTGATTATTTTCCTGGAAGTATCAACTATAGAGGTGACCAGAATTTTCCTGCTACAATGTCCTTTGATAGAACAATAGTTTAAAAGCATATATGTTATACTTCACATTTTAAAATTAAGAACTGGAGTTTCTCAAGGAAACTTTTGAACTTTAGACACTATTAAGGTTTAATTGGGGCTCTGTCTCTGGAGGAATGTACACCCACTTGAGTGTACATTCTCTATCTATTAAAGCCCAGGCTTAAAATTAATGCTTTTAAAAGCATATTTCAGCTTTCCTATATGAAGTTATTTTTAATTAAATAAATGGTTTTCATTAAAGCTGCATAAAAACATGAAGACTTCTTATCAATAGATAAAGCATCACAGGAAGGATGTTTTTACTACACAGTGCTAACACTATTTACAGTATATAATATTGCACTCATAATGATGGAGAATATGCAATTAGAGAATTATTTAATATTCTAAATTAATTTAAGGATCACAATTATTTAAGTTTTTAGTAATTAGAGTCACTCAATTAATTGCAATTATTTAAAAGAGCAAGAAAAATATTAGAACCAATCATGTGAATTGATTTAACATGATTAAAGTATTATTTAACCTCAAGTTTATTTTCATGTTGAGTACCAAGACAGATTTTCTGCTACAACTTCTTTAATTCTAGGTTGAATTTTAGTGTACATGAAATTTGGAGATAAGATTAGTAACTAAATTATAACACATATTAACGTGTATAGAAACAGATATTATATTTCAAAAGTTATTTACATTTGCTTATATTCATAATTAATTAAATTTAATAGTAAAATGTATAAGTAAATTAAAATAATGCAGTAAATTATAATTCCTTGAATTGTACTTGCTTGTATTATTTGGCATCATTATTTTTAAACCATTGTGCTTGGATTTTCCATTCTCAAAAATGAGCAAGTGCACATGGGTGAGGGTAAGACTTGGAGTTATCCTGATATGCTCTATTGGCATTTATAGTGACACACCACAGATGATCTGCAATTCCCTGCAATGCTGAGTTTTTCTCTAATCTGGTCTAATTATAGTGGATGTTCTTTTGTATGTTTCTTTCTCTAATAGTATGTTCAGCTCTAGATATTACTTTGTATTTCAATGAGAAAACATAAGCAAAGGAGCTTCTTCATGATGTAAGCATTTGGTCTTGGAATCTACTATACATGTCCTCTTGCTGCCCTTTGCCAAAAATGTTGAAGTTCCCAATTAGGTGAGAACCCCATCTACTCCAGAGAGAAAGATATTTGCCATATAATAATATGAGAAATCCTTCTGCCTCATCCTTTTCTTCTTTCTTTTATTTAATACTCCAGTCTTAGTCTTAGTGATTTCTATACTATCAGTCTTAGTCTTAGTGATTTCTATACTATGTAAATAATCTCCCTGGATCCTGGACTTCCTCCTTCTGATGGTTCCTCACGTACTCCAGTCAAAATCCTCAGAAAAGTTGCAGATAGCATTTCTCATTGACTTAATTCCTCTTATTTAATTAACACTAGAAATTCTTTGTTTTGGCTATTATTATTATTATTATTATTATTATTATTATTATTACAGAGCTTGCAAGATTTCTAATGCCCTCCATCTTGGCTAGTTGAGAATTAGATACTTTTACAAGAGATTACTAAATTTCTCAAGAAGCCTCAATGAATTTTTCTTGAAATTTGGCTTTCTGACTATGCCTCTTAGTGTGAATATCTCCTAATTTATTTACTTCTGCTGACCTCCCCTGGATCCTGATACTTTTCCAGTCATCAAAATACTAGAATTCCCCAAATCTTACTATGCCTATGTTTAAAGGGAAATATGTTCAACCCACCAGAACTTTCTAACTTTCAGTTCAATTATTTTTAATATTTTCTCAAAATTGTGAAATGCTTGTCCATGAGAAAATAGAATTATCTTCATACTATTCTCTTTATTCCCAAGAAATTATTACAAAAGTTGTCCAGATGAAAAAAAAAAAAAAAACCCAGGTGGATTTCCAGCATAGATTGTAGTAGCTAGACTGTCTTAAGTATGGAGAATATCCAGCAATTATTGCAACTAGTGTCATACAGTCATGTGGTTAGGTTTGAGGACAGTCAATTATTATCACACTTATTTCTGGAATAATTAATCAAACCTTTATTTGCCTACTATGACACTGCTTTCAGGAGGCATAAATAGAGGATCAACACCCCTTTGTTCTTAATTCTCAGAAGAGCACTATATTCAGATAGAGAGTAAATGAACCAAGAACAATTTACTCTTTCAATGTGAAGATATCCTGTAGATCTTTCAATGAACTAGACGATTAGAAGGAAAGAAGAAAAGGAACTCTAGCAGTGGAAGAGTACTAGAAAAATGAGGAGAGAGATGCATTCGTTAAGATTCTGATAAAGTAATTTTTGCAAATGTACCTGGCATGCTGCTATGTTTTGACTGCAGACCCTTAATAGTTCACGTCCTAGAGAATTGGTCTTTAATATGGTGATTGCTACAGGCTGCAGGAACCCTCGCGATGGGTCTTAATTCAAGGTGATTATGTGTGCTATGAGTAAGGGTTAAAGTAGTTTTTTATGGAATCTCAATTCATTTCTGTGCAAATAAGTACTTATAAATGACAAACACTTTCTTCTCCCACTCTTTGCTTCCTGTCTTGTATTTGGTTCACTCTCAAAAACACTCCAGCATTGTCATGTAATTTGCCATGAATCCATCACTAGAGGTCAAAAAATTATACCACCAAATCAAAGAATTTTGACCTTCAAATTCTAATACTAATTAATTTTTTTACTATGTAATATAAAGTGGTCATTATTGGGTTATATGAAATGGAGACTAATACAGAAGTACTTGATCAAAGGCCCAGTGTAAGAAGAGTTTTCAGTAGACAGACTAGAACTAAACCTGCCCAGATATATGTAAACATGATTGGCTAGGGAAGGGAGAAAGATCTCAACTTGTTGCTTGTAACCACGACCATTTCAGAAAAATAAAATCGATACAAAGCATCAGGTTGTAGAGGGACTGACAACTTCATCAATGATCGCAAAAAATAGTGTCTTCTAGTACATGTTCAAGCCTAAAAGATTCCAGAAAGATTTTGACTTGAAGCAATATTCAATATGCTCTAGTAAATTAGTTGAAGTTGATTATACTCTTTATGTTTAAAATCCATTTATCTAAAAACAATCTGGGAGATTAATATATTTTAACACATATTTACTCACATCTTAATTCTAATTTCTTATTATGAGTTCATTTAGGTTGCAGGTTATCTTGCTGTTTCCAAGAAATTGCTTTTCTTTATTAAATACAGCTTAACATAGAAAAATTGGAATTCATGAATCCCACCACAAAACAAGTCTTAGAATATTGCCATATTCTAATGTCCACTGGTATATCTGTTTATATATCTGTGATGTATGTCTTGTGGGACACATATATAATCATGGATCAATTACATATTAATAAAAATAACAAGGTAAATATTCAATAGAAAGAAATCATTATTCTTCAATTATTTGTTTTATTGGTCCTTATAAACTATAACCATCTAAACCACCAGACATTTTTACAGTACTTTTCTCACTGTCATTTATACTCCAATGTTAGTGTCACCATTCAGTGTACAAGGTACTTACGTACTTACTTCCAGATGATCTCTGTATACACACTCCTATATGTATAGTATTTGTTCCATTGTCTGATTCCTGCAAGATCTCAGAATCAACAAAACTTTTCATCATATAAAGATTGCTAGCCTGAACATACTTCTTCCTAAATACAACTCCCATATTTCCAGTTTTCTTATTCAACAATATCAAATATTTCTGTAATTGAAAATGTAGACTCCAGAATTGGGTGAAGTTCTACCTGTCAAGTTGTTATGTTTATGCAAATTACATTCTCTATACAGCACTCTTATATACTCAGACTTATGTAAAGTATCTTACCATATCTTCTGTTATATAAGAATTTTAATATCTTATATACTATAAAAATATCTCCTAGTTATTCCTAAGTAGTAGTGGAGTTTTACTGGGAACAATAACCTGTCAAATTTCAGGACAATCCCTTGAGTCATAATGGATTATAATAAGGGAGACAGCTCTGAACCAAGTGACAGCAGTTTCACCAATGCTGAAAGGACAGCTGAATCATTTAGATTTTATTCCAGATAGATAGGAATATGATCATGAATCTAGATTACTTATATTCTTTTTATGATACCTTAAGTAATAGCATTTCATGTCTTCTCTTTATAATTTGTTTAATTTATTTTTTGAGTATATGCATGTTTTTCCTGCATGTACATCTGTTTAACCACATATGTTACTGATACTTGTGGAGGCCAAAAGAGGACAACAGTGCCCTTGAGAATATAGTTACAAATATGTTCTGGAATGCCATGTGAATGGAATCAAACCTAGGTCTATGATTTCCATTTTCATTATATCCACCTTACAAGAAAAGTTGAGAGACAATATTCCATGCTGCTTCAGAGTTATGTATGTGATTCTTCTTTTGTTGATACCCCTAAAAGCTTTCTTCTATCCTTGTAAATGTGTTTGATGTTATTTTTAATTATCAACTTTCTACCATCTACAATCATCTGGAAAGAGAGTCTCGATGATAGAAATTCGTGGGTCAGTTTGGCCTGAGAATAAGTCTGTGTTGGATTGGTTTCCTTTCCTTAAGTGGTATAAGACTGATTTTTGAGGACATGGAAAATGCAAGATGTCTGAGAACAATCAAACCAAGAACTGAATACTCTACACAGTGTTCATGTAAAGATGATTGTTTCTCAACCTAGATGTCCATCAACTGAAAAATAGATAAAGAAAATGTGGGACATTTATACAATGGAGTGTTACTCTGTTGTTAAAAACAATGACATTTTGAAATTTGAGAGCAAGGGGATGGAAAATTAGAAAAGGTCACCCTGAGCGAGGTAACCCAGACCCAGAAAGACAAATATGGTATGTACTCACTTATAGGTGAATATTAGCCATAAAGTAAAGGATAACCATGCTACAATCCACAGACCCACAGAAACTATGTAACAATGAAGGCTCCAGGCAGGACACATAAATCTCTCTGTGAAGGAGAAATATAAGAGACATCACAGGTCAATGGGGGAAGGAGTTTGAATGGGGGTAGCATAGGAATAGGAGAGATGAGGGGAGGGGAGGATGGAGGGAGAGAGTACTGGGGCATCACTGGGATGAACTAGAAATGTAGTGCAATGGAAATTCCCAGGAACCAATGAGGGTGACCCCCAGCTAAGACTCCAAGCAACGGGAGATATTGAGCCAGAAGCAGCCATCTCCTGTTAACAGGCAAGACTTCCAGTGGAAGGATTGGGGCCTCAACTCAGCCACATAATCTCGCACCTACAATTTGTCCAGCCTACAAGATGTACTTGGGTAAATGTATCACATAAATTATGGGAGTGGCCAACCAATGATTGGTCCAGCTTGAGACTCATACTATGAGAGGAAGTTCATGCCTGACATTGCCTAGAGAGCCAGGAGCCAGACGCTGGACAGTCCAGAGACCTAAGATAGAATCAAACATGACTTGCAAAAAAAAAAAAAAACTCAATAAAATGATTTCTAATGATATTCTGCTACTGATATTCACAGATTGCTCCCTAGTGCTCCCTAGCCCAGTTGTCATCAGAGAGGCTCCACCAAACAACTAATGGAAACAGATGAAGAAATCCACAGCTAAACAGTGGGCAGTCCTCAGGGAATCCTGTGGAAGAGGGAGAGTGATGGGGGAATGAATGTCTTTTTGTATGCTGAAAATATGTGCTGATCTTATTGGTTGATAAATAAAGCTGTTTGGCCCATAGCAAGGCAGCTTAGAGGCAGGTGGGAAAGTCAAAGACAGAGACAGGAAGAAGGGGAGGAAATGCCAGCAAGTCGCCTAAGAAGCAACGTGTAATGGAACACAGGTAAAGCCATGAAACATGTGGCAATACATAGATTAATAGTTATGGGCTAATTTTAGATACAAGAGCTAGCTAGCAAAAGGCTTGTACCATGGCCATACAGTTTATAAGTGATATAAGCCTCTGTGTGTTTACTTGGGTCTGAGCAGCTGTGAACCAGGAGGGACACAGAAACTTTCTAGAAAGTTTAAAGATTCTGAATGCACAGAAACAGAGCCACACTGGGCTTCCTGATCTCACAGTCTCATGCCAGCAGCAGCACAAACTCATCTCCTGACAGCTGCCTGTGAGATGGAGCTGGCCTACAGCTGCCATGAGCTAAGCAGCATGGCTACAGATTCCCACCACAGTATACAGTGGCCTCTCCAAGCGGCACAGTGTGGTGTGTGGTGGATTTAGCCTTTGCTAGTACAGACAAAAAAAAAAAGGTTTCTGGGCTACCTGCTGCTTTAATGGAGGCATACACCCACTGCTTCTGAGAGTTGGTGGTACACATAGCTGCCAGAGCCACAGCTGGTGATAAACATACCATGTTGGAAAAATGAGGTGTGCAGAGTCAGAAGCCAAAGGTGCCATTTCAGTCCTAGTAATGCTGCAGTTTAAAGCAATAGATTCACATAAGGCAGATTCAGATGAAACAAGACTTTAAATGCTTTAGTGTGTGTAAAAATGTACATAGGCTTGGAAGAGAGAAGAAAATGAATATAAACAGTTATATAAAAAATAGTTTTAAAGAATAAATTCTTTAAAGAGACAGTAAAGGTAATATATAAGCCACATAAAGATGGAAATCACACAGAGAGTCTGGATTATATTCTTTGGGATTTTTAACTGCAGAAAGATATTGGATCATAAAGACTGCTCAGTTAAACAACTATGTATATTTTAAAGGTATCTTGACTTTAAAATTTGGATGTAAGGATATGTTGCTTTGGAAAGGAGGCTCTACAGGAAGCAAAAGGCTATGGATTTGTTCCAGATTAAGATACATCAGGTTTGACCAGCCAAGACCCCTGAAAGGTCTCCAATGACACCATGACCCAGATCACCCAACATCCAAAATCAACTTCAAGGCAGCTGGCTCAGAGAATACAGCCTCACAGACTACTTCAGTAAGAACTTGACCATAATCCTAAAATTTTCTTTATGTCCCCATAAGATTACCAGTGCCCTCTAACAGCAGGAAGTATCCTAGAAAACTATGTCCATGTTCCCAAAAAATGGATTATGAATGTTTGTCTTTGTTTAGATTGTTGATTGCAAATTGTTATTGGTCATAATCAATCTCTTTATAAAAGAAGAAAGGGGGATATGATATAGAAATATAGGATATAGATATGATAGAATAAAAGGGTAGATTATTGAATTTACTTTTAAAGAACAACTTGTTTATAAATGTTTTACATTGCTATAGAATTTAATTTATTGATATAAATTTAAACTTAATTTTGTTATACTGTATGTATATTACTACTCTTGTTTAAAGTATTTTGTTTGTGCAACTCATTTGAAATTGTAGTGTATAGTTGTGAAATACTGATTAATAATTAGTCTTCTATGATAGTCAAACTTATAGTGATGTTAAGTTTTCTAGGTATACATAGATATAATTCAGTTAGGTAGGTAATCTTCAAACACTTCAAATACCTACAGAATAAGGCATTTAAAATGTATTAAAAACTTGGACTTTCTGGACAATGAGACATGTCTGCTCCCAGCAGGACTGATTTACTTCATAGAGGAGGATGGGCATTGAAGACACTCCATATGGAGTTTATCTTCTTGGCAAAAAACAGCCATTTGGGAAAGAAACTGTTCTTTCCTGAACAGCTTGACAAAATGTTGTATCAACTGGACATGCAGGACTCATAGGAAAGTGACCACTGAACTTTGCAAGGCTGGAGGGTCTTTCAGGTTCCTGCTTTGCAGAGGAAACTGCCAGATATTTTACAGGACACACAGAGAAGTGATTGAAAAACTCAAGACCTATAGACTAAAGATGGATGCCCCAACATTGTAGACAAACTTTAGGTGACTGTCTAGGCAGCCAGCTGTCTCTGTCATTCTATATTTTTGGAAGTTGCTTAAATGCATTTCCTGTTTACTTTGATAATATATCCTTCTGGATTTTTTGATGTAGTTGAAGGCTAGATAGTTATAATTATAATTTTCCTTGGTTATGATGAAAGATAAATTAGATATGAAACTTCAGACTCATAAATATAGGATAGAATATTTTCTTTAATTTTACAAACTACAAATAGACTAGATATTGTAACTGTAATTCTTGCTTGATAACTGTTTTGTTATATGTAATGTACTAGGTTAAAGTTAAAAACCTTCCTTTTGTTTAGACAGAAAGGAGGAAGTAATGGAGGATGTCTTTCTGTATGTTGTAAATATGTGTTGCTCTGATTGGTTGATAAATAAAACTAATTGGCCTATGCAAGGCAGCTTAGAGGCAGGCAGAAAATTCAAAGAGAAAGACAGGAAGAAGAAGAGAAGATGCCAGCAAGTCACTCAAACAGCAACATGTAATGGGATGCAAGTAAAGCCATGGAATATGTGGCGATACATAGATTAATAGTTATGGGCTAATTTTAGATATAAGAACTAGCTAGCAAAAAGGCTTACGTCATTGACATAAAGATTATAAGTAATATAGGCCTCTGCGTGTTTACTTGAGTCTGAGTGGCTGCGGACGGGGCAGGACACAGGAAATCTTCAGCTACAGGATAGGAAGGATTATGGAAGCCAGATGAACTAAGGACACCCTGAGAAAAAACACAGAATCAATTAACTTGGGCTCATAGGGGTCCAAGAGATTGAACCACCAGATAATTTGCATGGGCCTGACCAAGGCCCTCTGTATACTTGTTACAGTTGTGTAGCTTGCTCTTCTTATGGGGCTCCTAACAATTGGGGCAGGGGCTACCTCTGACTCTGTTACCTGCTTTTGGGACCCTTTCCTCCTACCGGGTTGCCTAGTCCAGCATTAATAGGAGGGAAAGTGCCTAGACCTGCTGCAACTTGATATACCCTGGGTGACTGATAAACATGGGAGGCCTTTCCTTTTCTGAAAAGAAAGGAGGAGGAGTAGATGCAGGGAACAGAGGAGGTTTGGAAAGGAGAATGGGAGAAGAGGAGAGAGGGAGGGGGAAAATGTGAGTGGGCTAAAGAAAAATTAATTAATAAATAAATATGAAAAAATAGGACTATGATTGATGCTTTTAAAAAAGTATGGGCCGGGCGGTGGTGGCGCACGCCTTTAATCCCAGCACTCGGGAGGCAGAGGCAGGCGGATCTCCGTGAGTTCGAGGCCAGCCTGGGCTACCAAGTGAGTTCCAGGAAAGGCGCAAAGCTACACAGGGAAACCCTGTCTCGAAAAACCAAAAAAAAAAAAAAAAAAAAAAAAAAAAAGTATGGTTTTCTGTTTTTTTCTTATATATTATTTTATACTAACTTATTGCATATTGAATATCATATAAATGTATGGTCTAATATGAGATGGCTTTTAAAATTTTATTTAATTAACATTTTTAAATTTGTTTTACATACTGAACACAGTTTCCCCTCCCTCCTTTCTTCCCATTCCCCCCTCTCCCCACCTTCCATCTACCCTCCCCCCATCCACATCCTCCTCCATATCCTCCATTCAGAAAGGGGCAGGTTCCCCATGGACTTGAACAAAGCATAGCACACCAAGCTAAGGCAGTAACAAGCTCCTCCCCGTGAATCAAGGCTGGACAAGGTAATCCAGCATGGGGAACATGTTCCCAAAAGCCAGATAATTGCCAGGTCCTGATCTCATCATTTGGGTATATGCTCAAGATTGTTATAGCTGGGTCTTGAGGTAGATTGATTGCCAGTTTTCTGAGAAACCATCAAATGAATTTCTAAACTGGCTGTACAAGTTTTCATTCCCACCAACAGTGGAGGAGTATCCCCCTTACTCCACATCCTCTCCAAGATAAGCACATCATCACTGTTTTTCATCTCAGCCATCCTGACAGGTGTAAGGTGGTAATCAGATGGATTTTGAATATGTAATTATATATTCAAAAAGGAAAGGATGATCATTTCTGTTTATGGCTCACTAATTAGATTCATTTGATGTAATTCAAAAGGGTTGGTTTTGGACTATTGAGATATCTCTTTTGGTAAAGGTACTTGTTGAATGAGATTAAGGCCCTGAGTTTCATCCAGGAAACCCACTAAGAATGCCCAATGGGAAGTTAATCCACGTGTGTTCTCTGATATCCACTAGTTTACTGTGCATGGCTTATCACCCATAAACAACCAAATAATGATAAATAAAACATTTAAAAGGAATATTTTACCTTTCACACCAAGCCCTAACCATTATATAATATGAAGCTGGGACTATGGATCTTTCTATGGAATTTTTTTCTATAAATAAAGTGGAAATTTAGGTGTGTAGAGGCAAATGTAGAGACAAGTGGTGTCTGATTAAATTGGAATGCTGGGGTTATGCTTTACAGAAAAATCTGTTAAACGTGTGATGATATGAGAAACTTGACCAAACTTTTGGTTAGCTTTAAGAATTTTACTTAAATTAAATACACTATTGTATATTTTAGTACCTTGTGATTTACTCATTTGCTCATATGCAAACACAACCATACTACCAATTGCTACAACAAAACAGCACCTGGTAAAAGATGCTGTTCTATAAAGCATGCAAATATTCAATTTGCTTTTAACTTATCTTCTCATCATTATATCTTTCTGTACTTGATATACTAAGGGGTGATTATGGCCAAAACCCTCAATTATGTTTACTAAGAGTCTATTACTACTCACAGATGTTAAAGGTGTTTAAAAGAAGTCTTTGTTGCTGGATATTTGATTATAGTGTGAAACTCTGATACTGTGTTAATAAAATTAACTTTGGATCAGGGGGTGGAACCAATGACTAGTTGACAGGAATTAGTCATAGAAAGGGCAGAGGAGCCAGGAATATGTATAGAGAGACACAGGAAGGAGTAGGGATGGACTTAGAGATTCACAATCTTTTTGATTTGGGACAAGTGGAGAGATGCTTTTCTTGCTGGTTGCTTCTCAGCTTCTCTGATGTAGCAGGTTTTCACCCTGACATCTGACTCCTGAGTCTTTAGTGGTAAATAGAACAAGAGAGACTTATTTAAAACCTACCTTTGGTGGGTGCAGCCAGCCTGGTGCCAGCATGAACAAAATCCTGCCAGACTTTCATCTGAGTGGCCAGGCACAGATTGCAGGGTTGTTGGATTCAGTCAGCAGTTAAAATGTCAGTAGATTTAGGTGTGACCACTAAGCTGACAGAAAAACAACATTTGATGCCCACAGTGACTCTAAACAGAATGATATCAGATGTAGATATCAGACAAACATTAATTGAATATGTGGCTCTTGAAAATGCTAATTCAGAATTCAAAAGGTTGATTAGGCTTTTAAATGCAAGATCAGCACCTAGAGATGAATGAATTAGAAATAAATCTCATATTGGACCTCATGCTAATGATTCTGCTTTCTCAGGAGAAGTAATTTTGAGAAATTTTAAGGAAAAAAATGCCAGATGTTATAACTGTTTTTAACAAGATCATTTGAAAAGGGATTGTAGGCAAAAAATTCCTAGAAATAATTTTTTCAAGTGATAATCCAAACAGATTGTCCCAGCCTCCTAGAGTGCAGAAGTTGTTGCAAAGTATAGCATAAGACTAATGAATGCAGGTCAAGAAAGGACAGGCAAAATAAAACTTTGCCATTATTAAATGCCTTAGGGAGCCTCTTATAGGCCCTAATATTAAATTTGTTTCATTCATTATCTGCTAGCATTGGAGAAACTCAATCACAGAGCAATTAAAAGACAGTACTTGTTAAAAACCACACTGCTCTGGATCTGATCAAGGACAGAACAGCTTCAGTAGATAAAACAAAAATTTCAGGGGACACCAAAAACCAAGTATTTTTGGCAACTGGTATAAATGATCAGAGACCAAAACTAAAACTACAAATAAATGACATTGAAATTATTGGTTTATTGAACACAGGTGCAGATGTAAAAACAATTTCACCAAAATCTTGGCATTCAGATTGACCTCTTTATATATGCAGCTTCTAGGGATTGAAACTTTATCTCAGGTAAAACAAATTATAAGGTGGATTGAGTGCATAGGTCCAGAAGGACAGATAGGAAAATTAAAAGAATACATGGCTGATACAGTGATGTATTTATGGGTATGTGATTTGCTGAAGCAATGGAAAACACAGATTAACATTTCTCTAATCTCAGAAACAGACTATGTTGAGCCGTGGCCCCCTGTTCCTTGAGTAGCTGTTTCCTTTCTTGCTGACCTTGACCAGATGTCCCCTATGCTGATTCCCTGCTGGTTTTCTTCCTCCTAAAACAGCTTACCAGAGGTTCTTTGTTTGTGTATCCTGCATTTAGTGTAAACAGCTAGGATGCAAGAATGTAAAACATCTGTAGCAAACTTTTGCCCTCTTGGGTTCTCCCATTGTGTTATAAGCCTGTATTTAAGGTCTCGTCCCTCCTTCAATAAATGGCAATCAACATACTACTGAGACAAATGACCCACTGTCTTGTCTCTGTTTTTAATCCTCAGCCCCTTGCTCAGACATGGTGAAAGGGTAGTAGTGTGGTGCTACAAAGCTATATAATAAAAAATATGTCTGAGAAAAATATTAAAAGATAATATCCAGAACAGTCACCAACCACTCAGGTTGTACATAAGCAGGGTACAACAGCTGTTAATCTTTAGGAGGTACTAAAAGCCCTAACTTTATAATGGTTAATTGACAAACTTATCTGGGTGGAACAATGGCCTCTGACATCAAAAAAATTACAGGCACTGGAGCAGCTGGTACAGAAGCAGCTAAATGCTCAATATATTGAAGAATTAACCAGTCCTTGGAATTCTCCTACATTTGTCATTAAAAAAATATGGAAAATGGAGATTGGTAACAGATATGAGAGCTATTAATCAGGTGATTCAACCAATGCGCTCTTTACAGTCTGGAATTTCCTTGCATTCTTTATTTCCAAAGGGATGGTGTATTATTGTGATTGTTTTGAAAGGCTGATTTTTATTATACCTTTGCAAGAACAGGATATAGAAAAATTTGCCTTCACAGTACCCATTTATAATAATTCTCAATCTCTTAGAAGGCACATGTGGAGGATCTTGTCACAAGGAATGTTAAACAGCCCACCTTGTGTCAATATTTTGTAAAAGAGCCTTTAGAAATAATTAGTAAACAGTTTTTTCAATCTATTATTCATTATTATAGGAATGATATTTTACTGGCAAATTCAGACACAGATACCTTAGGAAATAATATTCGATAGTAAAGAGAATTTTTCCTTCTTGGGGATTACAAATTTCTCCTGAAAAAAATTTACAAAGAGGAGATTCGATTAATTACCTAAGACATAAGAGAGGTTTATAGAAAATTCAATGATAGAATATACAAATCAGGAGAAATCAATTATGAACTCTTAATGATTTTCAAAAATTGCTGGGAATATTAACTGGTTATGGCCCACAATTATATTAACTACTCAGTAGGTAAATAGCTTATTGCAGACCTTACAAGGTGATAAGGACTTAAAAAATCGAAGAAAATTATCAGCTGAGGCTGAGAGAGAATTGGCTTTGGTAGAAAGGAAATTATAAGATGCACATAAGTATTATTTGGATCCAGAGTTTGATTATATTCTGGTTATTTTTCATTCTATTTATTCTCCCATAGGAATTTCTATGTAGAGAGAAGATAATATCTTAGAATGGATATTTTTACCACACCAACAAAGTAAAAAATTAAAGATCTATGTAGAAAAGTTTTTTTAATTGATTCTGAAATGAAAAATAAGACCTTGCCAGTTATCAGGAATAAACCGAGCTGAAATTGTGGAACCTTTTACTAATGCTATAATTGGCTCATTATGGGCAGAAAATGAATATTGGCAAAGAACTTGCAGTAATTTCTTGGGAAAATTTAGCAGCAACTATCCTCAAGTCAAGAGACTCCAGTTTATAAAAACAACTAATTTGATACTCCCTCACATAGTGAGAGGGACACCAATTTCTGGAGTGCCTACATTCCATACTAGTGCAAATAAATTAGGAAAGGCATGCTATAAATCAGGAAAAATAAATAAAGTGGCTCGAAGCTCTTATTACTCAGTTCAGAAATCAGAATTATTGATATTTTCATGGTAATATTAGATTTTTCCAGAACCGCTTAATATAGTTACTGACTCTAATATGCAGAAAAAGTTGTTTTACATATTGAAACTACCTAACTTAATCCAAATGATTCAGAATTAACTTTGTTATTTATTCAACTACAACAAATAATCAGAAATAGAAATCATCTGTTGTATATAAAACATATCAGATCCCTACAGGCCTACCAGGCTCTCTGGTACAATGTAAAAATAAAATTAATCAGTTCTTCATAGGAAATGTGCTAAAATCCTCAGATTTTCATTAAAAAAGAAAGCACCATGTTTACAGCAAAAGTTTGGAGATTTTTCCATCAGTTGGAAATAAGCCAATGAAATTATAAGGAGATTCTTACTTGTTCTTTGTATAAACAAACTGTACTGCCTTTGGGAAGTAAAAAAAAATAGGTACTCAAAGAAATGAAATTTGGCAAAATGGATGTGTTTCACTTTGCAAAGTTTGGAAAATTAAAGTATGTGCACCATATCATAGATATATATTCAATGAGCAAATGCTTTAAGTTCTAAAAAGGCTCATTCTGCAATTACACATTTCTTAGAAGTGATGGCCATTATGGTGATACCTGTATAAATAAGACTGACAATGCTCTAGCATATGTCTTCAGTAAAATGAACCTTTTTTGCATATTACAAAATAAAGAATATTACAGGTATACCACAGAATCCTAAAGGACAGCTATAGAAAGATCTAATCACACTTAAAAATATGCTTAATAAACAGAAGGGGGTAATAAAGACCCCAGAGATAGATTATATAGTGTTTTATTACCTTTTAATTTTTTAAAGAAAAACAGAACAACAGCTTCAGAGAAACATTAGATAGTAGAAAAACTTGCTGAATTAAAACAGCCTATATGTTTTAAAGATGTGTTGACTTCAGAATGGAAACCAGCATATGTGTTATGTCGGGGAAGAGGTTTTGCTTTCATTTCCACAAGAGAAGAAAAGCTATGGATACTATCAATATTGAAAAAGATTAGATTTGAACAAGAGAGACTTCTTGATTAGAAGAATCAATAGTTCATCAGCTTGGTCATTCAATCTAAACTAACTTATAAGACTAACAAAAGCCTTTCATGTGATCAAGTATCAAAAATTTATTATTAAAAGATAATACATTCTCTGTTGCCAGAAAACATATTGTCTTAACAATGACATAACTTGCCAAAAAAGGAACACCCTAAAGTTAGTTTGGGGGCAGGGAATTATTTTTGTCTTTCCAGGAGAAGAAAAGCTTCCAATATAGGAATCTAAAGACCATTGAATAAATGAGACATCTGAAGAAGGGCAAATCATCAAGAGAAAATATCCCAAGAAAAAGAATAAATTAGCCTAATGATATAGCATACCTCCTACAGGCTAGAATTTCATAAATCTTCCCAAATGCTTGTTTTTGCTCTTCTATACAAACATAAAAGGAAAATAGTCTTTTTTTTTGTGGTCCCAATTCAATTAAAAATTAAAGCTGGCTTTGGAGTTAGAACACGGCTCTCTCTTTTTCTAAACCCAAGCATCCTTGTTAAGGGCCAGAAGAAAATCAAAATTAAGTGACTATTCTTTTGCCATTAATCTCACAATCCATTGATTTTATTGTGATGCTTTAAAACTTTTCTTAAGGTATAAAAATTATCTCAAAATCAGTAAGTGCGGTGATATTTTGCATATGCTCTAACAAATAAGGCCTGCCTGAAGGTCAGAGGACAAAGCCAGCCATTAGTTATTCATAGAGGCCAGGCAGTGGAGGTACACACCTATAATCCCAGCACTGGGGAGGCAGAGGCAGAAAGATCTCTGTGAGTTCAAGGCCACCCTGAGCTATACAAGATTTATCCATTCTAAAAGAGAAACAGAGCTGCCACGTGACTTTAATCCTAGTACTTGGGAGTCATGTGGCTTTAATCCCAACACTAGGAAAGTTGAGAGAGGAAGTGGTTAGGGAAAGGAATGTAAGGCAGGAAAAGACAGGTTCTCAAGGCCATTCAGTCTGAGGATGTGTAGAGACAAGATCTTGCCCCCCTTTTGGCCTGAGGATTCCAAGGTGAGAAGTTTTTCTACTGGCTTGTTCCTTTGTTTCTTTAATCTTTCAGCATTTACCCCAATATCTGGCCCTAGGTTTTTATTAAGACCAATTAGGATTCATGTGACAAATAAGATGTGTGTGTGTGTGTGTGTGTGTGTGTGTGTGTGTGTGTGTGTGTGATGATATTAGTAATCATATAAAGTACTAACTAATTCTAGAAATAAGCTTCATCTAGCTTCCTTCACATGTTTTCAGGTTTGAGTCTAAAGTACCCAGGGTGTACTTAAAGATTATGTTCCTCTAACCTTTTTGAAATCTGCTGTATATTGTAACTAGAGTTTTCCTGCCTTGCCCACAGTCAGGACAAATCTTTGTCACCTGCCAGTCCCACAGGGGCTCTGACTCAACAAGTTTACTCAAGTAAACACAGAGACTTATTTGCTTACAAACTGTATGGCTGTGGCAGGCTTCTTGTTAACTGTTCTTATAGCTTAAATTAATCCATTTCTATAAATCTATACCTTGCCACGTAGTTTGTGGCTTACCGGAATCTTCACATGCTGTTTGTCATGGCGGCGGCTGGCAGTGACTCCTTCCACCTTCCTGTTCTTTCTTTTTTCCTCTCTGTTAGTCCCGCCTATACTTCCTGCCTAGCCACTGGCCAATCAGTGTTTTATTTATTGACCAATCAGAGTAATTTGACATACAGACCATCCCACAGCAGTATATAACATTTAAAATGTTTGTTTTCTGCCATGAACCATGACCATTGCTAACAGTGACCTTTGATGTTCCATGAAGATGTTGGGTCCCTGCCATGACAAATCCATCTGGACTGTGGTAATGCCATTAAGCTGACAAACAGAACCAAATATCGGCTTTGGACTATAAACTGTTCAGAAAAACTTCAAAATGGTTAAGTAAGATAGCCCAGCCTCATAGACTACGCTAGCCATGACATCAGCTGAGCCCTGATTTTTTCCCATCACACAGAGACTGGATAACAAATGATACAGCTAGCTCTTGCAGGACTTGAACATTATCCCAATTTTCCAAAGATGCAGTTATAGTGATATTTTATTTGTACTAAAATGTGATTTGTATGTTAATAAATAAAGTTGCCCAGGGTCAGAGCTATTAGAGCCATAGCAAAAGCTTGGCGATGGTGGTGCACACCTTTAATCCCAGCACTTGGTAGGCAGAGCTAGGTAGATCTCTGTGTGTTCAAGGATACAGCCAGCATTGGAGACACATGCCTTTAATCTCAACACCAACCATAGAAGACCTGGAGGTCTGTACAGACAGGCAGTGATGAGGCAGTCATGTGGTTGGGTTTACAACCAATGAAAAGGCAGAACAGAAAGTCTATATAAAGACAAACACACAGGAAGCAGGTCTCTTGGCTGAAGAGTATGGTGATATTTTATTTGTACTGAAATGTGATTTTAATTTTATGTTTATAAATAAAGTTGCCCTGGGGTCAGAGCTATTAGAGCCATAGCAAGAGCGTGGTGGTTAGAAGAGCTAGGTAGATTTCTGTGTGTTCAGGGATACAGCCAGTATTGGAGACATACGCCTTTAAGTCTTGGAGGGCGGTACTTACAGGCAGTGATGAGGCAGTCATGTGGTTGGGTTTAGAACCAATGAGAAGGCAGAACAGAAAGACTATTTAAACACAGACAAACAGGAAGTAGCTCTCTCTCGGGGAAGCTAGGAGCACTGCAGGAGGTAAGATTTTATCTCTGAGCTCTGACCTCTCGGCTTTCTCTGTTACATTGGCTCTGTGTTTCTTATTTTAAAAAGACGATTGGTTACATCTACATCTGGCGCCCAACGTGGGGAGAATCCATTAAAAACTGCTTGGGGCCGGCTCCCTAGCCAGAGCAGCCGGCTCCCTAGCCCCAGCCCAGGTCTGCTTGGGCTCAGGCCGGATTGTGAGCTGCTTGCTTAAAGCCAGTGCTACAAACAACTCAGGCCTGCCCTGCTAAACAGGGCCCCTGCCTGTAAAGCGAAGCCTTGACTCGGCTCAAGAGGGAATAAGTGGCTGGATTTAAGCTTTAGCCAGCTACGCTTTCACTTTCACTTTCACTTTCGCTTTTGCTTTCTCTCTCTCTGTTTCTGTCTCTCTCTCTCTCTCTCTCTCTCTCTCTCTCTCTCTCTGGATTCACAACTAGGACACTAGGTGGCTCTTTTGAAATTCCCTCGGATTTCTACTGTTCTACGCAGATTTGGTAAGTCATAAAGGAAACTATTTAAAAGAAAAATTTTTTTCCACATTTAAAAAAAACAATGGGTTTCCTGTGTACATTGGAAGAATGGGTTTTGTTTGAAATTTTAGGCAGTCTGACAATGGAACAACTATATGAAAAGATTAGTATTATGGGAATTATGCAGTTTATCACCATGCTTATTCTCATTTTAGTATTTAAAAAGATAGTTGATTTAAGTGCCAGGATAACGGCTTTAGAAAAACCTGTTAAACCTGTAAAAATTCAGACAGGAGAAATTAACAGTGAAGTTGGTTCAAGTTTGGATCATAAGGTTACAGAAAGAAAGCCTGTTTTCACACAGTCACCCTTAATTTATCCTGTAACCGTACAGCAGATGCCTGATCAAATGGCTACACAAAATATTTGGGCTCCAATTGAACTGAAGGATTTTAAAAGGTTTAAGGAGGCAATAGTATCTTTTTTTTTTTTTTTTTTTTTTTTTTTTTTTTTTTTTTTTTGGTTTTTCGAGACAGGGTTTCTCTGTGTAGCTTTGCGCCTTTCCTGGGACTCACTTGGTAGTCCAGGCTGGCCTCGAACTCACAGAGATCCACCTGGCTCTGCCTCCCGAGTGCTGGGATTAAAGGCGTGCGCCACCACCGCCCGGCTTGTTTTATTTTTTTATTTTTTTTTTATTTTTTTTTTTTTTTGGTTTTTCGAGACAGGGTTTCTCTGTGTAGCTTTGCGCCTTTTCCTGGAACTCACTTGGTAGTCCAGGCTGGCCTCGAACTCACAGAGATCCGCCTGCCTCTGCCTCCCGAGTGCTGGGATTAAAGGCGTGCGCCACCACCGCCCGGCGAGGCAATAGTATCTTATGGCATGCATTCCCCATATGTAAAGCAAATGTTAAACTCTTGGTCAACATATAATAGGATTATACCACAGGACTGGCGGGACCTTGCACAACCTGTTCTGGAACCCAGCCAGAGATTTCAATTTCTAACGTGGTTTAAGGAGGAAGCTAGAAACATAGAAAAACAATGGACGGATAAAGGAATACAAGTTTGTCAGGATCAGCTTATTGGAGAAGGCCAATATGCTTCAATACAAACACAATGTTTATATGATGTTCAAACCCTAATTTTATGTCGAATGGCAGCCTTGAATGCATGGGACAGAGTTGAGGAACCAGGAAAAAAAACCTGAGTCATTCACAAAGGTTATGCAAGGCCCAAAAGAATCTTTCACAGATTTTTTAGAAAGACTGGCTTCAGCAGTACACAGAATGGTCTCAGGATCAGAAGCTAGTAAGGCAATAATTGAAGCTTTGGCATTTGAGAATGCGAATGCAGCATGTAAAAGAATAATCAGGCCGTTAAAGGCAAGATCTGCACCTTTGGAAGATTGGATTAGAGAAACAATTAATGTTGAGGCTGATGAGCATGATGATACGTGGGTAGGAGAAGTAATTTCAAAAGGTTTGAGGAGTGTTAGATGTTTTGGGTGTGGAAAGCAAGGACATTTTAAAAGGGACTGTAAACAGGTCATTCCTAGAAGCAATATTTCTTCAAGGAACAATGGCAACAGAATGCCCCTTCCTTCTGGAGTATGCAGAAGGTGTGGTAAGGGAAAACACTGGACCAATGAATGTAGATCAACAAAGGACTGACAGGGTAATCCTTTGCCTCAGTTTTCGGGAAACTCCCGGAGGGGCCTCATGCAGGCCCCCATAGCAAAACCAGTTCAAACCTTTCCTGCAGCTGTAGAGGAAATCCCTGCTCTGAGCGATTAAATAACCAAATGACTATTGGAATAAATCATGCTTGTCAGGATGATGAAACAGAGAGAATAGAAAATTCAGGAGAAAACATAAAGAACATTTTTTGGCAAACTTCTATTAATGAACAAAGACCAAAATTAATGATAAAAATAAATGGTGTTTTGTTGTCTGGTCTGGTAGACACAGGTGCGGACATTACCATAATTGCACCAGAATTTTGGCATCCAGCTTGGCCTCTTCAGGAGGTAAACGTTCAACTGTTAGGAATTGGGACATTATCTGGAGTGAAACAGAGTGCAAGATGGCTCGAATGTATAGGTCCAGAAGGACAGAGAGGAAAATTAAAACCATATGTCGCTAACATAGCTATGAACCTGTGGGGTCGAGACTTGTTGCAATAATGGAATACTCAGATTAAAATCCCTCCAATCTCAGAAACAAATCATAAACTAGCACATGTTGCTGAGAGAAATATTAGAAGGCATTATTTTGAGTGGTCACCAGCCATCCATATTATACAGGAACAGGGCACAACAACTGATAATCTTCCAAAAATACCAACAGCTCTACCTTTAAAATGGTTAACAGACAAGCCTTTATGGGTTCAGCAATGGCCTTTAACAACAGAGAAACTCCAGGCTTTAGAAGAGCTGGTAGAAGAACAGTTAAATGCTCAGCATATTGAACAGTCAACCAGCCCTTGGAATTCTCCTGTATTTGTTATTAAAAAGAAATCTGGTAAATGGAGAATGGTAACAGACCTTAGAGCAATTAACAAAGTAATTCAGCCGATGGGCTCTCTACAATCTGGAATTCCTTTGCCTACTCTGTTACCAAAAGGATGGCCTCTCATAGTTATTGATTTAAAAGACTGTTTCTTTTCAATACCCTTACAAGAAAAAGACAAAAAAAGATTTGCTTTCACAGTGCCTACTTATAATAATTCTCAACCGGTTAAAAGATTTCAATGGAGGGTCCTCCCACAGGGAATGTTAAATAGCCCAACTCTGTGCCAATATTTTGTACAACAGCCATTGGAAGTGATACGTAAAAAATTTCCTAAATCTATAATTTATCATTATATGGATGATATTTTACTAGCTGACTCAAATGCAGATACTTTAGAAAGAATGTTTGAAGAAGTAAAGAAAATTTTGCCTTGCTGGGGATTACAAATTGCTCCTGAAAAGATACAAAGAGGAGATTCTATTAATTATTTAGGATATAAAATAGAGCTACAAAAAATTAGACCCCAAAAGGTGCAAATTAGGAGAGATAGACTACAGACTCTTAATGACTTTCAAAGATTATTTGGAGATATTTCTCATCTACGAACTATTGTTGGGGTAAAAAATGATGAACTGACTAATTTGTTCAAAACCTTAGAAGGTGACAAGGACTTAAATAGTCCAAGAGAATTATCACCTGAAGCTGAGAAAGAATTGGCCTTGGTAGAAAAGAAAGTACATGAAGGGCACGTGGATCGTATTGATCCAAAGCTGGATTGCATTTTGGTTATTTTACCTTCTAGGCATTCTCCTACTGGAATATTAATGCAGAGGGAAGATATTATATTGGAATGGATATTTTTACCAAATAAACCAAATAAAAAATTAAAAACTTATGGGGAAAAAAATCTCTGACTTGATTTGGAAAGGAAAATTGAGACTTCGTCAATTAGCAGGAATAGACCCAGCAGAAATTGTCGTACCTTTAACTAAGGAGGACATTGAAAAATTATGGACAGAAAGTGAACCTTGGCAAAGAGCTTGCAGTAATTTTTTGGGAGAAATTAACAGCAAATATCCCAAAAGCAACAGAATTGATTTTATAAAGAGAGCTGATTGGATCTTGCCTCGAATTGTACGGCAAAAACCCATATCTGGAGTTCGTACATTTTATACAGATGCCAACAAACAAGGAAAGGCAGGTTACAAATCAGAAAATTTAAGTAAAGTGGTACAAAGTCCTTATAATTCAGTTCAAAAATCAGAATTGTATGTTATTCTGTTGGTATTAATGGATTTTTCAGAACCTCTCAACATAGTAACTGACTCTCAGTATGCTGAAAGAGTGGTATTACATATTGAGACTGCAGAATTTATCCCTGATGCTTCAGAATTAACTTCACTATTTATTCAATTACAAGATACAATCAGGAAAAGGAGTCATCCTTTATATATAACTCACATCCGATCTCATACTGGTCTGCCAGGCCCTTTAGCACAAGGCAATGATGAGATTGATAAATTATTGATAGGAAATGTGCTGGAGGCCTCAGAATTTCATAAAAAACATCATGTCAATAGTAAAGGTTTAAAAAAGGATTTTTCCATAACCTGGCAACAAGCCAAAGAAATAGTAAAGAAATGTCCTACTTGTTCCTTCTATAATCAAACGCCATTACCAGCAGGATGTAACCCAAAGGGTACTCGGAGGAATGAAATCTGGCAGATGAATGTGTTTCACTTTGCAGAATTTGGAAAATTGAAATATGTACACCACACCATTGATACTTATTCAGGATTTCAATGGGCAACTGCTTTGAGTTCTGAAAAAGCTGATTCTGTAATCACTCATTTGCTAGAAGTCATGGCCATCATGGGTATACCTGCACAAATCAAAACTGACAATGCTCCATCATATGTCTCTGTTAAAATGAAACAGTTTTTTGCTTATTACAATATAAAGCATATTACAGGTATACCACATAATCCTACAGGTCAAGCAGTTATATAAAGATCAAACAGAACTCTAAAGGATATGCTAAATAAACAGAAAGGAGTAACAAAAACCCCCAGAAATAGACTGCATAATGCTCTATTAACTTTGAATTTTCTGAATGCCAATGAGAAAGGAACAACAGCTGCAGAGAGACATTGGGTAATAGAAAAAACTACAGAATTAAATCAGCCTATATACTTTAAGGATGTGCTGACCTCAGAATGGAAACCAGGGTATGTATTACGTTGGGGACGAGGTTTTGCTTTTGTTTCTACAGGAGAAGATAAGCTGTGGGTACCATCAAAATTGATAAAGGTTCGATTTGAACAAGAGAAACCTCTTAATTAGAGGAGATGATAGTTCATCAAGCAGCATGAACATCCAATTTAAACTAACTTGTACCAGTAACACATGCCTTTTCATTTAATCAGATAATAACTTGCCAAAAAGGAACATCCCCAAAATTAGTCTTGGGGAAAGGTTTTTGTTTTTGTCTTTTAGGAGGATGAAGGTTAAGGAATCTGAAGAACACAAGACAAATGAGACAACTGAAGAAAAGGGACAAATCATCTATCCCAGGAAACAGAGTGAAACGGCGTATGGGTATATATTATCTAAAAAAATTTTATGTCTTCTTAAATGTTTGTTTCTGCTTTTCTCTAAAGATTTAACACTATTGGTCTTCTAATAGTCCCAGTTCAATTAAAATTTAAAGCTGACTTTGGAGTTGGAGAATGGCTCTCTCCTTCTTTAAACTCAAGCATGTTGTTAAAATGAATACAAACTCCCTGTATCATGCCAGAATAAAAGAGCCATTTTCTGCTATGGGACAGGACAAAAGCCAAATTAATTAAGGGACTATTTTATTACTAATCTCAACTCTTTGATTCTATTCTGATTCTTTAAACTTTTCTTAAAGTATAAATTTTATATCAAAATTTACAAGATTAATATATACATATACATTTTAAACTTTGTTAAGATATGAATGGTCATATAGAGTACTAACTAATTCTAGAAAAAAGGCTTCAATTAGCTGCATATATATGTCTTTGTGTTCGAGTCTCTATCAGTTTTCTGCAGGAAATCATGGCCAGGCCTAACATCAACTGAAGTCTCCAGGAAGAAGATGGGGCCCCACAACAACAACAATTCCACGTGGACAATAATAATATCACTGAACTGACAAACATCATCTACAGATCAGCTTTGAACTACAAGGTGCTCAGAGCAATTTTGAGATGACTAGCTGAGATGATCCAGTCTCAAAGACTACTTGAATAAGGACTTGAGATAAACCCTGAACTTTGGCTTTATACACAGACTGGATAATAATGAAGGATATAGTTACCTTTCCTAGAATTTGACAATTAGCCTAAATTTTTCTTTCAGGATAAAGATAACTTCGCCCATACCCAGCAGGAAGCAATTTTAAGAATATGACACCCACATTGCCAAAGAAGTGGTGTGGGGCAGGTGGTTTTTTGGTTCTTTTAATGGGTTTTGGGTCTGGGATAATTTTCATTGTTTAGGGAGGTTGGTTACAAGTTGTTGTCAAGGGTTAGGAAAAAGGCTAAGCAAAGGAGATTAGATTTAAGGTTCTTGTTTAAAAAGAAAGAAAGAAAAGAAAAGAAAAAGATAATTACTAGTTTTAAATACTTTACATTATTACCAACTATTAGGATATAAAGAAATGAAAGTAGTTAGACATTACAATAGAAATTGTAGTCATATTAGATATGTTTTAAAAATTGAGCAGATATATTTTAGACAGGTCATCTTCAAACCCTTCAGAGATCTACAGAATATGGCATTTAAAATGTTTTAATAACTTAGAAATTTTTCTTTTTTGAGACATGTCAGCTCCTGGCAGTACCAATCTACTTCAGAGAAAATATGGGCATTGAAGAAACTGCATATGGAGTCAACTTTCATTGTGGCAAAAGTTAGCCACTGGACAACAAAGTATCCTCAAATCAACAGGACAAAATGGACAGATAGAACACGAAACAAAGGACTACCGATTCCTGCCAAAACAAGTGTGGTTATGGCTTTATCAGAAGGCATCTTCTGAGGCCAGGACAATATGGCACCATCCCTGAAGTGGCCTTCACATTCTGGAAAAGGTACAGTACCCTTTTCTTAGAAGGCAGCTGAACAGGCAGTGGGCCGATGGCTTCTGGTGTGCAATGGAACAGCAACTGAAAGCTCACGCCTCTCAATAGTAGACTGGCATTTAATAGAGGGATGTGGAGAAGAAGGGGATGCTGAGATGAAGCCATACATACACAGCCAAGAAGAATGGAAAGCTGAATTCAAAAACCATCAACAATTTCCAGAATTTAAAATCCTGAATCATGACATGACACTAGTGGAATTCAGGTGTTTCTGGTACATGGACGGCTCTCACCCAATGTGAGGTTGAACTGTTGACCTTGTGTACAACCTACTTCACAAATGAGTCTGTCAGATACGCTAAGCCTATAGGCTGAAGATGATGCCCCAACACTGCAGAGAAACCTCAGGTGACTGTCCAGGCAGCTGGCTGTTTCTGTCAACTCACAAAATTTTTGGAAGTTGCTTTTGTGCACTTCCTGTTTTTATTTTTGTTAGCTAATATTATTTCCTTCTTGGGTCTCTGAGGGAGTTGAAGATTAGTTAGTTATAGTTGAAGATTAATTAGGATAGAAAGTGAATTAGATACATTTTGGACTTACTAAAATAGGATAGATAAGGGAATTATTTTCTCTGATTTGTCAAATACAAATGGACTAGACATCGTTTAGGTATTTGTTACTTGTATATATTGTATATAGTTATTGTACTTCTGTATATAGTTTTTCTTTTGTTAGTTATAACCTTTTGTCTTTTTTCTTTTTATTAAAATAGAAAAGGGGAAATATGGTGAAATTTTATTTGTACTGAAATGTGATTTTAATTTTATGTTAATAAATAAAGTTGCCCTGGGGTCAGAGCTATTAGAGCCATAGCAAGAGCGTGGTGGTTAGAAGAGCTAGGTAGAATTCTGTGTGTTCAGGGATACAGCCAGTATTGGAGACATACGCCTTTAAGACCTGGAGGGCGGTACTTACAGGCAGTGATGAGGCAGTCATGTGGTTGGGTTTAGAACCAATGAGAAGGCAGAACAGAAAGACTATTTAAACACAGACAAACAGGAAGTAGCTCTCTCTTGGAGAAGCTAGGAGCACTGCAGGAGGTAAGATTTTATCTCTGAGCTCTGACCTCTCGGCTTTCTCTTTTACATTGGCTCTGTGTTTCTTATTTTAAAAAGACGATTGGTTACATCTACAGAAGAGGCTAGCTTCAGCAGATGGGTAAAGCTCTTAGCTCTGATCTCTTGGCTTTCTTTTTTGCATTGGTTCTGTTTCTTATTTAATAAGATGATTGGTGACATCTACATGCAGTCACTCTAGACAACAGGAAGTAATTTTAAGAACATGATGCCCACTTTGCTGAGAGATGGGATGGGTGGTTTTTGGGCATTCCGAGGGTTATGGATATCTGTCATTGTTTAGGGGGTTAGTTGTAAGTTGTTATTGGTCATGGTCATGGAGGAAATTAAGCAACAGAGGTTATATTCAGGGATCTCTTTCTGAAAAGAAAAAAAGTGGGATATAAGAATAATAGGATAAAATGGTAGATTATTGCATCTACTTTTAGACATGACAAAGCAAAAACTAGTATTAAGTATTTTACATTGTTATAGATTTTTTTATATTGATACAAATTTAAGATTATTTTTGTTATAACATACTGTAAGGTTTTGTAATTTTACAATTCATTTAAAATTGTAATATAAATTTCTAGTCCTTGCAAGCTACTATTACAAACTGGAGAACTCTGCTCAGTCTACCTCAAGCATCCAGGGTCCAGGATCCAAGAGAGCCAGCACATCTGGATCTCGGGTCTTCAGGGTCCTCTCTTGGCACTGTCTTGTAGGCGTGACAGTTACTGAAACCTCAATGGGGATTGGAACTTCCAGATCAGAGTTGGAATGGCTACCCAATATAGGCAAAATTAGCCATTGGGCTTTGAAAATTGACAAACAGGATACAAAGAAGTCAATAACCAAACTTTGCCAACACAAGGTAGACCAGTCCTTCAAACTTCCTACATTACAGAAAAGTCTATCAGATATTCTAGCTCTGTAGGCTGAAGATGGATTCCCCAATGTTACAGAGGAAACTTGGGTGACTGTCCAGGTACCCAGTTGTCTCTGTCATTTATTTAGTTTTGGACATTGCTTACCCTGCATTTCCTGTTTACTCAGGTAATATTATATCCTTCTTGGGTCTCAAATGGGTGTTGAAGACTAGACAGTTATAATTTTATCATTTTCTTCCTTACCAAATTAAAAGAAAAACTTACGAAAGTTATGTAAAGTCATAATATTAAGAAACACAAAAGCTTAAATTATTTAAGAAAATGTTTTAAGGTTTAAAAGGATCTATTTATGCTGGTAATACAAGTTATGATAAAAAGTTTATGTATAAAAGTTTGGCTTCCCCAGTAGGATAGATAATAGATAATTGAATTTGCCAAATACAAATGAATTGGAAATTGTGAATGTAATTCTTACCTAATAATTGTTCTTTTTGTATTAGTTATTATCTTTCCTTTTGAGTTAGACAAAAAAGGGGGAATTGTTGTGGGATATCTGATCACTCTGTGAAATATGGAGACTGTGTTAATATAAATAACATTGGTATAGAGAATGGAGTCAGTAACTAGTTGACAGAAATTAGCTACAGGGAGGAGAGAGGAGCAAGGGATATTGATAAAGAGATACACAGGAAGGAGTAGGAAGGCACTTAAAAGATTTACAGTCTTTTTGGTTTGGGACAAGTGAAGAGATACTCTTCTTGCTGGGTATCCAGCCAAAAAGGAAAGTCAGCTGGTTGCTTCTTGGTCCCCTTGATCTAGCAGGTTTTCACCCTAATTTCTGACTCCCAAGTATTTTTTGGTAAATAGAATGATAGAGACTTCATTGAAACCTACACATCTTCAAAGAGATCTACAGAATATTGGCTCTTTGTCTTAACAGAAATCTCTCTCTCGCAAAAATGTCAGGTATCTCCTCACATAAATTGGTTAAAAGAGATGAACTACAGATACATTTACGAGTAGATATATAGTATTCATAACTAATTTTACTCACCATACTTATGTTGTTAGATATTGAAAATGATGTATGACTAATTAGTAGAATACAACAGATCTTAGGACAATTGAAAGAGTTTAGCATTACTGAATAGAGATAATTTCAGGACTGGCATGATAGCTTATGTATATTTGTGTGCTCACACAGACACATACACATCAGATTAATATAATAAAATTTTAGGTTTACCAATCTCATGAGTGTTTTTGCAATAACAAAGGTTGTGCTTCACTAATAATTATTATAAGTACTGTCTTCATTTCAAGGTGAATGTTGTGTCAGTGCTTATATATATGTGTGTTTGTGTGTTTTTTTTTTGTGTGTGTGTGTGTACTCTCATGTGCACATATATATGGGTGTTTAGGCATAAAGTATTTTTTGTAGAGAAACCATATAGTAAAGAAAAATTGTTGTAAGTGATGGAAATTGGTAAATTAGTCTCTATAAATATTTTAAAAAATGAGAAAATTTCTAAATCTGCTCAATATTAGTTTATATGATATCGCATATAACAAAGAAATTGGCAAAGATGAGCTTCTCCATAAAGTGTGCTGAGAGGGGAGAATTTACTGGGCCTTCATCATTTCTGAAGCAATGATGTATAATGAACTAATAAAAATTTAAAGAGAGATACACAAGAAATAATACAAACATGATAATCAGTTATATTTTGACAATGAAAACAGATTCTGAAGTAAAATTCTGTAGCTTAATGCTGCACAGGGTATTATATCCTGCCAAGAATTCATACCAAAATTTATAAAGAAACAGATTTGGGGAAATCATTAAATGCTATTCATTCTGTGAGATAATGCTTTATAGGATTTATTGCATGTAAAATGATTCTGTATGCTAATTTAAGTGGGTGGAAAGTTCTGTCTTGGAGTCTTGGTGCATATGTGCATGGAAATTTACTTATGCTTTGCTTGGGTGAACTCCAGTCCCATCAAAAAGTGAAAAGTGAAAATTGGGTGAAATTGCAATTGCTACAAAAATACTGATTCCATCCTACATGGGATTTTTACAAATGCACTGAGTAGAAGGAAGAGGAAATTCATCAACCTGAAACCATAAGCTCATTCACAAAAATAAAGAGCATGCACTGAGTGTTTAGCATCATTTAGATAACATTTTCTGGGAGTTACAGCCATAATTTGGCATTTGAATGTTGATGTTTCTAAATTTTCAACAGCTTGATAGTTTGAACATATAGTTTAGTGTGATACTAAATCACCAGATGTAAGAAATATGCTATGTTTCTATGATAAATAAAGATGAGGGAAACTTGGATTGTTAAAGTTATGAAGAACATTTTATGAAGCTCTTTATGGATAAGGCTAAAAGGTCCTTAGTGCTCTGGTGATTAAGTAAAAAGTGTAAAGACTTTGTAAGTAGACTGCTCTGTTGTTTTATGCAGTTTATCAATCATTGCAGATTAGTTTTTAATGTTAATGAACATTTTTAACTGAGGATTTGTAAAATAAAGCATATAATCTTCAGTTTATCATTATTTCTCTAGTCTTTCTAAGTCCTTATTACCTTTATTGATGTATTTCCAGAAATAATGATGTTATAGTTCACATTCAGAGGACTAATTGAGAGTATCAAATATTAGACATGTTCATTCATAAGATAATTTTTAATTAGAAAGAAATTTAAAAAATAAACTCAAGCTTATAAGAAGAAGTGGATAAGTTATATGGAAACATTGTAATGTGAGAGGCTGTAGTATAAATCTAGTTCTTTGTGGGAAGAGGAGTTTCTGGAGTGGGAAAACATATGGATATTGACCAATACCTCTAATATTGGCAGAGTTGGGTCATTTCCATTTTGAAAATGATAATTACAAAATATCTATTTATCAAATACTATTAGCTGAATAGTACTTAATCCTAACCTTAACCCATGAATCAAGTACCCCAAAATGTCACATTGAAATGCTAATATCCAGTGTGACCAGATTAGAGATTAGAAGCCTGGCCTTTGGAGACAGTGAGGTCCTGGGGTTAGTGTGCTTATGAAATGACATAAGAGCCACATGACTCCAATCTCTACCAGGTGACGATTTCAGATGTCTTCATGCACATTAGAAAGAATGACCTCATGAGATTCTAGCTTTGTCTAACTTTGATTTTGAACTGCAGAATTATGAGAAGAAATGACTTTGCTTATATACACAGTCTGGTAGTGTGGGAAGGTGGTGTAGACAGCCATGCCCTCTATCTGGGAATATTGTGAACAGGCAATTCCTGTGTTGCACAGAATGCTATTGAAGCCTGACTATTTTTTTGTTTGTTTGTTTTTAGAATGAATATACCAGTATACAACCAATGTGAAATTGAAAAATAAGAGATTTGAATGAAGAAGACATTATTTTCTACAAATGAAAGATTTCACATGCCCAGGTCATATCACAAAACAAAAACAATATGAAAGGGCAAGACCATTTGCATCTCCCCAAATACTAGTCCTGTATAAATGTTGCCCAATGAGAATTACTCAGATCAACCCCAGGACAGAGAATATACATCTAAACTTATTTCAGAATAAAGAATTGAATCTGAAGCCACCAATCTTTCATGTTTTCTAACAAAAGAAAATACTAATCACATTTTTCACCAACCATTGTTAGAAGTCTTGTTAGAAGGTAATGTTATCCACTTTTTTCATCTATTTATTCTCTCCTGTATTATCTAAAATAGACTGTGGTTTTACAGGTTTTGTGTTTTCTGTTTGCTATGATATGTACTATGGTTACATATTAAAGAAATGTCATCTACCATCCAAGTAGTAATGAGACACAATCCTGCTTAGCTTCTGAGATAAGTCAAGACAGGGTGTGGTGAGAGTGATATACTCGAAATTAACATAAGCAAAGCACCTGTGAACTTACATAGCCTGAAACAGCATGCATGGCTCTGAACCAACTGTTCTACATATATATGTTCTTTATATATGTAAAAAACAGCTTCCAGTTTATTGTTTTTATGTTATTCTTGAGAGAGTAAATGGGTGTTCTCTAATTCTTGTGACTTCTCTTGGGCTCTTTTTCTTCTGTTGGTTTGCCTTGTGAAACTCCCAAGTGATAGTTTTTGTTATATATATATATTCCCCAATATAGTGACACTAGGTATATCAACCACTCTGGACAGGCCATGTGTTCAGGAGTAGTTGACCAATATATAATGGGCATCACAGTTTTTCTGTGTGCTTTTAATTGGTTACGGTTTGGTGTTTTTAGGGAGTGTTGGGGGGCATGATTTTGAATTTTTTTTTGTTTTGTTTTGGAGGCATTTTATTGTTGCATTGGGGTTTCATTTATTTTTTTGAGAAAGAACATATAGTTGGGTCAGTACAGAAGGGGAGTCTATCTGGAAGGAATTGGTGGAAGGGAAAAATATCAAAATTCAATTAAGTTTGAAAATTTCTTTAAATAATAATAATTATAATAGATTCTTGTATATTATTATAGGACCAGCCTTAATAATATACTTCCCAGGGGCTCAGAAGAGAAACTATGAACAGCAAGAATTATTTCAAGAAATGAATCTAAGTACACCAAGCTCTTTACCTACTTTATTCCTCTTGGATAAAATTCTATCTACATAGCTACAGTTCTGTACTCTAGCCTAGTTCCTTTCATGCCTGATTTGACTCTTCATTTATCTTGTGTTCTCTCTAAGTTCTATCTTAATTCTCTCATCTTAGTTCTGCCTCATCTAGGTTCTTTTCATCTAGTTTTTATCCATCTAGTACTTTCCCATCTGGCTCTTCCTCATCTTCCATATCATCCTCAAGTTCTCTCTTCAAAATCCTCTCCAGCCAAAATTCTCAATATCCTCTCTTCATTCTTCTTATACCCTGGTTCTCTTCAAGTCTCTCCAGTATACATATAAACTCAAGCAATAGCAATCCTCTGGCAGATAAAGGTCACCAGGCTTGAATTCTTATGGACTCATAAAGGTAGGTAAGAATTTTCCTCAGGCAGTGACTGACAGGCTTTCTTTTACAACCCCAAAAGGGAGTGGTTAAATGAGGAGGTCAATTGAGAGCTAATGATCAGTCAGCATATCAAGAAGGGAATCTATGTGCTCAGTCTACATTCCTAGAAGTAGTTAGGTAATAAGTTAGGAGTCTATAAGGTTAGAAATAGAAAACGAGAGTCTCAGATTGCACAAGAAATAAAGCTATTCACCTGACCCAGTAAACAGGCATGTTTCCACAAGAATGTTACTTTAGTTCAGGAGATCAATTGGCCTTGGATGCTTAATAGGTATTTTAGATAAACACACTGTTAGGAGTTCTTGGAAGCACACAAAAAAATCATTTTAGGAACCAGCTAATATATAAACAAAAGCTAAAATATTACCAAGACTTCTTAAGCCATGGCTTGACCTTAGGAAAAGTCCTTGACTTTTCCAAGTAGCAGCTTTTTTGATAGTAGCTGGATTACATTACATACTCCTTCAACTTGCAGCAATAGGTAATAAAATATAATAATAAAATTAAAAATATTGTCTCAGGTGAGTTTATTAAGCATTTACTAATTTATAAATCATTTTTAACAATTTGAGGTAGGATACAATTAAAAACCCAATCTATTTTAAATTCATGATCCTCCTGCATCTATCCTTAGGCTGCTTAAATTACAATCAAGTGCCACTACAGTGTTTCCTTCTACAGGCTTCAAATCATATTTGTGTTATTTATAATATCGATGGCATGGAAATTGTCATTATATTCTGTATTATTTAGGAGACTATGACAAGAAAGATAGTCTGCATGTGTTCAATAAAGGTGGGTCATTTTCAAATCTTTTAAACCACAACTGGCAGAATCCACAGATTCTGCAGATAAAAGAGAGTCCATTCTATGTGGTTGGTCATGTTTATGTTTTCCGGCAATTTCTACCTATTTCTGAACAATAATTAACAGCATTGCTTGGCTAAATGCTTTATTAATCATAATATACCAAGTAGCACATAATGTTGAATTGATAAAAGTAACTGACCTGTGGCTATTCTAAGACTGTGAATCTTTGTGAGTAATAGCTTTATCAGAATGAAAATGTAGTCATTTCAAAAGTATATTTAAAAACATCATATAAATTAGGTTCAGGCTAAGACTCTTCTAAGTATTTATTTGTGGAGCTCTGTTACCATGTGCAGTCAAATACAACACATGATTTTAGTTCAGTCTTAGGACTATTTGTTTTCTACACAAGTATTTGACTTTTCCTTCACCCTTGCTTCCCGTTAACTATGTGTGGTCTTTGAACATTTGATAGCTTAAGAAGCAAAGATTTAATGCCACAGATGCCAAGTGTGAGCCTTTGTAAAATTGTCTCATCTATGAACTTAATATTAAATCAAAGTGATAAAAAATGACAAAAGTGAACTGCACCCTTGAGTAATATGCTTTATTTAAATTCCATGAACTTTTGAAAATGAATTTGTTCTCTTCACAACTCTAGTCTCTTAACATCAAAAATAACAAGAAAATTAGCCATCACCCAATAAAGAAGAACTGAAAAACTATATGTAGTATTCTAAATTTTTAATATGCTGTTTATCATGTAATTTGAACTGGTTTTGAATTTATAGCCAGTTGTCCTTAGGGATGGTAGCTCAACTAGTTTCCCTGTGGTTACTATTTCATACAGAAATAGAAAAATTATCCGAGTCAAGAAATTAGCAGTGCTACAATGTTTCTGTCACAACTGTAGATGCTTGTAGTATTTTACCATTTTCCCCTAATTCTTTTCATTTAAAATATCAAATATAAGTGTATTAATATCTATATAAGTTTAGTATCTTCCTACTTAATAATCTCTGTCTTTGTGATCATGTGCAGCACCATCTCTTCCCAGGACAGGTTGTCAAATAATTTGTACTTTACGTTTTCCTTCAGTGTCTCATCCTTTCTCTTATAATTAAAATTAAAATTAAAAATTTTATTTTTGGAAGTAATAACACCATAGAGTTTGCCTTCTGTGTATATATTCATTCATCCATGAACTTAATATTAAGTCAAAATGTTAAAAATGACAAAACACATAGTGGTGTGTGTGTGTGTGTGTGTGTGTGTGTGTGTGTGTGTGTAGCATGGTGGATCTGCACACATACATGTGCACGTGCATGCAAACAAAGGTCAAAGGAGAAATTTGCTGTCTTTTCCTACTACTCATCATCTGATTTTTCTAGACAGGATCTTTCAGTGGAACTGAAATTTGCCATTCTGGTAGGTTGGTTGGTCAGTGAAATCCAGGGGTCTACTTATCTCTATCCCCAGTAGAAGGTTGCAGATATGTGTAACCATACCTGGCTCTTAGACGTTGCAGTAATGAGCTCCATTCCTTTGCTTTTACTAGTTCTTACCCTCTACTCATCTCACCATTGCCACTGACATTTACATTTTCTTATCTTTGCAGCTGTGCTTCACTCCAAAAGTTTTAATAGGATAATTTCTCAATTTTATTTCATTTGAACCACATTGATCTAAATTTATACTTTCTTTTTGAACAACCAAATTAATTAAGCGTGCTTCCTTCTAAATACTGAGACTATTACCTAGATTTTTGGCTATTAATTAGTAACTTATATGTTAAATACATATCTCTGTGTATTTATAATATATTCAAAATTTGGGGGGGGGGCTTTTCCAGGATAAGGCTTACCAAAGTAAATGACCCCAAACACTTGAGAATTAATCTGTACTCTGCTATTGGTAAGTTGTGCATTAATTAGGGAGAAAATAGCTTATAGTTTTGTACTCATCTCCCAAAAGCAGGATTATAGTCTTTATATCATTCCATCATTTACTGAAAGGAGGAGATTTGACATCTCTTACTATAAATCCAGATATTCATTTTTTATTAAAAATATATTTTTTAATTTTTTAAAACAGGGATTCTCTATTTAGTCCTTGCTGTCCTGGAATTCACTTTGCAGACCAGGCTAGCCTTGAACTGAGAGACCTGCCTACTACTTCTGGGATTAAAAGTGCAGGCCACCACTGCCTGACTAAAAATATTTTTTCATAATATTTTTATCATTTTACTCCTTCTTCACTTGCCAGATGTTCCCCACATTCTATTCTTCAAACCCCAGGTCTTTTTTCTCTCTCTCTTCAGAAAATAAAAAAAAAACAGGCAAAAAGAAAGATACAGGATAAAACAAAACAAACAAAAAAAGGAACAAAAAGAAGGATAAACACAGGAGGGAAATTGGCTTGTAATTCTTCTTTGTTGAATCTTCATGTGATTTAGATATCATGGTGATTGTAGCTTCATGAATTGATGTTTCAAATATTCCTTAGAATTGCTAAGGTCAATAACACAAGTTACAGCTCATGCTAGTGAGGATGTGGAGCAAGGGGAGTACTTCTACACTGCTGGTTGGAGTACAAACTTGTATAGCCAGTATGGAAATCAATATGTTAGTTCTTCAGAAAATTGGGAATTGATCTACTTCAAGACCCAGACTTGCCACTCTTACACATATAACCAAAAGATGCTCCATCCTTTCACAGAGACATTTGCTAAACTGTGTTCATAGTGGCTTTATTCATAATAGCCAGACACTAGAAATAACCTAGATGTACCTCAACTAAGAACAGATAATACACAACTATTAGTCAACTGTTAAAAGAAAATGGTATCATGAAATTTGCAGGCAAATGGATGCAACTAGAAAAAAATTCATCCCGAATGAGGCAATCCATACAGATAAACATGATATGTAATCACTTAAAAGTGGATATTAGCTGTTAAGTAAAGGATAATCATGTTACAATCCACAGACCCAGAAAGACTAAGTAACAAGGTGGGCTCTAGAGGGGGAACACAATGATCTCCCTGCAAAGCAGAAATGGGATATATTTTGCAGGTAGTCTAGGGGCAGTTGGGAATGGGAATAGGAGGGATCAGGTCTGGAGGAAGGGTAGAGAGAGACACTAATGGGAGAGAAACTGGAATTGGCAGGTGTTTTTGGGAGACAATGTGGAAACTTCCTAGAAGCTATGGGGGTGATCCTAGTAAGGACTTCTAGTAATGGAGGATATTGAAACTGAAATGACCATCTTTTGTAATCAGGTAAGGCTCCCTAGTGGTGGGACTCAGATACCAATGTAACCACAAAACCTTCAACCCACAATCTGGTCTCCTGAAAGATGGGATGGAGTAAAGGTAGCCAAGAATTTGTGAGTGACCAACCAATAACTTGTCTAAGTTGAGGCCCAAGCTTTACACTGCCTGGATGCCCAGCAACTAGAAAGTGCATGGCATGAGACCATGGGTAGAACCAAACATAACTGACCAAAAAAATAAAATAAAATAAAAAGACAAATAAATAATTCTTGTTGATATTCTGCTATACTCATCGATTGATGCCTAGCCCAATCATCATCAGAGTAGCTTCCTTCAGCAGCTGCTTGGAGCAGGTACAGAGACCCACAGCCAAAAAGCAGAGCTTGGAGAACCCCACAGAAGAGGAGGAAGGATTGTAGGAGCCAGAAGGATCAAGGAAACCCGAAGAACCCAGCACACAGAATTGACCAAGCAGGGCTCATAGGGGCTCACAAAGACTGAAGTGACAATCAGGAGTCTACATGGGTCTCTGCTAGGTCCTCTACATATATGTTGTGGTTATTTAGCTTGGGATTTTTTTTGTGTGTGTGTGTCGGGGGGGCTCCTAACAGTGGGCGTGGAGTTGTCTCTGACTCTTTTGCCTGCTCTTGGGACCCTTTTCTACCAACTGGGTTTCCTAGTCCAGCCTTAATATGAGGGTTTGTGCCTAGTTTTATTACCTCTTGTTATGCCATGGTTCATTAGAAGGCCTGCTCTTTGCTGAACTGAAATGGAGGAGGAGTGGATCTGGGGGAGGGAAAGGAGGTATTGAAAGGAGTGGGGGGAAAGGGAAGGTGCTGTTAGGATGTATCCTATGACAGAAGAATAAATTAAAAATAAAGAAAAAGCGCCGGGCGGTGGTGGCGCACGCCTTTAATCCCAGCACTCGGGAGGCAGAGGCAGGCGGATCTCTGTGAGTTCGAGGCCAGCCTGGGCTACCAAGTGAGATCCAGGAAAGGCGCAAAGCTACACAAGAGAAACCCTGTCTCGGAAAACCAAAAAAAAAAAAAAAAAAATAAAGAAAAAGCATTGGAAACACAGTCATCGTAACACACACACCAACAAAACCCATAAAAACATGAACTGGAAATGTTAATATATGAGAAAAGGACCAGTAACATAAAAATATATAAATAAAATGTCCAAACAAGAAAATAAAAGATAAAAAATTGTCCAAATATATGAATAATATTTTTTGAGACATGGAGCCTCCCTGTCTGTTTTCATACCCAATAAGTACACTGTAGCCTTGGGATTGATGGACTCCAGTTTGGTTGTTTTCTTGGGTGGGGGAGACCCAAATTTCCAGGAACTGAAATTTTAGCTCCTTGGTGATCCTAACCCGAGTCCCAGATTGGCTCTCACTAAGACTGTCCTGGACAAGGTCACAGAACTAGGCTCCCTTTTCCCTGCCGTTAGGGCCTCTGAGAAAGCTTTGGAGCAGACTTGCTCTCAAAAGGTCCCCCTCTTTTTTAATTTTTAAAGGCTAGATGCCCTACTAAGGTCTAAATGAATAAGAGATGGCTACGACCCCCAAAAAAGTAAGATTAAAAGTTTTTGTATGTTAACTGCTATCCCGTAACACATTTGTTGAAATAACTTCCAAAATAAGAATAGAGTCACTCTATGTAACTCAACTTCGGGTTATGTGCCCAAAAATATTACGTTAGTGTGACAAGAGGACATCTGTTGTCCCATGTTTATTGTAACTCTAATCACAAGACCTAAAATTTTAGAATAACCTAAGCATTCAAAAGTTGATAAAGGTATAAAGAAAAGGTAGTGGGTTTGTTCAGTAGAATAATATTCAACAACAGCAAAAAAGAGAATCTGTCAGTAGCCACAGTGTGAATGGAGCTGGAGAAAATTATGCTCATTGAAGTAAAGCAGATAAAGAAAGGCAAGTACTCCATGATCTCATGAAAGTGTGTAATCCAGAAAATCTCTAGTCATAACATGTGACTGAAGAGCGGGATTTAGCTGGCGCTGAGGAGGCAGTAGGAGAAATGCAGTGCACTTGATGAATGGCTACTACACTGCCATGATTATAGGGGGTTAAGACATTCTGTTTGCCTACCACATGGATCTGGCTAAGATGATTGGTAAACACAAATTATCCCCAACATGTGTTTCACATTAATCACATCTTTAAATAGTATGCCTATGAACTTGTCTGAAAAGCTTTATAATCTTGATATTGATTTTAATTATTAATAGCTTCTATGTAAAAGAAGAGTATTTCTATAAATATAGATTTCTGAATTTGATAGAATCACTTTCTTCATTGAATGATATTATGTCAGATTATACCAAATACATACAGACAAAAGAAATCCGCTTTCACTCTGAGATTTCATAGAGGAGCTACCTGTTGAAAGACATTGTACTTTTTAAAAAAGAGACAGTGATCTTTAAAAGAGATTGAACCTTTACTGTTTGGATTTTTGTTAAAGAATGGCAAGCTTTAAAGCTATACTGATGTCTTTTATTATGATATTAACATGAGATTTTAGGGAGAAACAAGAAAGGAATGGTTATGATTTAATAGTGGTGTGTCAAGTAGACAAAGGGTCAATTCTACTGACTAGGTTTTCCTTTTCTCTTTCTTTCTTTCTTTCCTTCTTTCTTTTCTCTTTCTCTCTTTCTTTCTTTCGTTCTTTTTCTTTCTTTCTTTCTCTTCCTTTCTTTCTTTCTTTCTTTCTCTCTTTCTTTCTCTCTTTCTCCTTCCCTCCCTCCCTCTTTCCCTCCCACTCTTTCTTTTCTTTCTTTCTTTCTTTCTTTCTTTCTTTCTTTCTTTCTTTCTTTCTTTCTTTCTTTCTTTCTTTCTTTCTTTCTTTCTTTCCTTCTTTCTGTCAGTTTGACAAGCTAGAGTCATCTGGGAAGAAGGGACCTCAATTGAGAAAGTGCCTCTATCAGATTGGCCTGTGTGCAAATCTGCGGGGCTTCTTGATTAATGACTGCGGGAGTTCCCAGTCCACTGTGAGAGGTTCCATTCCTGGACAGGCAGTCCTGGGTTGTAGAAGAAAGCAGGCTGAGCAAGCCAGGGAGTGGGGGCGATGAGGGGGGCAAGCCAGTAAGCAGCATTCTTCTATGCTCTCTGCTCCAGTATCTGCTTCCATCTTCTGCCCGGACAACCCTTGATGGTAGATCGTAACCAATAAACCAAATAAACCCTTCCTCACCAAGTCATTTAATGGCTGGTGTTTTATCACAGCAACAGGAAGCAACTAGAAGAAGCCTCTTTCATTAGTGTGTAAATGGCTGTCTTCACCTGGTGTCTTCACAGGGTTGTGCACAGTTTATGTCAAAGTCTTAATCTCATCTCATGAAGACAACAGCGATTCACACTGCTTAAAATGTATACATCTCTAACAGCTCTGTGAGAACTGTGTTGACGGGCTTTTTGTTTTGTAATGGAGAAGTAGGACTGGGCCTCAAGAGGCCCTCCACTAGGTCAGAAGTCATGCCCACTTCCAGGAAGTGGTTTGTACCCAGGGCTCGAAATTTCACTGTGTGCTCTTCCACTGTCTCCAGTCCCACTCTGGCTCGTTACTCATGCCTGTTTACCCTGAGGTTGTCATATAAAAATGTGGATGTGATCCTTCACTGGCTTATTACTTTCTAAAGCTCAGCCAGAGGAATGATACTCTAATTCTTATTGACTGAGCTAGCATCTTACTTAAGGGAGACAAGGTTAATAAAACAAAGCATTCTTCTGGGTATCTATTATTACATGTAATTGGAGAATACATCTTAAGCCCAAATGCATTTTTCCAAAGGGTACAATTCATACTGCTCTGTACAATAAAATTCTTACAACAAAGTGAAAAAAAAAAAAAAAAAAAAAAAAAAAAAAAAAAAAAAGAAATCCAATGTGTGGATCGGTATACTCCTACTGACAGCATTTCATAGTGACACATGTGTTTATGTGCATGTGTGTGTGTGTGTGTGTGTGTGTGTGTGCATGTGTAAATTTTAATGAGTAATTTTATATTTTAAGTGTACCAACCAGATGTCCTCTATTCCACATGAAACCAGAAGAGCAGATGGTTGAATGACTACTGGCAGAAGAAGGCGGAGATTATGGACCTCTTAATTTTATCAATTTTCCCAACTCAGTTATTTTTTCTAAGCATCGCAACTCTTCCAACAAGAACATATTTCTTCCTAAACTGCTTATTTCTGCCAAATTCTCTTTTAGCCCATTTCCTATTTGAGACTGCTACAAATGCAAACTGTTCCATGGTCAGTGATAAAAAAGCAACATAGAAACAGTCTGTTTGCATCCATTTTCACAAATACAGTCTGTACAGCTTGCTGAATTTCCTGCGGTTGTCAGGCACAGTGCTCAACAGTGGAGATGCAAGCTCTGGCTGTGTGCAGTTCAGGTTTGCATCCGATTCCACTTGCATTAGAAAAGAGTTCTCTACCCAGAACAATTTTCAAACTTTAGAGCTGGAGTTACATACTCTAACCCCTATTATAGATATATCATCATAAATTACCACAGTCAGCAGCTTCAACAACATTCACAGTTCTTAATAAATGTCCTAAACCTGTTGTGTATGTACATGAGCATGATCACTCATCAGATATTATTTCTTGATTACAAAATGAGATTTTTGTTTTTTAGGAAACAAAAACTGTATGTTCCTTGTACTTAATGATGGTGTTGTTATCATCAAATACTGAAAAGAGAGATAAATTCACTAGTGTCATCTCCAGTATATATTGCTGGTCTCTTCATATCTGGATTCTGCAAAGGATTTGTCCTATTCTGGGAAATTTTCAATAAATTATGAGTATACATTTTTTTCTGAAGAAAAATAAACAAAGGGAGATTTAAAAAAAAAGAAAAGAGATAAAGAAAAGAGTTCATAACAAAACCAAACAAAAATATGTAAGTTGAGGCTATCCAACTTTTAAGAGCCAAATTGTATGTAGTTATGCACTCAGGACAATCATATCATTAGTTGTAGTTATTCAAACCTTGTCTTATAATACAAAATAGAAAAAAAATCACCTTATAAAGGATTTAGCCTGGCATGAGTTCACCTGATCCTCCTATCTATACACCCTCCTCAATTTCCCAGCTCTAGGCAGGGTCCCACATCCAGTGCACTGGCCTAGTCAGGCCACTCAAGCTTGCTTGGCCCACATATTCCATGCTCCAGGCCATACCTGCCTCTATCTGCCCTACACCCCCAGGTTCCTCATGCGCCATAATCTAACTGCTCTGCTCACCCGGACTCTGTACTTCTTGTGCAAGATCTAGTCAGATGAGTCTAAGTGATCCTTTCCTCCATATATTTTTCCCAATACCCAGGTCAACCTCTAAACTACAGGATTGGACCAGGACACATGTCTTGCACAGTAGATAAACTCACTCTGTCTATCTAACTTTATTGCACATAAGCCATATCCTACTTCTAGACACAAACTAGCCCCCGCACCCTGTGTTCTCCCCCAACCTGCTTTGTACACATTGGGCACAGAGCTAACAAAAGAAGCCCACGTGGCCAGATCTCATCATATATATATGAAAGGTCAAGGCAGTATATCCCTCCAAAAACTATAAAACACTCCAATGGAAATGTTCTCCAAAGCGAATTACTAGATGCACTTTGGGTCACAGAATTTAAATAGAACTTATAAACTTCACCAAAGAATTCAAGGAGGTAAAGAAAACACAAAGGATTCTACCTCTTGGTGTAGAATGAGAGTCACCCCAGCTATTTCCTGATTCCACCTTCAGCCTTTCCTTTAAATCCATCTTCATTTCATTTTGACACCAGCCAACTAGCAGAAATATGTGCGACCAGGGAATTCACAGCCAAACAACTATGCTAAGACCCACAACCAAAAAATTGAACAACCACCCAAAAAGGTGAGACCAGATATCTACAAAACAAACAAACAAAAATAAAGTAGGCACAAAAATGCAGATCAGTGAATGCAAAAAAAAAAAAAGGATGAATTTAAAGAGAATAAATGTCTGAGTGTTTCCTAAGAAAACACAAAGCTCATGGAACTGATGAAGAAAATCTAGGATTCAAAACAGAATTCAATAAGAAATAAAAGTACTAAAGAAACTCAACTTGAAATTAGGTTGGGATTAAAACAAAACAAAACAAAAAACAACAACAATCAAACAAAAACAATAATCCTACAAGAAAACTAAGGAAAAATCCTTAAAAGTAGAATGAATTAAGCAGACTATTGAATGAATATCAGGACTAAAATAAGGAAGAAGATCTATATGAAGTAGGCAAAGAGTCTGAATATCTTTTTAAAACAGTAAAGGAGCATGCAGGGAATGTGGGATACCATGAAAAGACAAAACATTGAATAATAGAAATCGAATAGAGAGAGAAGAATTCCAGGTCAGTGGCATAGACCAGATCTTCAGCAAGATAGTAGAAGCAAACTACCTCAAACATACAGTTATAAGAAGTATGTAGAACACCAAATAGACAAGACCAGATCAACAGAAGCCAATACCTTGTGGCATAGTTAAAACAGTAAGTATACAGAACAAGCAAATACAGAACATTGAAACCTGCAAGCAGAAAACCCTGCAAATCACACAGACACACACACACACACACACACACACACACACACACACACACACACACACATCATTATCATCATCATCATCATCATCATCATCATCAAAATAAGTAATTTTTCATTGGAAAATTTGAAAACCAGAAGAGCTTAGAGCAATGCATTCCAAGTCCTAAAATAACAACACTATCTGAACCAGCCATTTTCTATAACCTGGCAAGGCTTTCAGCAGTAGAACAGTGACACCAACCCAGACACAAAACCTTCCACCTACAATCTGTCCTCCTTCCAAGATGTACTTGTTATTTATTAAGTGAGGCAATGTTATTTTAAGAAAAATATTTTAAGAAAAGCCATGAGGTACAACAAAACCCACTATAAGAGTTTATTAAAGGAAGGTAACAGAAGGGCTGTGCATAGGTCTATGGAATAATTGTGCCAGAAGAGTGGGGGAGGAATAGGTGGAACCCTTTTATATAGGTTGCCCTGCACATGCACCTATGAGCTTAGGTAGCTACACCACACATGCACATAGATTACATGACAATGCTGTGCACAGATTACGGGACCATGCAGTGCATGAATTATGTAGGATGTAAGGCCCTAGGATGACTAAGCATGTTGCCTGGATACTGGACAGCACATGTGTGGTCAAGTAGCTGGGGGAGTGACTAGGAATTCTAATATTGATGGGGTGATGATGGCACAGAACATGTGGAAGTAGCTAACCAATGACTGGTCCAACTTGAGACCCATGCTTGATACTGCCTGGTTGGGCAGGAACCAGAGGCTGGATAGCCCAGAGACCTAGAATACAACCAAAGGGGAAAAAAACTCAAAGAAGTGGTTACTAATGATATTCTTCTATACTTATCAATCAGTGACAAGACCAATATCATCGGAGAAGTGATATCCAGCAATTGACAAGAGCAGATACAGAGACTGACAGCAAAACACTAGGTGGAGCCCAGAGAATCAGGAACAAAAGGAGGACAGACTATTGCAGGAGCCAGAGGGTTGGGGGACACTAGAAGAACATGGTCCACAGAATCAACTAAGCAGTGCTTATGGGGGCTCATGGAGACTTAAGCAGTAATTATGTATCCTGTATGGGTCTGAGATAGGTCCTCTGCACATATGTAATAGCTGTGTAGCTTGGTGTTCTTGTGTGACTCCTAACAACGGCAGTGGGGTATCTTTTAGTCTCTAGTCTGCTCTTGGGACCTTTTTCCTCCTACTAGGTTGTTTTTTCCAGTCTTGATTTGAGGATTTGTGCCTAGTCTTATGTATCATGTTATGTTGTATTCAGTTGATATCATTAGGAAACCTACTCTTTACTGAAGGGAAGCAAAGGGAGGGTGGATCTGAGGAGAAGGAAGGTTGGGGATGGAATGGACAGAGTGGAGTAAGGGGAACTGTTTAAGATGTAATGTATGAGAGAAGAATCAAAGAAAAAAAGAGAACAGCATTGTCAGCTTAGACTAATGCCCACATCAAAACAAACTGACCGAGTTGAAGAAGAAAACAAAATGTTCAATAATATAAACAACCCCCCCAAATCCAACAGATCATATCTATAGACAACAAAGGAATAAATAAATATTTTGGAACAATGTAATGAAAAGAAAGTACCATTGAGAACACAAACAATATCAAAAATCAACATTGCAATGACTGCAATCAGCATGCATCTTTCAATAAAAGCTCTAAATTTAAATGGCTCTACTTCTCCAATCCAAAGCACAGGGTTTTGAATGGTTTCCAAAAAGTTGTCAATATGCACACACATAAGCAACTGTAAAATGGACTACGTAGGCTGAAAATGATAATAATTGAAGAAGAGGCCATGAATTCAGGGTGAGCACAGAAGGAGTGAGAGGCAAGAGAGAAGTAGAAATGAGGTAAATATAACATACTTATGTATGAAACCCAAAACACATTTAAATAAGAACAAAAATATAGCAAGCCAAAGGGTGGTAAAAGGAATGCGAAATACACATACCCTATAAAATATTTAATATGGAACATACAAAGAATCAAAATAAAGCAATAGAAGGATGAACAAAAATATAGTACATGAGGAACTAAGTCTTTGACTAGTTCTTGAACAACATGCTAAGAGTAAAGAAGTAAAAACAAAAATGCAGTATATGCATAGTTCAGTACACACACACATACACACATACACACACATACACACACACATACACACACATACATACACACACATACACACATACATGCACACATACACACACATGTACACGCACACATACACACACACACAAACACACACACACACACACACACACACACACTATTGTATCCTCCATCTTTTAAAAAGCTAAAAAGGGTTTGTGAATATAATCAGCAGGCAAAAGTGCTTATTAAGCAAATTTGACAATATGTGTTTGATCATCAGATTTGAAGGCTGAAGGAAAAAAAAGAAAAACAATGCTTAAAAGGCTTTCCCTGAGTTGTTTGGTTTGAAATCTATTTTGTCAAACAGCACAATACAAACTGGTTCTTACTTCCATTTGCTTGGAGTAATCTTTTCCATCCTTTAATGCTGAGGTGGTGACTATGTCTGATGGTAAGATGTACTTTTTTGGAGACAACACAAAGATGGATAATTTATTCTAGTCTAATATGCAGTCCTTGGCTTTTGATTGAATATTGAGAGCAGTTATTATGGAAAGATGTGTATAAATTCTTGTAATTTTCTTGATTTTGTGTTAATGTATTAGGGTGTGCTCTCTCTCTCTCTCTCTCTCTCTCTCTCTCTCTCTCTCTCTCTCTCTCTCTCTCTCTCTCTGTTGCTTTTTAATTTTCTTTGTTTTCAAGACAAGGTTTCTCTGTGTAACATTTTGGGTTGTTCTGGAACTCATTTTATAGACCAGGCTAGCCTTGAACTCAGAGAGATCTTCCTGTCTCTACCTCCTGGGTGCTAGGATTAAAGATGTGCTCCACCACACCAGGCTTATATATCTCTTTTGAGTCACACTCCTGTGTTGTTTATTGTTCCTTTTGTGTTTTGTACTTGGCTATTCTCCAGATCCCACAGAATTTTCTTCCAGTATTCTTTGAAGAGCTGGATTAGTCGTAACTTCCTTTAGTCTCTCTCTTTCATTTTAAAAAAGTATTTACTTATTTTTCATGCAATATATTTGATTGACTATGCTTTTCCTCAAATCCAATTCGATCCAGATACTCCCCATATCCCTCACATTCAATTTTATGTTCTTCCTTGTTCTTTCTCTTTCAAAAAGAGAGAGAGAATCAAAAGGAAAAAGAAAAAAGGAAGAAACACCCCCCTGACACACAAATAAAAAAATAAAATAAAAATAACAGGCAAAAGATTAATAAAACAAAAAATACCAAAACAATGCCTAAATAAAACAAAAACAAGGCAAACCAACCAACCAACCAAGCAAACAAACAAAAAACAAATACTATTGAGTTATATTTGTGTTGGCAAACTACTATTTGGTATGCGGTCTGCTCTAGAGTGTTATTGATAGATGCAGTGACAATCCACTGGTATCAACTGCAGAAAGTTACTTGGTTACGGGTGGGGTACATTATGCACTTCTGCCTCTCAGGGATGGCCCCCTGCCTTGTTTGCTCCTGGCAATGTTTTGTGCTTACTGCCACAGCATCCATGAGTTCATATTTGCATTGGTACTGTTTTTCATCAGATAGTTTCCTTTTCTTTGAGTCATCCATTGCCTCTATCTCCTACAACCTTTTGGCCTAATCTTCCACAAGGATCCCTGAGCCTTTAAGTGGGGTTTTTGATGAAGAAAACCCATTGAGGACTGAGTGCTCATAATTCTCAATTTCCTTCAATGTCCTCCTGTGGTCCTCTGTGTTAATTAAGATCTACTGCAAGAGGAAGCTTCTCTGATGTGGGGTGAGTTATATACTGATCTATGGGTAACTCCACATGTCATTAAGAGTCATTTTATTGCAATGGTCTTTTAGCTACATGATAATTTTCGGTTTTTCCTAAGCCCATGAACAATATAGTTCTTGGACACTTCAGCAGTTTTAGTCACAGGTTCCATCTCATGGAGAGGCCCTTAAATATAATAAAAAGTGATTAGTTACTCCCAAAACATTTTTGCCCCTGTTACATCAATGATCTGTTTTTGATATGAGATATTTTAGTTCTCTTTCAAATACAATATACAGTTGTGCTGGGTAAAATAGCCTATTCTACCATTTGTGGTGTTTCAGGACTTAGATCAGTTATTTCCATCCTCTTCTGGTTTTAAAGGTTTCTACAAACTAAACAGTTATTGTAATTCTCCTGCCTTTATAATTGATTTGACCCTTCAGTCTTTCAACTTTCAGTTTCCCTTCTTTATTCCTTTTTTTGTTTGTTTGCTGTTTTTTTTTTTCTGTTTTATTTATACTGTGTAATGGAGAGTGTCTTTTCTGGTCATATTTAGTATTTTATAGGTCTGACATCTCAAGATTTGAGATATTTTCTTCTATGATTTTATTGAAAATATCTTCTATGTTTTCGGTGTGAGCTTCTCTTTCTAGGTTCACAACTAGAAGTATTTTTTCTTTTTATAGTATATCAAAATGCAGGCAGATCTCTGTGAGTTCGAGGCCAGCCTGGGCTACCAAGTGAGTTCCAGGAAAGGTGCAAAGCTACACAGAGAAACCCTGTCTCAAAAAACCAATATATATATATATATATATATATATATATATATATATATATATATATATATAAATTTTCAATTGATTTTTATTGAATTACATAATTTCTTTACCTTGTCTTCAAACCTTGATACTTTGTTGTCTGCAGGCCCCATTCTATTGGTGAAGTTTTGCACTAAGGTTTTTATTTAGTTTATTGCATTTTTCATGTCCAGAATCATTTCAATTTGGTTTTCTTCATCAATTATATATCTCTATTTTATTTTATTTTATTTTTCTCTTGAATTTACATCCTTATTTCTTTGAGATCCTTGTTTTTGTTCTCTTAGGGAGATATTCATGTTTCCATTGCATTTTTTGAAGATACTTACAGTTATTACTTTGAATTTGTTGCCTGGAAATTCTCATAAGTCACCCCCACCCCTGGCTAGTCGTATGGTATTAGTTCTCTCTGGAAGGGACATATTGTTTGGTTTCTCTGTTGTTTTAATTTTGTTTTTATTTCTGCTGCAACTTGCACATCCAGAGTTTGTTGGTAAGATTGTTCGTTCTTTCTTAAAATTCAAGGTTTGTTTTTTTTCCTTTTTTTTTTCCTTTTTTTTTTTTAAGTGGAGGCATTTACAATGTTCAGAATAGGATTTATTCATAGTAGTACTGAGGTATAGTTTTCAACTGTGGATTGATATTCAGAGTCTCAGGCATTATCTCTCATTTTTCTCTAAGGGACAGCTAATATCTGCAGTAACAAACTGGCTTACCCTGGTAATCAGATTGGTGAATACCCTAACTGTTATCATAGAGCCTTCATCAGTAACTGATGGAAGCAAACGCAGAGATCCACAGCCAAGCATTGGCCAAGCTCCAGGAGTTCAGTTGAAGAGAGGGAGGGGGGATTATATGAACAAGGGGTGTCAAGATAACGAAGGGGAAATCTATAGAGACAACTGAACCAAGCTAGTAGAAACTCATGGACTTTAGACCGACAGCTGTGGAGACTACATGGGACTGGACTAGGCCCTCTGCATACGGAAGACAGGTGTATAGCTTGGTCTGTTTGAGGAGCCCCTGGCAGGGGTATCAGGATCTATCCCTGGTACATGAGCTGGCTTTCTGGAACCCATTACCTCAGTCAAAAGCCTTGCTAAGCCTTGTTGCAAGGGAGATGAGCTTGGTCCTGCTTCATCTGAATGTACCATGCTTAGCAATTCCCCATGGGAGGCCTTACCCTTTTGGAATGGTGGGGTGAGTTGGGGGAGAGGAGGCTGGGGTGGGAGCAGGAGGGGAGATGAGAGAAGGATGTGTGGTTGGTATGTGAAATGAATTTTTTAAAAAATTGAAATAAAAATGATCAACATACTTCTATTGTTTCCCATCTCCCATCATCATTTTGTGTAGCTATAAGAACCCAAATGTCTTACCTGGGTTCACCTTGAAATGGTCCTAACTTCTCTAGCTTGTCATGACTCTAATGGGACTCTATGTGCCTGGAGTCCTTAACCTGGGTAATCTCCTGATTCCTGTGTTCAAGCTTCAATTACAAGCTGTTGTACTCCTTAATCTGTTCACCACCTCACTTTGTGTCTGGTAAAGCCTCCTACCTGAATCTGTAGCTCCTTTGTAAATATTGGAACTCATCACTCCTATGCATTTTATCCCACAAAATATCTGGCTTCAAAAATTTTAATAGTATATAATGAATAGTCTAAAAGATGTTTTTAAAATATAATATATCTTAGATATTTTATAAAAATCATTTTTTGTTTCAAATGTTGACATTTATCTCATTCTTGGTTGTCTAACATAAAATTTTCATTTATTTCTAAATCTTATTTACACCATAGAATAAGTAAAACTATATTTTGTTAAGTAGTAACTGATGCTTTGGTACACACACGCACGCACACACACACACACACACACATATGCATACACACAGGTATGTGCAGATTTAATTTATGTATTTCTCTCTCTCTCTCTCTCTCTCTCTCTCTCTCTCGTGTGTGTGTGTGTGTGTGTGTGTGTGTGTGTGTGTGTGTGTGTGTGTGTGTGTGTGTGTGTGTGCAGGTGCTCCCAGAGACCAGAGAAGGAATCAGATTCCCCTGAGCTAGAGTTACAGGCAGCAGTGATACACCCAACCAAACTGGAGTCTCCTGAAAGACCAGAACATATTCTTAGTTGTTATGCCACCTTTCAAGCCCTAGATGACACTTTTTTTTTTCTTTTTTGATGTTTTGAGACAGAATCTCCCTACATAGCCTGGGATGTCTTGAGATACACTAGGTAGACCACCTGGCTTCACATTTAGAGATCTGCCTGCTTCTGCCTGCCAAGTGCTGGGATTAAAGACTTCTGCCAACACACCAAGGCTAATGACACATTTATTTGTAGATATTCTGGCACAAATACTACAGTCGTTTTATTCATACTGAAAAAATTTTAAATGAACAGTAGAAAACTGGTACAAAGATAGTAAAAATTTCACCGTCATAATAACTGTCATGTAGTTTCTTTTTCAGTATTAAGTAAAATAAAGAAACATGTGAAATAGATACAAATAATATTATAGAGGTAGAAAACACTAAGCATTTGAATAACAAATACGGTGGTTTATAATATTTTTTTTCACAAATGCAACTGATATTAGAGCAAATAATGGTATAAATATACGATTTATCCTGAATTCTAGTTCATGGACCACAATGCCAGGTATTATTGTAATTGTTTTTGCTCTTCTATTATTTAACCTCCCACCATACTCTCTCTTTCCTACATATCTCTGAAAATATATCTGAATATATTTTAGCTATTTACATGTAAAACAGAACAAGCATTCCTCTGTTGGATATTTATTTAGTCTAATGTATTCTAGTCACATCCCTTTTGTTACAAATGTTAGTATTTTTATCTGTTCTATGTCACTGAATGATAGTCCATTGTAAGTTTGTATTTTATCTTCACTATTTATTCAGCAACTGATGGACATCTAGGTCAATTATTGTTAGAATCTGTGCTATCACTGTCAACACAGAAACATCATTGTGAAGATGCTTCTTTGATATGATATGTTGATTTATATGCAGAAAAGACGGGTAGCTATATGAAACTACAAATATAGTTTTGTTTTCTTGAGTGTCCTCAAATTGCTCTTCACAGTGATTTTGCTAATTTATACATTCACCAAAAGTCTATAACCTTCTCTTCTCTTCAAATCTTGAATAACCTTTACTATTCTATCCTCTGCAATAATAGCTAATTTTACTGAAGTAATAGAGCTCATTAAATTCTGTCTTTTTTTCCATCATGAAGTTTGACAATTTTTTTTATAATTTCATTTGCTATTAGAAAAATCTTCTTTGAGAAGTATCTCTTTAAGCCTTCTGCATAATTTTAATTATGACTTTTGTCCCAGGTTTGATATTTTCTAAATAAGTACTGGATATTAATCATTTGTCAAGTGACTTGTTTGCATTTTTCTCATTTTGCATGTCTCTTATCACAGTGATAAATGTAATGGAATATTTACAGATTAGTATACCATCATCAGTCTCACTAAAACTTTTATATGATCTGATGACCAAATAAAAGGTCACAATATTATGCATTCACATTACTATTATGTGGTTCATACCAACATTTTAAAAATATCTGGACACTACTATCTTGAAAATGTTTAGTGTATTTATGTGTGTGCAATATGTGTTTTTTGTAGGAATTAGGCTTGCTATTTTATAGTTGGTATTATATATCTTGTAAACATCTTCTAAAAACCTTCTACATTTCCTCATTAAGTTTTATTTAAGCAGTGAATTAACTCACACATCCCACTGCTGAGATGTATATTTTAACATTGATTGTGAATACCCAGGGAAAATGGATTGTGTAACAAGTACCATATTTTTAATTCTTCAATTTGATTTTAACATTTCTTTAGCTAGTCAAACTAAAAAGACATTAATTTTGACTAAAATAGTATATGAAATACTGCATATAGGTGTAAACTGTAATTACTAAAACTTAGTAGATAAAAAGATTCCAACTACACTAACCTGAGAAGGCTACATCATTTTGAAACTTTATCAAAGACTCAAATACTAATGAAAAATTTTCAGTGATATAAAGTCCTCAATAACAATGATTGATTGGCCTTTTAAAAGGCAAAAAGCCCCATATTTTATGGCTTTTTAAGACATAGATAAATTTATCACATGGAAACCTTTCTGGTATTCAACCCATACAACAGTAAAATGTTGCCTGCTGTGAGAATTTACAGCCATAATATCAGATTCATCCTTCATCCTTTTATTTATTGTAGGCATCTCTGGAATACTAGCACAGTTATAAATGGCGAATTAAATCACAAAAGTACAGTTGCAATTCAATCCAGAGCATCCACTAAAACAAAACTAAAACAAAAAAGGCTTGGGAAATTACTATGAATAGCCTAATTTGGTTTACAGCTTAAGAACTAAAATGCATTCAATTTGTTAAATGGAGCCCTAAATCCATTTGTGAAAACTTTAAAAAAAATTATGTCAATTCCAACATTGCAGTATTTACTAAGTAAGCAAAATATAGTTCTATAGAAAATTCCATCAGATCAATGAGAATTAATTTGATCTGTCTGGTAAAGTCAGGTAAACATAATTGAATTTTTCATAGACTTGCAAAATCTCCTAACATATATGGAAATTTATAAATACATTCTATGCACATAGCATCTTTATTTTTCTAGTATTTCAATCTTTCAGAGGTTTGAAATTTTCATTGTAGGAGTCTTTAAAGTCCTTGTTTGTGTTTATTCTAAGATAATTTATTGGCTTCAATGCTATTTTAAATGGGAATGTATCCATGACCTCTCTCGGTATATTTTTTGTTGATGTAAACAAAGGTTACTGATATTCACACATTGTTTTTGTGCCCTGCAACTTTAACAATATTAGTGATTGTTTCTAGTCTTCTGGTGGAATTGTTTAGATCTGTTACATACAATAGTATACCATTTGTAAATAGTGGTAATTTGACTTCTTAATTCCCTAATTGTATTACTTTGATTTCCTTTACTGACTAGTGCTGTGGCCAGTACTTCCAGCAATATACTGGAAAGGAATGTGCTAGTAGACAGCCCTGTCTCATTTATGATTTTAATGGGATGGTTTCAAGTTTTTCTCCATCTGGGGTAATGTTGGTTGTGGGTTTGTCACATGTATCCTTTATTATGTTGGAGTATGGTCCCTTCAGCCCTACTCTTTGTAGGACATTTGTCATGAATACATATTGGATTTTGTCAAAGGATTTTTTCTACATCTATTGAAATGACCATCTGAGTTTTGTTTCTAAGTCCGTTTATATGATTTATTATTTTTTAATTGTGTTTGTATTTGGCTTGCTGGGATTTTATTGAGGAATTCTACATCTGTGTTCATCAAGGATATTAGTCTATAATTTTGGTTTTGTGTTTGTGTTTTTACCCAGTTTTAATATTAGAGGAATGCTGGATTTACAGATTGAATTTGGGAGTAGTCTTTCCTTTCTACTTTTGAATCATTTAAGAAGTTTTGTTTTTGAGAGATGTTTGTATACCCAGTGAGAAAACTATTTTTTCTTTGTTAGCAGTTATCAATTGGAGATAGTTTCTTGGTTAGGGGTGGGGCATGTGTCGTCACTTGGTGCTGTGACCTCTTCTGGCTTAGACACCTGTGGACCCTGTGCACAGGAGCCATAGTATTTGTGAATTCATATGTGTGTCATTTCTGTTGTATTTAAAGGCCTTTTTTTCCTTGGTGTACTCCACACAAAAAGAACTCATGGGCATTTGGGGGAGGTTCTTTTTCTTATAGATTTTTCAAGTATATGTTATACTTTCTGATTGTTTGCTTCTATGGTATTTCTGTGTGTGCAGACATGTGTGTCTCCAAATATTTATGTGTTTCTTGTGGTTTTTCTTTGGTTCTTCTGTTTTTGTTTAGTCCTATTCCTCTTTGTTGGCCTATTTGTTTTCTAATGAAAGAAAGAAAGAAAGGGAAGGGAAGAGGAGAGGGTCTGGAAGGGTCACATCAGAATACATTGCATAAAAGAAATCTATTTTCAATAAAAATTGAAGTACTGGTTTTAGTTTTTTTGTATTTCTGCACAGCAGCATAGCAGAATTCTGCTGTGAACCCATCTGTGCCTGAACTTTTTTTTCAGTCAGAAGACTTTTTATTTCTGTTTCAATATTAGTTATTAGCTAAACTTTACACGTAGATAAATGATCCACAATAGGCAGAATATTATTCAATTATTTTCTGTAAGAAGTTTCTCAGTGTGTCATTTTGATAAAAATGAAAATAAACATAAATATATAGACAAGACTGTGATTAATATAATCCTGCTATGTACAATCAATATTACTTATATTAACCATTCATCAAATAACCTACAGTAGAGATTTGACATCTTCATAATTAATAAGAATACACTGATTAGGCCTCACATTTTCACACACTGTTACTAATATAATTCATTTATATAATTTTCATAATGTGTGAATCCATATAATGTGATGTTGAAAAAATCTTAATGGAACAGAAAAGTGATACATTGGAGCAGGAATTGGTGCAAGCCTGTAACTTCCAGCTGCAAGAGGCTCAGCCAGGGGAATGGAATATGGTCAGGCTGGGCTACATAACTGGTTCTTTAATGAAAAGGAGGTGTTAAAACGAAATATATGTTTTAGCCAGAGTTATGGTTAAAACATATTGACAATTTGACAGCATCAAGGTCAGCCTCTGGGTACGTCTGTGAGGGGCTTTCCTAATTAGGTTAATTGAAGGGGAAGGCCCACCTTATGCATCAGGATGACTACAAAGGAGTAAAATGATCAGGAACATCCATCACTCTGGGTCCTGACTGTAGATGCAATGTGATCAGCAACATCCCTTTCCTGACTCTGATCCCCTGAGATGCCTCAAACTCTAAGGCAGCATAAATACTCCCTTTCTTGGGGTACTTTTGTCAAGTATTTTTATGCAACAATGAAACAAAATACAGCTTCTACTTCCTCCTCTTCCTCTTCCTCCTAGTCCTCTTCTACTTTGCTCTCTCCCTTGCTCCATCCCTCCCTCCTTCCCTTCCCCCGCTCCTGTGTGTGTGACTGTGTGTGCACGTGCGTGCGTGCGTGTGTGTAAAATTATTTACAAAATAGGAGCTTGGGAAAAATGTATTTTATTTCTAAGCAAAAATGTAAATAATAATGTATTGGAAGAGACTGAAGGGAAAGCATATCAATTTAAGTTATTATTATGGGTCCACTTAGATAGCTCTCTAGATCTCTTCTTGATTTAACTTTGATACATGAGATGAATGAAAAAATTTACCTATTTCCTTTGGAATTTCCAACCTAATGGAGTGCAGGTTTCAACCTATTCCATATAACAGCCTATATTTCTTTGTGGTCTATTTTAACATGTCCTGTTAATTTCTGAATCTGATAGTTTGAGACAAGTCTTTCTTTCCATTGATCAGTTGGGACAAGGGTCTGACAATCTTTTTTATCTTTTCAAAGAATCAGCTGTTAGATTCTTTTATTCTTCATTTATATTTTAGTAATTTTTGCTTTGACTTTTATAATTTCTTTATAATCTACTGGGCTTGGATTTTTCCCAATTTTTTGAGTTGCATTGAATTATAACTCTTTTATCCCCCTAGCATCTCTTGGTTGTGCTTATTTTTCTTTTTAGTTTGAAACTATGAGTTGATGATTCCTAACTTCCCACCAAAATTCTCTTCATTTATAGTGCAGAATACAGATTGATATTGCAGAATTGTAATATATTGCCATGGGTTCATCAAGTGATGCTAGAACTGAAGCTAGATAACCAATGTGGTTATAGTGTTTTAGCTAATTCACATATGCTGTGGGCTAAAGTACTGACTTGTCATTTTCTCCCTCCCCCCCCCATATTTCTTTACAAGACCCAATGATATACTTTCTGATACTTCAGGAGTACTTAGCATCTACATCCTAATTGCATATTTAGGAGTCCTGATTGCATTTCTCTTCTATGACATTATGGGAGCTTGTTACATTGGAAATATTGTGCTGATTAGAACTAATAAGTATATTGTAGAATATTCTTCAATTATTGGTAAGACATTTATATCATAGAAGGACATAATAAATTTGAATGCATTTTATCCATTTCCTACCTTTGTCAAATTTCTAGGAATTCAGTGGTCTGGAGAATGTTTAGTTATTTCTTCTTAGATGAAGAACTTGTTACATTGTGTCCTTCAATAACTAAAGCAGGTGTATAATTCTTGAAAGATTATTTTTGTTTTGAAGGACTTAGAGGTCTCACCTCTATGTGATCTTCTGAACCATTTCCTAAATGAGCAGAAAACTTATAAGCAGTGGAGGAGACTTAGAGTGGGAAACATTACAAAGATCCTGCATCATTGTTCCACTGATCTAGAAGACAAGCGGTGCTTTATATTTTGGTAGCAGTCAAGGATGCTGCCTAAGCCTTCAATGGGCCAAAATTAAATCCCGTATTAGCTTCCCAGGATTTTGGAGTAAAGTTCTGTAGTCTTGTGTGGATAACTACTTTATCAGAACCATTCTTTGAGAGTTAGGGAAATGACTCAATAGGTCAAGTGCTTGTCACTCAGGCATGAGGATCTGATTACAGATTCTTAGTGTCCATCCATATAAAAGACAGACATAGAGACATAGGCTCTGTACATCCAGCAATTGGTTGGGGCAGATGCAGGCAAATCCATAAATGTCGTTTTCCAGCCTGTCTAGCAGAATCACTAAGCTACAGGTTGGGAGACTGCTGGGGATGCTGTTATGTGTTGCTCTGATTGGTTGATAAATAAAATGCTGATTGGCCAGTAGCCAGGCAGGAAGTATAGTGTAGGCCAGATAAGGAGAGAGGAGAATTCTGGGAATAGGAAGGCTGAGTCAGGAGATGCTGCCAGCTACTGCTATGAGGAGCAGGATGTAAAAGTTCTGGTAAGCCACAAGCCACATGGCAAGGTAGATATTTATAGAAATGGGTTAATTTAAGATAAAAGAACTAGGCAGCAAGAAGCCTGAGCTACATGGCCATACAGTTTATAAATAATATAAACATCTGTGTGTTTATTTGGGTCCGAGTAGCTGTGGGATTGGTGAGTGAGAGAGATTTGTCCTGACTGTGGGCCAGGCAGGACCAGAAGATAACCCCAGCTACAGGAGAATGACTCAAAATATAAAGTGGAGAGCAATAGAGCAGGACTTCCAAAGTCAAATTCTGGCCTCTACATGCATATATATATATATATATATATATATATATATATATATATATATATATATGAGAACTTCCACATGTACACAACCACATGAACAGTTGCACATATCACACACCTACTACCTATACAGCTTGGGCCTACAAAAACACTACTACTAATTAAAACTGTATATGTAAGGCTAGACCTGAAGAGGAACAATTTGCACCAACAAGTTAAGTGAGATTATGGTCCCATTACATTATATTATCTTGTGTCCCTCCTATTCTGTACATATACTCTCATAGAGAGCTACATGAAATCATCCAGAGATAAAGAGAAAGCACAGATGGTTTGCATGGTTTAAAATGGCACTGGAAAGTGCCAAGCTGGAACATTGCATCCCAGCTCTGATGCAATTAAATATTTTTATTTTGATAAAAATATTAAATGCTCCCTATGAACAGAAGTTCTGTGTTCATCTTGTTATTCCGTTTGCTCAGTAGAACAAATAACAAGACATTCCATTTCACTCTTTATAAGGACAATTTCTTTCTTAGAATAAGCACAATTGTAGAATTGGTAACAACAAAGTATGTGGATGCTCCATAGTGGTAGATATCTCTGACTGACTAAAGAATAAATAAAAGTGAATATTTGTGATCCGTATCAGTGATAGCTAGTGGATGACCTCAGCATGGAAGAACTCTGATAATCAAATATGTGTCATTGTCAATGAACAGATATTAGCACAAGCCTGTGAATTCCAACCATTGCTCAGTGGACTCAAGGGAATATTAGCTACATTTTTGGGGGTAGGGGAGATTCAAGAACTCATAGTAATTGACAGTCACACCTGACCTTACCAAACAGCTGCTGAGTACTTGTTCCACCAGCACAACACTGAGACTTCAACCTGAACCTTTTCCTGTGTTGGTCATAGAAAGGTACTATCAGTAGGTGGATTACACAGGAAATAGAAGTTAGATTTCTTCTATCATTTATGTCAGTTTATTATTCTTAGAGGAATAGAAACTTCTCATGATAATAAATTTTCTATCTCTGAACTAAATTTTTCTTTTAAAAGTACTATATATGCTCATATAGATTGTCTCATGTATCTGACTATTTTTCTTTTTTCTTTTTTTTTTTGGTTTTTCGAGACAGGGTTTCTCTGTGTAGCTTTGCGCCTTTCCTGGGACTCACTTGGTAGTCCAGGCTGGCCTCGAACTCACAGAGATCCACCTGGCTCTGCCTCCCGAGTGCTGGGATTAAAGGCGTGCGCCACCACCGCCCGGCTTGACTATTTTTCTTTGCACATGAAGCTTTGTTTCTGAGCAAGCAACTTATCTCCTAGTAAATGAATGAAGTATTGTGCTTCCTATCATTATGAAACTATCAGCTTGAGAATTGCAAAGTCTTTGTTTTATTTTAGAAGGAAAACAAGCTTATTTAGTACATTAAAAACAGCAGCAAGCATACCATCAACTATTATAAAAGACTTTGGAAGGTTCGTTTGAATAATAATACCTTCCAGGCCAGAACAGATTTATTCAGGATGGTGTATTGACTCTGAGTCGGGAATTTATTTTTCATGTGCTTTCTTCTTAGTGTAGATTCATGGATCCAAGAACCAAAGATAAAAATGAAAATGGCATTGAAAATTACAGCTTTTAGTCATCTATTAGGTTTAAAACTATGCTGTCACTATAATCTTATATTCTATATACCAGTAGACAAAATTATTATATTGAATTATAATTAGAAAATACTCAGATATTTCAAAATTTTTATGCAAATAGGAAAATAATGTGACTACATGACTGGGTAGTATACCTGATCCTTACTTTCCAAAGTGATGTTTGGCTGCTAGCCAACAGTGAAGACAAGGAAATGGACACTTGGATAAAAGGAAGTCCATGTGGCTTTCCACTATGTTAGCATAGTTTACAGTTTAAGAACAAATAAAAGCTCTAGTCCAGTCAGGATTAATAATAGTTCATGCTTTACAGGAACAAAATTTTTGATATCTCTACAAGGAAAAGAAAAGCAACTAGTGGAGTTTTTTCCTAAGGGAAAGGAAATTGTTTTGGTTTGAATAAGAATGACCCCCACAGGCTCATAGATTTGAATGTTTGGTCACCAGTAGTGGCACAATGAGGAGGTGTGGCCTTGTTGGAGTAAGTTTGGCCTTGTTGTAAGAAGTGTGTCCCTGGGGTTGGGCTTTGAGGTTTCAGATGCTAAAGCTAGGCCCAGTGTCTTGTTCTTCATGCTGCCTGCCAATTCAGATGTAGAATTGTTGGCCCCTTCTCCAGTACCATGGACTAAACCTCTGAACTATAATTCAGCCCCAATAAATGTTTTCATTATATGAGTGGCTGTAGTCATGGTATGTCTTCAAAGCAATAAAAAGTGTAAGACAAATTTCTGAATGTGGGCTGGACAGATGACTCAGCTGTTAGGAGTAATTGTTATTGAACAATCAAGAGAACTAAGATTCAGGTCCCTGCATGTATGTAAAAAGCTTGATATTCAACAATCCTTTATAACTCCAGCACCAAGTAACCCTCTTCTGACATCCATGCACACACAGGAAAAAATACCTGAACTCATACGTATTTAAACTCTCATACATGTATAGACACACATAGATAGATCGATAGATAGATAGATAGATAGATAGATAGAAATAGATATACATAAATAGTTTAAATGATTTTATATCATCTGCGATCATAATATCTCCCCAAAAGAGCCATAAACTATAACAAAAAGCAGTGTAAAAGGTAGGAGAAGCATCCTTCAGAGTTGTTCAGGGGAAGTAAACAGACTTCCAGAGCAATATAGACCATTAATATTTCCCTTTGTTGATACTCAGAATTTGAAAGACTGAGAGCACCACCCACTTAGGAAATGGGACTCAGAGAATTCAAGCTGAAACTGTTGTAAAAATGCTGTTCCTGAGGAGATTTCATGACACCATAATGAGACTAGTAAAGGAAAATGCACTTAACACTGCAGTTTGATAAGGGATTTACATAGTAAAAAGTAACTGGATTTTATTATTGTGATATTCCTTGTAATAGTGATTATCTTTCTATAAAAATGAAAACTGAAAAGGAGGAGACATAAAAGCAGCTGAAGAAAGCAATAACTTCGAATATTTTAACTAAAATTACAAAGGATGCGGTGTGTCAGTTTCAGGTGATTCTAGTCACATGCTATCCTGTGAGTCATTGTTGTTTTCACCATGATACAGTTTTATTAAATCTATTATTCTGATATAGTTGCTTCAGATAGCTTTAAAGTAAGAAAGAAAATTCAATCACAGTTTCCTACTTGAATGTCTCATATATTCTGTGGTTTATGAACCCATTCATATTGTGTGTCATTCTTAAATATGAAACTACAAATACATATCCATATGTGAAATGAATGCAGAATATTACAATAGTTTATACATTGTAGCTACAGGTATTGTTTTGATATTTATTTTATCATTTAGGTATATATTATGATAACATGCTTTTTACATGTGTCTACAGTACATTAATTTTTAATGCTGTGAACAACTTTTTACATTTATCTAAGTATCTGGCACAAATGGAGATGTTGTTAGCAGAGCATTGATCTTCAGCGGTTGAGTGCACACAAACAATAATGTATTAGACAAGACATAGGTTGCTTTTCTGTATTAGCTGTGAGGTGTCAAAACAAGTAAAACAATGACAGCAATGTTAATACATCACATCCCAGTGACAATGGAACTAAGAAAGTTATTGATTTTATAACATCTTTAAAATATAGAATGAATCCTTGTCTCATGAGGAGAAAGACATGCTTATTTATTCTATGCCTGGTATTTTATGTGATTTATTTGTCATTTATATGATATGTTCCACTTTCTGCATTTGAGAGTTAAGAAGACAAATGGTGTTTCCATTTCCAGGTGACTTTACAGTTGTCTGGAAGTTAGTGAGTATACTGCTCAGAGAACTGCCATATCTAACTATTTGTGTATAGTCAAATTTATTTGGAGTAAGGGGTCTGATTTTAAGTATATAAGAAATCTCAATGAAAAGCCATGAAAGCAGATGGCTCATGTTTTAATGTAAAGGTACATATAGCAATTCCTGATATCGAGGAGAACTCAAAGAGATGTTCAAGTCAGGAGACAAGGAAGTTAATATAAGTACTTGTATAGGAAAAGAAAGAGCAAATATTCAGAGTAAATATACAGTAAGAGAAAAGTACAAATAGATGGTAATATTTCTCAGGATTGTGTAAAGTTTTGACTAAAATTTATGTGGGATTTTTCTACTAAACTAAATAAATTGTTGTGGCACTCTGAAACATGTTCTAGAGATTATATGATTACATTTTGACCAAAATTGGTTATATTGAACTAAACTTATACATATATATTAGTTTTTAAATATTTTCATTCATATATATATAATACTATATGTATATGTGCAAGTGAAAACAAAGGCTGTAGGACTTACTGTTTATGATTCATTCACTCAATTGCCAATAATGAATAGGAAATCTTTTCCAACTTTGATCTTTATGAGATCAAACAAAGAAAGTGAAAATAGATGGGAAGAAGCAAAGTGCTAGAGAGGTCCACAGAAATCCACAACAGACTACTGGCAATGGTTGAGAGAAAGCCTGAACTGACCTACTCTGGTGATAGGATGGCCAAACACCCTAACTATCGTGCTAGAAACCCCATCCAATGACTGAGGGAACCAGATGCAGAGATCCACGGCCTGGCCCCAGGTGGAGCTCCAGGAGTCCAACTGGCAAGAAAGAGGAGGGTTTGTATGAGCGAGAATTGTTGAGACCAAGATTGGAAAAAGCACAGGGACAAATAGCCAAATGAATGGAAACACATGACCTATGAACCAATAGCTGAGAAGTCCCCAACTGGATCAGGTCCTCTGGATGAGGGAAACAGTTGATTAGCTTGATCTGTTTGGGAGGCACCCAGGCAGTGGGACTGGGACCTGTCCTCAGTGCATGAGCTGGCTGTTTGGATCCTGGAGCTTATGCAGGGACAGTTGTCTCAGCCTGGGAGGAGGGGACTGGACCCGCCTGGACTGAATCTACCAGGTTGAACTGAATCCCCAAGGTAGTCTTTGCCCTGGAGGAGATGGGAATGGGGGGTGATCTGAGGGTAAGGCAGGTGGGGTAGGGGGGAGAACAAGGGAATCTGTGGCTGAGATGTAAAAATAAATTAAATTATAAAATAAAAATTAAAATAAAAAAAGAAAATAGATGCATCACCCTTCATAAGAGGAACCCCTTAACATTCATTTGCTGAACCTAGGACCAGTTCAGTTCTCCATCTTTTACCTTAATGCTCTAACTTGAAGTTCTGTGATGTCTTCCACAGTGCTGAACACTGAGAATGGGAACTCATACTAAAAGTGTTGATCTGATCATCAGTTGGGGAAAATATGACCTTGCAAGTGTGACATCTATGTTCACTTGATATAATGAATATGAGTTAGATCAAGTATCCATGAACGGCTTCTTGAATATAAGGGAACATAATGAAAAAAACTTGTCTAACACAGACTTCCTTAAACAGAGGATCAGCAACTAAAACTTTAAAAGCTAGAGAAGCCTAGCAGAGTATTTATTCTAACTTTCAAAGTCTCCTAGGTGAGAAAAACTGATATGAAGACAGGCAAGACCTGCTTTGGACAGGGGAAGTGCAGCCAGTCCCTAACTAAATTTGATGACTGCCATATGGTCTGTCTGTTGCTCCTTTCCACACTAGAGGACGCTTGCTTTTCTTGAAGTGCTGAGGGCCTAAGTCCTAGGCTTCCTGCTGCCTAGGAACACTGTAGTACCAAGGTACATCCTTATTCCCACGCTACAACATTAGTGTCTTTTCTTCACAAGTTGTGATAAACGGCATCTCTTTAAGATGTTAGATCTTATTACATAAAATGTAAAAATAATCGTATATTTTGGTGAAGTAGGTGCTTCCTTTCAAACTGTAAGATTACGGGCCCCTCTTCTTCCATTTTGTGAACCATAAGGAGTGCTGGCTCCACACAGCTGGAAACGGTTCAATAGCTGGCTGCCGGGTAGGGTGAAATTTAGCCTTTTCAAGCAGATTTCTTTTCTTTTTCTCTTTCCTAAGCAATGACATATTGTCTCATCAACACATCTAGGAGATTCTATTTTTGAGAAGCCTCACTTATCACTTGTGGAGTGTTGAAACAGAACCTATTTTTTTCCCTGAAGAGAACATTCTTTAGCAAAGACAGATTGTGGCATCTGCTTAAGAACATGTCCTCCATGAAACACTGTCCGTGGAGACAAGAATCTGCTCTCTGTCTGCAAAGCCTGGATACTAAAAATCAGAATTCCCACCGTATCTTTTAGTGATCGTTTTTGTTCCATAATTATCATTTAGCTCTTTTGCTTTACATTCTTTTGAAATCTGGCAGTTCCACTGACAATAAAACATCAACTAACTACTTCTCCAACATAAAACTATACCACGTTAATATGCCACCCACTGTTTTTGCTCTTGTTTCATCTAATCGTTTTGCTTGTATTCTAACAGTATTTTGTAGATATCTAGAATGGAGGAGGGGATAAAATGAAAATATAAGCCTATTTCTACCCCAATCATAAAGAAATCAAATTAATACTTTAAAAATATCTTTGTTAATATTTGTGAATTTTGTACAATTTAATTTGTTAAGGATGATATGATATGAATATATATTTTGTATTAACATATACACCTAATAAAATCACTGTTCTAAAATAAATATAAAATCAACAAAAATGATTTGAAATAAATCATTTCCACTAAAATCAGAAACAGGATAAAGATGTCCACTCTCTCCATTCCTGCTCGTTAAATCCTTGAAGTCTCAGCTACAGCAATAAGAGAAGTGGAGGAGACACAAATAGGAAAAGAAAGATCAAAGGACCTTTATTTGTAGATATGATTCCATACACAAACACCCTAAATGCTTCCACAGAAAATTCCGATAGCAGATGAGCACATTCAGGAAAGCAGCAGGATACAGATCAACACAGAACCACCAGCGTCCTTTCTCTATAACATCAAACATACTGAGAAGGAAAGGACAGAAACAACACTATTTCCAACAGCCTCAAGATCATTTTGAAAGAAATCTAACAGTAGAAGTGAAAGAGGGGCTGGAGACATGGCTCAGCAGTTAAGAGCACTGGCTGCCCTTCCAGAGGACCCAGGATCAATTCCAAGCACCTACATAGCAGCTTACAACTGTCTGTAACTCCTGTTCCAAGAAATCCGATACCATCAAACAGACATACATGAAGGCAAAACACGAAGGCAAATAAAATTTAAAAAAAAGATTAAATAAGTGAAAGACTTCGATAAAAACATTCTTGTCTCTCTAACATAACAATGTAACAAAAAGAGCAAATAAAATGCCAAAAAAGTAGAAATTTATATTACGTTATCATTAAAGATTGAGTAAATATTTTGGAAGAATTCAGATAAACTAGTACCTGAACTTTCTGAAAAGAAAGACAGTGACACAATTCGTAAATCTCACAGGATAAGCAATGCCACTTAATATTATCAAGTTTTAGAGTTGTGTATATGTTGAGGACACAGCATTTTTGGAAAATTTAAATATCATATATTTTATTTGTTTGAAGAAAGCAATTTGAAAAGCAACAAAATTAAGAAAAATGGAAAAATTTATTATTGGACTAATCTATTCTTTATTAATGCATTTTAAATTAAGTTAAATTAAAAAAAGAATATTAATTGAATTTAATTGGAGTCAAAACTAATAACATTCTTTTCCCACAATTTATGCTTTAAAGTTTTGAGGAATTTTGTATATGAGTACTATTATTATATCATTTACATCCCTCGATCTTCCTCTTCAATCTCCTCCCATGCCCCCTACTGCCTTTCAAATTATTGACATATTCTTCTTTAATTATCTATCTATCTATCTATTTATCTATCTATCTATCTATCTATCTATCTACCATCTATCATCTATCTATCTGTCCATCCATCCATCCATCCATCCATCCATTCAACTATCTCTCCATCTACACACATTTATGTACAAACACACACACACACACACACACACACACACACACACACATACATGCATATATATGTGGCATACTGAGTCAAGTTGATATTGCTCATAAATATATGTTTAGGGCTGAGGATTTTGCATTTGACGTGGGATTCTTTTCCTTCTGTGCCTATAAATAAAATGATTTTTTTCATATTTTTATCAAAGTTGCTGTATGCTCCTTTCATTTTTTTTCATTGTCCACAATCTCTCCCTTTTGTCTTCAAGTCCTGATATTCCATTTTCTACTTGATGGATTCTACCTATGAGGATTTATACTGAGTGTTCTAATTGTGTTACTGAGTTTTTCAATTCCATTTTCATTCCTTTTGGGTTCTTTTTAGTATTTCTACTTCTTTGAAGAATTTAATTTTCCACTAGAGTTGTGTTTGTCATTTCTTTCATTCATGTTTGTTTATATGGGACATCACTTACTGCTGCTATCTTTTAAATTCATTGAGGTCCTGTTCATGTATTCTCTAAACCTCTTGAATTTTCTGATAAAGGTGATCATTTTTCTTTTAAATTTATGTCTTAGTGTTCATTTACATACTTCTCATTAGCGAACATAGGACTATTTTTATAGAACTATTGGCTTTGGGATGGAGTTTACCATCTTCGTCTTCATACTGTAGCATTCATACACACACACACACACACACACACACACACACACACACCTTTCCCTGGTTCTGTGACAGATGTGAAATTGTAACCTGCTCACTCTGGGTAGGTTAGCCTGGAGGATGCCTTGGGATAGTGAAGACTGTATAAAAAGGACAAGGCTCTGGAGAAACTCACCAGGGAAGGCCTGACCAGGAGCTGACAGTCTTATGGGAATTCTTTAAATATGAATAGAAATATTAAGAATTAAAATATACCCAAAGAGAGACCTTAATTTCTATCCTTATTTATACTTTTAAAAAAAGTCATTTTCTTTTTTGTATGACTGATTATGTTTTTTAACATCTTAAAGTTACTTGTATATTAAGCAAATGCCATTTAAAACATTTTAAAATAAACTAATTTATAATAAACTTACAAGATCAAAGCTTAGTACAACTTTAACTATAAAAAGTAAAATTATAAAAGTATTTTTTCCTGTTTTTGCTTCAACATCTATGACTAAATTACTTTATTTAAAGTTATTTAACATTATTTTTTAATTCTATAGTTTCTGTAGTTGCTTTGCTGTATTGGAACAATGTGATTCAATTTTTCTTTTAAGATCAGTTATCATTACAATTATGCCTTAAGATTTAATAGTCTATTCTCACAATATTGCTATTTCAAATTTGTAAAATATCAGTGTATCAATTTGAAGTCCCTTGGGGTATGCCATATTTTTTGTATCTCATATATCTTCTCAATATTTATGTTATATATTCACAAAAAATAGCTTACTCTGTTAAGGTATTTAAAAAAAGAACAATATTAAATTCCATAGAGATTCAAAGGTAAAGTAGCCTCTCAATGCTCATAATCTAGCTGGATATTGAATAATTAGGAGTGATATAAAAATGCATGAATTTCTTTGTACTTTAACTTTTTTATTTTTAACTGGCTATAATATATGAAAATATGCTAAACTATCTTCTATATTTCTTAAATGACATTAAAAAAATTTTTTTTTATTTTTCCGTTGAGATTTTCCTCTACCTGTTTACAACAATGGATAACCACCACAGTTAAAAAAGAAACCACTTGAGATATATTAGACAGTAGCTCTCCTGTGGCAAAATGTACTGGTCCGAAGTTGGGGTTTTCTTATATTTTTAACAAGAGGTTGTTGAGTATTTAGAAAAGTACTATGACAACGAATCCACACAAATAGTCACAAAGTTAATTGTGGGGATCACTACATATTTCACTAGACAATGTTCTCTAAAGGATGTGCACTAAACCAGTCAATACTCAAACATTCTATTTTAATTAGACCCACAATGAAAATTCCAGAGCTATAGAAGAAGTAAAGAACTGTGCATGGGTACCATCTCATGACTGCCAGCACCAAGACTAGTGCCACCTCTATTGAATGCTCGATGTGTCAGTGGTACAGCTCAACAATGTGCCACAGAGTAACACTCTCCACAATAAACTACTAAGATGTATTGGGATTGGGACTTATTTCAAATGTGGATTGCATTTTCTGGCTTGTCATGTCCTTTCCAGCACTGCTATGTGAATCTTTACAGAGTATAATCACTGACAAAGATCTTGGGTAACATTATCTATAACCAAGTAGCTCACTGTATGTCAAAAGAGTTATGAAAGTTATTATATTTTAAAGCCTATGAGGATACTATCATATACTATGTTAGACAAATTGTTGACTTAATAGATCTGAAAAACAGTCCCTTGATGTCTCAGCTGAAACATTACCTTAGAAAAAACCCAACAAGTACACTGTCTTTGTAAGACACAGTGAATAATTCAGACCTATGTTGTTGTACATACATCAAAGAACTGTGATTGGATGGACTTGGCAGTGCCCGCTCACTATTAATCATTTTTGTGCTTTCTGGGCAGACAATTCCAAGTTATAAGTTTGGAGATCTTCATCATAATGAAAGAATATTTCTATCAGGAACAAAACTGGCAGGAATATGATAAAACTTAATATCCATATTTCAGTTGAATAAACTGGGATCCTCAGGTAGAGAGGATCAACAGAGAAATCAGAGAGCTATCTCCTTGTTGGGAAAGTTGATTCTGTTCACCATGAAGATGGATAAGGACGATTGTCCCACACAATAGGGTCAATTATTACAACCTTATTATTTAATTTAACTCTAATAAAGGGTTTAAATGCACCATTAAAAAGGCATGGGAATCAAGGTATCACGTAAACAAGTTAGACAAAAACTGTTAGATACATGTTAAATGAAATCAAGGGAAGAATTGGGTAGTAAAGTAAGCAACAATGATAATCTTAGGACAATCTAGGGTAGTATAGATTTTGTGCTTCACATTATTTGTGCTTCTATATTTTCTACCACTTATAACCAGACATCATCTTGAAGCAAGCACAATAGAATGAAATTAACATATCATAAACTCAAGTGGAGCTGACAATTATACAAAGAGTAAATGAAACAGATTCATGCAGTGCCTGAACCAGTGACTAAAGTTTCCTGTATTGTTCTGTTTCTTACTGATAACATCCACGGTCTCTGCTTAAGGAAAGGTCTCAGGATGCTACCACTGCGATGAATCCTTGTACAAACATTTTAAATGTCTGAGAATTTGGGTGTATCAGGCATGGCTCCTAATACATGATTTGGCATTGTAGCAATAGGAAAGCCTAGTTTTGGACTTGAGTCAAATCTTATGCTTTAATTTACTCCCAGACATTTCCTACAAAGTCAGGATGAAGTGATACTTTATGGAGTGCCTGCTGAATTTTCACTTGTGATGAGTTAGTGCCTTTTCTTGACATGCTTTGCTAAATACCTAAATAGTCTCTCATTTTCACATCCATTTATTTCTCATAAATATGCCCTAAGATGAATTCTTACCAAGTACAGTGTAATTGAGATAGAGTTCAAAGCAGAAGAGAAACAATCCTATTAAATGTCCTCATTTCCCCCTTCTGCATTGTCATGTACAGTACTATTGTTCTGGTATTTTTAGGTGGAAATGTTGTTGAAGTATCATGAATGCGGCTTACTTGTAATTTCTAGGGACAATCTCTTGGGATCCCACCACTAAATAAAGAACTACAGGCAACTACTGACTTCTGAGAAAGAGAGATACCATTTCCCAAATGTGAGCACCCTAACTGGTTGTCTGATACAAAGTGTTCAGCCCTGAAAAAATAATGTACACACAAAACACCCTAAATGAATTAAGCTAGTTGTGTGTGTGTGTGTGTATCTGTGTGTGTGTGTGTGTGTGTGTGTGTGTGTGTGTGTGTGTGCGTGTGTGTGTGTGTAAAACAATAATACTTAAAAGAAGGACAGTTTCAGAGGGATGAGGAATTGGAGGAGTCTGTTCGGAAGGATGACAAAGCCTTCCTAATCAGTGTACAATATTAATACTGTGTGGAGAAAATTTCCACCACACCTTTCATCCTTTTGAAATGGCCTGAAGACTTCTCCCCTACAGAGAATGCTCCTACCATTATTAGTTAAACTTGCCTTCTTGGTTCAATTCTATATCATACAATCTACCTCTTGATTCAGGCACATCCAAAAACCCTAACTCTTTGTGTATGTTGCTGAGCTTCAGGGATGCTGCAATTTGTCCATCTGAGAGTCAAGTTAACCAAATTTTAATTTTTCTGTGAATATGACCATGCTTCATTTTTTATTCTCTTGCCATGCCTTTCACATCAATCCCCAGAGCCATGTAAAGAATCTCCATTGGCCAGCTGTGAGTCTTTGTGTTAAAAACAATCTACTGCATATAAAATCTTCCCAGATGAGGTTTGAGAGAAGCAATATTCTATGGGTATAGTAGTAAGTTGTTAGGGATAAGTTCAATATTAGGTACATTTAGCAGAGCAATGGTAATAAGTTCTCGCTAGGTCCTATAACCTGTCTATTTGGCCCAGAAAACTGTGCCAAGTGAAGGCCCTATGTGTGGAACAGGCCTTAAATCAAATGAGAAGTCCTTGGTTAACCCTATCGCATTTATACCCCTATGGCAGCAGTGGGCAGTAAACATCCACACACTCAAAAGTATATGAAGGCTGCACTAATTTGACTTAATAGGCTTAATAAAAAATGAATGAAGACCCAAAGTTGAGTGGGTATAGATTTTATATGGAAGAAGATGAGAGAGAAGATAATAAAAATAGAATGTATAGAATTCTCAAATAATTTATTATTATTATTATTATTATTATTATTATCATTATATTACTGAACCAGCTGTGTCTTCCTTGCACAAATCTATCAAAGCCTGAAATAAAAATTTATGATAGTCAATTCAGTAAACTACATTCTATGACAAACACCTATCATGAGTTTGGGGTCATGTATTGACTACAAAATTAAGCCAAATTTAATAATGTGCAGTTTATTTTTGCTTCCTTAGTAGACATGAACAAGTTGAGTGCAGTTTCCATTGACAAGACTCTTGTCATTCTGTGAGATTTTTATGTGCACCTCAATAATTGCCTTTACAGAAATAAATATCTAGTCACCCCTACTTCACAAAGCAGATGAAATATACCACTATAGGGACAAATCCTTTTTATTTATTTATTTTCAACTTTATAAACTTTATTATAAAAACATACACATGAATAAAAAACAGCACATACCAAAATCCACCATGATGAAGTCTGTACAAGTCAATGAACTTCTCTATAGTTACAATAGACATTAGGAGCTGCAGCTGTGGATCTTTATATTAAATGTTACACTTTCAATATTGAATATATATTATGCAGTTATTCAACTCATCCAAACAGCAACAAAAAACATGACAGGATTAAAACTAGAAAACCAACTAGCTTTACATGCTTTTTTTTTTTAAATAAGACTTTCTCACTACCTGCATTCACTCCTCCGTCATCCCCCTACATTTAGCCTTTTTTACTTTTTTCTTCATGTTATACTGTACCCACATACACATCAGTTACTCAAAAATCACTCTTAAAACTCTTATAAATGATATATTCAAACTCAAACAATAAGTATGAATTAAAATACAACCAAAATGAGTCTGGAATGCCTACTGTACTAAACATTTCACAGTACCCCATAGCTAAAGCTGATGGGTTTGTTGCAATTATTTCATTAATCATCCCATACTCTACCCAATTTTATTTCACCCTCTTTCCTCATGGATCAGTCTTTAAGGTCTTCCACTCTACTATGTCATCACATAATTTTCCAACTGTGAGTCAATTTTCCAGAAAGCCACCTACAACTTTTATTATTTGTCTGCAGGATTAGCCAATCAACATAGACCATTAGTTAAATTTGAAAAGATGAGAAATTATTGCTTAGATAACAATTGTATAAATTTTGTGTGTTTTGGTACTCATGATAACAAAAAAAAAATTATGCCTAATTGCAAGTAATTCCTTCTTTAAAATTTTGTTTGCCAAAACAAAAAAATCTAATATATTTTATAAATCACATAAATTATAGGTATCATAACTAAATTATTAATTCCCAAAAGTGTTAAAATTCATGACAGTTTGGAGGGGGGAAAAGGGTGCTAAATAAATCAGTGGTGATTTTAATAAACTAGAAGCTTTTAGGTACTAAATCTGTCTGCATCTGATCTGAATTGCAATTACCTGTCAAAAATTCATCCATCATCACCAGCTCTAAACAAGCTATCTGTGCAGCAGATGTCTGAGGAAAGCTATTTCATATGGCAAATTTTCTTGTGCTTTACAACATCCCCAGGACTGACAAAAATTTCAGGGATCATTTCAGCACAGCTCAGCAATAAACTGCTAGAAGCAAAAATATGTTTACAATCTTATTTAATTTATGAATGCACGTCTTATACATACAATATTCATAAATTGATCCTTTGAATCTTCTTGTTTTTATATAACATGAATAATCATTTATTCCAGTATTTCAATGTTGTATAGGAATGCATTCAGATATATAGATTTCAAGTAAATAACATGCAAATCCCATAGTGCTCTTTTTAATTGTAAGTCTTCCTTGGATAAGATATTAGCAATTTATATTCTTCATTGGTAACTTAAAAGTGTTGTGTTACACTTTTATTGTCATTTAGTTCCAGGAATATTTTGATTTATTTCCTGTTTCTTTGACTTATTGATCATTCAGTAGTGAGTTGTTTAATCTTCATATGTTTATATACTTACTAGTTTTCTTTTTGATAATTTTAGGTTTTACAGCACACAAATCAAGTAGAATAAATGCAATTATTTCAATTTTCAGTATTAGTTGAGGATTGTTTTATGTCTCAGTAGGTTCTCTATTTCAGAGAAGCTTCCATGTGCTTCTGAGAAGAATGCATAGACTTTAATGTTTTGGAGATATTTATATAGATATATTTAGGTGTATTTGATGTACATATCACTGAATTCTGATGTTTCTTTGATTATTTTTTTCTAGATGATCAATCTCTTAGAGAAAGTCAGGTGTTGAAGCATCCTACTAAGACTGAGTCTGTTTTAATGTGGGTTTTAATTTAATTAGTAGAGCTTTTCTGAAATTCCATGCAGCATATATGTCTGGTGATGTAGTGTTCTCTCTGGTTTGGTTTAAAGTGTTTGTCAGTCTTCTGGATGGCTATACCTGGTATTTTCTGATGCCATTTTTTGAACACTCTTTTTGTCATTTTTTTTGATACTCTTTTATATTCTTTCACTTTTTTGTGCTACCTATCTTTAAAGCTAAAATTGGTTTCTTGTAGACAACTGATATTTGGATTTTTTTTTTTTTTGGTTTTTCCGAGACAGGGTTTCTCTGTGCAGTTTTGCGCCTTTCCTGGAACTCACTTGGTAGACCAGGCTGGCCTCGAACTCACAGAGATCCGCCTGGCTCTGCCTCCTGTGTGCTGGGACTAAAGGCGTGCGCCACCACCGCCCGGCTGGACTTTGTTTCTTAATCTGATCAGCTAACCTGTGTTTTCTGATTGGAATGTTGAGGCCATTCACATTTAGTCATGATTGAAAGGTATGTATAGATTGAAATCACTTTGTTTTTCTGGTTGCCAGTTTTTGTTATTATTTGTGTTTTACCTATCATTATTTATAGATTCACATGTTTAGTTTCCTAGAGTCTCTTGACTTTGCTTTTTCCTCTCTTCAGTTTGAAGTATTTCTTCCAGTATCCTGTTTTCGAACATTTTATAGGATATGATTATTTTTTGGTCTGTCTGTATCATAAAAAGTTTTCTTTTCTTCTTCAATTATGGCACATAGTGTTGTTGAGTACAGTAGTTTAGTTGTCAGTTGTCCTTTAGAGCTTAGAGTGTGTTAATATAGGGTTTTTCAACTTTCAGAATCTCCATTGAGATATGGGGTATATTTCTGATGGGTTTTACTATACATGTGACATATTATTTTCCTTGTAGCTTTCAATATTTTTTGTCCTGTATTTCTAGGGTTTTAATTATGATAGGCTGCTGTGGATATCGCTCTATATAAATAAAACACTGATGGCCAGTGACCAGACAAGAAGTATAGGCAGGACAAGGAGAGAGAATTGGGGAAACGAGGGAAAGACACTGCAGCCGCCACCAGGACAAGCAGCATGTATAGACGCCGGTAAGCCACAAGCGACATTGCAGGGTATAGATTTATAGAAATGGGTTAATTTAAGATATAAGAACAGTTAGCAAGAAGCCTGCCATGGCCATACAGTTTATAAGTAATATAAGCGTCTGAGTGATTATTTTATACGTGGATTGTGGGACTGCAGGGCTTGGTGGAACCTGGAGAAAAGCTCTCCAGCAACAATAGGCCATAAGCAAGTTTCTTGTCTTGTCTTGCCTGGTTGTTATTCTAGATGTTCTTTGTCTCTAGATGGATATATGCCTTTCTTTAGTTTGCAGAAGTTTTATTGGTGATTTAGAATAGTCTTGATAAAAGATCTAAATGACATTAAGAAAGAAAAACAGAGACCTTGTTGGCTTAAAGATAATATGTTGATGAAGATGTAGTCAGTAGCATATGTGAAGTTCTGGGCTTGGTATCTAGTATCTCAGAAACTGGGCATATGGTATACATCTGTAATCCAGACCCAAGGAGGTGAAAAGAAGAGAGTATCAGTAATTCAAGGTCAACCTCACCAACAAAGGAAGTTGGGGGCCAGTGTGGGCTAGAGGATTTGTGTCAAACCCAAACTAAACCTGGAAAACCGTCATCATTTTTACATTTAGCTAAACATTGACACACTTTTGAAATTCATGTTGCTATTTTAATATTTTTGCATCTGAAAATGAAAATTTCCCTTTTCTTTTTTATTAGATAAATTCTCCTATGAAACAGAGGTTGACATGAAGCTTTCTATGTAATGGCAACTCCTGATCATCTTGTCTCAAATAGAGAGTAAAGATATAGATGTGGGATTCTACAACCCTCCAGAAAATAGCATTTCTAGTAAACAGCTACGTAACATCTGTAACTAAACACATTTTGGGACACAATATATTTTCATAATTTTGACTCACAGGATTTAAGAAATATCAATGATATTCATACTTATGTACTTAGTTATATTTGATTGTATTTTATAATAGTTAACACATGAACAAAATACAAATAATTTTAAAGAAAATTGTGAGGCTACTTTTTGGCATAAGGATAAAATACTTTTACTAATAATCAATATAAATGCATGTATTTCCAAAATATATGCCTAAGTAAATTTTATTCCTTATATCCTACCATGACCAGACCTGGAATATACTGGGCAATTACTTTTATAAAATAAAACCAACTCTTCTGGCAATAATAAAGACATAAAATTATGAATGAAAATGGGAAATGCTAAATAAAGTTAGTAAGGAATCCTCTAATACATAAAAAATGAAAATACTTTAATCCTATCACTTTTAGGAGGAAATGAATATATGACTAGCTATAATGATAACCACAGTGAAACACTATAGATAAGATGTTAAAAGCAAAGGCACCAAGAATTATTTGTTAACCATTGTTAATGGAGATGTAAATATTCTAGCAGTTTTACTTTACATCACTTTTCATGTGTTTTGATAGATATAGACACATGTAAATGCTACTAGCTATCATTTTCAAGCCCAGGCCTTCCTAAAGTAAAATGAACTATTTATGTGTAAAACCACAGCATAAATAAACTATTCATGCACGAAACCACAGTAACACAGTGAGTGCAAACCAGCTAACTCAGGATAGTGCCAAAGTAGAATAGCTGACTGCCCATTCATGTAGACCGAACAAAAACACTCTGTTCTATTACCATGGGAAAAGGCAAATGGAAAAGAACCAGACACTGACACAAGGAACCAGACAAATGTATCTCAAATACTTCTGCCGCCAGCATGCAATCCTCAATACCTCTTTTCTCCTGTCCTGGTTTTCTTTCTTGTTCCATAACATATGCCCACAGTCGTCCATACTGACATACATCCTTACAAACATAAAGCAATGCACACACATACACAGACACTTTCATGTCTATTTCTTCTGTTGATGGACACCAGGGTTGGTTCCATGTTCTATCTTTGAACAAGAATGAACAGGTATTCCTGTGGTATGATATACTGATATGAGATGGTATGATTATGGTCTGTTTTTGCTATCTCTCATATATTTCTTTAAGATGTTTCCATCAGACAAAAGTGACCCACATAAAAGAAATCCACATGGAATTAAATTAATTTCAAGATACAAGAATATTTGATCATTGATGCTTTTATTGACACGTTCTACTACAAATTTCAGAATTAACTATGGTATTACAAAGTATCTCCTAAAAATAGAAGGTAGAATGATTTCCATGCAACTTTATATTATATTAGCCTGATATAGGAGCCAGACAAGTAGTAACAAAGAAAAATGACAAAAAGCCCTTTTTTGCTCATGAAATTCCATATCATACCTTTAACAAAATGTGATTAAACCAATTTCAGAAACGCATAAATATTAATACACTATGTAAAATGGGATCTATGCCAGTGATGTGAAGATGATTAAACAATCAATGGCTGATTAGATAGTGAAAATTAATTGTACTGAAATCCTTTAACTTGCTGAAGGAGGAAAATCATGTAATCATTAAGAGCTTCATTAAGTACATTGAACAATGCCTATGGCCTTCATGATAAACTCTTTCAGCAAGCCCAGACACATATGTAAGTGCTCTTACTCTACCTACCATATCATCCTAAAAGATACAAATAAAGCTAGACTTTTCTAGTAAAGTTTTAACTGTGTGAATATTTGCAAAATACACAATAAATAAATATATAAAGTACTCTTAATATGAAAAAAACTCATTTCTGAGCCTTTAATTTTTCTGTGCAAGAAAATACAGTGGAATATTCAAATAAAAGTTAGATATGTCATACTAAACAAAGCCCTCCTGGTCTAATATACATGTGAAAATCAAAGTGAGCTATGATCAAATGTTGAGCAATTCATTCCATAACACAAGGCAGAAGTCTTACTAATGCTAACATGCTAATGACCCATCAAAGACAAAACTGTAGCTCATAGTCAAGATGGGATATTAATTGTATTATCGAATGCTAAAGCCAATGGGTATAAGGCTGGTGAAACGATGATATGTTAATAATTTTAAAACTCAACATGGGATACTGACTACAGACAGGAAATTGATTTTACAGTCAGAGAAATCACACACACACACACACACACACACCAACTTATCTCAATTAGAGGACTAGAGTTATCTACCCCTCTAATATGATAGACATGTATAATTTTCATAATTCAGTGAACTGAAATAGATGACTTCATGATGGGCAAAACTATGCAAATACCTGAAACTAAGAATAATGTGACAAGCCAGGTGGTGGTGGTGCATGCCTTTAATGCCAGCACATGGGAGGCAGAAGCAGGTGGATCTCTTTGAGTTTGAAGCCAGCCTGATTTACAGAGCAAGATCCAGGACAGGCACCAAAACTACACAGAGAAACCCTGTTTCAAAAAAAAGAAAAAAAAAAAGAAGAATGAAAAAAAAAACTGCCAAAGATAAAGAAAGGTTGAGAAATACTTAAGTACTACCATGATCTGAAGCTGGATACTGGACTGGAGGAACCATGTATGTGAGTATTTGTCTATGTATATTTCTATATTCTATTTTTTTTTTGTTTGTGTAGCTTTGCGCCTTTCCTGGAACTCACTTGGTAGCCTAGGCTAGCCTTGAACTCATAGAGTCGGCCTGCCTCTGCCTCCGGAGTGCTGGGATTAAAGGCATGTGCCACCACCGCCCTCTATATTCTAGTTTGAAGCACAATTTAGCATGTACTATATACAGATCACTCTTGCTTCTCTGTTGCCCTCCTGATTATGGCAGCTGCACTGTGAATTACCACATATTAGGCACAGGCTCTTTCCTGTAGACATTGGTGTTGTCAACTGATTCTCAGATGACATTCTTCCTCTTGTGCTACAGACACCAACTGTGTACTTGACCTTGTTAGCTAAAACTACTCAATGTATTCTCTATTTGAAAACTTACAAATGGGTATTGCTGGTATGAGATTATTTATTGCCTGTATTTCTGTGGATATAATTAATCTCCTTGGGTTGGAATTTTCCTTCTAGTGCCTTGTGTAGGGCTGGATTTGTTGATAGTGTTTAAATTTGATTTTGTCATGGAATACCTTGTTTTCTCCATCTACGGTGACTGAAATTTTTGCTGAGTATATTAGTCTGGGCTGCCATCCATGGTCTCTTAGAGTCTGCAAGACATCTGGTCAGGCCATTCTGACTTTTAGAATCTCCACTGAGAAGTCAGTTGTAATACTAGCAGGTCTGCTTTACGCTACTTGGCCATTTTCCTTTGCAGCTTTTAATATTCTCTTTTGTTGTTCTTTATGTTTAATGTTTTGATTATTTGTAGTAGCCAGAAACTGCAAACAATATAGATGTCCATCAACCAAAGAACAGATAAAGAAAATCTGATACACTTACACAATGGGATGTTACTCAGATGTAAAAACAATGACATCAAGAAATTTGAGAGCAAATGTATGAAACTGGAAAAGCCCACAGATCATCCTGATTGAGGTAACCCAGGCCAATAAAGACAAACATGGTATGTACTCACTTATAGGTGGGTATTAGCTGTATAGTAAAGGAGAACCATGCTACATTCCACAAACCCAAAGAAGCTATGTAAAAATGAGGCTCAAGGGAGGACACATAAATCTCACCATGAAGGGGAAATAGAATAGATATCACAGATGGATGGGGGAGGGGTCTCAATGAGGACTGGGTATGAAAACAGATGTGTGGAGGATGAAAGGAGAGAGTAGTGAGAAACACCACAGGAATCATCGGCATATCTGGGATGAGCTAGAAACCTGGTGCAATGGAAACTTCCAGGTATCTATGAGGGTGACCTTAGCTAAGACTGCTTGGAATGGCAGATATGGAGCCTGACCCAGCCATCTCCTCTAACCAGGCAAGGCTTTCAGTGGAAGGATTGGAACCCCAATCCAGCCACATAATCTCTGACCTACAATTTGCCCTATCTACAAAATATTCTGGGGTAAAGGTGGCACAGAAATAATGAGAGTGGCCAACCAATGACTGGTCCAGCTTGAGACCCAAACTACGAGAGGAAGCTCACCCCTGACACTTCGTGGAGGGCAAGGACCCAGAACCTGGACAACCCAAAGACCTAGGATAGGACCCAATATGACAGGCAAAAAGATAAAGAATAAAAATATATAAATAAAAAATAAACAAATGATTCCTAGTAATATTCTGCTATACTCATAGAACATTGCCTAGCCCAATTGTCATCAGAGAGGCTGCACCCAGCAGCTGATGGAAACAGATGCAGAGACTTTTAGTCTCTGGGAATCCTGTGAAAGTGGGAAGAAAGTATGGGATCCAGAAGGCTGAGTACACCACAAGAAAACCCATAGAATCAACCAAATGAGGCTCATAGTGCCTCACAGAGATTGAACAGACAACCAGGGAGCCTGCATGGGACTGACCTAGGCCCTCGGTACATATATTCCAGTTTTGTAGCTTGGTCTTCTTGTGGGACTCCTAACAGTGGGAGCAGGGGCTGTGTCTGACTCTGTTACCTGCTTTTGGGGTCCTTTACTCCTACCGGGTTGCCTAGTTCAGCCTGAACAGGAGAGCAGGTATCTAGTCTTACTGCAACTTTATATGCCATGGCTGGCTGATACACATGGGAGGCTGGAACTTCACTGAACAGAAAGAAGAAGGAGGAGAGGGGAATTTAGGGAGAGGGACTGGGAGGAGAAGAAGGAGGGAAGGGGAACATGATCAGACTGGGAAATTAATTAATTAATTATTAATTAATTAATAAAATCCTTACTAATGAGAGCTGAATTTCATATATTGCAATGATGAAATTGAAACATTAAAAAGTTTTAAAGTCTTAGCTGTAAATGTAAATTAATCAAAACAAATAATTCATATACTATAACTCAAAATATTTGAAACAAAAATAAATTTATTTACATTTAAAAGAAAGAGACTTTCCTTCCCTTCTTTTGTGTATACTGTGTCATTTCATTTCTAAACTTTTCTAAGTTTTCAACATTACCTGTTATGGACCTTCATTACAATGAAGCACTCATGAAGGTTTCTGTAATCTTACAGTCTTTCCTCTGCTACCATTTCTAAAACATTTGCATTTTTTTTCAGTCACAACTACTATTCTGTAGCTACGTTTATCTTTACCAAATTTATGGAACTGCACAGCTGGAAATTCTACGTGTAAAGTAATCAATGTCTCCATAGTCTTCTATTGTTTCTATAACCTTATTTATGATCATTTTCAAGTTCTTGATGCCATTATAAATTTTTGTTTAATTTATACATTTTCAGCTTTGACTGGTAATTCCAAAGTCTTATAGCACTTTTTTTAAATAAATGACCAATGTTGTGCATCAGAGATTAAAAAAAAAAGAGATGCTAACACACGCAATTCTAAATCTCCAAGTGAAACAAATAATATAGAAATGGGAGCAAATTCTCGAAAGAGTTTTATGAAGCTGATGTAATTGATTATGCATTCCAGTGTGCTAAAGCCAGTATTTATACAGTATGCATTTACCAAAAATTAATATATAATATATCTAATAAAGCGAAATTTTAATTCCCTTGTTGTTTCATATTTTCCTAAAGAAATTTAGCTGGAAGCAAGACATAACTGGTGTGTGTGTGTGTGTGTGTGTGTGTGTGTGTGTGTGTGTGTGTACATAGAATAATGTGTTTGTGTTATGAAGAATTGAAGACAGTAAAAATGGAGAGGAGAAGAGAGGGGAGGAGCAAGAGATGGGAGAAAGAGAGAGAATGCATGTGCACATCAGCAATTATATATATACATATATAAAATGTTTCCTCATAATTCTCCTCAAAGTCTATATATGCTGAATTTTTTTTTTGAGACAGGGTTTCTCTGTGTAGCTTTGCGCCTTTCCTAGGACTCACTTGGTAGCCCAGGCTGGCCTCGAACTCACAGAGATCCGACTGGCTCTGCCTCCCGAGTGCTGGATTTTACAAGATTTTTTTCAGAAACTAGTAAAGTGTTTATACATAAATAACATACTCACATCACTTCTGTACTAAGTTTATTAAAACATTTACATAATACAACATAAATGCTATTTAATTATGGTTATGGAAAATAGTGAAATGAAAAAGGAAGTCTTAACATCCCCAATACTTACGCAGGTTTTACAATCGTTTTCAAGCCTTACACTGGGGAGGGGCATCCAAAAATGAGGAGCTTGTGGAACAATCTGCTAGAGTATACTTTTCTTATAAACTTCTCTCAAGTTTTATACACCACAGTACAAAATTATGAAAAAGTAATAAAACATTAAAAGAAATAAAATGCTTGGTTCCTTTCTCAAAGTGTTATTAATATAGTGAAATGTTGCTCAGAGCATAATTATATATAATGGATGTTTGATATTCATCAGTTTTATAATCCACTTTCCCTATAATGGGTCTTAACCTCATTATAAAGTTGCTATAACCTTTTGGAGCCATTATGCAGATGAGACTTCTTGAAAATGGCACTTATGCCCCAGCCACAACATAATAAATGTGACTTGAAGATTGACTTTAGGGTGCTGTCAGTATGTAAGGCCATCACAGGATTTTCATTGCATCTTATGTTTGGTGCAGTTGTGTTCATGTGAAGAATGTGTGGCTCAATTACCTAAACACCAAACCTCAGGCTCTTATAGAACTGAATTAATTGCTATACCTGTAAGATAGCTGAGTGGTATGTATCTCAGGAATGCCTAGCTTATGGATCTCTTTTTCATCTCCAACAATGAATTCAGAACATATTGTGAAATAGTGATAGTCATATAACTGACACATATTGATCCTCATCTACTAAGTACATTCATTTTCAATGTGTTTTTTTACATTGATTTGTTTGTATGCTGGAATTTAAAAATATAGTGTAAAAATTCGCAAGTCTCCTATAACATATCAAAAAGAAACAAATAGAGGAGCAGATTGCAAAACCATGGTTTCACTTTTAATAGTATTCATAATCTATTTAAAAATACTATTAGCAAAATGACAAACCAACAAATCAGCCTTTTCTTTGACATATGGTTTTGTTACTTATTACTCTTATTCAAAATTATAAAAACAACTAAGTATGAAGGTTTTTCTATTTTCTTAGACTTTTTAGAAAGACTTCACAACATTATCACAATTGTAATTTAATTTGTTGTAATTGTCCAGTTTCACAATATGTAAAGCATTACCATCATTTCTGGACAAGAGATGCTTCTAATGCTCATGAGAGAAACCTCAGATGGGCATCCAGATGTGTTGACTTTGAACTATAATAAGAGAGGCTTCCTCTTGGAGCAGTTGAGACCAAGGACCAGCCCAAATTGGAATCCTTCACTTCTAGCCCTGTGTCTTTCTGTGGTTTGTGGTTTGTAGCCTGACTGTAGTCTGTCTGTTGTGTTTGTCTGTTCTTATTACATACATGTCTGTGTTGCCTTTCCTTCACAAAAGGCATTGGCCTGCTTGTTGAACAACACAGAGAATATGCTATGGGCAAAGAAGGGGGGATACTTTCCTACAGAAATTCTCTAGAGTTTTACAATGGTCGCATGTATTTTACTGACTGCAACTGACCCAAAATAGCTCTAAAAATGACATGTAGATGGAATCATCCTGTATCCACATGTTACTATCAACGTTTATGGGGTAATTGCTTTCAGCAAATAATTACCACAATACACACAAACACAGAAATACGTTTCTGAGCCAGTGTCATTGAAGAGAACATAGTTTAAGATTAATGCTACACATTTAGTTAGGCTGTAAAAGTTGATCACATGGAAAATTCAAGACTTAGTGAGTTCGGTTACATTGTTTTCTATTCTGTTTTTCCCAACATAACATTTTTATTGATTATTTTGGAATTTCACACAATGTACCCATAGCAAGCTCACTTGCCAGTCCTCACAGCCCCACCACCTCACACACTAGTGATCTCCCCCGAGGGAGGAAAAAAGAATGTTAACTTTCTGTTGCCCTTATACTCGCTGGACCATGGTCAAACTCTCAGTGACCAGTCCCTTAAAGAGATCTGAGTGCTTCCCCACACCATCCCTGCTAGTACCCACCAACTGTGAAGAGCTACACTTTAGCATCCCTATCACAATCTTTAAGAATTCTCTTCAATGGCTTCCTATCTAGACTGCTTCTTGTGTGTTTGTCAGGAGGGGTTGTCATAGAAGCCTTCTGTCTCTCAACTGTGAGCCTGCCATCATCAATACATCAACACCATTGCAAAAGAAGCCTCCTTATCCTTTACAGTCAACAGCAGCACAGACCATGGACTTCCACATGGCTTCCTGTGGTAGCATGGACCATTGACTTCAGCATGATCCCTGGAGGCAGTACAGATCATGGACATCAATATGGCCCTAGGCCACAGCATGAATGGACCACAGGCACCATCATGGACCTCGGCAACAGCTTGGATCACAGACATAAACACAGCCTCAGGTAGTAGTACTACATTATTTTCTTACAGGCAGGTTGGACTTAAACAGTCTGAGCATACAGTAGGACAGCTGACTGAGTACATAGTTATAAATAATTTCAAGACATATTGGCAATCTTGACTACAAAATCTGGCAAAAGTTCAGTCTCTTCAAAGGCAAAAGATATTTTCAGAAAACACGATCAGTGAACATGCCACTTGCTGGCAAGTCAGTTAATATCTTCGTTCAGGGATGTTAATCACTAGAACCAGTGGCTTGTCTCCTAATTTACATTCTTGCTGATTAGGACTTCTGAATATTATGGAGATTGAAAGTAATGTGAAAATTTGACTAGTATTTATTTCCATTATTTAATAAAAGGTTTAACTTGTGAAACACTTGCTCATCTGAATATATGTCTTATTTCTTTAAGAATAAGGGCAGCAAAGACAGCAACAATACTGTTCAGAAAGAGAACACCTGACCCATTCTAGCCAGATCACATAAGGACCTAGCTTAAGTATGTTCTTGACTCCCTTGTCTTCTAACTGCATCTCTATTCCTCTGGACTGAGGTGTTCCCAGCAAACTGAGTCACTGTCTAAATCATAGTTGAATTTGATCATAGGGTGCCAATAGAGGGAGGGAGTTACCTCAACAATATTTTGTTCCCCTAAAAGGAAATTTGTTATGCTAGGCTGAAAGTGAATGCTGAGGATGTTGTGGAGAAAGATAAACCCACATTCACTCTTGGTGGGATTACAAACTAGTCTAGCTACTCTGGAAATTCGTATGAATAATATTAAACAAAACAAAAAGAAATGTACAATATGACCCAGGGATACATCTACTTCATGTATGCCAAAGGACTCAAGGTCCTACTCCACAGATTCTTGCTCAGTGATTCACAATGGCTGCTTAGCCTCAGAGGACCTGTCTTCTTAAAACTCCAGGGCAGCAAACTACTGAAAGGACATAGATGTGAGAGAAGGCAGGTGGTTACTAATCAGCATAATAAAAGCTGACAAAATTTTGGTTAATGAATACATATTTTCAATTTGACAGTTTGACAAGAGGAACAGTGATGAAAACTACTGTGAGCATGAGGACTGTACTTGATAAGAATGAACTTTATGCTTGAAAATTGCCTAGATGAGACTGTTTTCACCACACTAAGATGTTTGTGAATAAAAATATATCTTGTTTTACGTAACTCATTCGTTCTACAATGTATACAGATTTCAAAACATATGAGAAAAAATGTGATATTTGTCTTTCTGTGTCTGACTTAATTCATTGAACATCACTAATTCCATTATAAATTGATTGAACTTTGTATGTCTGTATTCCAAGTTGTAGCTCACAAAATTAATATTATAAATAAGTTAAAATACATGTCATGATATTCCTATGAAGAAGTAGGATATTTTTCTTTGCACTGAAACAGTATTAACAAAACAATGTGCTTACATATTATGTCATTTAGCTATGTGACTTTAGGGAATGTCTATGACGTTTCTGAGTTTTCACCAAGTGGCCTTCAGTAAGGTATTACCTCACTTTACATTGAAAGATTAATAACCAAATAAAAAGTATGTTGTATTTCATTTTTATAATTAAAATTATCAAAACTATTTTAACTTGTAAAATAAAGCATAAAGTATGTTAACTACATGTATTTTTTTTTAAAAAAAACTTATTTTATTTGTGATTATATATATTTATGTGTTAGTATATGTGGAGATGTGCACATGAAGCAGGTACCAGACGAGGACAGAGGATGAAATAACATCTCTGAAACTGGAATTACAAGCGGTTGTGTGCTGTTTTAACTTCTGCACAGTGGCTGCACCTTAATCTTCTGCTATTACAGCCAGCAATTGTGACTTTGCAGTTTACTAGCCTGCTTCTCTGGCAGTGGCTTGGCCATTCAGGCTGCAGTCTGGCAAGAATTTTGTTCCTGAAGGCACTGGCTCTGTTGCTGCCACTAAAGGTAGCTTTAATGATTCACTATCATTCTATATGTAAATAAGACTCAAGATTCAAAGGCTGGGATGAAAACCTGGAAGCTCAGAGAGCCTGGGTCATACCAAACTTACCTTCTCTCCTTGCTAGTGTATCTGAAAGATTTTTCCTTTTACTTCACCAAACCAGAAAAAAACCCACCACTCCAAATCCCTCCCTACTAATTCCTGTGTCTCTCTATCTCTCCTGGATGCCCTCTCATACTCTATGGTTACTTTCTGTCAACTAGTTGGTAACTCAGTCTCCTGACCTAAAGTTAACATTATTTAATCAATGCAAATGCAAACTCGGGGTTCATAGTATGATTGAATATTCCCCCAACATTTCTCCTTTTTTGTCTAAATAAAAAGGAAAGGTCGTAACTCTAACAGAGTAAAACTATATACAATAAGAACAATTATTAGATATAGTCTAAATAAAAAAGAAGGGCTTTAGCTCTGACATCATTAAACTATATACAGTAAGAACAGTTATTAAGTAATGATTACATTCACAACATCCAGCCCATTTGTATTTGGCAAATTCAGAGAAACTGCTCTATTATCTCTCCTATCTCTGTGAGTCCAAAGCTTTGCACCTAATTCACTCTCTATCCTAACTTGTATTACCAAACCAAAACTATCTTTTTATACCTCAGAACTATCTTGTCCTCAACTTCATCAGAGACCCAAGAAGGATATAATATTACCTAAGTAAACATGAAGTACAGAGAAAACAACTTCCAAAACTATAAAAATGACAGAAGCAGCTAGCTACCTGGAAACCCAAGGTTCTTCTACAATGTTGGGTCATCCACCCTTTGACCTATGGGCCTAGAATATCTGACAGACTTTTCTGTGAAGCAGGAATTTTGGAGGATTGTCCTACTTTTTTTGGAAAAGTTTGACAGGAACCTTCTTTTGCTTATAATTTCCTGTTGCCAAATACAAACTGGAGTTCACAATCTGATCACCTATCCCCAAGCAGTTTTGAGCCACAGGGCATAGGGGTGAAAATGTGGTAGGAACCTTTGCTCCAGTCCAGCTTCTTGCTTTTAAAAAGGGGAAGATAAAATCCCTGTCTTCCTGGGAGTTGAGAAAGATGCAAGGCAGGGGCATAAACATGAGTTACCTTCCTGTGAAGCAGGCTGCTCTCATGGCATCATGCCATAGTGCAGGTGCTCTGTAGCTCTCTAGATTATAAATAAAACTGTAACTAAGAACTCAGAATGTATATCATGAAATATCATAAACATTTTTCTGAAACCAGTGTCCTCATATATAAGGCCTTTTCTGAACATCCTAGATTGTTCAAATGGAAGTATGTTTCCTGCTCATTTTATATTTAATTTGTATATAAATGTCAAAGTTCGATGTGTTTGATTTGCTCATCTATTAAAATAATTTTGTTTGTGAAAATAACTTTTTTTTAGTTTAGAACCGTCATAGGATTAATCACCATTAACATTATTGATGTGATTTAGAAAAATAAAGATAGGTTTCTAATTATTACTGAAGATGTAATATTACCACAATGAAAAAATGAGATTGATTCATATCACTTTCTATCAACTAAGCAAAATTGTGTTAAATATTATCTTTGTTTTAAAATCATTACTGCCAAAATACTAGCACTTAGAAAAAACATGTCTTTAGGTAACATTTTATCATATCAAAATAAATTTGCTATATAGTATTCAAATAAATTGTTCATAACTAAATGTCCTGTTTATTGGTTGACTTTGCATATTATTTTGATGTTCTATTGAATATTCTGTTCATAGTAATTTTGAATTGTCATATGCCCTATGAAATTTTACCTATTGAAAATATTACACTAATTTTGTTTCCCTGTTTTTTAAAGTTTTGTTAATATTTATTTTCATTGTTTTAAACAAGTGTAGCTGAGGATGCAACGAATAAGTCATATTAGTTTCCATTTATTCCCTCTTTATAATTACATGGTTTCTACTGTTTACAGTCTATACCCATCATAGCCTGCTAAATTCAATCTTCAATTACTCCACTGCCAAACAAGTCCCATTATTAAGTACTGGCTTTTAGACTTTAACATGAGAATGTGGGTTTGGAACAAATTTTAACCTTGAGCTATACTAGTCTTTTTCAAATGTCTTCAAATATAAGAGTAAATCTCTTTGTTTGTATTAATCTTTAGAACACTTTTCAAGTTCTACAAAATACTGATATTTAATTGTTCAAATTTTTATTTTTTTATTATTTCACATATTTTCTTATAAATTGTGCATTTTCTTTTGTAATATATCCATTTTATTTCATTATATAAATGGTATTGATAGTTATAAATTTCATTTCTTGAGTTATGCAAAAGTCACCTTCATTTTTCCTCCCTCCTTGATAATATGTTTGACACAGGAATACCCTTCAAATACAGCTCTGCTATGTTCCCAGAATATATTAGATTTTCTAGCAAACACAGGATAAATTTGCTGGTAGAATTGACCTCATTAACCAGCTATCATTGAAATATGTATCAGCCATGTCTTTGAAATGGGTAGATGTGACAACAAAGATTTGTTCAAGAGAAAAGGAAGATTAAAACCTTGACAAAGGAGATATAAAGATAGAATCAGAGCCAAGGAGATGCTGGGTACAGCTTTGGATACAACAGGAGTTCAAGAGACCAAAAGTAGAGATGTTTGCTCTGGTTCTATGTCTCCAGAAAGCAACAGTAACAGACAAGAACAGGAAGGTCAGAGATGTGAGTGGTTTAAACAAGTCTGGGAAAGCTCACACAGCAGCAGCAGAACACTTTACTTTAAAAAATAGTGTGTCTGCTCATTGAATTTATTTCTTCTGTATACATGTAATACTGGCTGCTCAAGCAAAATTGATTTTCCTCTAGTTAGTTTGGAAGATTTTTGTCTTGTTTTCACACTGTTCATTTCTAAAAGCTTTTCATTTTTTTCTGCTGTTTAATTGTCCTCTGATTAATTCAATAGTTTGAAGGAAATATTAATTCCTAATGTTCAGACAGATCATCTACTCTTTCATCTATGTCTCTTTCCTAGAATTCTATAAATACATTTTTTTAGACTTTATTCTCTCCTTTTTATTTTCAGAGTTTGAAATCATCTCAATTATGTGTCACACTGCACATTCTCAGATCTTGGTAATGGTCTATTAATTCTCAAAAAGCTTTTATTTTATATATAATGATTTTCAGGCAATTCAGAATGAGTATCTTGATGAATTTTTCATTTCAGAGAAAAATATTCCTCTGGATGAGTCACTGAAACAAAGGAACCATAGCTAATATGCTTCCAGCTGTTTTTTCCTGTCCCTGGCTGGATGGGAGTAACAGGGCAACAATTTTTTCACCTCCATTTGTAGAATAATATTATTGTTTGTTTTCTTTATAAATCAAGTGAAAATTTCTCTGCAAGATATATATTATATTGTAAATAACTAGCCAATTTTGACAGTGCGTTCCATAATTAATACAGTATTTAAAAAAGAGTACAGGTGAAATTTGAAAATATGAAATTTTAAACACATTTGTTAAGAGACAAAACAAAAATGCCTATTTTCAGTAAATGCATCTATAATAAAGTTCATAAATCTTGCATTTTAGTTCAAATTTATAATATATCTGATTTTAACTGGAATATTCTATTTGCACACATTTATATGACATAGTATGGCAAGGGAATATGTACTCTATTTTTCATTCTTATGCTTATGTGTGGTTGAATATAAATAGAATTAAGCACTACCCTCTACATACCTGCAGGTATAAACAAAATTTATACAGTGAGTGTTTGGGTAGGTATCCACACGTATGCTGTTAGATGATAGACAGTTATTTAGTGTGGCGATCATTGTGAAAAGAAATCCCCAAGTGTGTTAATTGTAAACATGACTATATGTTCAATGTTTTCTCATTATTTCTTTGAGTTCTAAGGGATTTACCCATCAGGCTTATTTATGCAAATAAGAAAAATACTACTGAAGTGATTGATTACTTAATATTTTTTTTACATCTGACACCACAAAGACGTCCTCACAATAGTATTATATCAATATGAGAATTTTACTAGGTGTTTCCAATACAGTTTTATTTGAAAATTTTCATATGCTTATCTTGTATCTATCTATCATCTATCTATCTATCTATCTATCTATCTATCTATCTATCTATCTATCATCTATCTATCTATCTATCTATCTATCTATCAATCATCTATCTATCTATTCATTTATTTATTTATTTTGCTGCCTGAAAGTCTATTAGGACTTTTAGGATTGGTTTTTATGTTTCAGAATAAAGAATATATTAAAATTTAATTTTTAAATAATGTTTCTGTAAAGTGGAATATTTATTTAAGATTTTTTTCCTTTTTTTATTTTATTTTACAATACTATTCAGTTCTACATAATAGCCACAGATTCCCTTGTTCTCTCCCTTCCGGTCCCCCTCCCCTTCCCCCCAGAACACCCCCATTCCCACCTCCTCCAGATCAAGGTCTCCCCCGAGGACTGGGATCAACCTGATAGACTCAGTCCAGGCAGGTCCAGTCCCCTCCTCCCTGCATAAGTCCCAGGTTTCAAACAGCTAACTCATGCAATGAGCCCAGGACCTGGTATCACTGCCTAGATGCCTCCCAAACAGATCAAGCCAATCGACTGTCTCACCTATTCAGAGGGCCTGATCCAGTTGGGGACCCCTCAGCCTTTGGTTCATAGTTCATGTGTTTCCATTCCTTTGGTTTTTTGTCCCTGTGCTTTATCCAACCTTGGTTTCAACAATTCTCGCTCATATAAACCCTCCTCTTTCTCACTAATTAGACTCCCAGTGCTCCATCCGGGGCCTAGCCGTGGATAATGTATGTATATGTGTACTTGTGTGAAGGCATGCACATTGAAGGAGAAAAGAAAAAAAGCCTAAAATATGCTTTTTTGGGAAATTATTAGATTACTTAGAAAGAAACAAAAAACACAGAAGAACAAATTGACTCTGATGAGCTAAACAGAGATAAAACTGAAGTGCTGACTTCTGCTGTTATAAACCCGCTCACCCTTCCAGTTTCTGAAAAGGTAATGTTTGCTCTTCTCCCTTCAGAAGGGACCAACACCAACATCCGCTTAGCCCATTCTGTTTCATAAAGATAAAACTGTCTTAACCAGAAACCTGAAAATTTCAGCTTCTGTAAAATGTTTTCGGCTTTGGGAAGCGTCTCCATTGTGATAGAAACAAAAGGATCACCCTAAGATTCTCACAAGATTAAGACAGTGCCTAACCCTACAAAAAAACATTCTGATAGAGCCTGGCCCTCTAAGCAATAGCTGGAGGCTACAGCTGCCCTCTAGTTAAAGAAGTTTTACTCTGCCTCCAAGGGTTGATCATTTGTCCATGGGAAAGGTTGATGCCCCTGCTTTAACAACTGTGTGTGGATGCTGTGAAGGCCAGATGAGGCTGTTGGATTCCCTGGGGAGTAAGTTACAGGAAGGGGTTTTGAGCAGCCTGATACAGGTCTGGGAACTAAACTTGGGTCCTCTGTAAGAACATTTTACTCTCTTCTCTGCTGAGACATGTCTCTGGAAACAAAATTTGAACATTAAAAATTATTGTTCTTTTTCCATTGATTAACATATAGAGAAGGTGCCTGAGAAAGAAGGATGGGAACCTCAGGTAGAACCCAAGCCAAAGGGTCAGTCCTAGAGGAGTCCAGGCAGCAGACAGGAGCTCCAGGGGCTGTTCAAAGGGCAGGGGGAGCTGAAGTGTCAGGCTTTGTCAGAAGACAGCCCAATGGCAACTGCAAAGTTGCTCCATGTGTTCACATTCTGTTCCTTTTGTAATCCACCAAAGGAAAGGGCTTAAGGAGAGCTTACCTCATTAGCAATGCTGTAATTCTACGATGATACTTATTAGAAACTAACAGGTTTGCCGTTTAGTATCAATGTATTATCAATGCATCGTATTTGTTTTATGCAAGTGAGGTAGCTGAAAATTATGCACGTGTGATACACACACACACACACACACACACACACACATACACACACACACACACACACACACGGAGGGAGAAATATACTTTTGCTTGGGGAGATGAGATCGTTCCAAAAGAAGGGCAGAAGGATTGTAAAAGGCAGAAGATGGAGCTTGCTTTGAAATCGTGTCTCTTAGTAATGTTAGAAGGTTCACTCATGAAGTCTCACCAACATGGCTGCCTAAAAAGGCACTTACAAAAGAGAACACTAGTAGACATGAAAACGTGAACAGATTTAACCCCTAGGGAAATAGCTCCAGGCAACTTAGAAGTCCTGAGAGCAGTAGAAAAAGTCTATTTTTATGCAATGTATTGGATTCATTATCAGATTTTCACACAAACGTCTATTGACCCTCTTTTCTTTTGTCCTTCTGTGTCTCCCTTCCCTCATCCTGCTGCTTCCCTTCCATCCTTCACGAGCCAGGTTTCTGTTTTCACATCATATGTTACTGTTTGACTTTTCCTCTTTCCACCATGACTTTAAGACCTATTTTATAGCCCAATGATTTCCTCTCTACTTTCATGGTCTATCATTTGTGTATTTGTGTGTGTGTGTGTGTGTGTGTGTGTGTGTGTGTGTGTGTGTGTGTGTGTATACATTTGTATGCATATAAAAAATAAAACCTGTAATCTACATAGAAAAAGTCTGTGGTGTTTGTGTGACCCTGTTTACTTCTCTTAACAATTTCCAGTTTGCTCTGATTTGTTGTTGTTGTTGTTGTTTGTCTTTTCTCTATTCTTTCCAAATGTAAACTGCCTCACTGTGTGCATATGCTGTATTCTCTTTATTCATTTTTCTGTTGGTAGACATTTAGGTCCAATTATCAGCTCTTGTGAATAGTTCAGCAACAGACATATATATTCAAGTATCTCTGTGTTGGGACTCAGTATCCTTTGGGTATATACACATTAGTAGAGTATTAGGGTCATATGGGAGTTCTGTTTTCAGTATTGTGAGAAACCTCCATACTTATTGTCAGAATAGCTTTACCAATTTGCCCTTCCCATGACAGTAAGTGCCTCTCTTACCATATATTTCTCAAGCATTTCGTGTCATTCATTAACCTAACAGGGTGCTGTGGATTCTCGATGTAATTTTAATTTAGGTTTCTCTGTTGGCTAAGGGTGTGTTGTAGATGTAACCAATCGTATTATTAAAATAAGAAACACAGAGCCAAGGTAAAAGAGAAAAGCCGAGAGGTCAGAGCTCAGAGATAAAATCTTACCTCCTGCAGTGCTCCTAGCTTCCCCGAGAGAGGGAGGTACTTCCTGTGTCCCTGTTTAAATAATCTTTCTGTTCTGCCTTCTCATTGGTTGTAAACCCAACCACATGACTGCCTCATCACTGCCTGTAAGTACCGCCCTCCAGGTCTTAAAGGCGTATGTCTCCAATACTGGCTGTATCCCTGAACACACAGAAATCTACCTAGCTCTTCTAACCACCACGCTCTTACTATGGCTCTAATAGCTCTGACCCCAGGGCAACTTTATTTATTAACATAAAATTAAAATAACATTTCAGTACAAATAAAATATCACCACATTTCCCCTTTTCTATTTTAATAAAAAGAAAAAAGGCAAAAGGTTATAACTAACAAAAGAAAAACTATATACAAAAGTACAATAACTATATACAATATATACAAGTAACAAATACCTAAACGATGTCTAGTCCATTTGTATTTGACAAATCAGAGAAAATAATTCCCTTATCTATCCTATTTTAGTAAGTCCAAAATGTATCTAATTCACTTTCTATCCTAATTAATCTTCAACTATAACTAACTAATCTTCAACTCCCTCAGAGACCCAAGAAGGAAATAATATTAGCTAACAAAAATAAAAACAGGAAGTGCACAAAAGCAACTTCCAAAAATTTTGTGAGTCGACAGAAACAGCCAGCTGCCTGGACAGTCACCTGAGGTTTCTCCACAGTGTTGGGGCATCATCTTCAGCCTATAGGCTTATCGTATCTGACAGACTCATTTGTGAAGTAGGTTGTACACAAGGTCAACAGTTCAACCTCACATTGGGTGAGAGCAGTCCATGTACCAGAAACACCTGAATTCCACTAGTGTCATGTCATGATTCAGGATTTTAAATTCTGGAAATTGTTGATGGTTTTTAATTCAGCTGTCCATTCTTCTTGGCTGTGTATATATGGCTTCATCTCAGCATCCCCTTCTTCTCCACATCCCTCTATTAAATGCCAGTCTACTATTGAGAGGCGTGAGCTTTAGTTGCTGTTCCATTGCACAACAGAAGCCATCGGCCCACTGCCTGTTCAGCTGCCTTCGAAGAAAAGGGTACTGTACCTTTTCCAGATTGTGAAGGCCACTTCAGGGATGGTGCCATATTGTCCTGGCCTCAGAAGATGCCTTCTGATAAAGCCATAACCATACTTGTTTTGGCAGGAATCGGTAGTCCTTTGTTTCGTGTTCTGTCTGTCCATTTTGTCCTGTTGATTTGAGGATACTTTGTTGTCCAGTGGCTAACTTTTGCCACAATGAAAATTAACTCCATATGCAGTTTCTTCAATGCCCATATTTTCTCTGAAGTAGATTGGTACTGCCAGGAGCTGACATGTCTCAAAAAAGAAAAATTTCTAAGTTATTAAAATATTTTAAATGCCATATTCGTTAGATCTCTGAAGGGTTTGAAGATGACCTGTCTAAAATATATCTGCTCAATTTTTAAAACACATCTAATATGACTACAATTTCTATTGTAATGTCTAACTACTTTCATTTCTTTATATCCTAATAGTTGGTAATAATGTAAAGTATTTAAAACTAGTAATTGTCTTTTTCTTTTCTTTTCTTTCTTTCTTTTTTTTTTTTAACAAGAACCTTAAATCTAATCTCCTTTGCTTAGCCTTTTTCCTAACCCTTGACAACAACTTGTAACCAACCCCCCTAAACAATTGAAAATTATCCCAGACCCAAAACCCATTAAAAGAACCAAAAAACCACCCGCCCCACACCACTTCTTTGGCAATGTGGGTGTCATATTCTTAAAATTGCTTCCTGCTGGGTATGGGCGAAGTTATCTTTATCCTGAAAGAAAAATTTAGGTTAATTGTCAAATTCTAGGAAAGGTAACTATATCCTTCATTATTATCCAGTCTGTGTATAAAGCCAAAGTTCAGGGTTTATCTCAAGTCCTTATTCAAGTAGTCTTTGAGACTGGATCATCTCAGCTAGTCATCTCAAAATTGTTCTGAGCACCTTGTAGTTCAAAGCTGATCTGTAGATGATGTTTGTCAGCTTATTGATATTATTATTGTCCATGTGGAATTGTTGTTGTTGTTGTGGGGCCCCATTTTCTTCCTGGAGACTTCAGTTGATGTTAGGCCTGGCCATGATTTCCTGCAGAAAACTGATAAGAGACTCAAACACAAAGACAGATATATGCAGCTAATTGAAGCCTTTTTTCTAGAATTAGTTAGTACTCTATATGACCATTCCTATCTTAACAAAGTTTAAAATGTATATGTATCTATTAATCTTGTAAATTTTGATATAAAATTTATACTTTAAGAAAAGTTTAAAGAATCAGAATAGAATCAAAGAGTTGAGATTAGTAATAGAATAGTCCCTTAATTAATTTGGCTTTTGTCCTGTCCCATAGCAGAAAATGGCTCTTTCTGGCATGATACAGGGAGTTTGCATTTTCCTTTTAACAACATGCTTGAGTTTGAAGAAGGAGAGAGCCATTCTCCAACTCCAAAGTCAGCTTTAAATTTTAATTGAACTGGGACTATTAGAAAACCAATAGTGTTAAATCTTTAGAGAAAAGCAGAAACAAACATTTAAGAAGACATAAAATTTTTTAGATAATATATACCCATATGCCATATACTCCCATATACTCTGTTTCCTGGGATAGATGATTTGTCCCTTTTCTTCAGTTGTCTCATTTGTCTTGTGTTCTTCAGATTCCTTAACCTTCATTCTCCTAAAAGACAAAAACAAAAACCTTCCCCCAAGACTAATTTTGGGGATGTTCCTTTTTGGCAAGTTATTATCTGATTAAATGAAAAGACATGTGTTACAGGTACAAGTTAGTTTAAATTGGATGTTCATGCTGATTGATGAACTATCACCTCCTCTAATTAAGAGGTTTTTCTTGTTCAAATCGAACCTTTATCAATTTTGATGGTATCCACAGCTTATCTTCTCCTGTAGAAACAAAAGCAAAACCTCGTCCCCAACGTAATACATACCCTGGTTTCCATTCTGAGGTCAGCACATCCTTAAAGTATATAGGCTGATTTAATTCTGTAGTTTTTTCTATTACCCAATGTCTCTCTGCAGCTGTTGTTCCTTTCTCATTGGCATTCAGAAAATTCAAAGTTAATAGAGCATTATGCAGTCTATTTCTGGGGGTTTTTGTTACTCCTTTCTGTTTATTTAGCATATCCTTTAGAGTTCTGTTTGACCTTTCTATAACTGCTTGACCTGTAGGATTATGTGGTATACCTGTAATATTCTTTATGTTGTAATAAGCAAAAAACTGTTTCATTTTAACAGAGACATATGATGGAGCATTGTCAGTTTTGATTTGTGCAGGTATACCCATAATGGCCATAACTTCTAGCAAATGAGTGATTACAGAATCAGCTTTTTCAGAACTCAGAGCAGTTGCCCATTGAAATCCTGAATAAGTATCAATAGTGTGGTGTACATATTTCAGTTTTCCAAATTCTGCAAAGTGAAACACATCCATCTGCCAGATTTCATTTCTCTGAGTACCCTTTGGGTTACATCTTGCTGGTAATGGCGTTTGATTATAGAAGGAACAAGTAGGACATTTCTTTACTATTTCTTTGGCTTGTTGCCAGGTTATGGAAAAATCTTTTTTTAAACCTTTACTATTGACATGATGTTTTTTATGAAATTCTGAGGCCTCCAGCACATTTCCTATCAATAATTTATCAATCTCATCATTGCCTTGTGCTAGAGGGCCTGGCAGACCAGTATGAGATCGGATGTGAGTTATATAGAAAGGATGACTCCTTTTCCTGATTGTATCTTGTAACTGAATAAATAGTGAAGTTAATTCTGAAGCATCAGGGATAAATTCTGCAGTCTCAATATGTAATACCACTCTTTCAGCATACTGAGAGTCAGTTACTATGTTGAGAGGTTCTGAAAAATCCATTAATACCAACAGAATAGCATACAATTCTGATTTTTGCACTGAATTATAAGGACTTTGTACCACTTTACTTAAATTTTCTGATTTGTAACCTGCCTTTCCTTGTTTGTTGGCATCTGTATAAAATGTACGAACTCCAGATATGGGTTTTTGCCGTACAATTCGAGGCAAGATCCAATCAGCTCTCTTTATAAAATCAATTCTGTTGCTTTTGGGATATTTGCTGTTAATTTCTCCCAAAAAATTACTGCAAGCTCTTTGCCAAGGTTCACTTTCTGTCCATAATTTTTCAATGTCCTCCTTAGTTAAAGGTACGACAATTTCTGCTGGGTCTATTCCTGCTAATTGACGAAGTCTCAATTTTCCTTTCCAAATCAAGTCAGAGATTTTTTCCCCATAAGTTTTTAATTTTTTATTTGGTTTATTTGGTAAAAATATCCATTCCAATATAATATCTTCCCTCTGCATTAATATTCCAGTAGGGGAATGCCTAGAAGGTAAAATAACCAAAATGCAATCCAGCTTTGGATCAATACGATCCACGTGCCCTTCATGTACTTTCTTTTCTACCAAGGCCAATTCTTTCTCAGCTTCAGGTGATAATTCTCTTGGACTATTTAAGTCCTTGTCACCTTCTAAGGTTTTGAACAAATTAGTCAGTTCATCATTTTTTACCCCAACAATAGTTCGTAGATGAGAAATATCTCCAAATAATCTTTGAAAGTCATTAAGAGTCTGTAGTCTATCTCTCCTAATTTGCACCTTTTGGGGTCTAATTTTTTGTAGCTCTATTTTATATCCTAAATAATTAATAGAATCTCCTCTTTGTATTTTTTCAGGAGCAATTTGTAATCCCCAGCAAGGCAAAATTTTCTTTACTTCTTCAAACATTCTTTCTAAAGTATCTGCATTTGAGTCAGCTAGTAAAATATCATCCATATAATGATAAATTATAGATTTAGGAAATTTTTTACGTATCACTTCCAATGGCTGTTGTACAAAATATTGGCATAGAGTTGGGCTATTTAACATTCCCTGTGGGAGGACCCTCCATTGAAATCTTTTAACCGGTTGAGAATTATTATAAGTAGGCACTGTGAAAGCAAATCTTTCTCTGTCTTTTTCTTGTAAGGGTATTGAAAAGAAACAGTCTTTTAAATCAATAACTATGAGAGGCCATCCTTTTGGTAACAGAGTAGGCAAAGGAATTCCAGATTGTAGAGAGCCCATCGGCTGAATTACTTTGTTAATTGCTCTAAGGTCTGTTACCATTCTCCATTTACCAGATTTCTTTTTAATAACAAATACAGGAGAATTCCAAGGGCTGGTTGACTGTTCAATATGCTGAGCATTTAACTGTTCTTCTACCAGCTCTTCTAAAGCCTGGAGTTTCTCTGTTGTTAAAGGCCATTGCTGAACCCATACAGGCTTGTCTGTTAACCATTTTAAAGGTAGAGCTGTTGGTATTTTTGGAAGATTATCAGTTGTTGTGCCCTGTTCTTGTATAATATGGATGGCTGGTGACCACTCAAAATAATGCCTTCTAATATTTCTCTCAGAAACATGTGCTAGTTTATGATTTGTTTCTGAGATTGGAGGGATTTTAATCTGAGTATTCCATTGTTGCAACAAGTCTCGACCCCACAGGTTCATAGCTATGTTAGCGACATATGGTTTTAATTTTCCTCTCTGTCCTTCTGGACCTATACATTCCAGCCATCTTGCACTCTGTTTCACTCCAGATAATGTCCCAATTCCTAACAGTTGAACGTTTACCTCTTGAAGAGGCCAAGCTGGATGCCAAAATTCTGGTGCAATTATGGTAATGTCCGCACCTGTGTCTAACAGACCAGACAACAAAACACCATTTATTTTTATCGTTAATTTTGGTCTCTGTTCATTAATAGAAGTTTGCCAAAAAATTTTCTTTATGTTTTCTCCTGAATTTTCTATTCTCTCTTTTTCATCATCCTGACCAGCCTGATTTATTCCAATAGTCATTTGGTTATTTAATCGCTCAGAGCAGGGATTTCCTCTACAGCTGCAGGAAAGGTTTGAACTGGTTTTGCTATGGGGGCCTGCATGAGGCCCCTCCGGGAGTTTCCCGAAAACTGAGGCAAAGGATTACCCTGTCTGTCCTTTGTTGATCTACATTCGTTGGTCCAGTGTTTCCCCTTACCACACCTTCTGCATACTCCAGAAGGAAGGGGCATTCTGTTGCCATTGTTCCTTGAAGAAACATTGCTTCTAGGAATGACCTGTTTACAGTCCCTTTTAAAATGTCCTTGCTTTCCACACCCAAAACATCTAACACTTCTCAAACCTTTTGAAATTACTTCTCCTACCCACGTATCATGCTCATCAACCTCAACATTAATTGTTTCTCTAATCCAATCTTCCAAAGGTGCAGATCTTGCCCTTAACGGCCTGATTATTCTTTTGCATGCTGCATTCGCATTCTCAAATGCCAAAGCTTCAATTATTGCCTTACTAGCTTCTGATCCTGAGACCATTCTGTTTACTGCTGAAGCCAGTCTTTCTAAAAAATCTGTGAAAGATTCTTTTGGGCCTTGCATAACCTTTGTGAATGACTCAGGTTTTTTTCCTGGTTCATCAACTCTGTCCCATGCATTCAAGGCTGCCATTCGACATAAAATTATGGTTTGAACATCATATAAACATTGTGTTTGTATTGAAGCGTATTGGCCTTCTCCAATAAGCTGATCCTGACAAACTTGTATTCCTTTTTCCCTCCATTGTGTTTCTGCGTTTCTAGCTTCATCCTTAAACCACGTTAGAAATTGAATTCTCTGGCTGGGTTCTAGAACAGCTTGTGCAAGGTCCCGCCAGTCCTGTGGTATAATCCTATTATATGTTGACCAAGAGTTTAACATTTGCTTTACATATGGGGAATGCATGCCATAAGATACTATTGCCTCCTTAAACCTTTTAAAATCCATCAGTTCAATTGGAGCCCAGATATTTTGTGTAGCCATTTGATCAGGCATCTGCTGTACGGTTACAGGATAAATTAAGGATGACTGTGTGAAAACAGGCTTTCTTTCTGTAACCTTATGATCCAAACTTGAACCAACTTCACTGTTAAAATTAACAGGTTTTTCTAAAGCTGTTATCCTGGCACTTAAATCGACTATCTTTTTAAATAGTAAAATGAGAATAAGCATGGTGATAAACTGCATAATTCCCATAATACTAATCTTTTCATATAGTTGTTCCATTGTCAGACTGCCTAAAATTTCAAACAAAACCCAATTTTCTTCCAATGTACACAGGAAACCCATTTTTTTAAATGTGGAAAAAATTTGTCTTTTAAATAGTTTCCTTTATGACTTACCAAATCTGCGTAGAACAGTAGAAATCCGAGCGAATTTCAAAACAGCCACCTAGAGTCCTAGGTGTAAATCCAGAGAGAGAGAGAGAGAGAGAGAGAGAGAGAGAGAAACAGAGAGACAGAGAGAAAGCAAGAGAGAAAGCAAAAGCGAAAGCGAAAGTGAAAGTGAAAGTGAAAGTGAAGGGGTAGCCGGCTAAAGCTTAAAGCCAGCCACTTGTTCCCTCTGAGCCGAGTCAAGGCTTGGCTTTACAGCCAGGGGCCCTGTTTAGCAGGGCAGGCCTGAGCTGTTTGTATCACTGGCTTTAAGCAAGCAGCTCACAGTCCAGCCTGAGCCCAGACCTGGGCCGGGGCTAGGGAGCCGGCTGCTCCAGCTAGGGAGCCGGCCCCAAGCAGTTTTTAATGGATTCTTGTCACGTTGGGCGCCAGATGTAGATGTAACCAATCGTATTATTAAAATAAGAAACACAGAGCCAAGGTAAAAGAGAAAAGCCGAGAGGTCAGAGCTCAGAGATAAAATCTTACCTCCTGCAGTGCTCCTAGCTTCCCCGAGAGAGGGAGGTACTTCCTGTGTCCCTGTTTAAATAATCTTTCTGTTCTGCCTTCTCATTGGTTGTAAACCCAACCACATGACTGCCTCATCACTGCCTGTAAGTACCGCCCTCCAGGTCTTAAAGGCGTATGTCTCCAATACTGGCTGTATCCCTGAACACACAGAAATCTACCTAGCTCTTCTAACCACCACGCTCTTACTATGGCTCTAATAGCTCTGACCCCAGGGCAACTTTATTTATTAACATAAAATTAAAATAACATTTCAGTACAAATAAAATATCACCACAGTGTGTATTACTCTTATAATATGTATTGGACATTTGTATTTCTTTTCAGAAGTTTCTATTCAGTCTAGTAACTCATGTATTGATTGGCATATATGAGATTTTGCTATGTAATTTTACATTTTTAATATATTGTAGATGTTATCCCTTTCTCTGGGATATAGGTATCTAATTTTGGCAAAGATGTGAAATACATGCATTGAAAAGAAGATAGCCTTTTCAATATATGGTGCTGGGAAAAAATGCATATTTCTGTGAATAACAAGAAAATTATACCTATATCTATGTTTTCTTAAAACATATTTCAAAGTGGATTAAATGCTTTAAAATAGAATTCAAAATTCAGGAACAACTCAAGATCTCGTCATAAGCAATAGCTTTCTCCAAAGGCCTACAAAAGCACAAGAAGTGATCTCAAGAATGGGACAATGGGCATAAATATGAATGTAGACACTTCTACGCAGCCAGGCAGACCATCCACAGAGTGAAGAGACAAACTAGGCATCATCGATGAACATCTTTGCTGGGTGCACCACAGACAGTGCGCAGATATCTAAAATTGAGTCCTCTTGGAAACACTTACTGGAATGAAGCACTAATCAAAAATTGGGAAGGTATTAACTGTTCATAGGAACAGGGAAATGATTTACATGATATATTTTCTGAAGCAAATTCTCTCAGCAAAGGGAGGTCAGGGGTCATGGAGAAGAAGACATTTTCGAAACATTACAAAGGCTGAAGGTAGCAGTGAAGTTAACTTGATAATTTTTACTGTACACGTGTGCACAGTATCATTGAGAGGGGGAGGAATGTATATTTTAAATGATTCATATATATATAAAAGAGATTTATGCTAATTAGAAATAAAATAATTCTGAGGCTTAGTCATATTAGGAGGCAAAGAATACTGGGATAATTTTAAATAAGAAATAATCCTTATTATTTAGGTCATTTATTTTAGATAATCAACAAAGTGATATTTATTGTATTACCTTGCCAATTGAAAAGGTCTTTTGGAAGTGAAAACATATTTCTTATCATGGTCATTTTTTAAAAGTATTTAAAAGGAAAAAAGTTCATGATCCATCTATATCACCTTATTTTTATCATTGAGTAAGAAATGTCACTGATAAGAGATAAATGATTCTGCAGCTAGTATTAAGTAGATAAAACAAATACCAAAGTTAAAGCAAGGATATTCTTTAACTCTGTTGAGAAGATAAATTATGCCTTTGAAACATATTTTCCATTCATCTAATAGGCAAATCTTAATGTAATGGTTGCTTAATGTTTATCTAGATGGAGCAATGTGAAGAAATTGCAGTAATGAGCCATTTTAAAGTATTTTAATGATGAGCTAAGGAACTATGCCAATACATTTAACAGATATGAAATGATTGAACAGAGACTAATGTCGCCTTAAAAGAGATCTGGAAATCTATGAGGCATGTCCTTAGTGCTGCAATCTTCACAACCAGATTTCTTCAATAGCAGATGACTGAATGTCAAAATAAAAGGTCAAACTGTGCTGGAATAAAAAAAAATACGCCATCTTTCACTAGACAGTGTGTATCTTGATGTCAGAAAATAAAATGCAATTATTCTAAGTTTACTCATAAAAACATAAACCAAACCTATCAATTCAATTTTGCTGCCTATATATTCATAGGCCTTCCACTGGAACATGGCAGACCTACCAGTGGAAACACACTTAAAGAAACTGGACTCTGCTATCCTCGTAGCTATCAACTTTTAGACAAGTAGGCGTGGGGCTTCATGTTCACCTCTGCTCTCCATGCTGGGATTTCTTCTGGCTGAGGCTCGCACAGGAATTGTACATTGTAACCACTGTTGGTTCATATGTCTAGGCCCCCTCTTTTGTTGAGAGGACATTGTTTTCTCTTACCCATCCACTGCCCCTGGTTCTTACAGTCTTTATGTCTGTCTTCCACAATAAGCCTTGTGAGGGGACAGTGCAGTATAGATGTTTCATTTAAGGTTGAGTATTCTTAAGGCTCTTATTATGTACACCATCGTGTATAGTGACCCTCTTTGTTAATTTACTATCTGCTGCAAAAAGAAGCTTCTCTGATTAGGGTTGAGGGGTGCCTTAATCTGTGGGTAAAGCAATAAATAATTAAGATTCATTTTAATACTATGTTCACTTAACAGAGTAATAGAAGTCTCCTATAGGACCTATAACTTGTCTAGCCACAGTATCTTTGTCTGACAGTGGTTCCAGGTGTGCTTTCGTCTTGTAGATTTACATGCCATCAGAGAGTGCATGATGACTCCCATAACATTTATTCCACTATTGCACCAGTAGGAATGCTTTACCATAATTACAGTAGTTCACAAGGTTCACAGCTGGATTAAAATTATTTTTCTTCTGCAGTAAGAGGCACAGTACCTTCCATCACTATGAAAACTAACCAGTTTGTAGAGATACATATTCCATATCAGTACTAGCTGATTTCTCCATGTTCTGTGACTCAAGAATATGGTACCTTCAGCAATAGTTTCTTACTGTAAAGTACTGAAGGCCGACCAAGAACATTGGCAATAGCTTGCTAGGTTTGGATTCTATAAAACCTCACTGGTCAACAACTCCAAAATAGGAGACCAATACTTGGCCCTCCTGGGGACTTTTAATGGGCTTGCCTGTTGTGACTAGTAGGAACATTTTTGTTCCTTTATAACAAAACTTTATAAAGTTTCTATAAACTACACACACACACACACACACACACACACACACACACACACACACACGATTATATAGAAATTCATATGGAAACATAGTTACCACGGTAGATGCCTCTGTAGCAACTTTCCAAATACCATTTTGAAAAGTCTTTATATTTATTTATCCCTCCCCGTATTTCCTGCTCTACCATGCACTCCCATACCCCACCATAACTTTATCCTCCCTGTTACATTAATCCCCTTAAAGCTTTTAAGTGACTGCTTTTTACATCTTCCCCATGAACCCTCTCCCATTCCTCATTACTAAATTCCATATTTCTATAGGCATTCCAATTAAAACATAAACACCCAAAGACTCAGAAGTAACATCCATAAAAGTGAGAAAACATATTACATTTAACTTTTTGAATCTGAGTTATCTGTCACTCAGTGATTGTTTCCAGATCCATCCAATTACCTGTGAATTTCATTCATGTTAACCAGCTGAATAATGGTCAACATTATAGAACATTTTAATTTTCTGTTCATCATTTGATGATCATCTGGGAGGTTTCCTCTTTCTGGTTGTTACAAAAAAAAAACAAGTTAAGAACATGGTATTTTGATGGGGATTGCATTGAATCTGTAGATTGCTTTTGGTAAGATTGCCATTTTTACTATGTTAACCCTGCCTATCCATGAGCATGGGAGATCTTTCCATTTTCTGACATCTTCTATTTCTTTTTTCAGGGACTTAAAGTTCTTGTCATATAGGTCATTCACTTGCTTGGTTAGTGTTACCCCAAGGTATTTTATGTCATTTGTGGCTATTGTAAAGGGTGATGTATCTCTAATTGCCTTCTCAGCTTCTTTGTCCATTGTATATAGGAGGGCTACTGATTTTTTTTAGTTGATTTTGTATCCTGCTATGTTGCTGAAGGTGTTTATAAGCTTTATCAGTTCCTGGGTGGAATCTTTGGGGTCACTCAAGTATACTATCATGTCATCTGCAAATAGGGAAAGCTTGACTTCTTCCTTCCCAATTTGTATCCCCTTAATCTCCTTATGTTGTCTTATTGCTCTGGCTAGAACTTCAAGTACTATATTGAATAAGTATGGGGAGAGTGGACAGCCTTGCCTCATTCCTGATTTTAGTGGAACCATGGCAAATGAAGACCACATGAGAAAAGGAAGAAACAAAGTGCTAAAGAGGCCCACAGAAATCCACAAAGATACCCCCACAAAAGACTGCTGGCAATGGTAGAGAGACAGCCGGGACTGACCTACTCTGGTGATGGGATGGCCAAACACCCTAATAGTTGTGTCAGAAACCCATCCAAGGACTGAGGAATCTGGATGCAGACATCCACGGTTAGGCCCCAGGTGGAGAGCTGGGAGTCTAATTAGTGAGAAAGAAGAGGGTTTATATGAGCGAGAATTGTTGAAACCAAGGTTGGATAAAGCACAGGGACAAAAAACCAAAGGAATGGAAACACATGAACTATGAACCAAAGGCTGAGGGGCCCCCAACTGGATCAGGCCCTCTGAATAGGTGAGATAGTCGATTGGCTTGATCTGTTTGGGAGGCATCTAGACAGTGGTACCAGGTCCTGGGTTCATTGCATGAGTTAGCTGTTTGAAACCTGGGACTTATGCAGGGAGGAGGGTACTGGACCTGCCTGGACTGAGTCTATCAGGTTGATCCCAGTCCTCGGGGGAGACCTTGATCTGGAGGAGGTGGGAATGGGGTGTGGGCTGGGGGGAAGGGGAGGGGGCAGGAAGGGAGAGAACAGGGGAATCTGGCTATTATGTAGAACTGAATAGTATTGTAAAATAAAATATAAAAGAAAAAAGAAAAAAAATAACATGGATGAGCAGGTATCTCAATAGTAAGATATGGAGTCATTTGAATATTTTTGTTGTTGGCTGTTTTTTGCTCTTTTGGGGGGCCCACTACCCAGTGCCCAAATAAATCATTCACAGAGGCTTATTCTTAATTATGGATGTCTGGCTTTAGCTTGGCTTGTTTCTTGCCAGCTTTCCCTAACATCAAATTAGCCCATCTATCTTTGTCCCTGGACTTTTGCCATTCTCTTACTTTTGTAAATCTTACTCTTACTCCCTGTCTGGCTGTGTAACTGTCTGGAACCTAATGTCCTCCTCCTTCTCTGGCTTCCTCTTCTTTCCTTCTCCTGCCAGATCTCTCCTTCTATATATTCTCTGCCTGCCAACCTCACTTGTACTTTCTCCTGCCTTGCTATTGACCATTCGGTTCTTTATTAGGCCACCAGGTCTTTTAGATGGGCACAGTAACACAGCTTCACAGAATTAAACAAATGCAACATAAACAAATGCAACACACCTTACAATAATATTCTACAGCATATGTGACCAAGAACAGTATAGCTGGTCCTTGTTGTAGATCTATCTGTAAGTTTCTAAGGAATTTCCACATCAATTCTCATAGTGATTGCACTGGCTTACACCCTCACCATCAAGAAATAAATAATATTTAAGCAAAGAAAACCATCAGATTTTCTAAATTGATGACTGACCGTCTACAGTTGAATTGAGTTTTAAGAAGGAGGACTACGCCAGGCCGTGGTGGTGCATGCCTTTAATCCCAGCACTCGGGAGACTAGAGGCAGGCGGATCTCTGTGAGTTCGAGGCCAACCTCATCTACAGAGTGAGTTCCAGGAAAGGCACAAAGCTACATAGAGAAACCCTGTCTCGAAAAACCATATATATACATATATATATATATATATATATATATATATATATATATATATATATATATATATATGATTTTTCATTTGTTCCAGTCATAAAAAACATTTCTAATAAATATTTTAAAGTTACATGTAAGTGTCAGTTTTAGATATGCAATTACTTATTTTGTTTCCATGTCAAAATGCCAGGAGCTGAGCAAGAATATATTTTAAGCATATCTTGGGATTTACTCATTTGACACATTAATTCTTCAGAAAGTATGCATACTGTCTACACTGCTTCAATCTTTCAAAAGATGATCATGTCTACAATATATTTCATATGAAGAATAAAAAATCTTTATTTAATTATTTGATTTGTTATATAAAATTGCTCTCCACACTTGAAGAAAAGTAACAGAAGAAAAAAACTGCCATATTAGTCTTACTTTCAGTGATGTCTATCTTGAATATATAGTCAGAAGATGAAGAATATTGAAATGACAAAAATTATAAAAGAATTTTATCCAATTATAAAAATAATATCCACCACAAGCATGAAGTAGATATCATTTTTAAATGAAGGTGTTTTTTGTAATAAGAAAAGGAATACAGTGGGTTACAAATTTCAAAACACTGAATGCCACACTCATCCTCCGAAGTAGGAAATGACATTTAAAAAAAATAATTAGATGTCTAAGCTACATGCTGATTATTTTTTTGTTTCTTGGCTCATTATTCTTTAGCTTATGCACCATGCATTTTTAAGATCATTTCCTATATGAAGATTTCAATTCTACATTTTTTCTAGTGATAATTGAGAAAGAGTATTTCTCAGCTCCATAGCGTGTTATATCATATTTAATTTTCTTTCTTTTTCCGTGACAAATACCATGACAAAATGTCATTCATGGAATGAAAGAATTTATTTATTTTTTAGATTATGATCTATTATTGAGGGACGTCAAGTCAGGAGCTCATGTGTGAACTACACTTGATGTCATTACTGCATATGTTTTTGTACAAAATACAAAAACTGTCATGACAAAGGAGTCTCAAAACTGTGGAGAATGTTATTTGTTGATGACCCATGCTGAGCTCACTTTCTTATAAGCTCAATACCAAAGGTTCAGGGAATAGTGTTGCCCTGGGTGTAATGGGCCCACCTACATAAATTAACAAGACAGTTCCTCTCAGGCCAGTTTAATCTTAGGAATTCTTCTCTTAGATGACTCTAAGGGGTGCCAAATTGACAGCTAAAACTAGCTAGGACAGCCATATAAACTGAGGATTGTTTCTGGGTATTAAAAAAATTGTTCTTTCTTCCTTTGTCTTAGGTCTACACTATTTCATGCCATCTCTAGTTTTCAAAAACTGTGATATTACAAGACAAACTTGATGGATTAAACCTGAAAACTTTTAACCTGGGCAATTGAAGCGGGAAGATGGTCTCAAGTTGAAAGTCAGTCTAGGAAATCTAACACGTTCTAGGCCAACAATTGCTACATAGTGAGACCCAGTTTCCATGAAGAACAAAGGGGAATAATAAACCTCAAAACAGACAAATAAAAATTAATCAAAGCTGGATTTGGTGATACTCCTGTATAATCTCAGCACTTTGGAATGCAGAGAGAATAATTGAGAATTCAAGGATATGAACTGCCAAGTTAGTTCAAGGCCAGCCTAGGCTGAGACCATGCTTCATGAAGAAAGAGATTATTTAAACTGAAGAAGATGCTGAATAATGAGCTGCACTTTTAATTTTAGGATTTCGTGTCTACCTCTGCTCCCAGAAGAGTTTTATTACAGCCAGAATTGATTATACAATTATCTTTACCCTTTCTTATCTCCATAGACAAAGAAATAACTCTATGAAAATTGGAGTCAAAGAATGGGGACCTGAAGGCATTTCACTCTCCAGTTTGAAGCCAAAGTTGAAGAATTTTTGAATCCAGAATGGATAACAACATTATCCATGGTCTTTGTGATTGTGGATCCATAATACTGACCAGAATTGATTTCCAGGCAAAGTGCCTACTTAAATATTTTTATAAAGATTTATTTTTAGTTATGAATATTTGTGTCTCTCTTATATGAACATAAGTGTAGGTGCTAACAGAGGTCAGAGTGAAGATAGGATCACATGGTTCTGGAGTTACAGTTTTGAACTGCCTGGCATAAGTACTGGGACTGAACTTGGGTCCTTGCAAGAATACCAAGTTCTCTTAATCATTGAGCTAACTTTCTAGTCCCATTCATTTAAATAATAGCAGATAATAGATATGCTTATGTATAATGGGTTTCAGTATTCCATCAACAATTTTTAAAGATTGGTTTATTTTGTTTTATATAAGTGATGGTTTGGGTTAATGTGTATGCATACTTCATAGGTGACTATAGCAGATCATCTGAGATAAGAAGGTGTCAGAACCTATACAACTGCAGTTATGAAGGATTATAAGTCACCATGTATGTGCTAGGAACTAAACCTGGCTCTTCTGCAATAGCAACAACTACTCTAACTACTGAACCATCTCTCCAACCTCTTTATTATGACAGGTCATAAATGTATGGACTATCTTCCATTCCATTTCTCAAACTTCTGCTAAACCCATTCCTCCCTTTCCAGACTAGCTTCTATTTTCATTGCTAGCACGTGTGTGTGTGTGTGTGTGTGTGTGTGTGTGTGTGTGTGTGTGTTGGTAAGTGTGCTAGATTTACCAATAACAGAGACCAACACTGAACTCCAAGTGAACCCCATCATTCTCCAGGGTGACCAACCAGTGACCTGATGCCTAGTTGACTCCATTGGGCCATGGAAAAAACAGTGCTTTTTCCGTACTGGAGCAGATACTTATTTTGTTTATGAATCTGCCTTTCTTGCATGCAGTGGGTAGCCATTCCAGCTTTGATCTGGAAGTTCCAACCCCCATTGAGACTCTGGCAACTGTCACGCCTACGAGGCGGGGCCAGGGGAGGCGCCTGCAGACCTGAGATCTGGATGGGCCAGCGCTCTCTCTGTGCCGGGACCCTGAATGGTGGAGGTGGACTGGTACATAATGTTTCTCCCAAAACCACCATCCATGAACTTACAGAATGGGTTCCAAAACCTTATCCACTGTTCTGGTTTTACACACAGTGTTGCTCTGACCAAGGAACTCACTTCAAAGCTAAAGAAGTGGGCCCATGATCATGGAATCTACTGGTCTTACCACGCTGCTCACCATCCTGAAGCAGATGAACTCATAGAAAGATGGAATGGCCATTTGAATACACAGTTACAGCTCTATTAGATGGCAACAGCCTGCAGGGCTGAGGCAGTATTCTCCCAAAGGCAGTATGTTTTGAATCAGCATCTAATATATGCATCCAGAAATCAAGGGGTAGCAAAGGGAATAGTTCCACTCTCTTATTACCTTGAGTGACACACTAGGAAAAATTTTGCTTCTTGTTTCTGTAACCTTAAGTTTTTCTGGTCTAGAAGATTTTATGTACCCATGTGATGTGTGTGGTTGTGGTTGCGGTGGTGGTGGTGGTGGTGGTGATGGTGATGGTGTGTGTGTGTGTGTGTGTGTGTGTGTGTGTGTGTGTGTGTGTGTAAATGAGCTTAATTAGGGGTGAATTAAAGTTTCTTTCATGAATACAAGTGTTTTAGTTAGGGTTCCTATTGCTATGAAGACACAACATAACCATGGCAACTCTCATAAAGGAAAACATTTAATTGAGGTGGCTTAAATGTTATTCAGTGGTTTATTCCAATATTGTCATGGCAAGAAGTAAGGTGGTAAGCAGGCAGACATGGTACTGGCGAAGGAACTGAGAGTTCTTACATCTTGTCCCCCGGGCAACAGTAAGTGTCTCAGTCACTGGGAATGGTCTGAGCATAAATGTAGAAGGCAACTTCTACAGTGATATACTTCCTCCAACAAGGTCATACCTACTCCAACAAAGCTGGAACCACTAATAGTTACTCTCCCTATTAGCTTATGAGGGCTAACTACATTCAAAGCACCACATTCCACTCCCTGTCCTCCATAACCTTGTAATAATATCATAATGCAAAATATATTTAGTCCAACTTCAAAAGTCCCCATAGTCTATCATAGTCTATACACTGTTTAAAAATCCAAAGATCAAGATATCTTTTGAGATTCATACAATCCCTTAACTTTAATCCCCTATAAAATAAAAGTCAGATTATATACTTCCAACATATAATGACCAGGATATACATGACCATGCCAAGACATAGGGAAGGGAGCATAGTAAGGAAATACTGGCCCAAAGGAAGACTGAAAACCAGCTTGGCGAATTTCAAACTCTGCATCTCCATGTCTGATGTCAAAATGCTCTTCAATCTCCAACTCCTTAGCTTTGTTGACTACAGCACACTTATTTCTCTTGGGCTGTTTCCACTCTCCACTAATAGCTCTCCTTGGCAGGTATCGCATGACTCTGGCATCTCTAACATCTTGGGTTCTCCAAGGAAATCCAGGCTTCAACTTCACAGCTTCACGCCAAGGCTTCTCTACCGGGCCTCCATCTGGGGACACCTCTGACACATGCCTGGCTTCAGTGGTTTTTCTTAGGCATGGAGGAAAATTGCATAGATCCCTTCTTCTATCCTTCAGAACCACATGGCCAAAACTGCTAAGTTCTTCTTCTCACTGGGTCTGGAACATGGCACTCTTGTTCAATTATGTCTTCACCAACTTTCTGTTTTTGATGGTTTCCTTCACTGCCTAAGTTTGGCTATCCGGAAAGGAGATCTATAGACCAGGCTGGCCTCAAACTTACAGATGCTCCAGCCTCTTACTTTTGAGTCCTGGGATTAAAAGCATGCAATATAACACTTAGCTCTAACTTTTTCTTTAATTCAATTTCACAAGTTGAAACTTAGCTGGGTGGGAGGTCTTGTCCTGAGGTCACTGCTCTCTGTATTTCATTTTGTAATCTTTTTATCTTCTTGAATACAGGACTTAACTCCATTCCACTTCTTGGTGCTTGGTTTTTTCCTCAAATTGTACATTTTCGTATCTTTCCCTGATAAGTCTGCTCCTTTTTATTATATATCTGTATAAGAGTGACCAGTAATACCCACACAACACAGTCAATACTGGACTATTTTGAGATTTCCTCTGCCAAGGAAATTAATCCAAACTTCCTCACTTTAGCCTCAGGAAGATTCTTAGGACAAGGGCAAAAACAGTCGTATTCTTCACCAAAATATCACAAGAGCCATCTCCAGGCCACTTATTATTATTATTATTGTGGTGATATTTTATTTGTACTGAAATGTTATTTTAATTTTATGTTAATAAATAAAGTTGCCCTGGGGTCAGAGCTATTAGAGCCATAGTAAGAGCGTGGTGGTTAGAAGAGCTAGGTAGATTTCTGTGTGTTCAGGGATACAGCCAGTATTGGAGACATACGCCTTTAAGACCTGGAGGGCGGTACTTACAGGCAGTGATGAAGCAGTCATGTGGTTGGGTTTATAACCAATGAGAAGGCAGAACAGAAAGATTATTTAAACAGGGACACAGGAAGTACCTCCCTCTCTCGGGGAAGCTAGGAGCACTGCAGGAGGTAAGATTTTATCTCTGAGCTCTGACCTCTCGGCTTTTCTCTTTTACCTTGGCTCTGTGTTTCTTATTTTAATAATACGATTGGTTACATCTACATCTGGCGCCCAACGTGACAAGAATCCATTAAAAACTGCTTGGGGCCGGCTCCCTAGCTGGAGCAGCCGGCTCCCTAGCCCCGGCCCAGGTCTGCTTGGGCTCAGGCTGGACTGTGAGCTGCTTGCTTAAAGCCAGTGATACAAACAGCTCAGGCCTGCCCTGCTAAACAGGGCCCCTGGCTGTAAAGCCAGGCCTTGACTCGGCTCAAGAGGGAACAAGTAGCTGGCTTTAAGCTTTAGCCGGCTACCCCTTCGCTTTCACTTTCACTTTCACTTTCGCTTTCGCTTTCGCTTTTGCTTTCTCTCTTGCTTTCTCTCTGTCTCTCTGTTTCTCTCTCTCTCTCTCTCTCTCTCTCTCTCTCTCTCTGGATTTACACCTAGGACTCTAGGTGGCTGTTTTGAAATTCGCTCGGATTTCTACTGTTCTACGCAGATTTGGTAAGTCATAAAGGAAAAAATGGGTTTTCTGTGTACATTGGAAGAAAATTGGGTTTTTGAAATTTTAGGCAGTCTGACAATGGAACAACTATATGAAAAGATTAGTATTATGGGAATTATGCAGTTTATCACCATGCTTATTCTCATTTTACTATTTAAAAAGATAGTCGATTTAAGTGCCAGGATAACAGCTTTAGAAAAACCTGTTAATTTTAACAGTGAAGTTGGTTCAAGTTTGGATCATAAGGTTACAGAAAGAAAGCCTGTTTTCACACAGTCATCCTTAATTTATCCTGTAACCGTACAGCAGATGCCTGATCAAATGGCTACACAAAATATCTGGGCTCCAACTGAACTAATGGATTTTAAAAGGTTTAAGGAGGCAATAGTATCTTATGGCATGCATTCCCCATATGTAAAGCAAATGTTAAACTCTTGGTCAACATATAATAGGATTATACCACAGGACTGGCGGGACCTTGCACAAGCTGTTCTAGAACCCAGCCAGAGAATTCAATTTCTGACTTGGTTTAAGGAGGAAGCTAGAAACGTAGAAACACAATGGAGGGATAAAGGAATACAAGTTTGTCAGGATCAGCTTATTGGAGAAGGCCAATATGCTTCAATACAAACACAATGTTTATATGATGTTCAAACCGTAATTTTATGTCGAATGGCAGCCTTGAATGCATGGGACAGAGTTGATGAACCAGGAAAAAAACCTGAGTCATTCACAAAGGTTATGCAAGGCCCAAAAGAATCTTTCACAGATTTTTTAGAAAGACTGGCTTCAGCAGTAAACAGAATGGTCTCAGGATCAGAAGCTAGTAAGGCAATAATTGAAGCTTTGGCATTTGAGAATGCGAATGCAGCATGCAAAAGAATAATCAGGCCGTTAAGGGCAAGATCTGCACCTTTGGAAGATTGGATTAGAGAAACAATTAATGTTGAGGTTGATGAGCATGATACGTGGGTAGGAGAAGTAATTTCAAAAGGTTTGAGGAGTGTTAGATGTTTTGGGTGTGGAAAGCAAGGACATTTTAAAAGGGACTGTAAACAGGTCATTCCTAGAAGCAATGTTTCTTCAAGGAACAATGGCAACAGAAGGCCCCTTCCTTCTGGAGTATGCAGAAGGTGTGGTAAGGGAAAACACTGGACCAACGAATGTAGATCAACAAAGGACAGACAGGGTAATCCTTTGCCTCAGTTTTCGGGAAACTCCCGGAGGGGCCTCATGCAGGCCCCCATAGCAAAACCAGTTCAAACCTTTCCTGCAGCTGTAGAGGAAATCCCTGCTCTGAGCGATTAAATAACCAAATGACTATTGGAATAAATCATGCTGGTCAGGATGATGAAAAAGAGAGAATAGAAAATTCAGGAGAAAACATAAAGAAAATTTTTTGGCAAACTTCTATTAATGAACAGAGACCAAAATTAACGATAAAAATAAATGGTGTTTTGTTGTCTGGTCTGGTAGACACAGGTGCGGACATTACCATAATTGCACCAGAATTTTGGCATCCAGCTTGGCCTCTTCAAGAGGTAAACGTTCAACTGTTAGGAATTGGGACATTATCTGGAGTGAAACAGAGTGCAAGATGGCTGGAATGTATAGGTCCAGAAGGACAGAGAGGAAAATTAAAACCATATGTCGCTAACATAGCTATGAACCTGTGGGGTCGAGACTTGTTGCAACAATGGAATACTCAGATTAAAATCCCTCCAATCTCAGAAACAAATCATAAACTAGCACATGTTTCTGAGAGAAATATTAGAAGGCATTATTTTGAGTGGTCACCAGCCATCCATATTATACAAGAACAGGGCACAACAACTGATAATCTTCCAAAAATACCAACAGCTCTACCTTTAAAATGGTTAACAGACAAGCCTGTATGGGTTCAGCAATGGCCTTTAACAACAGAGAAACTCCAGGCTTTAGAAGAGCTGGTAGAAGAACAGTTAAATGCTCAGCATATTGAACAGTCAACCAGCCCTTGGAATTCTCCTGTATTTGTTATTAAAAAGAAATCTGGTAAATGGAGAATGGTAACAGACCTTAGAGCAATTAACAAAGTAATTCAGCCGATGGGCTCTCTACAATCTGGAATTCCTTTGCCTACTCTGTTACCAAAAGGATGGCCTCTCATAGTTATTGATTTAAAAGACTGTTTCTTTTCAATACCCTTACAAGAAAAAGACAGAGAAAGATTTGCTTTCACAGTGCCTACTTATAATAATTCTCAACCGGTTAAAAGATTTCAATGGAGGGTCCTCCCACAGGGAATGTTAAATAGCCCAACTCTGTGCCAATATTTTGTACAACAGCCATTGGAAGTGATACGTAAAAAATTTCCTAAATCTATAATTTATCATTATATGGATGATATTTTACTAGCTGACTCAAATGCAGATACTTTAGAAAGAATGTTTGAAGAAGTAAAGAAAATTTTGCCTTGCTGGGGATTACAAATTGCTCCTGAAAAGATACAAAGAGGAGATTCAATTAATTATTTAGGATATAAAATAGAGCTACAAAAAATTAGACCCCAAAAGGTGCAAATTAGGAGAGATAGACTACAGACTCTTAATGACTTTCAAAGATTATTTGGAGATATTTCTCATCTACGAACTATTGTTGGGGTAAAAAATGATGAACTGACTAATTTGTTCAAAACCTTAGAAGGTGACAAGGACTTAAATAGTCCAAGAGAATTATCACCTGAAGCTGAGAAAGAATTGGCCTTGGTAGAAAAGAAAGTACATGAAGGGCACGTGGATCGTATTGATCCAAAGCTGGATTGCACTTTGGTTATTTTACCTTCTAGGCATTCCCCTACTGGAATATTAATGCAGAGGGAAGATATTATATTGGAATGGATATTTTTACCAAATAAACCAAATAAAAAATTAAAAACTTATGGGGAAAAAATCTCTGACTTGATTTGGAAAGGAAAATTGAGACTTCGTCAATTAGCAGGAATAGACCCAGCAGAAATTGTCGTACCTTTAACTAAGGAGGACATTGAAAAATTATGGACAGAAAGTGAACCTTGGCAAAGAGCTTGCAGTAATTTTTTGGGAGAAATTAACAGCAAATATCCCAAAAGCAACAGAATTGATTTTATAAAGAGAGCTGATTGGATCTTGCCTCGAATTGTACGGCAAAAACTCATATCTGGAGTTCGTACATTTTATACAGATGCCAACAAACAAGGAAAGGCAGGTTACAAATCAGAAAATTTAAGTAAAGTGGTACAAAGTCCTTATAATTCAGTGCAAAAATCAGAATTGTATGCTATTCTGTTGGTATTAATGGATTTTTCAGAACCTCTCAACATAGTAACTGACTCTCAGTATGCTGAAAGAGTGGTATTACATATTGAGACTGCAGAATTTATCCCTGATGCTTCAGAATTAACTTCACTATTTATTCAATTACAAGATACAATCAGGAAAAGGAGTCATCCTTTATATATAACTCACATTCGATCTCATACTGGTCTGCCAGGCCCTCTAGCACAAGGCAATGATGAGATTGATAAATTATTGATAGGAAATGTGCTGGAGGCCTCAGAATTTCATAAAAAACATCATGTCAATAGTAAAGGTTTAAAAAAGGATTTTTCCATAACCTGGCAACAAGCCAAAGAAATAGTAAAGAAATGTCCTACTTGTTCTTTCTATAATCAAACGCCATTGCCAGCAGGATGTAACCCAAAGGGTACTCAGAGGAATGAAATCTGGCAGATGGACGTGTTTCACTTTGCAGAATTTGGAAAATTGAAATATGTACACCACACCATTGATACTTATTCAGGATTTCAATGGGCAACTGCTTTGAGTTCTGAAAAAGCTGATTCTGTAATCACTCATTTGCTAGAAGTTATGGCCATCATGGGTATACCTGCACAAATCAAAACTGACAATGCTCCATCATATGTCTCTGTTAAAATGAAACAGTTTTTTGATTATTACAAAATAAAGCATATTACAGGTATACCACATAATCCTACAGGTCAAGCAGTTATAGAAAGATCAAACAGAACTCTAAAGCATATGCTAAATAAACAGAAAGGAGTAACAAAAACCCCCAGAAATAGACTGCATAATGCTCTATTAACTTTGAATTTTCTGAATGCCAATGAGAAAGGAACAACAGCTGCAGAGAGACATTGGGTAATAGAAAAAACTACAGAATTAAATCAGCCTATATACTTTAAGGATGTGCTGACCTCAGAATGGAAGCCAGGGTATGTATTACATTGGGGACGAGGTTTTGCTTTTGTTTCTACAGGAGAAGATAAGCTGTGGGTACCATCAAAATTGATAAAGGTTCGATTTGAACAAGAGAAACCTCTTAATTAGAGGAGGTGATAGTTCATCAATCAGCATGAACATCCAATTTAAACTAACTTGTACCTGTAACACATGTCTTTTCATTTAATCAGATAATAACTTGCCAAAAAGGAACATCCCCAAAATTAGTCTTGGGGGAAGGTTTTTGTTTTTGTCTTTTAGGAGAATGAAGGTTAAGGAATCTGAAGAACACAAGACAAATGAGACAACTGAAGAAAAGGGACAAATCATCTATCCCAGGAAACAGAGTATATGGGAGTATATGGCATATGGGTATATATTATCTAAAAAATTTTATGTCTTCTTAAATATTTGTTTCTGCTTTTCTCTAAAGATTTAACACTATTGGTTTTCTAATAGTCCCAGTTCAATTAAAATTTAAAGCTGACTTTGGAGTTGGAGAATGGCTCTCTCCTTCTTCAAACTCAAGCATGTTGTTAAAAGGAAAATGCAAACTCCCTGTATCATGCCAGAAAGAGCCATTTTCTGCTATGGGACAGGACAAAAGCCAAATTAATTAAGGGACTATTCTATTACTAATCTCAACTCTTTGATTCTATTCTGATTCTTTAAACTTTTCTTAAAGTATAAATTTTATATCAAAATTTACAAGATTTATATATATATATATACATTTTAAACTTTGTTAAGATAGGAATGGTCATATAGAGTACTAACTAATTCTAGAAAAAAGGCTTCAATTAGCTGCATATATATGTCTTTGTGTTCGAGTCTCTTATCAGTTTTCTACAGGAAATCATGGCCAGGCCTAACATCAACTGAAGTCTCCAGGAAGAAAATGGGGCCCCACAACAACAACAACAACAACAATTCCACGTGGACAACAATAATAATATCACTAAACTGACAAACATCATCTACAGATCAGCTTTGAACTACAAGGTGCTCAGAGCAATTTTGAGATGACTAGCTGAGATGATCCAGTCTCAAAGACTACTTGAATAAGGACTTGAGATAAACCCTGAACTTTGGCTTTATACACAGACTGGATAATAATGAAGGATATAGTTACCTTTCCTAGAATTTGACAATTAACTTAAATTTTTCTTTCAGGATAAAGATAACTTCGCCCATACCCAGCAGGAAGCAATTTTAAGAATGACGCCCACATTCCCAAAGACGTGGTGTGGGGCGGGTGGTTTTTTTTTTGGTTCTTTTAATGGGTTTTGGGTCTGGGATAATTTTCATTGTTTAGGGGGGTTGGTTACAAGTTGTTGTCAAGGGTTAGGAAAAAGGCTAAGCAAAGGAGATTAGATTTAAGGTTCTTGTTAAAAAAAAAAAAAAAAAAAAAAAAAAAAAGAAAGAAAGAAAAGAAAAAGACAATTACTAGTTTTAAATACTTTACATTATTACCAACTATTAGGATATAAAGAAATGAAAGTTAGTAGTTAGACATTACAATAGAAATTGTAGTCATATTAGATATGTTTTAAAAATTGAGCAGATATATTTTAGACAGGTCATCTTCAAACCCTTCAGAGATCTACAGAATATGGCATTTAAAATGTTTTAATAACTTAGAAATTTTTCTTTTTTGAGACATGTCGGCTCCTGGCAGTACCAATCTACTTCAGAGAAAATATGGGCATTGAAGAAACTGCATATGGAGTTAATTTTCATTGTGGCAAAAGTTAACCACTGGACAACAAAGTATCCTCAAATCAACAGAAAAAATGGACAGACAGAACACGAAACAAAGGACTACCAATTCCTGCCAAAACAAGTGTGGTTATGGCTTTATCAAAAGGCATCTTCTGAGGCCAGGACAATATGGCACCATCCCTGAAGTCGCCTTCACAATCTGGAAAAGGTACAGTACCCTTTTCTTTGAAGGCAGCTGAACAGGCAGTGGGCCGATGGCTTCTGTTGTGCAATGGAACAGCAACTGAAAGCTCACGCCTCTCAATAGTAGACTGGCATTTAATAGAGGGATGTGGAGAAGGGGATGCTTAGATGAAGCCATATATACACAGCCAAGAAGAATGGACAGCTGAATTCAAAAACCATCAACAATTTCCAGAATTTAAAATCCTGAATCATGACATGACACTAGTGGAATTCAGGTGTTTCTGGTACATGGACTGCTCTCACCCAATGTGAGGTTGAACTGTTGACCTTGTGTACAACCTACTTCACAAATGAGTCTGTCAGATACCATAAGCCTATAGGCTGAAGATGATGCCCCAACACTGTGGAGAAACCTCAGGTGACTGTCCAGGCAGCTGGCTGTTTCTGTCAACTCACAAAATTTTTGGAAGTTGCTTTTGTGCACTTCCTGTTTTTATTTTTGTTAGCTAATATTATTTCCTTCTTGGGTTTCTGAGGGAGTTGAAGATTAGTTAGTTATAGTTGAAGATTAATTAGGATAGAAAGTGAATTAGATACATTTTGGACTTACTAAAATAGGATAGATAAGGGAATTATTTTCTCTGATTTGTCAAATACAAATGGACTAGACATCGTTTAGGTATTTGTTACTTGTATATATTGTATATAGTTATTGTACTTTTGTATATAGTTTTTCTTTTGTTAGTTATAACCTTTTGCCTTTTTTCTTTTTATTAAAATAGAAAAGGGGAAATGTGGTGATATTTTATTTGTACTGAAATGTTATTTTAATTTTATGTTAATAAATAAAGTTGCCCTGGGGTCAGAGCTATTAGAGCCATAGTAAGAGCGTGGTGGTTAGAAGAGCTAGGTAGATTTCTGTGTGTTCAGGGATACAGCCAGTATTGGAGACATACGCCTTTAAGACCTGGAGGGCGGTACTTACAGGCAGTGATGAAGCAGTCATGTGGTTGGGTTTATAACCAATGAGAAGGCAGAACAGAAAGATTATTTAAACAGGGACACAGGAAGTACCTCCCTCTCTCGGGGAAGCTAGGAGCACTGCAGGAGGTAAGATTTTATCTCTGAGCTCTGACCTCTCGGCTTTTCTCTTTTACCTTGGCTCTGTGTTTCTTATTTTAATAATACGATTGGTTACATCTACATATTATTATTATTATTATTATTATTATTATTATTATTATTATTACTATTATTTGAAAACTCTTGAGCCAGGCCCCCACATTTCAAATAACTACTAGCATCACTTTCTTCCATGTTCCTACTAGTATGGTCCATTAAGCAGCACTTAAAGCATTCTACTGTTTTGTTAACCCAAACTCCCAAAATCCTTAAAACTCCAAACAAAAATGTGGTCCAGCCTATCATAGCAATGCTCCACTCCTGGTATCAACTTCTCTCTTAGTTTTGGTTTCTATTCCTAAGAAGAGACAGCATAACCATGACAATTTCTATAAAGGAAAACATTTAATTAGAGTGGCTCAAGTATAGTTTGGTGGTTTAGTCCAGTTTTGTCATGGCAAGAAGCAAGGTAGCATGCAGGCAGACATGGTGCTGGAGAAGGAGCTGAGAGTTCTTACAGCTTGACTCACAGGCAAGAGGAAGTAGTCTGAGACACTGGGAATGGCTTAAGCTTATATAAGACCTCGAAGCTAACCTCTACAGTGACATACTTCTTCTAACAAGGCCATATCTACTCCAACAAAACCACACCTCCTAATAGTGCCACTCCCTGTGAGCTTATAGGGATCAATTACATTCAATACACCCAACAAGTAAGGTTAAATTATTTACAACTACATGGGTTATTTACCAATGGCTACAAAACTGAAACCTAAGTTTCCTCTCACTGCAAATAATAACTGCCAATTGATCTTCAAAGGGCAGTGAGGCCTTGTGAACCTTTTCAAATTCATAACAGAATGTGAAATCCCAATTCTTATTGGGTTTTCAGCAGATCATCGGGATTGCTGTTAGTTCATCAATATAACTTACACATCATTCCAGGAACATAGTGTTCATTGTCCATCTCCTTTTTCAACTGCTACAGTCTTTTCACTTCCTCTTCATGACATACTTTGGGTTCTAGAAGGATAATATTGGTGGAGACTAACACTCCAATAATTTGACCAGTTGTAAGCCTCCAAATTAATTTTAGCCCACAGCAGGAAGAATCACTGCTGTCTTTAGCTATTTGAAACAATAAGCTATGATCAGTTTGATAAGTATAGCTTATCTATTTAGCAAAACAACAGTATGTTACTGCATTGGGCCTAAAATCTCCTCAGCCATGTGTCTTGAGCATGTTTATGGTATAGGACATGAATTCCTTCCCATGGAGAAGGCCTCATATTCAATTAGAACACAGTTGGGTACTCCACAGTAATCATGCCACTGTTACCCCAGGGGGCACATCTTATTTAGAAAGTTCTGTAGTGTACCAAGCAGTTTATAGCCTACTCTGTCACTGAGATTTTCATTACACATCCTCATGGGAGTCATGACACATTTCTAATGCCAACTATTTTAATATATTTCCATTTATTTCATAAAATAAAATTTATTTATAAAATTAAATAAGGATATTTAAAGATTCTAATCCATTTTCTTCAAATTTATTTTTCATAAAGGTTCAGATTATGCACTAACATGCATTTGTATAATTCTAGTAAAATATGTTAGATGTATTAAGTGATTCAATTTAATATTGCTATATTAATTACTAATCCTCATAATTTTAAATATTCAACCAGTGTTTTGCATGTTGCTTCAGCTTACATTAGAAACAAATAAAGATTTAGTGTACAAATATGCAAATGAACAAAAATTTAATGAACTATTCTGTGAATTTGAAAATATGTGTATAGGTTATCTTGTTCTGCAATGTGTCATATATGAAATTTGATTCAAGTTTTAAGTATGAAAATAAATAAGAAACAATTAATATATATGAAATTGTTTGGAAATAATACAAGTTTGAGGTTATATTTTTTGTTTGAAGGGTCTTTTTAAAAAGTATTTTGAATAAGGATTGATTCTGCACAAAAAAGTAAGATTTTGTTCTAAGAATGAAAGACAAAGTATTATGACAAAACCACAAAGGCTTAAAGTCACAGAAAGTCAAAGGAAGTTATACAAGGCTTATGGAGGATGGAACTTAAGGATGATATATGCTTAATAATTCAAGTTTATTACAACTCATAGCATTATAATATTCTGTTCATGTAACCCAAACGATCTTAAATATGTACACCTAATAAGAATAATCACTTACTGTTTTGCTAATTTTGTTAAACCTTTAACCACCTTATGAAATTGATTCATTAAAAAGAGAGAGAGAGAGAGAGAGAGAGAGAGAGAGAGAGAGAGAGAGAGAGAGAGAGAGAGAGAGAGAGAGAGAGAGCCTGAATTGACGTACTCTGGTGATAGGATGGCCAAACACCCTAACTGTCATGATAGAACTCTCATCCAGTGACTGGTGGAAGCAGATGCAGAGATCCATGGCCAAGCCCCAGGTGGAGCTCCAGGAGTCCAATCAATGAGAGAGAGGGGAGATTATATGAGCAAGAGATATCAAGACAATAATTGGAAAAAGCACAGGGACAAATAGCCAAGCTAGTGGAAACACATTAACTGTGAACCAATAGCTGAGGAGCCCCCATGGAACTGGACCAGGCCCTCTGGATAAGTGAGACAGTTGATGAGCTTGAACTGTTTAGGAGGCCCCCAGGCAGTGGAACTGGGACCTTTGATGCATGAGCTGGCTTTCTGGAACTTAGGTCCTATGCTGGGACACTTTGCTCAGCCTTGGTCTCCCCAGGGGAGACCTTGCCTTACAGGAGGTAGGAATGGGGGGGGGGTGGATTGTGGGGGAATGCTGGGGGGTGGGAGGAGGAAGGACAGGGGAATTGTGGCTGATATGTAAAAATCAATTAATTATAAAATAAAAATATTTACTAAAAAATAAATAAAAATAAAAAATAAAACAAGCTTTGTTTTTAAATGCTTGGATTGCTTTGTCTAAGCTTTATTTACATGTTTAAAAGGGTTTAAATTACAAGATTGGTGAAATTCTCTCCTGGGTGTTCAAGAAAGCTTAGCAGTGTGTACCAAAGAGGATAAGGGGGTCAGTGAGGACATGGAAGAGCTTGGGTATTGCCTGCCAAGAGCAGTGAGGACTCAGGATAATGAGGGAGGGCACTCTGCTCTGTTGCCTTTTCTTTTGATCAGAGAAGACATGGACTCACCAGAAATAGATTCTCAACTACATCTATCCTTCCAGAAAGGGAGTCACTTGGAGCCTCAGCTGTGTGTGTGTGTGTGTGTGTGTGTGTGTGTGTGTGTGTGTGTGTGTGTGTGTGTGTGTGTGTGTGTATGTGTCTGTTACAATACACAAGTTATAACTGTATGGCGATATTCACCTTTGTTAAATAGCTATGTGTATATATACCTTATAAAAGGAAAGAAAAGGGGCAAAGAGAAGATAATAGTTGTTTAAAATCTAAAATATAAACTAATGGTAATAGAAAAATGTCTTCTGAAAGATGGAGAACTCCCCATTCTTAGTTGTGATTAACATTATCTTTGAATAGGTCATAATTAAATATTTCCCTTATAATTTTGCTTAGAATTAAAATAACTCCAGATATTTATTGGTCTATCTCCATATAAAATATTATGTTACTTCCTCTATCTTAGTGGGTCCATGGAAAATGAAACTCATTTTCTTGGAAGTTTTGTGTTGGGTCTCTCCTCTGCTTTGCTTTCTCTTAAGTTTATGTGTCCTTCTTGAATATTTATTCACTCAATTTTGCAGCCCATCCTTTTCAGCCTTATTAATAAAGAAGATGAACTACTTCCCATGTCATGCATTAGAGGTGGATGGATATTTTTTCACCCACTGGAGGATCTTAGAGCCTCTACCACATCTTAAATGTCTTAACCACTCTCTCTCTCTCTCTCTCTCTCTCTCTCTCTCTCTCTCTCTCTCTCTCTCTCTCATTCTCTCTCTCTCTCTCTCTCATTCTCTCTCTCTCTCTCTCTCTCTCTCTCTCTCTCTCTCTCTCTCTCTCTCTCTCTCTCTCTCTAATGCAAATATCAATCATTCTACCCCCAATGTCTTTGGAACAGATATCAGATGGGACTCTAGAGAGGGTAGCCTTGCACCGAAGGTTGACTTACTTGACTGAACTCTTTATCCTTGCCTTCAATTCTCCTTCTCTGAGCAAAGCTAAACTCAGAAGTAAGATGGGAAAAACCTAGGCCTTTTGAGGCCTGCATTGACTCTATAAAGAGTCCCCAGGGGACTTCCTAATGAATTTAAGGCTAAAAAAACCCTAGAGTTATAAATTTAAAATAGGCTATGTTCTAGTGATGAACAATATGTAAGAATGTAAAATAATCAGCAAACTTTCACCAGTCATCAATTTTATCAGGGATGCTATTAAAAGAGTATCGGGAAAAATAGCCAAACTAGCAGAAACACATGAACTGTGAACCAATAGCTGAGGAGCCCCCATGGAACTGGATCAGGCCCTCTGGATAAGTGGGACAGTTGATTAGCTTGAACTGTTTGGGAGGCCCCCAGGCAGTGGGACCAGGACCTGTCCTCAGTGCATGAGCCAGCTTTTTGGAGCCTGGGGCCTATGCTGGGACACTTTGCTCAGCCTGGGTGAAGGTAGGAGGGGACTGGACCTGCCTCGACTGAACCTACCAGGCTGAGCTGAATCCCCAGGGGAGACCTAGCCCTGAAGGAGGTGGAAATGGAGGGTGGATTTGGGGGGCGGGAGGAGGGAGGACAGGGGAATCCATCCATGGCTGATATGTAAAATTAAATTAATTCTAAAATTAAAAGTGAAAAAAAAAAAAAAAACCAGAGTATCCATTTGGATGCGACTAGCTGAATGGCTTCAGGAAACAGAAACACACATAATAAGATACTGCTTGGAAGATGTTATACTTTATTCCCCATAATATTCTCCCTGATAAAATAGTATAAAGTCTCTTCAGTCAATGCTGTAAATCAAGATAGTCCTAACACAAATGTTAGTAAACATTTCATAAATAAAATAATGCAGTTTTATTTGTTTCTTTATTTGTCTTGCAAGAGTTTGTAGTATCTGTCTGTGATCTTCAACAATCAACTCCCTCAGCACTATTTAATGTACTTTGGGATTCAGGAGAATGTACTGTACCAGAAAATGTCTGGTGTGTCTGTTTAACCTGTGTAATTCTCATGAGTAGAGATAATACTAGAATATTTTTTGTAACTGACATAGAAAAGTAACAGTATTCTCAGTCACAAGGACAGCCAATTTTATTCTTCAGAACAAATTCAAAGCAGACTGGATGCCCCTGCAGAGAACACATGAAGACCAATTCCCAGGTGTTTATTGCTGAATCAAGGTCAGACATGAGAAAACTTTGGTAGACATAATCCTCTGTAGTAATGGACTTTCTTCATGTACTGCTAATCTCAAGGTTCAGTCAGCTAATTGTTTATTGTTAAGTCCTGAATTTCAATGTCACTTTCTGTCTGGGAACCCTGACCAACTCAAAGTTACACACACAGCCAAGTGTTACTTACTGGCCAGTCAGTGTGACCTACCTAGCCTGAGAAAAACTGCTGTGGGTTGGTCTGTATGTCAAATTTGTTGCTCTGATTGGTCAATAAATAAAACACTGATTGGCCAGTGGCCAGGCAGGAGGAAGTATAGGCAGGACAAAGAGGAGAAGAATTCTGGCAAGTGGAAGGCTGAGTCAGAGAAACTGCCAGCCGCCACCATGACAAGCCACATGTGAAGACACTGGTAAGCCACAAGCCACGTGCCACGTGGCAAGGTATAAATTTATGGAAACAGATTAATTTAAGCTATAAGAACAGTTAGCAAGAAGCCTGCCACGGCCATACAGTTTGTAAGCAATATAAGTCTCTGTGTTTACTTGGTTGGGTCTGAGTGGCTGTGGGACTGGTGAGTGACAGAGATTTGTCCTGACTGTGGGCAAGGCAGGAAAACTCTAGCTACAAAAAACTGTGTGACTTATCATGTGTTATGAGAATGGGACAGACCCTGAAAATGTAACAAATAATTGTTCAGAGTTTGGCTGTTGGTATGAGTGTGTGTGTGTGTGTGTGTGTGTGTGTGTGTGTGTGTGTGTGTGTGTGCTGAGAGATGTAGCTGAATATGGAGAAGTGTGAGAGTGAGGTGAGAGAGTGAAGGAGTGAGAGAGTAAATGAGGAAAGAGTGAATGAATGATGCAGTAGTATGTGAAGGAATATAGCAGAGTAGAGAGAAGAAATGTATATAAAAGAGAGATATGGAGCTATTTTTAAAAAAGATGTAACTATATACGGCTTTGCAGGAGAGAGATGTATGTGTGTAAGGAGAGATATATAGTTGTATGTAAAGAGATGTAGCTGTGAGGAGGCAGAGAGAGGATTTTTTAAGATGAAGTAAAAGAGAAACTTATCATCAGAAAACATGTGTTTCCTTATTTTCCCCTCAGACAGAAAAAGTCTAGCCCTTGCCCCATTCATGGATTTTTTGTTTTGTTTTGTTTTGTTTTGTTTTGTTTTGTATACCCTGGGTTGTTGGAGGCTGGCCCTCCAGTTAGCAATTGCCAGGCTATAATAATTGGTTTTAGATGGGTTCTAATGTAATTATCAAAATAATGGAAATTGATGGTTTGAAATGATAAAGTATCTTCCTAAAATAATCTACACATTTAGAATCTGAGTTTGAATCTGCATTCATGTCTTCTTGTTCTAAATTATATTTTAATTATTTAAAGTGACTTGAAAAGTAATAATTGAGTTTTCACAATTCAAACAGAGCCCAAAGTAAGTTACTTGTTCTATTTGGTCTAATGATATTATAAATATTCAAGGGTCAAGTTAAAAATTTTTATGTTAAGTAAAGTTTTTGGCCCCCAATTGATAACATCCTTGAATAGTTTCATTCATATAAAAATTATGAGGCTAGATCTGGCTAATAGTTTAAATTTTCATTTTCTGAATACTTTGATACAATTCATTTATTTGAAAATGATACTATTTGATAATAAATAGGAAAAATACTCAAAAGTAGTTTAAGCACAATTATAATTTTATGCACTTTTTATTATTCACTAAAAATACCATAATTCATTTTCTTTCTGTGAGACTCCACTAAGTGCATAAAACAAAATAATCATAAAACTTAAAAAATTTCACATACAGATAATGCCAAGTATGATAATATCAGCTCAAAATTCAACAGTGTTGAATACTGAACACTGATTTGTAGTGTCCAGTTTTAAAATATCATATATATATATATATATATATATATATATATATATATATATTCTTACATACATATATGCAGTATGTTCAGTAATGTTAATAGCTTTTAGGTCTTCAGGGTTGATAATTTGAGATAAGGTAACCAATTGTTATGCTCTTGTCTAGGCAAGACTATTGGTATGTAACAACAATTAATGAACAAGTAGAGACCATGTATTTGAAAGGAGCACAGAGGGATTATATAAAAGTGTTTAGAAGAAAAAGTGAAAGGGGGAATTGATGAAATTATATTATATTTTTTTTTAAAAATAAAGTAATTTTTAAAAAAGATAAACCTTAAAATAAAAATATCCTGATTCACCGGAATTTTACACAGGCTTTAAAGTTGAAATTTCAATTCTTTTTTATTGAAAAATGAGTTGCAAGTTATTGGAAGAAAACTATTCATTTCCTAGTAAAAGATAATACTGCAATACCCACACTCACAGCTCTAACCTGAAAGCATGTGGAACAAACCATGTGATAAAGACCCTTTAACCTTGATTATAAAGAAAGTGAAAAGAAAAGCCAAATAGTGCATTCCCATGCAACCACAGCAAAACACCCTCTGTAGAAGGAATACGTTGCTTCTGATATTTGCTACCTGAGGTTAGAACAGTTCTCAGGAGCCAAAACTGTAAACACTGTGTTTTCATGTTTGAAATAATTCTCGAGTACATGAATATATCTCTGAGGGAAAGCAGTAAGCATACACATATTACCTGTCCTTTATGGTATGGAACTAATGTTTTAAACACAAACTAGTTCAGATTCAATGAATTGTACAAAAGTTACATTATACATTATCTTTATTATTTATATTAAAATATTCATTAAACAGTTTCACAATGAAGATTTAAAATATATTTCTTTAAGTTACATCCAGGCTCTGGCCCTTCTGAGTCAGACATCAGACATGAATCTTAAGACACAACTAGGATTCATGACAGCAAGCTGTGTATTCTTTTCATGTTGAAGCTCCAGACAGAACTTCAGGCCAGACTTCTTTGAGGAAATGGTGATTTAGACTATATAAATACAATGGAGATGAACTGCCCACTTGATATTGACAATGATGATGATGATGTTATGTTGCCATGACAGCCTTGAGTATTTTACTAATATTTTGTGTTTTTTCTTGTGCTATGAAAATAGAATGACATAAATGGTTGACTAAATTTTATATTTACATTGAGCATTTTTACAATTGTACCCTTAGGTAATTCTATTTCACTCTTTAGTGTATTACTTAGATTTATCAGAGCTGCATCCAAGGAGCCTGTTGAGAATAAGAACTAGTTTCTTCTACAATCCCTCATATGCCAAATACTCGATATATTATGGGCAATTCCATGACAATGTTGAAACTTAGTATTGAACCTAACATCATTGCAATTCCCACCTTGTGATCAATTTTCTTAATCAGATGTCTCTTGTATATTTAAAGTTGAAAATGTCTAAGGACTCAAAATTAAAAGACAAACTTCCCTCTGTCCTGAGGGTCTTCTGAAAGATGTAACATCTTGCTGTGGGATGTTCTGTATAGCAAATATGTTGCTCTGATTGGTCAATAAATAAAACACTGATTGGCCAGGCAGGAAGTATAGGCAGGACTAACAGAGAGAAGAAAAATAACAGAAAAACAGAGGGAGTCACTGCCAGCTGCCACCATGACAAACAGCATGTAAAGATGCCAGTAAGCCATGAGCCACGTGGCAAGGTATAGATATATGGAAATGGATTAATTTAAGCTATAAGAACAGTTAGCAAAAAGCCTGCCACGGCTATGCAGTTTGTAAACAATATAAGTCTCTGTGTTTACTTGGTTGGTTCTGAGTGGCTGTGGGACTGGTGGGTGACAAAGATTTGTCCTGACTGTGGGCAAGGCAGGAAAACTCCAGCTACAACATCTTAACATAAGTGCCAAATAGTTCAGGGTTTCACATTAGGAATACCTGGGACACCTGGTTAGGTTATCCTGGGACAACAACAATATAGTTCTGCCATGAATAAAGGCCTTATAATTAATGGAAGGAGATAAAGTGTAAACATAAAACAGAGCTTAAGATGCTATTTCTACTTTTGCTTTACAGTAGAATTACCTAGAGAGACTGTAGTTTTTATTTCATTTCATTTTATTTTTCATTATTATTGTGTTTGTACAATGGATGTCATAGTGTATGTGTGAAAGTCATAGAAAAATTTTGGAAATTGATTCTCTTGTGTTGGGATTAAGTTTCATATCCAGATCATCAGGTTTACATTGTTTCAATATTCTGTCTGTTTTTATATACATAGTTTTTTAATTAATTTTAGAGAAATAAATTTTATTAATATTAAGGTATATAAAATAATACTATATTTGAAGACATGAAGTCATCTGTATAAACTATTATCACCAAACATGACATAGTGACCTTAGAAGCATGGCCCTGTGACTGCCATGTGAGGAGGGCAGAGCTGGGCAGTGATGCAAAGACTGGATTGAGGAGGCTGAGTTAGGAATGCTCAGTTCTGACTTCTCACTGTAAAATGAGGCACATATACTAAGGTTCTTTGAAAAGGGTGAGGGCGCTTGTAGAGAACATGTGACTAACATCATTTTAGGCTTTGTTTCCCAATGGCAAATGTATGTGTGATCTATATTTTTTTTCACTTTTGCCCCCAATTATGGTGGGCATCCTGCAAGCAAAGAGTCATTCTAAATAACAGATGAGGAACTGGTCAAAAAGTAAAATTAAGCCGGGAGGTGGTGGCGCACGCCTTTAATCCCAGCACTCGGGAGTCAGAGCCAGGTGGATCTCTGTAAGTTTGAGACCAGTCTGGACTACCAAGTGAGTCCCAGTTAAGGCGCAAAGCTACACAGATAAACCTTGTCTCAAAAAACCAAAAAAAAAAAAAAAAGTAAAAAGTAAAATTAAAAAAAGAAAAGAAATATTGTGAGTTTATCAACAAGCTGTTTACTTAAACTGTAACACTGAATGGAATTATTATGAGCATTATGTGCAATGTCAACATGGATTTTTATATTCAGATCACTGCATTGCAAAAATGTATCTTTAACCTTGTAAAGATAATTGCTTTCACTGTGTCTTTGGCTTTAACGCTGGGAGAAATAAAGGTACAGGCTTTGAACTATGCGTTTACAACTATACGTTGTAAGATAGTTGTGTTTGTGTTTTTACAGTGTTCCAGTACTGGAAAGAAATTTATAAAATAACCAACTACTCAAAATATGTTTATATATTTTTTAGGTAGCATTAAGTTATTCCTATTTAGTTTGTGTATAAATTTAATACTTATTAATTTCTATTTAATTATTCATTTCATGAGTACTTGGTAAAGTTTTACATTCATTCATTTATTTTATATCCTTAAACTCCTATGGAAAATTTGCTATTATTAGCTTCTCATTAACCAGCAATAGAAAACAGCGTAGCAGAATCTGTGTGAATTAATTATCTTTTAAGTTCATTTACTGAGTGAATATTCTAATCATTAGCCTTAAGAAAAATCTGTTTGACCCATAGTTTAAAAAGGATCAATAATGCATTAGATTTCATGCTAGGTGTTACACACTGAAAAGATGATGGCAGGCAAGAGCCGTGTGTGGTTACTGTCTTCATGGAACCTGCACTACAATGGAACTTCGGGATAAAACAAACTAACGGAAGGGCGGGGCGTAATTTTAAGCAAGAAAGCAAAGCTGAAGATGTATGACAATTTACCTCTACATTTGTTTGCCATAAAGTAATAACAAAATGCATTTTTAAGCAGAGCCATTTGAAATGATAGTCAAGTGGGAAAAATAATATAGGATTGTGGAAGATGAGAGCGGCTTCCAAGCAGACAGACCAAAGTTCTTAAAGGCGTTTTGGCCTGATATGAGCAGGCTCATTAGAGAAAGAGACCAAGCCAGCAGTGGAACTGTATAAGCCTCTCAGTCATTTCTGCAAACTGTAGCCATTCATTTTAATCCCTGTCAGAATCACTTTAAGGTTGATTTATCTGTGGTTACTGTTGTTTTTATCTTAATGTCTGTTAATTTAGCACAGCCATTTTCCTGTGTTCTATATATTTTTTCACTGAATTTCAGAATCAGAAAAAAAAAATGCAGAGCTTCTATTCTTGCTTAGATATCAATGAGCTCTAAAATTATCTCCCTCAGCTTGGTTAAGATTTAGGCAGGCTTCTCCCTGGCTAGAGACCAGTGACCCACCTCTCTTCATTTTTGTTTTTAAATTTCATTATTTTGTTTTTAGAATTTCATAGATGAGTACTGTACTTACAGTGTTTCCACACCCCTCTTCTGTCTCCAATTGATGTCTCTTCAATCCCTATACAAATTACCGAATTTATCTTCTTAATTTAATTTTCATTGCTACACACACACACACACACACACACACACACACACACACACACACACCACTGTATATGTATTTATATAGCAACCTGATGAGTTTCTTTAGTGTTGCTAGTATGTATGTGTGTGTTTAGGGTTAACCACTTGGTGTTGAATATCAGGGTGTTTATCTCTGGAGAATACTGAATCTTCTTATCTTAGCAGTCATTGATTGCTAGTAGCTCTTCATTTAAGTGTGAAACATTGCAAAATTTGCCACATCTATGTTTCATATAAAATGTTGTCATATTTCAAGTCTTGCTGAGGAAACTGTATTCTAAAATTACATATGGGTGTTGTTTCCCTAACCTATATTAGGTAGATGTCTTGGTCTTGTGGCTCTTACAATCTTTTTGCACCTTTCACAATTTTCCCTGAGCTTTAGGTAAAAGGGTTGAATTGAAGACATATCAAGAAATGTGGACACCCTACAACTTGTTGTTCTCTGCATTTTGACTAGTTGTGGTTCTCTTTAATAGTTTTCATATGCCTAACAAGAAACTTTTAAGAAAATTATATAAGTATATATAAGAAACTTATATGTAGAGAACAGTTAGAAATTATATTCGTTTGGAAAGCCACAGCAAAGACCTCTCTGGGGCCATACCCTCATTAGGCTGCCTAGGTTTACAGAACCAGGCTTGAATTCCCTCCTATGGATTAAGTTGTAAGTCAAATTAGAAAGCCATTGGTTATCCACAAGATATAAGTGCCACTATTTCACCTTGTGGGATACCTTGCATCGCTGGTCATTATTGCATTTGTAAGCTTCAAAGCTCAGTAGGATTATTGATTGCTTTTCTCCCTAGGCAGCATATGTAGTACCATTGGATACTGAATGTTATTATCAGGGAGGAAGCTTCCAGATCAATCCCAGCTGTATCCTCTAAATATTATGTCCTAAGGGTGTGTTTTATACTGTAATAAATTCTTCCCTTCAAATTCTTAGAAGCAACCAAGGAGAACAGCGATATCCTACTTTGGGGAATCTTTTGGACTCCCCTGCCCAACACTTTGAAGGCACATATCCCATACCGTGCCTGTCACTGAGTTTTTAATAGTCTAGTGCTCTTGGGGAGAGGTATTACCAGCCAACATGGTGTAACTTCAGTGTGTGTGTGTGTGTGTGTGTGTGTGTGTGTGTGTGTGTGTGTGTATTAAAGTTAACATAAAATACTTAATTTAGAAAACAAATAATTAATTGTATTTTCACTATCAGTTTGAGATAGAAACCTTTTTTTAAAAAACTCCTTTGTAGGACTTTCTCACACTGGAGAGCCACCGCTCTGAAGACCGTAAGTCAGGGAGGGTAGTGCTCCCATCCTAACTTTTATAAGAAGACCTCACTTCCATCCTCAAAAGTAAACATAAATAAAAGTAAAAGCCATAAAAATATCATAGGTATGAGCATGGTTGTGAACAGCTTAGTAATGATGAGTGAAATGATCATATCAGTTAAGGTTGGATTGTTAAAATCCTTTTAAATCTGCTGTGGATATCTGTATGCTGTGAATGTGTTGCTCTGATTGTTTAATAAATAAAGTACTGATTGGCCAGTAGTCAGGCAAGAAGAGTAGATGGGACCAAGAGAGAGGAGAATTGGGGGAACAGGAAAGCTGAGTCAGGAGACGCTGCCAGGCACTGCCGCCATGAGAAGTAAGATGTAAAGTGCCGGTAAGCCATGAGCCATGTGGCAAGGTATAGATTTATAGAAATGGGTTAATTTAAGATAAAAAAAACTATATAGCAAGAAGCCTGCCATGGCCATACAGTGGGACTGGAGATAACTCCAGCTACAACTTCAGTCACTGATTCAGCTGCAGTTATATTATTTATATGTGCTACACTGTACCTAACATGTTCTTAGAAATGTCACAGATAATATAGATTATTATTATATTATATGTGTAATATATTTTATATAATTATATATATATATCATATATAAAATATAAAATTTCATAATATATAATTTACCATCTCATATGCTTAAAGAATAAAGCAATAGCTGGCTTTTGAGACAGAGACATAATGATTAGAATGTTTGTAAAGATTAAGAAAATAATTCTGGGCCGGGCAGTGGTGGCACATGCTGTTAATCCCAGCACTTGGGAGGCAGAGGCAGGCGGATCTCTGTGAGTTCTAGGCCAGCCTGGACTACAGAATGAGATCCAGGAAAGGCGCAAAGCTACACAGAGAAACCCTGTCTCAAAAAAAAAAAAAAAAAAAAAGAAGAAGAAAGAAAGAAGGAAGGAAGACTGGTGAAGAAAGAAATTTAAAATTTAAAAAAAAAGAAAATAATTCTGGATATCATTATTTCTCATCCTAAGTCCTTTCCTTTTGTGTAAGTTACCACAGCATTATATGAAAGGATTAAAACAAATGTAATGAGCTAGCTTGGTTATCTTGTCATCCCTATGAAGGATAATAGCTTGGCTTATGTTTATTGCATTTCCACAGGAGAAACTACTTTGGTCCAAAAGCATAACATGCAGCCATGGCATCCCACTTCTACATCTAGGACATGGCTATCCCTTGCCTGTTTGTTTCAATAACATTTTCACTCCCCAGACTAAAATATCACGTAATTTCTCATAAATAAAATTCATACCTAGTCCCTCTTCTATACAAAGAGACAAAGCTAAATTCTTGCTGGAAACATAAACTCTAAGCATCTGTGACATGTTCATTCCCTTTTTTTTTTTTTTATTGGTTAAGCCACTTTAAAAAAAATAGCTCAAATTACAGTTTTATTAACACTACTTTTTTGGTGCAGACAGTCAGGCTCTGGCAGGTCATATAACCAAGCATCTGTTACTTGTAATATCAGCTTTCAACTGTTTTTCAGATACAGTTCCCACTTGGTTACACACCGCATGAAACATAATTTCCTTAGACATTTCACTGAAGTCCTATCTCAATATTAACTCTGCTTTTCATGTCTATTTGCCCAGTAGCCTAATATACTTGAGTAAATGTGTGACCTTCTTTCATAATTTAATTCAGTAGGGATATGATAAGTTTCTCAAGGATTTATTGTTCCTTTATTATATAAACCTCAAATCATGGATTGCTATGTATGTTAAGAAATAAAACAAAATAAGTTTACCTTTTCTTTCCTATGTAATATTATTTTTTTTATTTTGGTTTTTCGAGACAGTGTTTCTCTGTGTAGTTTTGTGTCTCTCCTGGATCTCACTCTGTAGACCAGGCTGGCCTCAAAATCACAGAGAATAGCCAGGCTCTGCCTCTGGAGTGCTGGAATTAAAGGCATATGCCGCCACCGCCCAGCTTAATATTAAAAGTTCTACAGTGTTCTTTTTTGTCTCCACATGTTTTGATCCATAGTTTGCACCACGTGCTGAAAATTGAAATTACATAGCATATAAGAACAGTAGAGGGACAGTCTGCTTCTGCATCTTATTTCATTTCCACAGTTGTACAAAGAGTTGGGAGCTCATCTGATAATATAACACGGAGCAGAACAATATGAGACCTGATGAGGTTAAGGAGGCTATTGTCCCATACTTAACCACTTTAAATCATGGGTTCAATTTTTTCTCATAAAACTGCAGTTAGTTTTATCATAAGAAGATTGACTTGGGTGAAATAAAAATGGTTGTAAAAAATGCTTTCCTTTATGAAAATAGTGGTGTCACATTCTTGGGAAAATCTTAATTAGTGGAGATAGTGTTACTAATTTAGATAAAATTGCAATGTGTCCCATGGGATGATTGTCTTTGTTAATAATAGGTTTATTTTTCTTATCATTTCTAGTTTGGAAATATATTTAATGCCTAAAAAGATAATTATTGAGGGATTAATAGGTAACTCAATAGTATAGAATACTAGCTCTTCTTGCAGATGACTTGAGTCCAATTTCCAGTACCCACATAACAGCTCAAAACTCTAATTCTAGTCCTAGTGGATTTAACATCTTTTTATGACATACACAGTACCCAGGCACACATGTGGAATTTAAACATTCATACAAACAAAACATGAGTAAAAATAAATAAATAAATAGATTTTAAAGTTAATGATGTCTTGCTGGCTCTGCAGCTGGGGTACTGCTGTCTTTGATCTCGGGGGGCAGGGAGTGAACAGATGCAGGGTCAATGACATAGATTCTGGGAGATTTGCAAGCAAGCTCTCATTTATTAAACAAAGGTCTGAGGTTTATATATGTGGATTTTCCTAGCTACTGTGGTGTTTCTTGGTTGGCTCTGGGGCTGTACGTCATCACCTTCCAGTTTGGAAGTTTATGGGTCAGGTTTCCTCTGGCCAGAGTGCTCTCTGTGCATGTCAAAGCTCTTTGTTTGCTTAAGGTGTGGCCCAGTGCTTTTGGCCGTACCCACCTCAATGATAGACTATTGTATTTGTTATTTCAAGATTGAAACAGAATTCATAAAATATTGTCATATTTTGCTACATAGGATTAATATTTATAGAAAGATTAGTTTTGTGTTAAATAGAAGAAAAATTATTCTTGGACAATAAATAAGTTGTTGTCCTATGAACATAAAATAATTGAATAATCTGACACTTTTCTCCTTAACATCTATATTAAGTTATTCTAATTTTAGTGTATATATATATATGTGTGTGTGTGTGTGTGTGTTTCAACAAATTCAGATGGCTGAGGAATGTAGCACAGTGATGCAACAAATTGGAGTACAAAAGATAATGCATTTAATAACATACTCTTCTCTAATGAATAGAGAAAATTTTAATGTAAGTATGGTTTACAAATGGTTATTGCATTATTACTATCATTCTACTTACAGAAACAATTAGAAATTATATTTTCTGTAACTAGACACATTTGAGTCAAACAAAAGTTTAACATCTGCAATACCTCCTTATGCATAATGATTTATTTGAAACTATTGGTTTCATAAATAAAAAAGATATCAATTACTTAGGTGCTTTGCTCTTTCATTTATTTTAGTTGAAATGAATGCTATATATATATATATATATATATATATATATATATATATATATATATATATATATATATAGTGTGTGTGTATAATTAAAGATTAGATAGATAGATAGATAGATAGATAGATAGATAGATAGATGTAATTATTTTCTACTTCCATGGGAAACATTTTTATTTTATTGAAATTATTATTGACAAGAATGCAATATTCAACTTAAATCCAACTAATGTGATTTTGAATACAATATCAGAAAATTCTGATGTAGTATTTTTTAATATTTAGCAGCAAATATGTTTTTGTTTTCAGATAACCCTTTTAAATAAGCATTTAATATTTTTTGCAATTTTTAATCTTCAAATAGTTTATGACATTATACACCTTGAATTTAACAGTGACTTTTTACATTTTTGACTTAATAACTTTGTCACAATTTATAAGAAATTCAAAGTAAAAAGGTAAAACTAAATTGCTGCACTATAGTAGTATGACATACTACTTTCCACTTTCTAGAACAGCAGCTGTGAATAATAAGGAAAATGTGAAAGGACAAATATTGGCAAAAGAAATCAGACATAATCTTTATTCACTGTTGGTAGGAATACAATTTAGTATCATTGTTGCATAACACAAAGTCAAGATTCCTTAGAAACCTAAAAATATACTTCACTATATGATCCAGCAACTTGATTCCGAGTTATGTAGGCAAAGAAAGTGAAATCAGCATGCTAAAACATACCTGCATTTGCAGTTTCACTAAACATTATTCATACTTACCAAGAATTCAGTCTATGTGTTTGTTACTTGAAAAAAAAGAATAATAACATACATGTTCATGTAAATTTTATAGCTATAAATAGATGTAAATATATTGTGTTGGTTCATACCATGCTTACAAAAGTATACATGTATACTTATACTTACACATGTATAAGTGTGAGTTTACTATGAATACATATAATGAAAATCATTTAGCCATGAAGAAAGAAATCTCATTTTCTACAGCAACTTCCTTGAATCTCTAGTACAAGCTTCAATTTCAGAAAACAAAACATTGCATCAGTAAGCCAATAATTATCCTTCAATTGTCAAAAATGTAATATTAATTCAGACATTCAATTGCTATTTTTCAATTTCCTTAAAGTATACATGCACTTTACAATAAACAGTCACTGACTTCTATAGGTTATAATATATCTCATACACTAAAAGGCTGGCATATGTATAATTAATGCTAAATTTTATTTTAATGGAAGTTAAAACAACAGAAATCAAAGAACATTTTATTGAAAAATAAAGCATTTTCAGACCCTATATCTAATGGTACACATCATATCACACAATCAATGTGTGCATGATTTAACAGGTTCAATTATTGTTTCTAAAGATAAATTTTTAAATGTCTTTTAGATAATCCATAATAATGTCCACACTTTCTAATATTTACGGTTTTCACTAAATAAAGATATTTTAAGACATTTGTTCTCAAAGCATTCTAATACTACATTTCTTCAATTTACTTCATATAGAATATCATATAAGACAGTAAGAATCACTTATTTAATTTTTCAATACATCTATCTCATGCTTAGCATGGACAATTAATTAATTTCATGTCAAATGCAAAACATAACTTAATGTTTTGATATGATTTGAAATATTTTGTGTTTTATAGATGGGTTTATTTAAAGAATAATTCTTAAAGCTTTCTGTAGGAAAATAATCCCACATATCTTTTTGAATTTCTAGTTCTTGGGTAAGGTATTTAACAGCATTTAATCTTTAAATGTCAAATTTATGGAATTAATTAACTGAAATCATTACAGTACTTAAGCATTACATTGCACTTTCTCATGTAATTATCTCATTGACCTTATTTAATGTGATATAATAATCTTGCTGTTGATATAAGATCAAAGCCTTCAAATTAGGAAATTTGAAGAACTCATTTTTATTATCATATCATCAAAATTAAGAATTACAGCTGATCTATTTGCAGAAAAACAAGAATCAAAGTAGTTATTTTATCCAAATCAGGACTCTATAAAGAATTATTTATTATTAATAATAAATCAGTAAATTTTGTCTCTCTTTCCAAATAAAATGTGTTGTAAATGTCTTTGGCACATTGCCGGTGTCCTGTCAGTATTTAACATTTTTGTTCATACTGGACTAACATCCAACTGTCAGCCCCTGAGACTCTCTGCAGGTGTTCCCTGCCCTCTGCATCCTGCTGTACCCACACCACATGGTGATGCCTGTGAACTAACATGCCTCAGGGAGCATCTCTCATCCAGTGATTGATGGGAGTTAATGTGGTTGCACTGCAGGTCCCTGGCTTCCAGGTGTGATGTCTCCATACTGTGTGCTCTAAAGGAGGTCCCAGGACCCCAGGCAGAATTTACCTTCATGTGCTCATCAAACTGGCTTAATAAGGGACTTGGAATTGCTTCTTTTCCTTATTTGTCTCTATTTTCCTCTCTCATAACAATGTTTCTTAGGAACATTTTGCAAAGAATTTTATGCACATACTTGTATCACACTTATTTCTGGGAAACCCACAATATTGTAGGCATGCAAAGGCTTTTTAAATATTTCTTTCACATGAACTTAAATAATCCATAAGGAAACAGGTTTGTTTCTTGTATAAGAATTCTGGGATAGTTAGATCAGCTTACTGAGTAATGAAGTTCTTACAGGAGATCCTTCCAGGGACAAGGCTTTTTGTCAAAAGAGAACAATATATTGGGGTTTTCCTTATGATTCTGATCTAAACAGAGATTGGTTGTTTCTACCATAAGTTAGCTTTCTCAAAAAATTTACGCTAGAAAACAAAAGCTATGATGTTATGTCTTCTGCAGTATGCAATGGTTCAATATGAGGCTCAAAGCTGCTGGATTGAATTTTTAATTTTCAGTTCCATGAAAACATTGTTTGGACCCCTCATAACAGTTTTCCCATTTACTAATAAAGCTTTCAAACCTGATGATATACTAAACATGACAAAATAAGACATAAATGTAAAGGCAGACATGAAGGATATGGAGACATGACATTTCTTCTTTGGAACTGATTTGTATCCAGACATGTTTGCATTACCCTGGAGATTTTATGGTAGCCAAAATTTTCTTGGATAATATTGATTTCCAGTGCTAGTATTTCGATCTTGAATGTTCCCCAAATACTTGTATGTAGCTGTGTGAGTCGCTACATGAGTGTGTGGGTTCATGCAGGTCCATGGACTGAAGACACAGAGGCATCATAAGAGTGAATTTAGCCTATCATGGCTGCAGGGTGGTCAGCCTGGAAGGATGGAAGCACTAACCCTTCCCTAGGGCAGTTTTATTTACTATTTTTTACAGTTTAGATAGTTAATTTCCATACCTTCAAAGCTGCCAGAGACCAAATGCCAGGTGCAAATTACTTGAATTATCACGTACCTTGGTTTTCCCAGTTTCCTGGACCAAGTTTTGCATAGGCCTTTTATCCTTGGGGGACTCTCTGATCCTTGACTCTCAAATAAGATTCACATAGGGGGATAAGAGAAACAAAAGGTAAGAGAAACAGAGGGTGTGGATAAACAAAGGAAGGATTAGGGCTAGGTGCTGCTCTCTGGAGCCAAGCCAGGAGCTCAGGAGGAATGCCGCCACACTTGTAAAGGCTTGGTCTTCTACTGATCCATATTCGGAGAAGAAATGGGTGTAGTGAGAGAAGTTATAGTTATCATCATCACATTCTTGAATAGGATGTTGGGAATCTATGCTTTTCTCTATGCTGTACCCAAGCCAACAAATAAGCAACGTCCTGTGTCCTTCAACTGTTATGGGTCACTACCTTGTCACAGGCTAGAGAGTAACAAAGCCAAGAGGCATGACTTGAAAACCCATAAATTTTGAGCAAAAATAGACAATTCTCCTTTCTAAAATTATTGTCTCAGATGTTCTGTCACAATGATAGAAATCTGACATATTCTGTTCCTGCATCATATTAGTTAATTCCATAATTTAAGTTTGAGTTTGAGGTCATGGGTGATATGTATGTTGTATTTCCCCTTTCACTTCCTGGTAGAGTAACATCAAAGCATGCTATAAAACAATGAAATCAATTGTTTTAGATATAGTACTGGCAGAATGCTTATAGTCATTAGAAGAATGTTCCGACAGGAACTCACACAATAGAAAGATCTTTTTGGTTTGCTTGGTAGTTTCACCAATCCAATCAATGAGAAATGACTGAGTGAGATGAATTTAGAAATTGTCTTAGTGGTAGAAGACCCAGAAGCAAGAGCTTCATGTTTTCACCTTTTTCTTTTACAGATCTAAATCAGAATTCACCATTGTGAGTCCTGTGTATGAGCTCAAACACAAGGAACCTGAATTTGTTCTGTCTCCAGTCTTGTGAAAATGCCAGCTAAGCAACCATTTTCTTGTCTTTGCTATTGAATATGTCAGGATTCAAACATGCTATCTTTTTTAAGAAAGACACTCTATTTGGCCTCAAAATTTTTTATGAGATGACACTTTTCAAACAGCTATTCCTGGAAGGCTGTCAGGAGATATGTACAAACACTACTAATTGCTGCATCCCAACACCTTCCAAGTTAAAAGGTTTGTCCCCGATGGTTTATTATAAACTTGACACAAGTTAGAGTTATTTGGGAAGAGGGATCTCAATTGAGAAAATACCTCTGTATGATTTGCCTATATGCAAGTCTGTTATGAATTTTCTTGATTAAAGATTAGTATGTGAGGGCACCCTGTGGATGGTAATACCTCTGGGCTGGTCATGGTCCTAAGTACAAGAAAACAGGACAATATACCCATAAAGAAAAAGCCACTAACTAGCACTGCTCCATGCCTCTACTTTATTTCCTGCCTCCAGGTTCTTGCTTTGACTTCCTGCCCTGATGCCTTTTCGTGATGGACTGTGACATAGAAGTATAGGCACAGACAAATATGCCAGTAGGTAAATTCTATTTTCAGATGTTTGTCTATCAGTAGCCACAGAACACATAGAAATCGACAGTTACAGCCCTGCCACCATCATCATGTTAATTATCCTATTGAGAAACTCTAGTGTGTTTGAGGAATGATATCAAAGTTTTTCAGTCATTTCACCTCATTCAAAATTACCTGTTTACTACATTACATCTCATCACTCAAAGTTTATCTGTATGTCTCTTTACTTCCCCTCACTTTCTTCATTTTAGTCCTTAAACACCCTGACTTCCTAAACTAACCTTCAGGAACTCTACATAGACTCACATGGATGTATGTCATGAACTTCAAACATACAGTGCCAGTAGCCCTTAGAATACTATACAGAGAAATCTCTCTGAAGACAATAAGATTAAGGTGATAATTTTTTAAATTTTTATTAGCATATAATTACATCATTTCTAACCCCTCCCTCCAATCCTTCAATGAATACTTCACACTCAATTTTCCCACTCAGAAATGCTGTATTTTTTAAATTATTTATTTTTAGTTTTTTTGTGTGGACTATTTGTAATTTGTATGAATTTATCTTCAATATATATTATAGTTTTTAATAAACTGGAAAGTAAAAGTAAATGTTAACTACCGTGTTTACAGAGTGAAGCTCTCAGAAAGTTATACTAAGTAACTCAGCAAAATTTTTTATTCATTTTACTAAAACATTAAGTAAAATTAAATTTTAAAATACTGACTTTGCTTTCTATTTTATGTATTAACAGTGTAATAGTTGTGATGAAAATGACTCATTAAATTAGATCTACAAAGGAATGATAGAGGTAAAGCAATTAAGATTTGCCTTATCTGGTGAATATTAATATTATCAAAGTACTTTTTGTATTACCTCAAACTTAATAATAACTCTTATTAAATTTGGGGACATCACTATATATATGTTTTTAAGTACTGCGTTTGCTTACCTGCCAGTATATGTTAGCTTTAAGGATGGGCACTAGTTTACCAAAAGATTTAAAATATGCAAAAAAAATTAGATAATAAGAAGGTGGCACAGCATAGACGCTTTCAACACATTGTCCTGAAATATTCTAATGGAAGTTTAAGGTTACATTTCAAACATTCATTGGGCTTATTTTTCACATATGTTCAGGTTTTAGTTATAATCTCTCGGTGTGGAAAACAACTAGCCCTGTCATTACTAGTGTCTATCTATAATGCAATCAATTTTAAAAGTGTGCGTTGAAGGGACTTTGGGAAATGCTTGCAATTTAAAAATTAGAAACACTTGTTTTATAATTTCCATGATAATAGGTAACATTGTTTTCTTACTATTCTTTTCCAACTTCCTTGAAAATAAATCAGCTGTTTCATTGTCTAAACTTGCATGGTATGGTTACTTCCCTTGTTTGTTCTATGCAATGGATTCTCATGGAGAACCTAGCAGCTTCATTTCCTTCCCTCTCACAGTTTGAGGAGCACTGGAAAGAACACAGCCAGGGAGGCCTGTGAACCTATCTGAATAACTGCTCGTGCAGTTACTTCATCAGCATCCCATGAATGCAGAAATCAGTTATGTGAAGAGGTGCAACCAAGCAACTAGGTTTCATGTTCTCTGGGACACCAAGTTTAAATTTGATTAACTGAATCCTAAAATATGATCCTTAAGGTCCAGTAAGTCAATATACACTTATGAAAATGCAAATGTAAAAACTGAGGAATGGAAAGGGATTAAGGTTACTTGAATAAAAATTTATAAAATTATTTCTTTTTCTACACAAGATTTTTTTATACAGAGGGAATTAGTGAGGAAAAAATTGAAATGTTTCACCAACTTCACAGCGTTTGATGAAGTGAAATCTACTTTTGTTAATTGGAAAGTAAAAGTAAATGTTAACTACCATGTTTACCGAGTGAAGCTCTCAGAAAGTTATACTAAGTAACTCAGCAAAATTTTTTATTCATTTTACTAAAACATTAAGTAAAATTAAAATTTAAAATACTGACTTTGCTTTCTATTTTATGTATTAACAATGTACTAGTTGTGATGAAAATGACTCATTAAATTATATCTACAAAAGAATGATAAAAGTAAAGCAATTAAGATTTGCCTTATCTGGTGAATATTAATATTATCAAAGTACTTTTTATATTACCTCAAACCTAATAATAACTCTTATTAAATTTGGGGACATGTATTTTTTCAGTGTATGAATAAAATGAGAAGCATGGCATGATTTCTTGATGTTCTCCTAATTAAACATTAATATAGTCTATAAAATTGAATAAATACTTTAAGTTCCATACTCTACTATTTTCAGTTTATACTAGTAATATAAAATGACCTGACATAAAAAGAATTGCCACCCATTTTCATGAATGCCAGGGAAATAAAAGGACACACACCTTTTGCTTATATGCATGTAGCATTTGGAATTAGAACATGGAACATGTTTCTTTTTAATATGTTCAACAACTTAAAGGAAAAGCAAAAGATGCAGTCACACAAGAAAAATCTGATGAGACTAATAAATATTATTGATGAAATGTAGTCTATAGCAGAACTTATAGTACTGATACTAAAATGACAGAAATTGCTAGATGGACTTGCAAGCTTGCTTGAGACTACCAGAAAAATGGTTAGATGGATTGTAGACAGGAAAAGATAGCTAAGGCAAAGCACTAAAAATAGTTGTAATTTTAAAATGTCACAGGAGCTGGGTAGTGGTGCTGCCTTTAATCCCAGTATCTGGGAGGCAGAGTTAGGCAGATCTCTGAGCTGAAGGACAGTCTGGTCTACAGAGTGAGTTTCAGGACAATCAAGGCTACACAGAGAAACCCTATCTCGAAAAAACAATAAATAAATAAATTAATAGATATATAAATTAATAAAATGTCACATGATCTGATTTTATGTGACTAGATCCCCAAAGATATCAAAAAATTAATAGACCCTTTATCAAAGAAAATCCACATGATTTAACCATGAACTCTTAGAAAATATGCTAATACAACAATTTCCCATTAAATCCAATACACAAGCACATGTAGCTTTGCTGCATTTCTTTCTTTGGTGATGGGGATGGAATGGAGGGGTGAAGAATGAAGGGAGAGATGACTGGATTTAGGTGGCATTTAAAGACAACATCCACACAGCTCTTCCTCCACAAGTCCATAACTACTTCAACAAAGGCACTCTTTCTAATAATGCCATTCCCTATGACCTTATGGGGGCCAATTACATTCAAACAACTATGTTCCACTCCCTGGCCCCCATAAGCTTGTAAAAATATCATAACATAAAACACATTTAGTCCAACTTCAAATGTTCCCATAGTCTATCAAAGTCTCAACAATATTTTAAAGTATAAAGTTCAAAGTCTCTTCTGAGATTCATTTAATGTCCTAACTGTAATCACATATAAAAGTAAAAATCAAATAATACATCCCATAGCTTCCAACATATAATGGCACAGGATATTCATTACCAATCCAATATGCTGGGAAGCTATCATAGTGAGGAAATACTGAAACCAAGACTGTAAACTAGCTGGGCAAACTCTAAACTCTGTATTTCAATGTCTGATATCAAAATGTTCTTCAGATTCCCAACTCTATTCAGCAACATACTTCTTTCTCTTGGTCTGGTTCTACTCTCTGTTAGCAACTTTCCTTGGTTGGTATCCCACAATTCTGTCATCTCTAACATCTAACCAAGGTAAGCCAGGTTTCAACTTCACAGCTTCGCACAATGTCCTCTCTACTAGGCCTCCATTAAGGGACAACACTGACACATTATTGGCATCAGTAGCTTTCCTTATGCATAGAGGCCAAATCCATAACCCAATTCCTCTATCCTTAACTCTAAAGCCAAAACTATATGACTGAAGCTGCCAAGTTCTTCTGCCTGCTGGGGCTGGAACATGTCCCCTTTTCAATTACATCTTCATGCATATATAGCCTCACAGTTCAAGCATAGGTTGTAAGAAAATGTCTTAGTTAGGGTTCCTATTGCTGTAAAGAGACACCATGGCCATGGCAACACTTATAAGGAAAATATTTAATTGAGGTGGCTCGCTTAGTTTTAGAAGTTCAATCCATTTTCTTCATGGTGTAAGCATGGTGGCATGCAGGCAGACATGATGCTGGAGAAGAAGCTGAGAGTCCTATATCTTTCTTGCAGCAGGAAGTTGACTGAGACACTAAGTGGTATCCTGAGCATAGGAAACCTCAAAGCCTGCTCCTGCACTGACACACTTCCTCTAACAAGGCCATACCTACTCCAACAAAGCCACACTTCCTAATAGTGAGTTTACAGGGGCCAATTACATTCAAACTACCACAGGAACAGTCCTCCTCAGTTCAGGGGTAAGATTAGGGTAGATGGTGTATGCTAAGAGGTAAGCAGAGTGGGTTGTGGCATAATCCTAAAAGTTGTTTGTCGTGCAGGGCTCGGTAGACAAGACGAGACACTGAAAGTGGAACCTTGTTACATCCGACAGATTGAGGAGGGTGTGTAAAAGGTACAGTCAGAGAGACTCACCAGGCTAGAACCATTAGAAGCTATCATTTTCATTGAACAACATAGAGCAGTTTTATGTTTCCTTTTTCTTACATGTATGTAAGGTATGTTAAGAAAATAAATTGTAGATGAGATCTTATTTAATTTATGAATAATAATACGCATATTACCTATAAGCTCATTTTTATTAAAATATGCCTTAATGATTATAAAAATTAAGTTTTGCCCATTTTAAGAGAATGAAATATTGTCTCACTTTAGGTTGAATTTTCAGTTTATTTATTACTAGTGAAGCCTGACACGTTTAAAGTTATTATGCATCTGAACTGCATGGACTCTTACATGCTTATTCAAAATAAGCTCATCTGCCCTTCTTTAGTTTTACAACTGTCTATACATTTGTGTGTTTATGTTGTTTGTTTTATGTATGGATAATGATATGTATTTTTAATTTTGCTTACATGCAGGATATCTTTCATCAATGATCCACTATGATTTTCTAGTTACTTGAAATTGCAATATGGAAAAATTCTCAATATTTTTTCCTTATGAGCTTATAATATTTCTCTACTTATGCACCATTTATTCACTTGCTTTTGCATTCATCATTGCTATTCAAAAGAACTTACTTTGTATCATTTTTCCCCATTATTCACTTGAATGTTTGCTAGGGTGCCACAATGACTTAACTGAACTTCTAAAACTATAAGCGAGCCATCTCAATTAAATATTTTCCTTATAAGTGTTGCCATGGCCATGGTGTCTCTTTACAGCAAAACTGTACAATGGAAAAAAGAAAGCATCTTCAACAAATACTACTGGCATAACTGGATGTCAACATGTAGAAGGCTGAAAATAGATCCATACCTGTCACCATGCACAAAACTTAAGTCAAAGTGGATCAAAGACCTCAACATAAATCCAGCTACTCTGAACCTGATAGAAGAGAAAGTAGGAAGTAGTCTTGAATGCATTGGCATAGGAGATTACTTCCTAATTAGAACACCAGTAGCACAGACACTGAGAGAAACCATCAATCAATGGGACATCTTGAAACTGAGAAGCTTTTGTAGAGCAAAGGACATGGTCAACAAGATGAAGCAACAGCCTACAGAATGGGAAAATATCTTTACCAACCCCACATCTGACAGAGGACTGATATCCAGAATATATAAGGAACTCAAGAAATTAGACATCAAAATACCCAACAGTCCAATTAAGAAATGGGTTATAGAACTAAGCAGAGAATTCGCAACAGAGGAATCTCAAATGGCTGAAAGACATTTAAGGAATTGCTCAACATCCCTAATCATGAGGGAAATGAAAATCAAAACAACTCCAAGATACCACCTTACACCTGTCAGAATGGCCAAGGTCAAAAATACTGACGAAAGCTTATGCTGGAGAGGATATGGAGCAAGGGGAACTCTCCTCCACTGCTGGTGGGAATGCAAGCTTGTCCAACCACTTTGGATATTAATATGGCACTTTCTTGGAAAATTGGGAATCAATCTCCCCCAAGACCCAGCTATACCACTCTTGGGCATGTTCCCAAGGAATGCTCAATCATACCATAAGGGCACTTGCCCAGCTATGTTCATAGCAGCATTATTTGTAATATCCAGAACCTGGAAACAACCTAGATGCCCTTCAACTGAAGAATGGATAAATAAAATGTGGAACATACACACAATGGAATATTACTCACCAGAGAAAAACAAGGACATCATGAGGTTTGCAGGCAAATGAATGGACCTAGAAAATATCATCCTGAGTAAGGTAACCCAGACTCAGAAAGACTAACTTGGTATGTACTCACTCATTGGTGGATACTAGATGCAAAACAAAGGATGACTATGTAGCTGGAGAGCTTTTCTCTCCCCGGGTCCCAACAAGTCCCGCCAGTCCCAGAGCCCACTTATAAAATAAACACACAGATGCTTAACATTATTTAAACTGCTTGACCATTAACTCAGGCCTATCATTGTATAGCTCTTACTCTTATATTTAGCCATTTTTTATTAATCTATACTTTGCCACATGGCTCATGGCTTATTGGTACCTTACATCTTGCTTGTCTTGGTGGGGGCTCCAGGCAGTCTCTCTCTCTGCCTTCCTGTTCCCTCAATTCTTTTCTCTGTTAGTCCCGCCTATACTTCCTGTCTGGCTACTGGCCAATCAGTGTTTATTTATACAGAGTGATATCCACAGCATGATTAGACTGCTACTCACAACTCCAGGGAGGCTACCTAGAAAAGAGGACCCTAAGAAAAACACAGGGGCTGGGCGGTGGTGATGCACGCCTTTAATCCCAGCACTCATGGGGCAGAGCCAGGCAGATCTCTGTGAGTTCGAGGCCAGCCTGGGCTACCAAGTGAGTTCCAGGAAAGGCACAAAGCCACACAGAGAAAGCCTGTCTTGAAAAACCAAAAAAAAAAAAAAAAAAGAAAGAAAGAAAGAAAGAAAGAAAGAAAGAAAGAAAGAAAGAAAGAAACAGGGATTGCCCAATGACAGAGAAATGGATGAGATCTACATGAGCAAACTGGATGGGGAGGGGTAATGAAGGGCAAGGGTTGAGGGAAAGAGAACTTAGGGGAGCGGGAGATCCTAGCTGGCTCAAGAACAGAGAGTGAAAATAAGGAAAAAGAGACCATGATAAATGAAGACCCCATGGGAATAGGAAGAAGCAAAGTGCTAGAGAGGTCCCCAGAAATCCACAAAGATACCTCCACAATAGACTACTAGCAATGGTCGAGAGAAAGCCTGAACTGACCTACTCTGGTGATAGGATGGCCAAACACCCTAACTGTCATGCTAGAAAGCCCATCCAATGACTGAGGGAACCAGATACAGAGATCCACGGCCAGGCCCCAGGTGGAGTTCCAGGAGTCCAGTTGGCAAGAAAGAAGAGGGTTTGTATGAGTGAGAATTGTTGAGACAAAGGTTGGATAAAGCACAGGGACAAATAGCCAAACTAATGGAAACACATGAACTATGAACCAATGGCTGAGGAGCCCCCAACTGGACCAGGCCCTCTGGATAAGTGAGACAGTTGATTAACTTGAACTGTTTGGGAGGCACCCAGGCAGTGGGACCAGGACCTGTCCTTAGTGCATGAGCTGGCTGTTTGGAACCTGGGGCCTATGCTGGGACACTTTGCTCAGCCTGGATGAAGGGAGGAGGGGACTAGACCTGCCTCAGCTGAATCTACCAGGCTGAGCTGAATCCCAGGGGAGTCCTTGCACTGGAGGAGACAGGAATGTGGGGTGGGCTGGGGGGAGGGTGTGGGGTAGGGGAGGAAGGACAGGTGAATCTGTGGCTGATATGTAAAATTAAATTATAAAATAAAAAAAGAATATTTTAAATCTTATGTTCTTATTTAGGAAATTTGACCTTGAATTTTAACATAAATTGCATTATTTACTTTTTAAGTTATTTGAAAAAATTATTTTTTTATTGGAGTTGAATAAAATCGCTATGTGACTAAATACTAGCACACTTAAAGTCACTGTGTCTTTCCTGTGAAATGATGCTTTAATATGGTAAACCAACCAAAATGATCTCCATTTTGTTTCTTAAAGTCTTAAATATACATCTTGCTTTCTTTTCTTTCTTTTTTTTTTTTGTGTGTGTGTGGGGGCAGCATTTCTCTGTGTAGCTTTGCACCTTTCCTGGAACTCACTCTGTAGACCAGGCTGGCCTTGAACTCACAGAGATCCGCCTGCCTCTGCCTCCTGAGTGCTGGGATTAAAGGCATGTGCCACCACCGCCCAGCTTGTTTTCTTTTTGTTTATTTGTTTTTTTTTCCTTTACATGAAATGCTAGTTGTGTCTCTGGACTGCCTGTACACTGAAGACTTTGTTATAGAAAGTTCCTGGAAATAATTATCAAGTGAATTCCTAACAAGGATGATTACCTCATTAGAACATAAGTGATTGCAGAGTTTGAAATGTTGCAAGCCCAGGGCCCATTTGTGGGGTGTGTGTGTGTGTGTGTGTGTGTGTGTGTGTGTGTGTGTGTGTGTTTGTGTGTGTTAATTTTTAATATATTAAACACAGATATATTGACTCCATGGATATATCTACCAGAATCACTTCTGGTTCTTAAAATGAGGTTGCCAGTGATCAGCTTGACTCTAATTTGGTAAATCTTGTTTGTCACAGCCCATTTTCTCTCATTGCTCTCCACAGTGGATTCTATCTCCTCAAATTTAAGAAGCAGAATTTTCCTTCCAACTAATGATCAGCAAGTTTGTCAGGTATTTGAAAAAACAAAACATTTAAAGTTCTGATGCACTTGGCAATCCCTTTATTATAATTATTTGTATATCAATTACTCTTTGCAGATTACATTTTTCAACTTCTCCAGTCATCGGAATGGCAGAGCTTCAAACCACACGTGACAGTCCTATCCTGCATGTCTGGTGGAAAGCAGAAGTACTACAGAGTTGGTAAGAAGCAAAGGTCATCACAATCTGGAGCGCCTGCGCCACAGTTTCAGGTAAGCTTGTGTCTCTAGCTGTGGCTTTAGAAGAAAATCTGTAGGAACTCAGATTTCAGAACAGGCCAATTAAGAAGTTCCATGGCCAATTCATCTGCCAGTGACTGAGATCACCCTTAATTTTCAGTTCTTAGTCAATTTCGGAATGGCTGTTCACCATAAAATACATTTTCACTATGAAGTTCTGACTTTATGTAATGATTTTAAATTGATATATTTAAGATATAGTGATATAAAATTTAACTATAATCCTATAAAATCCTGTGAAATTAACTCCTCAATTTCTTTATTTTTTCAAACTTTTATTCTTTTACATTACATTCCAATCACAGTTTCTCCTCTCCTCATTCCTCCCAGACCCTCCCCAAACTCCCCTCTCCCCCAGATAAACTCCTCCTCTGTTTCACTTCCAAAGGGGGGAAAAAAAACCAGCAGGCCTCCCAGGGATATCCAGCGAACATGACTTAACAATAAGACTGGGCACAAACCTCATATCACAGCTAGACATGGCAATCCAGTAGGAGAAAAAGCATCCTGAGCACAGACAAAAGTGTCACAGATACCTCCTTCTCCCATTGCTGGGAGTCCCACAAGAACCCCAAGCTGTACAACTGTAAGGCATATGCTGGAGAGCTAGCTCAGACCCATAGGGGGTCAGTGTTTGTCACTTGTTTCTGTGAGCCCCTAGGAGCTCTGTGTAGTTGATTCTGTAGGTCTATACTCTTGATGTTCTCCATCCCTCTGGATCCTCCAGTCCTTCTTTACCCTCCTCGGTGGGATTCTCTGAGCTCTGCCTAATGTTTGGCTGTGAGTCTCTGCATCTGCTTCCATCAGTTGTTAGGTGAAGCCTCTCTGATGCCTAGGCTCTCTCATCTACGATTATAGCAGAATGTCATTAGGAATCATTTCGTAGACTTTTTTTTGGGTTAGGGTTAGCCATGTTTGGTTCTGTCTCAGAAAACTGCAAAAGGGATGTAATGTATGAGAGAAGGATCAATTTAATATATATGTATGTATATACATATATATATATATATTGAAATATAAGTTAGAAAGAATACATTTCATAGAAAAAACAATAATTATATGTATGCCTTTATTGAGGAAGAAAAGTTTCTTAAAGTAAATTTATTGGCTTCAAGATTTTAAAAAAATATTTTATTGAACAAATATTTCTTATATGCCAAATTTATTGGATCTAATTTATCTTCATTTATCCAGAAAATATGCACATTTCCCTTTTCACTTTGTTTTCTTTAAATTCAACAGCTATTTGATACAGAAAAGCGGAATTATTGTTTACAATATATGTTCTAAAGTTTGTATACACTGTATAATGTATACAAATCCTTCCTCCACCTCTTCCCAGGGGTTCCCCTGGCTCTGCCTAGTGTTTGGCTGTAGGGCTCTGCATCTACTCCCATCAACTGCTAGACCATGTCCCTCTGATGACAATTGGGCTAGAAGTAATGTATGAGTACAGTAGAATATCGTTAGAAACCATTTCATTGATTTTCTTTTTTTGACAGTCATGTTTGCTTCTAGTCTGGGTCTCAGAAGTATCCTGACTGTGGTTTCTGGATTTCCAGGCAGTCACAAATGGGTTCTCTCTCCTGGCATAGGCCTCAAGTTGAACCAGTCACGGCTCAGCCACTTCCACAAGTTCTGCACCACCATTAACCCAGCACATCTTGCAGGCAAGTGGATTGTAGTCAAAGGTTTTGTGGCTAGGTTGAAGCCCTAGTCCCACTGCTAGGAGCCTTTCCTTGTTATAAAAGATGGACCATTCAGGCTCAGTGTCTGCTGCCCCCTCATTATTGGGAGACTTAGCTAGGGTCACTCTATAGTAAGAGGGCAGCAAATGGCCCATTCAAATAGCCATTTGCTGTGCTCCTCTGCATCTGAACTAACAGCTTTGTGACCATTAGGCAAATCCAAATCACTAGTTTTTCAACTACCCAAAATCTAAGCATGTTGCTAGATTGTTTCTGAGACCGCAAGCAATGAGGGCTTTATCCACTTTGCTTTAACCTGCCTACATTATGTCTCAAAAATATATTTCAAAAATGGCTTGATTTATGACTTTCTTTGTTCTGTTTCTATGCAAATTTTATGAGACTGCTTCTACTTTGGAGCATGCAGGTTTTGGTAATGTAAATTTGTGTTCCTGGGGCTATGGTCATTCATTTTTGACTCCAGAGTAAACTATACCTATTTCCTTTGAAGTGAGAGTAGTGTTTTGCACCAGGAACTTTGTCCTCTATATATAGTACTATGGGGAGGAGGTAGAATTTTGAGGAGGAGACGTCCAGTGGAGGTAACTCATGTCACTTGGTTGTATGCTTAATGGAGATATGAGACCCTGGCCAGTTTTTTGTTTGTTTGTTTGGTTGGTTGGTTAGTTTTTTGGGGGGCTATTTTTTTCCATTTGTCAGAGTTAATGGTTATAACTATGCAATGGGCCTACATCAAGTGATCATATACTGAAACCTCTAAATCCATGAGGCAAACTACACACTTTCTCCTTTTGACTTTTCATGGGAATTTGCCACCAGGGCAGAGAGCTATCCAACAGGAACTGTTTATCATTTCTGCCAGTCATATTCTTTTAAAAAACACTTAGCATATAATTCCTTTTCTGAATGTTCAATAAATTTTATAGCCCCTACCTTTTACGTTATTTATTTATTATGATTCAAATATTATGGTTACTGATACACAGGACATTTTCTATCACAACATGCACTTTCTGCTCATCTTGCTTTCGGTTTTTCTTCTCACCACCATTGGAAATACAAATTTTACTTTTTGAACTTTTCAATTTTCCCCCATCACTATGGACATTTCTCATTTGAAAATTCTTAGTCTTTGGATTAAGTTTTAAAAATCCAAAGCACTCAAACTATGAGTCAAATTTCCAGATTTTCCAATACTTGGGAATATTTAAACTTGGGTAACACTTTTCTGTATCCTTTTATCATAAATATTTTCATTCCACTTGAAAAGTATCAGTATGTGATTTATACAATAAACATTGATGAGATAAATGTATATATGTAAAAAGAATGATTTTAATACTTTTCAGTAATGGACCCTGGGATGGAGCTTTGAAGGATCACAAACATCAGACCAACTCTCTTGCAAAATACCTGTTGATTTGTCACTGTTAGGTATGTTTTGCACATTTTATGGGAATAAAATATTGTAACTATGATTTTGAGAATAAGTACTTTTCTTAAGTTAATCCAGTTTTTTTAGTACTTAATAATTATGTGCATTTGTATTTTCAAAAATATTGTTCCCATAAAAGAATAAAAAATGGCAGATCTCGGGAACTGTAGAGGGCAGGGCTGAGAGATGAGAACAGAGAGATACTGGCCAAGAATAACAGTTAAATAGGATAGAAAACTGTGCTTATCTGTATATGTATTGTATCATCTAAGACTTATCAATCATGTATCATCTATCAGCTTTCCATGTATCTGTTCATTTCCATTATGATATGCTATTGTTTCTTTAGGAACCACAGAATTAACTTTACAATAAGGAAGACTGATATTTCTTCATTCATGTAGCACAAATTTTTCTTAACTGTATTTTTGTTCTCCTACAGTAGAGATTACAGTATCTTTTTAAAAATGTTTTTCTGCTGAAAAGGGATATTTAAAATATTCTTGTGTTGGCTTTGGTACTGCAGTAGTTTTTTTCTTTATAAAATGAAAAGCTCATGTGAGAATTTGAAGATTTGATACACTACCTATTATTTTCCACTTTCTTTCAGAAAATAAGAAATTGATAACTGATGTATCTGTGGACCCATCTGAACTTCTGTATGTCCTTTAGGGCCTAAACTGCATTTCTTATCTATGTCCCATTTCAATCCAGTGTCTCATACCAGATAAAACCACTTATTCAGCAACCCCAAAAGAAACTTCAGAAGTTACACTTCAGCAATGTAAATAACTTATTTGCCTTTGGATAAGAGCTGGACAATTGACTGCAGATTTCTTTGTGATACAGGCTTTGATATTTCCTGTTCTTTTCTCTGAGTGTAGTTTAGGTCAAAAATGTCGCTGAAAGGCTATCACACTTTTTTGGCAGTAGCTTCCATCACCTATCTGCCGTTCCTATTTGCTTTCTTTAATATGAACAAAATCATATTATGTTTGTTAGTTTGTTTGGGGTTGGTTTTATTTTTTATCTACAATGTTGTGACAAGATCATGGTTCATTAGAGGTAATAATACAGTTGTGTATTTTGCTCTTCCCTGACTTTTACTAAGTTGTTGCTTATTTTATGTAAATCACATTTATTTTGTTACTCAATGAATTCACTTCATAAGATCCCCCTCATTTATTCACATAGTAAGGAGCCCTGTTAATAGTACTTTTTAATATCAGCCACAGCACAGAGAAAATAACACCCAGAGTCTCAGTGATGATTGCTTCCATCTGTCTGATAATTATCTGAGTAAATGCAGTACCTCAGAAACCCTTCACTTTTTTGTTTTACTGAGTTTCACTTAAAAAACTCATTCCGGCATGGCAACACTGAAGTATTTAATTATTTGATACATTCAGAAAAAAAAATCAAACTATCATCATTTAATGTATTATGAATCACCAGTAACTCCAAAGTCTGAGGAACCAATTGTTAACTGTTTTTATGGCGGCTTGGGTATTTGTGCTAGGCTGTCGGTTTGTGGAAAATGAGAAATATCCCAGGATCAAGAGACCTCTTTATGAGACCATTGAATATACTGCCCACTTCCCTTCTCCCTACTCTTTACTATCAAGGCATGTTACCAGTCACATTCTAGGTTCTGAAATGAGTATTATTGTAGGTTTGTTAGTAAATTGTCCCTTGTAAATTGCCAGATCTATCAGGTTGCTTAGTTTGATGGTTGTGACCCCATTTATATGATTCATGGTCCATAGCTAAGGAGATAAGAAGATGAAATTGACTTAGATAAATGTTAGAAGGACACCATGCTATAGGGATTTGGTTCACATTCGGGAAGGATGACAGAATTTATGATACAATATAAAGAGCCAAAACAACAACAAAAAGCCTTAAATTGAAAATATTTAAAAATTAAAATGTTTCACACAAATAACAACCAACAGAGAAGTGGTTGGTTGCTGTGGGATGCTCTGTATGTCCTGTGGGAGCCCGTTCTTAGGTTCCTCATGGCTTTACCCAGCAGGTCCACATAGAGGATGATTAGGACCACTGGCCTGAGTGCATGTGTCTGAAATGGTCTGCACTTGGCTGTGCTGGGGGATGATCTGTATGTCAAATTGTTCTGATTGGTCAATAAATAAAACCTGATGGACCGTGGCTAGGCAGGAAGTATAGGCGGGACTAACAGAGAGGAGAAATAAAAGAACAGGAAGGCAGAAGGAGTCACTGCCTGCAGCAGCCGCCAGGACAAGGAAGATGTAAAGTACCGGAAAGCCACGAGCCATGTGGCAAGGTATAGATTTATAGAAATGAACTAATTTAAGTTACAAAAACAGTTAGCAAGAAGCCTGCCACAGCCATACAGTTTGTAAACAAAATAAGTCTCTGTGTTTACTTGGTTGGGTCTGAGCGGCTGTGGGACTGGCGGGTGACAGAGATTTGTCCTGACTGTGGGCAAGGCAGGGAAACTCTAGCTACAGTTGGCACACTAGTATACACATCCTCAATATTAATTATCAGAAGACACAAATATATTATAAATTTAAAAAACTCATATTCAAGAAAATGTCATTGACAGACAGATTGAGAAGAGTCACTAAGCTCCATGTCCTGGAATGCTCCTGATGTCTCTGGCCAGAGGCTAGCAAAAATACTAGATGAGCACTGGGAAATCTGGGGGGTGGGAGAGCGGCAAGGCACCAAGGTGTCATTTTTCGATGCAGTGGCTATACCCTTATCTATTAAAATGTTTCTTACTATTGATAATGTATTTTGTCACCCTTTATATCACTGTTTCCCTTTATTCTTAGATTCTTAGATGTTTCCGAATTTCAGATGTGATTTAATATTTTTCCTTTATCAATTAAACTCTATATGGCTATGTTGAGTGTCCTTAAGAATTTTGATGAAAACATCTCTTAATTTAGTTTTCTGTTCTTCGGAAGCATTTTATACAATAGAGAACTCTTGTGTGTCTTGATTGATCTGGACACCTGACACCTAACAATGATGCAAGTGTAGCAGGTTCAAGGCCACCCTGGGCTAAACTTAGTAACATCCTCTCTCAAAGCAGCAGCATATTTGGTTTTCCACCTTTGGCATCGTCAGGCTTTAAAGTCATATCTTACGTCACACCGGGTACTCCAGCAAGCGCCTATAAGATTTTAAGAATTTCTAGCCTCCACGTATTTTACTACTATTTCTAATACTAAATGACTTCTGCATTATTTAGGTAATTCTCATTTGATTCAGTTGATTACCCACATCCTATAACATCCTGCTAAATAGCATTTTAATTTCTAATTACTGATGCTATTTCTATTATTTATTAACAAATAAACTGCAAAAAAATGAATTTTTAAAATTTTATGAGTTAACACTTTAATCACAATTTTGGTAATCTTCTTCAATGCATTACAATTATTTTTTATGTTATTCTCAGGAATACTTTGTGTGATGAAGACGTGGCAGTGTATTTATTAATTCTGAACTCATTTATGCTAAAATAATCTGAAGTGAAAGTTTGTACATATTTTTATTTTTTATTTTATTTATTTATTTTGGTTTTTCAAGACAGGGTTTCTCTGTGTAGCTTTGTGCCTTTCCAGGAACTCACTTGGTAGCCCAGGCTGGCCTCAAACTCACAGAGATCCTCCTGGCTCTGCCTCCCGAGTGCTGGAATTAAAGGCATGTGCCACCACTCCCTGACTTATGTTTTTATATTTCTTACATTCTCCCTTATTGGGTTACTAACTTCATTTTACTCACAATTCTGATATACTGGTTTTCTCTCTCACTGTATCAAGATTTTCAAAATATACATCATTTATTTTATTTTTTTAATTTCCTTATATATCACTGTTTTTGATTTGTTTGTTCTCTTATTCGTGTGTACTTTTTCTTAGAACTTGCAATATTTTAAAATTAAAAAAATAGCAGTTTATTTTTATATCTGCCTCTGCCTACCCACCCACAGTGTTCTAACAAATAGATTCACATTTGGTGTTTTGATTCAAGTCATTTTGAGATGAAAGTTAAGTCACAGAATTTACTTTTACTTTGCTTTATGCCTTAGCTTCTCTAAATGAAGCATTTTATTTAACTTTCACACACATCATGCAATGCGATAATGTATAAAAAGCGTTAAGTGCCCTCATGTGTGACAGAGCATTAGAGACCCTTAAAGCTGGATGTCTCTTCCTAGTCAATTCCAGCACATATCACAAGAAAGAACACGTGATTAATAATAGCAGCACTCGATGATAGAGTATCAACATGTAAAGAATCAGCACTCCTTTAAAATTGTGCAATTTTGAATATATGGATTCTGTCAGACTTCAGATGGGATCTAACTTTTATTGGCATTTTCTTCATGATTAGTCATTTTGAGCATCTGTCCAGATGCCTATTGAATATTTTTCTGAAGGAATATGAGAATCTTGCTGACTCTTTGTTTTTGGGTTTTTTTTTTTTTATCTTTAGAGGTACTGAATGGGTTTAGATTGAGGTGATAGGTTCCTGTGTGTATAATTACATTCAGTCTAGATCTGTGTACATTAAATATGATTGACAAAATTGTATGCAAATTATCTCAACAAAGTATCTTAAAAGTCAAATAATTTATAAACATGACCACGATAATTTTATTTCTTTGTGTTTAAAATTAACTAGTAACCATTTCTACCAACAGCAATTTTTAAGTTATTTGGACATAAAAATACATCCAGCATTTGCCTAAAATACCCACATGCTACATGAACAATGAAATATGTGCTCCAAATTATCAAGGCACGTACAGCTGTGTACTGAGCCATAAAATCAATTAATAGATGTTTTTTCTCAGTTCACTAGTCTGTCCTAACTAATTTGCATACAGTAAAATACACATCCTGCTATTTAGATGACTTTTTCTTTTTCAATTATAACAGTGAATCTAACTTGAAAAATATATTGGCTTTGTGCTCCTTTCTTTGATCTATACAAAGTCATTTACGTTTCATTAACATTACTGACTTCTGAGTTCTCCTATTTTCAGAGTCATCAATAAACAAAATAGAACTTAATGTTGTCTTTTTAAAACTTTAAACACACTTTGCAAATACTTTATAATCATGAAATAAAAAAATAAAATTTTCACATTCATTCATCATTTTCTCTTTTTCTCCACTATTTCATATTTCCATGTGCAAACTCATCAATTTTTAATAAATTTTCTCATTTTAAAGTTTCATTAAATTATTTCTCATGTGTGTGTGTTCCCTAATAAGACAGAAGTTTGCCAAGTCACATCTCAAAAGGAATACACAAACATGAAGCTAAAAGTGTAAATTTAATATAAGTAAATATAAATTGGATTTATATGCTAATATCAGAATTTGATAAAAGCTATTCTAAAGAATTCAAATAAAAACATTTTCAGTAAAACAGGCTAAATAAAATGAATATGCAAATGTAGAGTTTTTGTCTTTGTATGGAGTGGATAACACAGTATGGAATACATGGTGTTATAGATCATTGTTAAATAAGGCCAGGTGTTAGAAGGCCTTCAGCTGTGACCATTGTGTGACATTAGTATAGCTGAATGCCTACTAACATCATCACCTTCTAAGGATTTTTAAGAAGTTAATATGTGAATCTGACTAATGTAAGATTGTTATAATTCTTCATTATTAGTATGACCTATGTCATTATTAGTGCAATGACTGAAATTTTCTTTAATTAATTTAATAAAATTAATCATATTCAAGAATTATTATGATATGTGGTAGGCAATCAATACAGAATGACAAGCACATGGTTTCATTGTAGAAACTTGAACTGAAGTCTCTCTCTTTTTTTTTTACATTTTATTTTTTTTTATTTTACAATACTATTCAGTTCCACATAATAGCCACAGATTCCCTTGTTCTCTCCCCTCCTGCCCCCCTCCCCTTCCCCCCAGCACACCTCACATTCCCACCTCCTCCAGATCAAGGTCTCCCCCGAGGACTGGGATCGACCCGATAGACCCAGTCAAGGTAGGTCCAGTCCCCTCCTCCCAGATTGAGCCAAGTGTCCCTGCATAAGTCCCAGGCTTCAAACAGCCAACTCATGCAATGAGCCCAGGACCTGGTACCACTGCCTAGATGCCTCCCAAACAGATCAAGCCAATCGACTACCTCACCCATTCAGAGGGCCTGATCCAGTTGGGGGCCCCTCAGCCTTTGGTTCATAGTTCATGTGTTTCCATTCATTTGGTCATCTGTCCCCGCGCTTTATCCAACCTTGGTCTCAACAATTCTCGCTCATATAAACCCTCCTCTTTCTCACTAATTAGACTCCCAGTGATCCACCAGGGGCCCAGCTGTGGATGTCTGCATCCAGATTCCTCAGTCCTTGGATGGGGCTTATGGCACAACTATCAGGATGTTTGACCATCCCATCACCAGAGTAGGCCAGTCCCGGCTGTCTCTCGACCACTGCCAGCAGTCCTTCGTGGGGGGATCTTTGTGGATTTCTGTGGGCCTCTCCAGCTCTTTGTCTCCTCCTTTTCTCATGTGGTCTTCATTCACCATGGTCTCCCATTCCTTGTTCTCCCTCTCTTTTCCCGATCCAGCTAGGATCTCCTGCTCTCTTTCCCTCGACCCTCGGCCCTCACTGCTCCCACTCATGTCCAGGCTGTCCATGCAGATCTCATCCACCTCTTCGTGTCTTTCTTGGGGTTCCGTTTTCCAGGTAGCCTCACTGGTGATGTGAGTAGCAGTCTAGTCATCCTTGTTCCACATCTAGCATCTTCCTATGAGTGAGTACATACCATATTTGTCTTTCTGAGTCTGGGTTACCTCACTCAGGATGATTTTTTTTTCTAGATCCATCCATTTGCCTGCAAACCTCATGATGTCACTGTTTTTCTCTGCTGAGTAGTATTCCATTGTGTATATGTGCCACAATTTTTTTTATCCATTCTTCAGTTTAAGGGCATCTAGGTTGTTTCCAGGTTTTGGCTATTACAAACAATGCTGATATGAACATAGCTGAGCAAGTGCTCTTGTTGTATGATTGAGCATTTCTTGGGTATATGCCCAGGAGTGGTATAGCTGGATCTTGGGGGAGATTGATTCCCAATTTTCTAAGAAAGCGCCATATTGATTTCCAAAGTGGTTGTACAAGCTTGCATTCCCACCAGAAGTGGAGGAGAGTTCCCCTAGTTCCACATCCTCTCCAGCATAAAGTGTCTTCAGTGTTTTTGATCTTAGCCATTCTGACAGGTGTAAGGTGGTATCTCAGAGATGTTTTGATTTGCATTTCCCTGATGATTAGGGATGTTGGAAGTCTCTTTTAAAAGTAAACAAACTCTTTGACCTCTTATATATTTTTATATATAAATAATATATTATACCTTATTTATAATCTGTTCCTCTATTAATTAGTATTTTAATAGCATAAATACATTTACCAAGTTATTAAAACAACTAATACTTATAAATTATTATAAAATTTGTTATTTCACTAATGATACCATCTTCTAAAAAAAGCAAAGAATCTTCAAAATCATTACTATTTTTAAAGAAGTGTTTAATAAATTATTTAATTTGATTTTGATTTGCATTTCACAGTATATGTTAAGTCTATTCATTTTACTATTGAATATATACAATGATATTTGTGAATTATACTTCAATATTCTAAACAAACAAATAAACCAAAAACCACCATGCACTTCAGAAATAGGGCCAAGGAGCCTCTGAGCTAGCACTCAACTGAATGCCCCTTCACTGAGGATGAGCTGTAATGGTACCAGCAGGCATCATACAAGCTTCCAGATGAGAGAGGCAACCAAAAGTCTTACCCAACTATGAAGCCTATGAATCACATCAACAATCAACATGGGACAATAACCTAATGGAAGCCCTAGCAGAACATGTACCTCAGCAATAAACAATGGCTTTCCTTTGATTTATTTTCTTTTTCTTTGGCCTCAAGACAGGGTTTCTCTGTGTAGTCCTGACTGGCCTGGAACTCACGCTGCACCCTTGACTGTCTTGGAACTCAGGAAGATTCCCCTCCCTCTGCCTTCCAACTGCTGGAATCAAAGGCCTATGCTACTACTGCCTGGCACCAATGCCTTTTTAATGGACTTAAGATCCAGTCAACAAAATGAAAATCATACATGATATTGGAAATGTAGCTAACTAATCAGTTATGATGAGATCACGATTATTGGAGGAGAATCTACAACAAATAATTCACTAAAACAGCATAATCCCTAAAAACAAAGTATACACATTTGTCCTTATACACACAAATAAGTGCAGATCTCACCCCTTATCTGGAAAATGTGTCTTTGCAAAAGATAGAGACCACTACAGAAAACTGCAACCAATCAATATGCAGTGTTGTGGAGCCCAATTCCAAATGATTCATCTACAAAACATACCCAACTTAAGGCTCAGGGTACATTGTGGAAAAGGGGGCAGAAAGATTTTAAGAGCCAGAGGATCAAGCACTTTGCAGTAAGATTGTGTAACTTGTTAACATCAGATGCTACAACCATAGAATCTCTACATCATGAGCCCTGCTCTCACCCTGCAAAAAAAAAAAAAAAATGGACATGCCAAACTGCACAAGGAACACTCAGGTGGTCTCGAGCCTACAAAAAGAACTACAGGAAATTGAATAAAGCTGGAAGCAGGAGCTGTGATCCTCCATAGGGAGCTCACAATTGTTGTCCAGTACCAAACTGTCATTTCAGAAGACATGCACAGCAGTAACATTATATGACTCAACAGTTTATATCTGTGAATACTTGTGTATATTCAAATACATATATGTATACAATAAAATTTGATGACCAAAAGAGGAAAGAGGTGAAGGGTATATGAAGTATATAGTGGGAGGAATGGGAAGGGAAAATGTTTTAACTAAAATACAATCTCAAAAGTACACTAAAAAATAAACTAAAACAATAAGAACTTAAAACTGATATATTTTTAAGTTTCAATTATTTCTTGCTCTCCCTAAAGCATTAGAAATTAAATATTTTTTTATTTTTTTTAATTTTAATAATTCAGATTGTAGAGCTTTCTGAAAATGTACAAAGAAAATAACTTAGTATTATAAAGTATATTTACATAGAATAATTAAACAATATATCTAATTCCAGGGTATTAAGACAAAGAAAGCTAGATTTTATATGAATTAGTTGACTATTTATATCAGTCATATGGATTTCATTAGAAATTTGTTAAAAGTATTGAGTGAATATTATTACAGCAAGATGTTGTTTGATTGCTAAAATTTATTCTATGCTTATATTAAAATTAGCAGTGTTAGAGTAAAATGATTCTTTTGGGATAATATATAAAAATAATATAAAAATGCCAAGGAAAACACATTTCAATTTCAAAATAGAAGACAGACTCAGTTGAGTTGTGGCCACTCAAGTATTCACAATGCTTGTGCAAAAGTCATTATGGAAACAAGAGAAAAGACCTTTCGAGCTGTCACATCTACCTCTACAAGGAAGATCCGCAAGCACACAACTAATGAGTTTCTTATATAAAATAAAAGTTACACATTAAAACAGATGCACCCCTTTCTGCAATGTAGAAAATTCCTAAACTAAGTAATAAGAGAACTATAGAAATTATTATGCGCTACTATAGAGACTAAACTATTTATATATATTATGAGAAAATGTTTCCTTAAAACTTTCACAGTTGTAAAGCAGAAATACTTGTATTTGAATGTTACTAAAGAATAATGTATATTTTATTATATTAAAGAGAGTTGCTCACTAAAATTCATTGATTTTAATCATTATATGGAACAAATGTTTGTGTGTATGTATCTATGCATAACCATTGCACTAATTATTTACAAATTAGCTTTATAAATTGTAGCTTTCTACATATTCAATATTTGTTACTTAGGTCAAAATAATAATTTTCTTTGTTGCTGTTAAAATTTATTTTTACTATTACCTTTTTTTTATCCTTTGATAATTTCATACACACACACACACATATATATATATATATGTATATATATAATGAAATATGATATCAAATACCCATTTTCCACTCCAAATCCTTCTTCCCAACATACCCCTAAAACATCTCCTCCATACCTCAAAATTTATTTTAATGCTTGATAACCTACTAAGTCTAGTTATTGATGTCCATCTCTGCATGGGTATAGGACCATCCACTGGAGCATGGGAAACTTACCAGAGGCTAGACTCTCAAAGTAATGACTTCCTCTAAGCCCAGGATCTATCAGCTATCAATAGCTCTCCAGTAAAGGATGGGTCCTGGAAATATCCTACACACTCATACCTGGACTTGGGCTTGTTTGATATTTTACAGGTCCTGTTAAGGTAACCACAGCTTCTGTGAGTTAATAATGCAATATCCATATCATATTCAAAAAAAAATCAAACTACTCTTCCTCATCTTCCAGCTCTTATGTTTTATTTTTCTTCTGGTTTCTTTTTCAAACTATAAGGGGAGTAGGGAATTGATCAAGATATCCCATTTAGGCTGAACACTCGTAGTCTCTTATTCCCAGCACTTTAACAATTATGAGTCTTTGCATTGACTGTGTCCACTGCAAAATGAAGCATCTCAGACAAATGATGAAAGATGATGAGAGCATCCCAGATGAATGGGTATAAACATGGATATTTAAAAGGCAATGTGACAGAATGACCATTCAGCTAAATAACAATAGCAGGTCCTAACCTAGATGTTGTGGCCTCCACAGGTATGGACCTCTAATCAGATTATGTACCAGGTTCAAAATTGCCTGCTCTGGGACAGTAATTAAAACAGCCCAACCAAAAAAAGTCCAGGGTCATGTAGATTCAGTATTGAATTCTACCGGACCTTAAAAGAACTAAAACCAATTTTTTAAAATTATTCCACAAAATAGAAACACAGCATTTCCTAATTATTTTTATGATGTCTACATTACCCTGATACCAAAACCACAGAAAGACCCAACAGAAAAAGAAAAGTATCAGCTAATATTCCTAATAAATATATATGCAAAAATTCTCAATGGAATAATTAAAAATCAAATCCTAAAACACATAAAAATGTTCACTATGATCAAATTGGCTCCATCTCATAGATGCAGGGATAATTAAACACATGTAAATCAATAGTTCATCACATAGACAGACTAATATTCAAAAAGACATTATTAGATATAGAAAAGGCCTTTGAAAAACATTCAACTATGCTTTATGAGAAATGTCCTTTTGAGAGACTATGGATACAAGCAACATATCTCCAAATAATAAGGGCAATTCACACCAAGATCATAGCCTACATTAACCTAAATGGAAATATACTCAGATAATTTCCCATAAAATCAGAGGCAAGACAATGATATGCTCTCTCTCCATATCTATTAAATATAATCCTTGAAGTTTTAGCTACAATAGTAAGACAACTGAAGGGATCAAGCAGACAAAATTAGAAATGATGTCAAGGGATCAAGGGGTCTTTATTAGTAGATGATGTGATTTTACAAATAATAAAAAAAAAAACACCTTAAAGCCTCCACCAGGAAAATCCTATAGCTAATAAACTCTTTCAGTAAAGTAGCAACATATAAAATTAACACAAAAACTAGTAGCCTTTCTTTATACGAACGACAAACATATTGAGAAAGAGAAAGAAATCAAGGAAATTGTATCTTTCACAATAGCTTCAAATAAAATGAGATATATTGAGGTAACGCTAACCAAGCAAGTGAAAGTATTACAAAATAAACACTATCGAACACTGAAAAAGAAATTGAAGACACCAGAAGATTAAAACAAAACAAAAGAAAACAACATCAACAAAAAAATCTATGCTTTTGAAAAATATGACTAATCATGTTAAAATAGCCATATTAAAAAAAAAACTATTATAAAATCATTTTCAATCATCGTCAAGAGGAGGCAGAATTCCCAAGGAATGAATTTGGGTAGGAGAAGAGACTCTTGTAGTCAGGCTACAACTAGACTAAGAGTAAGTCTGGAAAGACCAAAGGAGATGACCTTGTTTCCAGCCTACCTATCTATATTCCAGCCCAGTGTGGCCGTAGGATTCCCTGGTAGAAAGTGCTTGAAGGTTGATTGGCTGAGGAAAGGAATGGAGATGGCCCAAAAGTAGGTTGAGAGGGGCAGTCAGCAAAAGCTAGGCTTATTTTTGGTCCATACTTTCTTCAACTCTTGTTATGTGTTCCCATGTGTAAAGACTTCATGTGAAAAACTGCATTGGCTTGTCTAGCAAACACTTTCACTGTAGGCATTAATGATGATCTGTGTTCTCTGAAGAAACAGGGTATGACACAGATGTTTCTTTAGAACTGAGCACTGTATAGTCTCTTACTCTGTTGTTTACTCTTTTTTGTTATTAATTGGCATCTGATACAGAAGAAGAAGGAGCAGAAGAAGCAGGAAGAGGAGAAAGAGGAGAAGGAGGAAGAAGAGGAGGAGAAGAAGGAGAAGGAAGAAGAAACAGAATCTTCTAAGAGTGTTGAGAAATCCTCTAATCTAAAAGTATAAAGATGATTATATACGGACCAATTTATTACTATGTCCATCAGCAGAAAAATAGTACTAGATTCTACTCTAGGGCCTATGATCCAGTCAGACATTGGAGTTTTGGGCCTACTTACCAGTTCCAGGTATCAAGCTTATCTAATGGAGCAGGTTTTAAACCCAGTGAGGAAGTAGTGGTTACTCCCATAACATTTTTGCCTCTATTGCATTAGTGGGTATATTTTGAAAGCCAAATATTACCTGGGTAAGAATGATGATGATTTGTCTCTGTAGGTAGAGAGTGCAGAAGCTCTAACTAAGCATGTAAATGCTAGCCAGCAGTAATGAAGCTCCTTAGTGTATAGTGGTTTGACTGATCTATGTTCCAGGCCTCAGGTGTGTGGTGTCTTCGGTAATATGGTCTTATCATCAAGTTCTGAAGGGCAACCAACCGGAATAAGGTCAATAGGCTGTAATGTTGCTTGTGAAGGATATAGGACCACACTGACCAATAACTCAAAAAAGAATAACCCATACAGATAACTGTGTTTATTTGATAGCCAAGAATGTCTCATGGAGTATTTGTTCCTGCATTATAAGGTAACTCCTTTTAAATTCTTTTTGTGTATGTACGTATTTTAGGAAGCTCATACAATAGTAGATTTTCATGGCAGTTTCAAAGATATTTAGTGTTATACATCCCCACACTCTTTCTTCTTCCTTGACCTCTCACGCCTCATTCCTTTTATGTTTTCCTGTCCCATTATTCATCTGTACTTCTTTTAACTATTTTGTCTTATTTTCTTTTCCTTGAAATCCCTTCATTGTTTCTAATTGTGTACTGCCTTCTATGGCATTGTAATTTAATCAGAAAAACCTAAAGATTCAAAGCTCATATCCACATATGAAAGGGAACAGTAAAATTTGTCTTTCTGGGTCTGGATTACTGAACTCTTCAATGATTCTTTCCAAGTTCCATCCATTTCCATGTGAATTTCACGGTGCCATTTCTTCTTCTTAGTACTGCAAATGTGCCACATATTGATCTATTAATGGGTAGCTAGGTTGTTTCCATAAACTGGCTATTTCTAGGTTGTTTGCTTTACCTTACTATTATGATTACAGCAGAGGTTAACATGGATGAGGAACTATTTCCTCAGCCCTTTCTGACTTCCTTTTCTAATGAGCCTGACTTTATAGAATAATTGACCCTTTTATCTTTCAGCTTTCACTACCGTTTCTTTTCTCTGAGGTTTTAGTCATTTAACAATAATATGTCATAAAGAAAGTCCTAGTTTGTTTTCTATTGCTGTGATAAAACCCTGACAAAAAGCAACTGGGTAAGGAAAAAGTACATTTCATCTTACACTCCCACCTAACAGTCAGGGAAGTCGGGGCAGGAAGTCCAGGTAGCAACTCTAACTACTCTCTTCCTTTGTATGGTTTGCTCAGTTTGCTATGACAACCTGCTTGGGGATGGCACAAACCAGAGGACTGATCTCTCCCACATCAATCATTATTCAAGAAAATATCCCCACAAACTTGCTCACAGGCAGATCTCAGGAAGCCATTTTCTCAATTTCATGTTCTATTTTCTGAGCTTATGTGAGCTTTTGTCTAATTTAGCCAACACAAATGAGCTCCTGTCAACTTTATACACAGACACATTACTATTAAATAATAACATTCCCTCTTTTGATTGTTTCCAAGGTTTCATATTAATATTATTCACAATAAAATATGTAATTCATTTTTTAAAAGTCCAACTTGATCAATATTTCATCACTTAAATTTTAATATCTCTTTATAGTGTATAATGTCTCTTAACTGAGATCCTCTAAAATCCAAAATGAGATACATATTATTTTATTCAAAAATGGAAGAATCAGGTCACAGTTACAGCAAAACCCAAATCCACATGTACATATAGCAGCGTTTAACAGCTGGTCTTTACTCATGGCTTTCTGATCTCTAAATGGCTTGGATAGTCCTATGTCTCAGACTCAGATACCTGCAGCCCACGCAGCTTTTCTTGTAGGCTCAGGCCAGATCCACTTCACACTTGCCACTGTCCTCTACAGATCTCACTTACTTTGTAGGTAACTCTAGTTTGTGTCAAAAAGACAAAGACTAGAGTAGAATGTACCTGGTTGGCTACCACTTCCTCTTCACTTGGGAAAATTTTCTGTGTGCTATATTTTATGGGAAATCTGCCCCAGGCATTTGGTGAACTATTCTCCTTCATCCATAATGTTAATTTGAAGACTTGGTTTTTGCATCATGTCTAAAAGCTCTCCCATGTTACATTCTTTTATATTTTAACCACTGACCATTGCTGAATAATCCAAATTCTGTATTTAGTCTTAAAGCACAGAGACTGTTTTTCACATGATCCATCCTATTGGTGAGGCTTCCCCACTGAGCTTTTAATTTGGGTAATTGAGTTTTTTCACTTCCAACATCATTTAATTTGGTTATTTATTATTCATTTCCTCTATTTGTTGGATTCAATTTTCACATCTAGGATTGACTTCTTTATTACTTTAAACACCTTTTTCTTATTCTCTTGAAGTGGATCCCTATCTTCTTTAAGTTGTTCAAATATAGTTACAATTATTCTTTGAAACTATGAGTTTCTTCCAAATTAGGTTGGCTATTTCTTCAATTTTATTTATGTTGCTCTGCTGGGACTTTTGCACCTGAGGCTATCATATTACTTGAGATGTTTTTCTTATTTTTTTTCTATTTCTCATTGAAATATCTTTTCTTATTTTCATGAAAAAGTCTGCAGTGTTCACAACAGGACTAAGTCGCAGTAGGGATTAGGTGTCTTTTCACTGTGGGACTGATATTTAGGGCAAAAGGCTATGTCATCCATCTTCCCGTGAGTGTCAAGTTCTTCGCTGTGTCATCTCAGGTCTCCTACCTCAGTCTGCAAATTGTGCTGGGAGCTGTAGAACCCCATACACCCACGAGTCTTAGTCTGGGTAAGCATGGGACCCCTGCATAAGTCTTTGACTTGTACACAAATCTGTGAAACACCCTGTATCTGTGAGCCTTACCCTGGAACAAATCAGGTCTCCTCCCTGGGCATATAACATTCGTTACCTGAAGTTATAGAACTCCCCACCTACTCTTGGGTCCTTCCCTGGAACAAGACCCCATGTTGGACATGGTGCTTCTGTCACCAGAGTTATAAAACACCCTGATGCTGTGGATCACCTGTGGATTCCTACCTGGGTCTGAAAATTGTACCCAGAGTAGTCCATAGCCATTCTTTTTGTGCTGTGTAATAAAAGTTTCTGAACTGAACTATGAATAAGTGTTTCAACATGTTTGGAAAAGAATATTAGAAGCAATCAGAAACCACCTAATGCTTAAATATTTTAAGAATGCAGAAATTTGAAAATATTTAACTAAAATTATTTTATTAATATGTACCCATAGAATTCAATTAATGGTTATACTTTATAAAGCTGTTGTTTGATGTTTATATGATAGCATAACAGAGGTTTTGTTTATAAAGACAAATATGGTGATACAATTATCAAAAATCATATTCAATAGATGAGTCCTTGTAAGTCATACAGAAAATAGTGAAATCATTGAAACTACTTGCCTTCAGAATTGAAACTGTGACATGTTTTCTATGTACCCTTCAAGTATTTTTATAATAAAAACTTTCATCAAATTATATACTCACTTCTGAGAAAAATTAGATCATCAACCCTCACAGGACATGCTTATTATCAATTTTTTTCTTATCTAATATTTTCACATTGAACCTGTTTAGTTATCTTTTCACTATATGTTGATGGAATTTTATTGAATGAACACTAACTGCTTTAGAACATGGATCAAAAGAGAACAATGATTTACATATAAAGAACAAGTCTACTTTGGGCCACAAGATGTCACTGTAGTTCAGGAAAGATATTTTTCTATGAACTTAAATTTTTAAAATAGAATACTTAGCCTGGTGGTGGTGGCGCATGCCTTTAATCCCAGCACTCGGGAGGCAGAAGCAGGCGGATCTCTGTGAGTTCAAGGCCAACCTGGGCTACCAAGTGAGTTCCAGGAAAGACACAAAGCTACACAGAGAAACCCTGTCTCGAAAAACAAAAAAACAAAAATAGAATACTTAATCTGATTGGGCAGGGGTGCAGAAAGATGGCTTAGCAGTTAAAAGCACTCAGTTTTCTTGCAGAGGACTCAGGTTTACATCCTATGACCTTACATGGCAGTTCACAACCTTCTGTAACTCCAGTTCCAGGATATCTGATATCCTCTATTGACTTTCACAGGCATATGTCATACATGCAAAATATGTATAACCATGTAGGCAAATACCTAAACATATGAAATAAAAGAAATAATCTGAATTTTATTGAATCTTCAGTATTTTTTTTTTTTTTTTGGTTTTTTGGTTTTTTGAGACAGGGTTTCTCTGCGTAGCTTTGCGCCTTTCCTGGAGCTCACTTGGTAGCCCAGGCTGGCCTCGAACTCACAGAGATCCGCCTGTCTCTGCCTCCCAAGTGCTGGGATTAAAGGCGTGCACCACCACCGCCCGGCGAATCTTCAGTATTTTTATAATTTATTTTTAAAATAGAACAAACTAAAATTTGTATATGAAGCAAATTTCATCTGATCTTTCTAGTGGTAACAGTGATAGAATGGAGGAAATAAGTAAATGTTTTACTAATTATGAAAAAGTATCATAGCAACTAACAATAAGCAATGAGGTCTTCTCTGACCTAACTTTTACAAACTTAGACAGGCACCCTTCTGAGATAGGGAGCATTTAGATTACAGTGCTTCATAATTTGTAACTTAGTTCATGATGTTGGAATGATTATTAACTGATCTGAAAAACAGGAATGCAATATATATATATATATGTGTGTGTGTGTGTGTATATATATATATATCCATTATAATATAAAATTAGTTTGTAGTACATGTTATAAACTATTAGAGAAATAGCCAAATCTATATTTAATATTTCTGCTTGTTCACAGTTAAATGTTCTAGTATATATTATTTTAAAAAACCAAATATGTATAATGTGGGTAGGTAGACGATAAATAATTGAAGTATGTCACCTTTCATCCTCTATGAATGAAATTGCATATTGGTGTAAAAAAACAATCATTTGCCGGGTGGTGGTGGCGCACGCCTTTAATCCCAGCACTTGGGAGGCAGAGCCAGGTGGATCTCTGTGAGTGCAAGGCCAGCCTGTGCTACCAAGTGAGTTCCAGGAGAGGCGCAAAGTTATACAGAGAAACCCTGTCACGAAAAACCAAAAAAAACCAAACAAACAAACAAAAAAAAAAAACAATCATTTTAGAAAGAGAATTAAAGGCTTAACCATAGACTCCAGAGATTGAGACTATTTAAAATATTTTTTTCATATCAAAGCTACAAAAGTCATATATACTAAACATTGCCAACTCAGTGTATTGACTTTAAGTAAAATACAGAACAGGAATAGAGTTTAACAGCAGGTTAAGTTCATAGGCTGGATAATTATGTTATGCCTTGACCATCACAACACCAGGAAATACACACACACACACAAACACACACATGCACACATACATATGAAAAGAATATACTACAGATATTTCACATAATATATATATTATGTGTGTATATGTACATTTGTATATCATATGTACATTTATCTAATACATATATTATTATTATTAAATTCTTAAGAAAACACAGTGATGCTATCTGCAAGTGTTTAAATTTTCCTTACATGGAAAAACTTTTAAACTCATCTGAACAAATATCAGTTAATCATTATATTCATATAAATCATTGTAATTACTAATTATTGTTCAAATTAGTGACAGAACTATATTTTAATGAGGACTATTTTCAGATATAATAAAAATTATATATCTTGTTTTAAAATATATGAGATCTTTGCCAAATTCAACATAAGTTGTAATTTTTAAAGTAAAAACCCCTTTTATTAATGATTTGATTATAAAATATAGAGCTAATTATATGGGTAAAATAATTCACTTATTTACATAAACTAAATAAATGTGAGTGCTATTAGCATATACTCATGATATATTTAGTAAGATGTCTATATTTTAAATTATACACTCATAGCTCTAAATAAATCTGTCACTTTTCCTGTAGGATTCAAATCCAGGTATTCTATTAGTCATATAAAATCATTCAAAGAATGGAAACTATCTCAATTGAGCATGTGAAGACTTATTTTTGTAATAATTCACTTAAGCTATAGAGTTTAACAAGTATTTTTACAGAATTTTCATTGTATTGGATATCAGTAGCAATCTAGGAGTATATGAAGGTGATGTGTGTGAGTTACCTGACATGACTATACAATATATATATTTGGATATATTTTAATATCTACATGGGATATGAAACCATCCTTTAAAAATACAGAGGCTATAACACCTTTTAACCAAGAGCAATGAAAACCCAGTCATTTGAAACTCATTTAATAAAAAATATTTCTATGTAAAATAATGACAGCAGATAATAAGTATAGGAAAACTATGAAAGGAATACTAAAGATAAGAGAAGTAGAAAAATTTATGTATAAATATGGCAATTTTAATAATAAAATATATTTATACTATGCACAAAGGAAAACTGAAGTTCATGTTGAACATTCACAGTTGTGGAGAAAGAGTTGTGAAAGACTGTCTTATCTACACTTCAAGTATGAACCTAATGAATAATAACTTATAATTATTGATGTTCTCTTTTCATGTCACAAAGTGAAAATATGTCATCTTATTTCTCAAAAAAAATCTTCAAGGTAGTTTATTTATTCTATTAATGAATTCTATATTTCTAAATGAAAATCATGCTATTCTCTAGGGACTAGGAAACTATTAATTTAGAGTAGAAATTGTGGTGATATTGTGTTCCCCAATATATCGTGCACTCTAATAAATTTATCTGGGGTCAGAGAACAGAATAACCACTAGACAGACATAGAGACTAGAAAATGGTGGCACACACACCTTTAATCCTAGCCTTCTGGAGGCAGAGATCCATCTGGATCTCTGTGAGTTCAAAGCCACACCGGAAACAGCCAGGTGTGGTGACTCATGCCTTTAATCCCAGGAAATAATGGCAGGAAGCAGAAAAGGTATATAAGGTGTGACGACCAGGAACTAGAGCCTGGTTAAGCCTTTAGGCTTTTGGGCAGCAGTTCAGCTGAGATTCATTCTGGATGAGGACTCAGAGGCTTCCAGTCTGAGGAAACAGGATCAGCTGAGGAATTGGCAAGGTGATGTGGCTGTGGCTTGTTCTGCTTCTCTGAACTTCTGGCGTTCATCCCAATACCTGGCTCTGGGTTTGTTTTTATTAATAAGACCTTCTAACCATTCGTGCTACAAGAAATGATATGCCTAAATTGTGGAACTCTGCTTTATCTATCTGTACCAATCAGTAACTCAAGAGACAGCATGAGATAGGCATCAAGTTCTGGACAACAGTGACAATGAAGAAACAAGGTGGTGTATTTCCATTGTTTTATTTATAAAGGTATCAATATAAGCTTGTCATAATGGCTTCTTAAATAAGTTGAACATTTCACTACAATAGTAAAGTAAAGCATTCACGTGAACAAATATGTTCTTACTTTGAATGCAATATCTATGATATATTTTTGTAATAGATTCTAAAGGACTCATTTCAAATTTGGTTTGATTTATTCTTATTTAATAAAACATATACATTTCTTATGAATGAGAAATTATAGCCTACATGTATTTTTAGTATTATATGAAAGGAAGAATATGTAACTTTCCTAAGATGGTTTATTTTGTAAATCTGTGTATCCTCAGAGCAGTATAGTTGGATATAGAAAATACCATACTATAATGATTTCTTATGTTTTGTAATCTTTTTTTAATCTTTCAAATCCCAGATAAATAGGATAGATAAGTATGGTCATTTCATAAGTATCACAAATACAGTCTTCAGAGTCAGCCTATCTTCCCACGCAAGAGAGAGGCAAAGTGGGGAAGAGGTGAACTCTGGAAAGATAGTATGGTCAGAAGAGGGAGCACAGGGGCGAGAAGCCTCCACACCCATTTATCTTCTCATGAATTTCAGGCACACTGGCCAGGAAAGCAAAGACTCCACACTTTTGTTCCTTCCCCAGTTTGTCACTATACTTTGAATAGAAATACAGGAATGTGGACCTGGAAACTCACTTCCAAATAAAAGACACAAAATAATCCCACTTTCCTTCTGTCAAGGGAATGGAATTATAGGAAAAGAACTCTCTTAGGACATGAATCGGTTAAAATCCAATATCCTGCAAACTCAATGATTTTCTCTTTTAAAATGGGGAATCCTGTAGATGGCATTTTTTTTCCTATGCTTTGACTTACATGAAAATCAGTCTTGGAGAAAAGCTGAGCTCTGGGCCCTGTTCGCCTAGAAAAGTACCAAATAGACCCTCTGAAAGGTAATTTAACATAGGTCTTAGCCTTTGTTTACCAGATTTATAGAAAGGTCAAGATTGCTACAGTCCTGGTGGGAAGAAAATTTGAATTTCTGGTTCCTCTGGTTAGCCAAAATTACAAATAAATTCATTTTTCCATATCAGGTTTCTTCCTAAAAAGATACCAGGGTCTATGATGTATGGGTTTGGCCCTTTGTGAGTCAATTAGCTGACAGCTGTAGATAATATGAGACTATAATCTATCTGTAATTCCGTACCAGAAAGATGGGCTTTGACTTTTTCAACTTAGGTGGTCAAATTTTTGTTTTCTTTTCCTTAGCAACATGGGAATCACAGAGCTAAGATACCAAGGGACAAAGGAGAAAATAGATGAATATTTATGACAACCTTCAAAGGTCATGTAATGTTGTTTCTACTGCATCTAGTAATTGACACAGACAGAAACCTACAGAGATTCAAGGGGGAAAGTTCCCATACTTTAGTGGAAAGTTGGTTAAGGGGCATACAGCTATATATCAAAGCTTTAATATACAAAAGTATTTATTGGGCCATGCTGTGTGACAGACTTTTCCTGGGGAGACACAGCACACACATACATGTCTATTACCCCAGAAAAGGAGTCCACAAAAGATCAAGGTAGCACTTGTACCAATATCCAATCTGGTAACCAATAAGATTTTTAACAGGGGTCACTAATACGCGTCTTGCTGAGGGTTTATGTGCAAGTGGCAGGGATAACACAAAAGCAATTGCATCATTAGAAAGCCAAACTCCACACAGCCATTGACCTTCTGAAAATTGCAGAACTGGATCTCTCTAGGGAGCATGATGGTTTTAATGATCATATTTATTGTATTTTTCTGAAGTTTAGTTGGTTAGTCTCCACCCCATCCACTATTTACTACACTTTTTTGTTATAGTTCTGGATGGGTCCCTCAAGAAGCTTCGAATTTTTTATTCTCCCAGACATGTGTCCTTTTGTGCCCTTTTGCTTGCCACCTGAGGCTTAGCTATTGGAAAGGACTTAGGAAAATGTATCATGCTTGTGAGGCTTTTGTGAGCCACGCGATGGTCCTATGAGCCCTTTGAGTCTGGAAATACCCCTACTTTTTCCTTCAGGGAATGTTAATAAATTTAATATTTTATGTGTTTTTGAGGATCATCACAGCTGCTCTGCTTCAAATTGAAGATGGTTTTGCTGATCTCAAAGGAAAAAGCTATGAGTGTGTGTGATGTAAAGAATCTTGGCATTACTGGGACACGTCTGACATTTCCAAGTTAATCTACACATATTTTACAGTTGTGTGGCTTGGCCTTCTTGTGGGACTCCAAACAGGGGCTGTCTCTGACTACCCAACACCTACTTTTGGGACCTTTTCCTCCTACTGGGCTGTCCTGTCCAGACTTAATAGGAGAGGAGGTGCCTAGTCTTACTGCAACTTAATGGCTGGTAAGTAATTTATTTTTTTAACTTCAAATTAAGCCTGCCAGTAAAAGACTTGACTGAGAAGAATACCTTGCTTGCCCACATAGTTAATCTGTAACACATTGCTTGGGTATGGTCGTATGTGGGTTCTTGGTATAATTAGAGATCCACAGTCAGATGCCAGGCTGAGCTCCAGGAGTCCAATCGATGAGAGGGAGGAGGGATTCTATGAACAAGGGACGTGGAGAGCATGCTGGGAAAATGTACAGAGATGGCCAACCAAACTGGTGGAAACTCATGAACTGTGGACCAATAGCTGTGGAGCCCCCATGGGACTGGAGTAAACCCTCTGGATAGGAGAGACTGTTGTTTAGCTTGAACTGGTTAGAGGGCCCCCAGGCAGTGGGATAAGGATCCATCTGTGATGCTTGAGTGGGCTTTTTGGAGCCTGGTCTCTATAGGGGGACACCTTGCACAGCCTTGGTGCAGGAGGGAGGGCCTTGGACCTACCCCAACTGAAAGTACGACTCTGCTGACTCCCCATGGTAGACCTTCACTTGGATGAGGTGGGAATAGGGGGATTGGTTGGGGAGGAAGGCTGGGGGGGGCAGGAGGAGGGAGGAGAGGGGGATCTGTGGTTGGTATGTAAAATGAATAGAAAATTTCTTAATAACAAAAATTTAAAAAAAGAAAAAATAGAATCAGTCAGCTCTACTTTAAATCTTTAAGGTTATCATCAATAGTTTCTTATATCAGGAGATTGAGGGGAAAAATGGGTACAAGGAATCATCACCTTTGGTTATCAACCAATCCTAGCAAGAAAAGTGCATTAGCTGGTAATAATTGGACTGCTTTGTTCTTGTCCCTGACCTTAAGAAGTTCCTAATTCAACTATGTGCCTTTCTTAAACTTCAGATTATCTTCTTGGGTTTTTCACCTCAAAACTATTTGTCAAGAACATTTTAGTAAAACTTTAAGTTATTTTCAAAGCTTTATTTCAGCTATTATGCACTCTGAAATCTGTGAACACATCTCACAACAGTAAGTTTAAAAGAATTTAAGCTAGCTGGGCTACTGGGACTCAGTTGTTTTTCTGAATCATTAACCTAAGCCACAATCTATATGGCTCCTCAATAGAAACCAAGTTCTTGAATTATTATTGTAAACAGTGAGTGCAGTGAGTGTGAGGAAATCATAACAGCCTAACTTTTATAGTCATAACGAAACTACTTAGATATATTCAAATAAGTCAAGTGCTGAGCCTAAAACAGCCCACCTAAAGGTGCTTCTTCCTCTCTTTGTGTATAAATTATACCGACTATACTGCATGTGGAACCAGATTCATCTTCAGTTCAAGATGTTGCCCATATCATGAATTAATTCTTTCCTAAAATAAACGTTCATAAATTCCATTTGCCTGCAGCTTCTATTTTAATAAGAATTCTGCCATTGTAGTTACTGATTTATTTGTCATTTAAATGAGCAACAATGTTTTATAATACATAGCACTGAATATAGCCTAGTGAAATTTCAGAAAAGGTGAGTATCGAAAAAATACTCAAATGTAATAAAGTTTTAGTGAGTTATGAGGACAAAAATAATGTTTCTTCATAATGATGGCTTGTAAATCTTTCTTGAAAAAGTTATTGTAAATATATATGACAAAATAATTCAGAATATGTGCAAATAAATGTGGTAAAAATGAAATTTGTGGCCACATTTTTATATGACTAAGAAGTACTAGTATCAGTTCTTAGAGGAGCAAATATATTCAGAATTTAAGATAAGCGTGTGGGGGAGCAATAAAGAACAGAACTAAAATTTTTCTTCTACATCATGCCATTTCATTCTCTAAACTATTAAATTATTTATTTTAATAACTAATTAGTTTCTCAAAGTATTTGTAATGCCTACACTACATTTTCTTTTTAAATTCTGAATATACTTTTGCAACTTATTTTAGCTTGTTAGACATCTACTTCTTAAATTTTTATAAATAGATCACCAATGAAGTAATAGTTTTTGATGTGTTTGTGCTAATTTTATTTTGCTTGAACAGTGTTTTTTAATAATTGTTAGATGTATGTATCCTAAAAATAGTTTGCTAGTTTTTTAACTTATTTTCTATGTAAATTATGTCATTGTAATATGAATTAAATTGTGTAACAACATAGAGAAAAGAATTCCTAAAATATATTCAGTTGGACTGTTAATTTACTCAATTTATTTTCTTTGCTTCTCAGTCTCAAAAGAGCAAATATTTTCCTCTCAATCTCATATATATATATATATATATATATATATATATATATATATATATATCAGGTATTCTAGTATTATAAGAAAGATAATAATACTTAGAAGGAAAATGCTTTTAGCCCTGCTCTACTCAAGATGTCACAGACTGGAAGAAGTCAAGATAGTCTTCATGCTGCCACCTCAAACTTCCACATTCTCTCACTATCTCAGCATCCACCCACACACACACCTTGAGTCCCATGCCTTCCTACTTGCTGTATCCTAGCATCCCACAGGGTAAGGGACTCCACACTCTACCAGAGATCAAGCAGACTGGGAGAAGAACAGGTAAGCTGCCAGCCAACCAAAATACCCAGCTCTCTCAGCTATTGCTCACCCTATCCCTAGTCCCTACTCGTCCTTGTTACAATATCCAAGCCCCCAACTGGGGTAGAGACTGCCTACTCTACCAGAGACAAAACAGACTAGGAAAAGTGCAAGCAGGCTACTTGCCTGCCAAACTCCCCAGCCTCTCACAATCTTGGCATCCCCCAACCCTGTCATGAATTCTGCACCCTCCTAGTTCCTTTTTCCCAGTTTACACCAGGGGCAAAGACTTCTCTTTGTACTAGAGACCATACAGACTGAGAAACCCAAGCAACACAGACCAGAAGACCAGAGAGGAAACAGAAACCAAGGAACAAACAACCATCTAACAAAGAAAAACCTACACTTTTAATTATCCCAAACCCTGACATATAGAGGCCAGCATAAGAACAAAAGAAATCACAGCGAAGGCAATATGTTACCACCAAAACCTGGCTATCCTACTACAGGAAGCCCTGAATATTCCAACACAACAGAAGCACAAGAAAAAGACCCTAAAACCAACTTCATAAAGATGATTGATGTCTTTAAGGAGGAAATGAATAAACCACTTAGGAAAATACAAACAAACAATGGGAGAAAGTGAATAAATCGCTTAAAGAAAGCCAAGAAAACAAACAAACAAAGAGTTGAAGGAAATGAATAAAACTGTTAGAGACATGAAAATGGAAATAGAAATAATAAAGAAAACACAAGCTGAGAGAATTCTGAAAATGAATATTCAAAGTATGCAAACAGGAACCATGGACACAAGAGAATACAAGAAATGGAAGAGAAAATCTCAGGCACTGAAGAAGAAATTGATACATCAGTCAAAGAAAAAGTTAAAACTAAAAAGTCCCTGACAAAAAACATCCAGGAAATCACAGATACCATGAAAAGACCCAATCTAAGAACAATAGAAATAGAAAAAGGAGAAGATTCCAGATTCCCAGCACAAAGGCCAAGGTAATAATTTGAACAAAATCATAGAAGAAAAATTTCCTAATCTAAAGAGGTGATGAATATAAAATTATATAAGAAGCTTACAGAACACAAAATAGATGGAGCCAGAAAAGAAAGTTCTCTTGCCACATAATCATCAAAGCACTAAATATTGAGAACAAAAAAGAATACTAAAGTTATAAGAGAAAAAGAACAAGTAACATAAAAAGACAGACCTATTATAATTACACTGGTCTTCTTAATGGAGACTCTAAAAACCTGAAAGGCTTGGATAGATGTCCTAAAGACTCTAAGAGACCATATATTCCAGGCCACTCTAGTAGACACAGCAAAACTTCCAATTACCACAGAAGGTGAAAACAAGATATTCCATGACACAGATTAAATTTAAACAATCTCTATCCATAAATCCAGCCCTACAGAAGGTATTAGGAGGAAAACTCCAACACAAGGAGGTTAATTATACTCATGAAAACACATGCCCCAAATGCAAAGGCACCAAAATTTGTGAAAGAAACATTACTAAAGCTTAAATCACACATCAATCCCCATACATTAATAGTGGGAGACTTCAATACCCTACTCCTCTACCAATGGACAGGTCACCCAAACAAGAACTAAACAGAGAAAAAAAATGGAGCTAACAGATGCTATGACTCAAGTGAACCTAAAAGATATCTACACAATTCACCCAAACACAAAATATACCTTCTTCTCAGCACTTCACAGAACATTCTCCAAAATGATCATATAATTGTTTACAAAGCTATTCTCTACAGATACAAGAAAGTTGAAATAATTCTCTGTGTCCTATAAGACCACCACAGACTAAAGCTGGATTTCAATGTCAGAAACAACAGAAAGCCTACAAACTTGTAGAGACTGAACAACTCTCTACTGACTGACTACTGGGTTAAGGCAGAAATAAGCAAGAAATTGAAGGCTTCTTAGAATTCCATGAAGATGAAGGCACAACATACAATAAGTAATGGGACACAATGAAAACAGAGCTAAGAGGAAAAGTACTTAGTATTAAGTGCCTTCAAAAAGAAATTGCAGAGATCTCATATTAGCAACTTGACAACACATCTGAAAGCTCTAGAACAAAAAGAAGCAAACACACTGGAGAGTAGATGGCAGAAAATCATCCAACTGAGACCTGAAATGAACAAAACACAAACAAAGAAAACAATATAGAGTCAAACAGAGCTGGGTATTTGAGAAAATCAACAAGATAGACAAACCCTTATCCACACTAACTAAAAGACAGACAGGGAATATAAAAATTAACAAAATGAGAAACGAAAAGAGGGATATAACAGCAGACACTGAGGAAACCTCAGTGAATCATGCAGAAGAAGGGGAGAAAGGATTGTAGGAGCTGGCAGGGAGGGGGGGCGTCAAAACCAGCACAAGAAATACCAGGACTCATCGGGGATCACTAAGATGGAACCAACAATCAGCGAGCCTGCATGGGTCTGATCTAGACTCTCTGCATACATGTTATAGTTGTGTAGCTTAGTAATTTTGTGAGAATCCTAACAGGCAGCAGGGTCTGTTTCTGCTTTGGGGACCCTTTGCTTCCTACTGGTTACCTCATACAACCTTATTATGAGGGGAGATGCCTAGTCGTATTGCAATTTGATATGATATGTTCGGTTGATATCCCTGGAAAGCCTGCCCTTTTCTGAAGGGAAGTGGAGGATGAGTGGATGGGAATGGAAGAGAGGAGGGAGGAAAAACTGTGGTCGGGATATAATATACGAGAAAATAAAGCAATAAAAAGTGCTTTTGTGTTTTCAGTTTGTTAATCAAGTATAAAATTATACTTTGAAAGCTACTAATCAAAACACTGATAAAGACACACATTCGTTATTACTGATTCAAAACCGTGCAAAAACTCATGGTTTATTTGTGATATAAATTATTTGTCTTTATCATTTCTAAGCTACTGCTACTAAGGAGTGAACAGTTTTCCCAGGTATTGGGAATTTTATTTCTCTTAAGATTTTTTAAAAATCTGTATGTGTCTTTATATTGGCATTGGCATATGAATGTATGTCCTTCTGCAAGCCAGAGGCGTTGGGTCTCTATGCAGCTGCAGTAACAGTTGGTTCTAAGCAATCTGACAAGGTTGCTGGAAGCCACACTAGAGTCCTCTATAAGAGCAATATGTCCTCTTAAATTCTGAACCATCTTCCTATCGTTATTGACAACATTTTCTTAGTGATTATCTGTACCATACTCAGTGATTCTAGGTTCTTGACTTTTTACTTCTGTATATGCTCTCTAGCACTCACAGGAGTGACACCCCAATACAAGATCCCTGCACAGAATTCTCTAAATATATGACTCAAGTGGAGGTGCTGGTTGATAGCAGTCCCTCAAACAACAACAAAAGGATATATCCAATAAGCAACTTTTACACCCATACTAAAGTAGGTGATAATAAAATATAAAAGAAGATTAAAACATTAAATAATAAAAATTGATTAAATACGGATGTGCAGATGGACTTAAAAAGTATCTTTTTTAATATCAATTATAAATTAGGGATATTTTATGATTTAAAAAGGAATAATAAGCGTGTTTCAAGCTTCAGTTTAAAAACTAGGCAGTGGTATTCTTACCACATACAAAAATACCACACATCTTGAGATAATTAAATTCAATGATAAAGTGTCACTTGTCTATTCTTCATTGTTGTGAATTCAGGTGATTCTAATGACTTTCAGAATGAAGGGATCTTTAACAAAACCTCTGAAAGGCTGTATAATTAAAGAGGAAAAAAGTTATTTCACTGAAGAGCATGCTGTCAAACTGATGTATAGATTAATATTAGAATAAGACTCTCTTCTAAATGAATAAATGTTGGTGTTTTGACAGAGGCAATCAGGTCATTGTAAAATTCTATTACAGTACTTACAAAATTGAATAGTATTTTAAAAATCACATTGGCCAGTAGATGTGAGGGAAGAATAGCAAAAATTGTATGACTCAAATTATTGGTTTCCTTAAGATGTTCACAAGTAAGTAAAAGTAAAACATATGTTAAAATATGTATGTTTGTATCTCTGTATATGCACATATGTATTTTAAAGTTCTATTTATACTTTACCAAACTCATATTAATATTGAAAAGCCATTAGAAGAGATTTTAGGATAAATATACAACAAAATTAATGACATTGTGAACTTGTCAATATATAGCCAGCTTGAATTTAAAATAAAAGATATTCATAAGAATTGTAAAACTATATATTTGAATAGTAAATTAAACTGAATAAAGGCTTTACTGCTGTTTATAAAGATAGAATAAAATAGATAACAATTTTGTAAAGGAAAGTATTTCTTCATAAAACCAGAGAACACTATAACAGGAGTTTATCAAAATGTATTGTGAATAATGTATTAGAGCCAAAATTTATCCCACTCAGTAGCTCTGTCTGGGAGCTAATGTTGATCAAATTGCTTTCCAGTGTATGCAGGGCCATTACTTTCAGATAGGAAAACAAGTTTGACATTCAGTAAAATAACTGGAGTACTAACTAATTAATTATCATTCTCTATAAAATATAGCTATTCATTGTGCTTATATAATAGAACATTTTCTAATTTATAACCTATGAAAATGAACTTCATAATTTGCATAAATTTTGTGTAGAATTTTCCTTATTTTTTCCTGAAGAAATTATGATTCAAAACATACAAGTAACTTCTCCAATATTATACAACTAATGCATTGATCTATATATTTTGATTTACACAGCACCATAGTACCTAAAAGAGCATGTCAAAAGACACACATGCACTCAGCAGAGATTCCCTCAAACATCGTGATCCAAATAAATTACATGTAAGTGAAGAAGTTCTCTGTACAGGCACATTGTTTTGTTTATAACTTAATATTAGTTTGGTGAAAGATTCTTTAAAAAGTATTTGCTGCCGGGCGGTGGTGGCGCACGCCTTTAATCCCAGCACTCGGGAGGCAGAGCCAGGTGAATCTCTGTGAGTTCGAGGCCAGCCTGGACTACCAAGTGAGTCCCAGGAAAGGCGCAAAGCTACACAGAGAAACCCTGTCTCGAAAAACCAAAAAAAACAAAACAAAACAAAACAAAACAAAAACAAAAAAAAAGTATTTGCTATCAACGAATTGAGAACTCTTTAAGCCCTTTCTTTTCATAAATTGGAAGCTTAACTGGATGGGGCTCTGAGTGTATCCTTCTTTTCGTTCTCAAGCAGAGGAAGCCTCTTTTTAATGGCACAAATCTCATTTACTATCACAGCCTCTCATTCAGAATAAACTATAGCTTCCTAGTCTCGTGGGGCTTTGTTTATTTGTTTGCTTTCCCTCACAACACTGTACTTTTTACTTCCTTCTGTCCCACTTGTTCTTTTACATTGTAAGCATAGTAATGACACCACACATTCAACCCTATAATGTCTTAAAATATCCTCCACTCAAGAAATGAGTCCATTACTTCTACTTAAGCCTCAGACAAGTTCTTAGAACAAGGAAAATCAGCATAGGGATCATTTGCCAAACCTAAAAGGAATGGCTTATATTCTAGTTGTCAGATAATTCTTTTCTTGGAAACCTCTTGAGCTGGCCCCTACTGTTGGCTTTGCTTTCAAAACTGTTGCTGTCCTGGTTCCTATTGGCATGGCCCTTTAAGCTCTGCTCACAACATTCAACCAAATTCATGTCAAAAGTTTCAGTCTTCCATAATTCTCCCTAAAAACCACAGTTGAGTTCTTCAAAGCAACAGCCCCACTCCTAGTGACAATGTCCGTATTTAGTTATGCTTTCTGATTCTGTCATAAAGCATCATAACCAAAAGTGATTTATGGAAGAATGAGCTTATGCTTGGCTTAAGGTTCTAGAGTGATTCTTTCATGACTTGGAAATATGCTGAAAGCAGCAGGCATTGAACAGGAGCAGGAAGCTGACAGACCACACTGTGGTGATATATTGTGTATCAAATAAAGCTTTCCTGAGGATCAGAGGACAGAGCCAGACACTAGATTAAACATAGAGGCCAGACAATGATGGCACACACCTTTAATCCTAGCACTCGGGAGGCAGTGATCCCTCTGGATCTCTGTGAGTTCAAAGCCACCCTGGACTACATGAGATTTATTCAGTCTAGAAGAGAAACTGGCACACACCTTTAATCTCAGTACTTGGGAGTCACACCCCTTTGCTACCAGTATTTGGGAAGCACACATGCCTTTAATCCGAGCACTAGGAAGGAAGTGATATGGCTGGGGTGAAGGGTACATAAGTTGTTAGGAGACAGAACTAAAGCCTTTCTTCTGAGAACTCAGACCTGTTAGGCTGCCCCAGGTTTTCGACTGAAGACTCAGAGGCTTTTTGTCAGAGGATTTGTTGAGATAGGATCTCATCTTCCACTCGGCCCGAGGATTCAGTGGTGGTAAGAAGTTTCTCTGATGGCTAACTACCTTGTCTCTCTGATCTTTCATTATTTACCCCACTATCTGACTCCAGGTTTTTTGTTGTTGTTATTGTTGTTGTTGTTTTTTATCATTAATAACACTTAAAATTAGTGCCACACCTTTTACCAAAAGCATGAATAGCGTGGAAGCAGATGGGGTTATGAACTGTCAAAGCTTGCACAGGTTTCTTCATGCAAGGCCACACCTCTGAAGCCTATCAAGACACTATCATCAACTATAATCAAGTGTTTAAATTCCCAAGCCTATGGGAGACATTTCTTATTTAAACCACCACAACAGATTTTATTGACTGATAGTTGTTATAAAGGGTGCTTTTGTTAATGCATTGTTTCTCTATGTGCATGTTTAGTGTGTGTGTGTGCGACCTCTACCATCTTCATGGCCTCTAAAGTTCACTTTAGATAGTGATAGGTTAGTTGTTATTGTTGTTTTGTTTGTATTCTAAGGAAATTCTTAAATATTTTCTTTTATGAATCAGATTTTCCTGATAACACCTGTTTCCCTTTTATTGCAGAGGTATTTTAGAGGCCCTCACTGCCACCACCAATGGATTGTCTTGATTTTCAATTTAGTATAGAAAGAAAAAATAGAGAAATAAAATCTCTTTCTATCCTGTGTGAACTTTGAAATTATTACATTTCTTTCTTTGGGTTTTATTCAACTTTGAATACTTTCCTCAAAGGAATAAACCGAACAATCCTCAACTGAAACAAAACTGGAATCATTTTGATTTTTTCCTATGAATTTTATTCTTTTTGATGCTATTATGAATAAAATGATTTCTTTAAAAAAAAGAGCTCACAGTTTTATTCTTTTCCCTTTCTATCTTGCTTTCTCTCTCTCCTCTTCTGTCAACAGGTTGACATTTCCTTTATTCAAGCATTTCAGTGCTGTATTCTGTGGTATGGACTGGAGAGTCTGTTCATCTAGAGCCTAGGTGACTGGGTTTTTAACTCAATGTTTTCTATCTCCCATAAGGATTTCTCCCATGAATCACTGGAGTATTGCAGGAAGGATAAGTATTTTCTTATCCTCTATTTCAGGTTAGATTGAATAAATCTCTAATGTAAACTATTGCAACTTGGCCAAAAAGTAAAATTTAGCTCATTTTGTGATAGTTTGGGATTGAGTATTACTCAGTTTTAGGAAGAACTGGCCACTCCTCTTCATAGTAAAGACTCAGTGGTGAGATATCTTTTTAAGCTGAGCCCAAATTATGTTTCAGTAGCAACAACCCTTTTTAACTCCACACTAATATTACACAATTAAGTTCATTTCATTAACTGTAAAGTCACCTAAATCCACATCATGTATGTAACACATACGAATATATTATCAAATATCTCTTGGATAATTGAAAAATATGTTAGTAAGTTAATTCAGCCAGAAACATCATGATCAACATTAAGATTGTTGGAAAACTGAGAGATGAAATAGGATGTGTAAGCAAGACATGAACCCTTTCCTTGGCTCATGTCCTGTGTCCACATTAGGTTTTGCATTTTAGTGTTATACTGCTGTGTATCTGTCAATATAAACAAAGTACTCTTCAAACCTCTTATGCCCCAAATTGGAGAATTATCAATTGTTAGCACAGTTTTCTTATACATATCAGATCAAATCATTTATTCTTTGTCGATAGCATTATTTTGCACACACATTTATATGGTTTCACATGTGTTTGAACCTGGAATTTTTGAAGAAATAAAAAAAGTGACAGTACATAAGAATAGTGTTTGAATTTAACTTCCAAAGAATACATGTAATTAATAAAATAATTTTTAACATTATATTAACTACTTTGATCTTCTAAGCACAGGTCCCTTTGTATATATAAAATATATTATTTCTTTAATATAATCTGTATCCTATAAGTACTAATTTCATTGATAGAAACTATGAAAATATTCTTAATATCTTTAGTAAAATATAGTAATGCTTTGTTTGACTATAATCATGCTATATATTAAGATATTAACTTCAGGTTAAGATTTGAATAACATAATTTACATTTACATATAATGTTTGACATTATTTCCTAATTATAATCTATCATACACTACAGTAGTTCAACCATATTTCTTCTATTGCAATTAATTCATTTTAGCTGTCTCATTAAAATGCTAAGTTCTAATAATGATCTTTTAATTAAAGGTTAAATTACATTTTACTCAATACACTATCAGTTTAATGAGTTTCAAGACAAACACAGGTACTTTGTCAAGAGAATAAAATGAACTTGTGTAATGAATTAAATCATTCTCTATTTTAAAGCATTCTGCATTGAGACATATTTATCTTTCTTTTCCTACTAAGCATAGTTTTCACATATTGTCTATGTGAATAATGTTATGATATGTTTTTAATAAATATAGAATATTTTCTAATATTTTTAAAAGTGTTTGTTAACAGCCAGCCAGATGTTTAATTAATATAAAGACAATTTAACAGCAATGATGACCTCTTTTATACAAGAGCTGGAGGATAAGCAAAGCTTCTGCCTGGAACTAACATAAACAATGTGTCAGAGGTATCAAAATTTAATCCTCAATTCTTTTCTGGTTTGTGTTTTGAGACAGGCTCTCATGTATCCCAGGCTTGCCTCAAACTTACAATGTACTCAGTGCTGATCTTTAACATGTGATCCTCCTTCCTTCACCTGCTAAGTGTTAGGATTACAGGATTGTCCCAGTACAACCATTTTTTAACACAGTAATAGGAATTGAACCCAGGGCTTCATGCATCCAAGGTAAACACCTTACCAGCTAAGCCTTATCCTCTGCTCCTCTTGATAATTTTAATGTCATTCTAAGTGTAGAAATTCAGCATTCTTTAGAATTTGTTTTTTTCTTCAAAAAATCATAAAGCATAATGTATTCTTGATTGTAATTTTATTTCTAATTGTGCATTTCTAATTGTGCATTTATTTCTAATTGTGCATTCTAATTGTCCATTCATTAGGGCACTATGATTGATCTTAACAACTTTCATCTAATGACTTGGTCTCTTTACTTTCATTTACTGAATGTTCTTTTGGACTAATTTCCATTACGGGTCTTATTTACTCTATTGAAATGATTTTCAATGTTGCTGTAGCCACTTAATATATTTTTCCAGAGAGAAAATAATATGACATAGGCTAAATCTCTTGTAACGTGAAGCTCTAAAAATATATAGGAAAAAACTGAGATCTAAATCGCTAACACAGTTGGAAATTTGCATTATCCATAATTATCAGGGCACTCATTCTCTGACTATCATCTGCCTTTTCTTGTAGATTGTTCTCTGTCTTTCCAAATTTACTCAAACATCCTCAACTCCACTCATCTTCCTAATCAATAGAATTATCCAGCAGTCTTTGCTGTTTTGTTTGGGGAATATGAAACAGTAGATGGACAATAACATACTTTCTCATAAATATGAGAAATAACAAAAATATTGATATCACTGTATTCTTCAACCTTCCTATAGTCTTGGAATTAAATGCCCACTTTTGCAATATAAATGTGTAGGTATGATAGTAGCTCGGGGCAGCTAAGGATGATGTAGCAGTTAGTTTATGACATCCCCTGTGCTATATGTTGGAGAGAAAATGAGAAAAGTTGTGTGTGAAGTCTTACAGGAATTTAAAATACATGGTGGGAGCTCAAAGGAGACCTAGTGTTTACTGTACTTGACCTAAGGAAACCTTGATCACTTTGCTGAGTTAGTGAAGTGACAGCAGGGAGAAAAGACACTGGAGAAACAATGTTGGTGAGAATTCAGGAGGGTGAACCCAAGCGCATCAAAAAAGAAGAGAATGGTGTAGGAATCTTTCAGTAAAACTTCCCTGTAACAAATGTTTGTCAAGGGGAAGGAAGTCTTGTGTGATCTATGGATATGTTTACTATTTTAAAAGAGCAATGATGCAAATGTTTGATTTTGCCACATGTTTAGATTTACTTATGCCTGCTTCATTGGTACATACCAGCACCATTAGTCTGCCTTTACCTTTAATCCTTATAAGAGCTATCCCCCAGCTTCTGTCAGCTTCTTCTTGGCAATAACCCCAGAACAATTGTGCTTCATCAGCACTCTAGAGTTCTTCTGGCATCATAGGGTATCTTAGATGACTACCCAGAATTGGCCAATAACTGAGATGCTTTGTAATCAATAGATAATTTATTAGTACAGAAATCTTAAACATGAAGTCACTATCTTGTCTTAAGCAGCTCAAAGTCTGTCTGCTTAGTAAGACTTAAATTTTCATTCCGTGTGTCAACTTTCTGTTTTTTTTTTTTTGTTTGTTTGTTTGTTTGTTTGTTTTTTGTCTTGTTCATTGTGACCTTGGGGCTCATTGTTAGGTGGGACTCATCCTATCAGTTCAACATGAAAATGAGTTTAAGTATATCCAGAGCCTTATGAATTTTCTACTAACTATACCTTCTTACATTCAGCATACAACAATGTATTTGTCTGTTTCTGTTTGGCATATGTGGAGGTAATTATAACACCATATTTTCTGCAAGACATATTGTAAACCACTGTCAAATCACACTAGTAACGTCTGTGTTATAAGCATAAATGTTTTCTTTACTCTTATCAGTGGTACATCTACGTGTATTTACAAGCATTTTGCCATTAAAAGCAATATCTGTATAACACAGAACAGAAAATAGGCAAAAACACAGTGAATGATACTCCATGTGGGGAATACAGGGAACCACCCACTGGTGTGTATGCATAGAGCTTGCATGAGAGATTTCTCCTACATGTGCAGAGAGATTATTTAGTATTTTATGTTTTCATAGGAAGGGTGCCCAACCTACATTTAGAGTTCACAAGATCTAAGGGCTATAAGTGAATCCCTGGTTTGTCCTCTGGTAACAATTCTGGGAACACACTGTATAAGCCTTGTATCACAAACCAGGAATGAACTGCCTTCATTTAAAAACCTCCACTATGACAGAAACAGCTCTAGACTTCTGTAGCATTTGTTATAAATTGAATAATTTATGGATTTGTATACCTTTATTGGTTATAAGCTTATTTAAATGCATGTGAAATTTTTATCTACAAAGGAAAAATTATATGATAAAATTCCAATAAAACTGTAGATTTTATAATCATGGTTTTTATTCAGACAATTTTTGCCTATCCCTAGGTCATAATGTGTTTTCTTCATGCTTCTTCTCATAGTTTTGAAGATTTGGGTTTTACTTTGACACCTTTAAGTCCATTTTGGTTGGCTATTATGATGTCTGAGAGTTAAGGACCTAGGTCTAGCCTTCTGCATGTGGATATCCAATATCACATTTGATTGCACAAAATGCATTACTGATTTTCAAAAAATGTTTTCAATTTTCTCCCATCACTTATAATGTTGGATGGATAAAGGTATGTCATTTATAATTTTAATTTTGACGTATGATCTTTCTATTCCAGTTTCTTCAAAACATTTATAGTGAATATATGCTTCCCTTTGTTAAACACCCTTTCTGCTTCTATTAAGAGGATAATGTTTGTGCTATTTTGTATTTATAGACTTGTACATATTGGACCAAAACAGCATCTCTAGAATGAAACTAGCTTAATCATGCTGTGCATCTTTTTTATTTTTTTTAATTGAAAACAGATTTTTCACACAGTGTATACTGATTTCCCCTATCCCAATTCCTCCCAGATTTTCCTTACCTCCCTACCCAACCAAATCCATATCCCTCACATCCTTTCTTCCTCTCTCATTAGAAAGCAAACAGGAATCTAAAATAATATAATAAAAGTATTAATAATGAAATAAACAAACCTGAATAGGAAAAGAAACAATCAAATGAACATGAAAAAATAACCAAAGGAAAAGGACCAGGAACACATATAGGCATAGAGATGCACACGGAATCTTGTAAAGACACAAAATCAGAAACCACAATATGTAACACCTGTAGAAGGAGGAAAACAAAAGCCCAGACAAAGCGTTATGAGGCAAAACCCTCCAAAATAATTCATTTTGTGTTGGTCATCAACTGCTAGACATGTGGCCTGCCCTTAATTGCACCTTGTATATGCAATGAGACTCCATTGGAGAAAACTTTTCCTTTGTGAGTGGTTATCAATTGAAGATAGCTTCTGGCTTAGCATGAGGGCTTGTATCTACTTCCCCTATTGGCACTGGGGCCTCAGACCCAAGAAGGCCTGCGCATGCTGCCAAAGTCCTTTGAGTTTATATGAGAGTTGCCCCTTTTGTGATTAGTAGGCTTTGTTTCATTGGTTTCCTACATCCCCTATGGCTCTTATAGTCTGCCTCCTCTTCCTCATATTTCCCTTATCCCTGAGGGGAGGGATTTCATTGAGACATCCAATTTAGGATGGAGTATTCCAAGGTCTCTTATTCTCTGTATATTTTCCAGTTGAGAGTCTTTGTCTTTGTTCTCATCAACTGCAGGAGGAAGCTTCTCCGATGATGGATAAGCAAAGCACTCTTCTATGAGTACAACAGAATGTTGTTAAGAGTCATTTTATTGCTGCTGCTTTACCTCAATGTCAGCATTTTGTTTTCCTCTAGGTCTCTGGCCTATCTAGCCTCAGGTTCTTTCCCATCTGAGGAGTCCTATGTATTGGTTCCATCTAATGGAGAGAGCTTTAAATCTAGTCAGATATTAGCAAGTTTGTATCATATGCTTTGTGCCACTGTTACACTAGCACATCTTACAAAGAAGTCACCATTGTTGATCACAGGGTTTATAGCTAGGTTATTTCCTTTCTCCTCTGGTAGCATGGAAAGTACATTCTAGTACCATGAACACTAGGCAGACTGTGCAATATTCTTAAACATTCTTAAATTTGGTATTGAGATATTTTATTGAGAATATTTGTTTTTATGATCATCAAGAAAACAGGAATGTATTTTCGTTGACTTTTCTGGTCTTATCTAACGTAGATGTTGGAGTCATAGTGACTTCATAAAATGAATTCTGTGATGTACCTTCCCTTTTGGGTTTTTAAAATCACTTATGAATCATTGGTGTTAGATCTTTAATTATTCTTCAATAATTTAATAATAAAGGGATGTTGAACTTTGGGATAGAAGAAGGAGAAGAATACCAACTCAAAGGCACAGAAAATATATTCAAAAAGATCATAGAAGAAAACTTTCCCAACTTAAAGAAGAAAATGTCTATGAAGATACAAGAAGCCTATAGAACACCAAACAGACTAGACCCCCCCCCAAAAAAAGTCCCCTCGCCACATAATAATTAAACAACTAAACATACAGAATAAAGAAAGAATATTAAGAGCAGCTAAGGAAAAAGACCAAGTGACTTATAAAGAAAAACCCATCAGAATAACACCTGATTTCTCAATGGAGACTTTGAAAGCCAGAAGGACCAGGACAGATGTAATGCAGACACTAAGAGACCATGGATGCCAGCCTAGACTAATATACCCAGAAAAGCCTTGTTTCTTTTTATTTGATGCATTCCTTATTGTTGTTTGTAATCCCTAGCTTCTCCCAGAAGCTCAGTTAGAGACTTTACTGATATGACTATATCAAAGTTTGCATTAAAAGTTTTCTGCATATTACAGAAACAACCAACATAGTGAAGAGGTAGACTGCAAAAAGAGGAAATAACAGTGAATGTTAGCCTTCTGTGTGTACACAGTGTATGGCCTTCGGTATGGCATAGTGAATGTAATCTTCTGTAGTTACAGAAGGAACAATCAATAACATAGTGAAGGGGAGCCTATAGAGTTGGACAAAACTTTTTGCCAAATGCATATCAAACAGAAAATTAATGTGTAGATTATATAAAGAACAGAAAAATTTCAACAACAAAAAAATCAAATAACCTTAACCAGAAATTGGCCATGAGAAGGAACAGAGACTTCAATGAAAGAAGTATGAACAGCTAATAAATACATTAAAATAATTTCAGTATCTTTAGCCTTTAGGAAAACATGAATCAAAACACCAATGACATTTCTTCTCACTCCTATAAGAATAATTATAAATAAAAATAAGATCTTGAAATGAAAACTTAAAATACTGCTATACTGTGGAATTGGAAAAGGGAGAACTGAATAATAACAAGGTGAGTTTGATCTTGAAATTCGTATAGGAGATGGTAAAAATAAAATCCTTACTGTGTGTATTGAAAAACCAAAAAAAAATGAAAATATTAATAAAACTTTGGAACCACTTAAAAAATATAGCAATTTAAGGTGGTGGTTGTAGATGGAGTACTGTATATGTACTGCTTTGCCATAGGTTGGACCTTTAGGGTGTTCCATGAATATGACATTCATAATATATGTCATTTGAGACACAAACATATTTAACATATATCTCACAAATTAAAACTCCAGAATTATGAACAAAGTAAAACACATGCTTTAAATTTTAATCTGGTAGTTATATACAATGTCATATATATATAATTTAGAAGCCACATATCTTTTCTTTTGTGAAACTTATTTAATGCTTAACTAGAAATATATACTTATGCTGAAGTTTAATTATTAATTCTGGAATATGAAAGTTAACTAGCAGTTTCCTCTGAGACAAAACTCTCTATATTGGAAGGAAACTTGTTAAGACATAGAATTCCCATCCTACAGGGAATCTTAGGCTCAGGAAGTAAAAAGTCAATAACTTCAGAAGTTCCTGAAACTGACTAGATTCATTCCTTTCCCTCTATGAACATATAAGCCATATACCTATTGCTGGACAGCCTATGAGTGTTAGTCATCTTGGCTTTCCTGAGATGAGTTTCCAGATTCCAGTATACTGCAAATTGTTATGACTTAGAGTCACCCTGATGCACAATAGATTTTAAGAATGTGTCTCCTGTTTTACAGAAACTTTTACTCCCAAATACTGAAAAGCTAAGTTTCTAGGAATCACCCCTTTACTTTCTCTGTGAATTCTAATTTCTACATATGTAATTGAGATCATGTGGCACAAAGAGATCAATCTTTAGTTTACTTTAATTGCCAGTCCTCCTTTAATTGGACACAATCTATTACAAGTACATATTTTCCCATTTCAAGCAATAAAAGTATTTTCAAGAATTAAGTTGTATTCACATAGTTCACATTATAATTTTCTTTTTACATTGGTTGATTCTGATTTCATAAATTGGTTGTTACAAATAACGCTGGAAGTAACATGAAAATGTGTGTTTTTCTTCAACATACTGAGTTTATTTCCTTTGAATATATATTTTGAATTGCTCTTGGTAAGTCAAACAGCAGAGATACTTTAACTTTCAAGAAACTATAACAGTGTTTTTAGACATGGTTGTAATCATATATATTCCTCACAGCCTTATACAGTGTTTTTTTATTTCCCATATTCCGGACAACGTTAATTCTCTTTTTAGTCTTGATAAAATCTTTTAAAATGTATGAGGAAATATCTCACTGTAGTTTTTGCATGCATTATCTGATCATTATAGATGTTGAATGTTTGGTCATCTATCTACTGATCATTTTTATGTTTGATTAGTAAGTATTCTGGAGCTTTGCCCATTTTTATTAGGCTGTTATATTGTTACTAGTAAATTGTATGGACTCTTCAAGTATTTTCAGTTTTAATCCTTGTATTTGAGCAATTATGTAAATAAGTTAGCTGAGTTAAGAATTCTATACTATATATTCAATCCAAAAACCTTATACAACATATGTAGAGTCCTTATCAATGTAAAATATATTTATTAAATCTTTAAAATTATAATTGTGACAAATTATTTAAGTGATTTTTAGTTAGTAAAGTTTTTCAACCTCCTTGGTATATCATTCAGCACACTGATGTAAGTAGTTCATTGTAAATATATATTTTACAAATATAACTAATCTTAGACTTAACTACTGCTAACATTACTTAAAAGATTAAAACCTTAAGTAGGGCATGGCACCACATGTTGGTAATCCCAGTATTTGGAAGACAAGAGGCAGAAGCATCTTGAGGTCAAGTCATCCTTAGGTGCATAAGAAATTCAAGATCAGCTCAAGTCATATTATAAGAACTTGCTTGGATACACAGACAAAAAAAACTTAGTAAGATAATGGAACTGTACATATATTTAATATAGTTTAATTCAAAATTGCCATAAGAAATGAGGTTAGAGAAATGAATAAATATATTGAGTTCTATATAAAAGTATTTTACCTGATTTCCTTTAGCATCTTTAATCTGATTTTTTTCTGAGAATATATATTCAGTAACATGGAAGTAAATTTCTTTCACAATATACTTTTTCTAAAATAACATGTAATGTTGCACACACAACTAAGAATATAATTTCATTTTTAAGTAATGGATCAAAGAAATATTGTCATTGAATTAAAAAAATACCAATATTGATAAGGTAAGCTATGCCAAAAAGAAATTAATTAGTATATAATTTACATATTCAATTTGACAATATGTTACTAATAATATGTGGGCAGGAATAGGTAATTTCCTAATGCCACAGATTTAGGTATTATTCAGGGATAAATTGATCCCTTTTTCCATTATATTAAAATTTTTGCTGATGTGTATCTTTTCTGAATGGTACAGTTCTCAGGTATTGCTAAACTACTTATATATAGTTATATATAAACATCTCTCCTTAATAGGAACAAGGAAAATGTTGTATGATACTTTATGTTCTGACAAATAAAGCTTGCCTGGAGATCAGAGAGTGGAGACAGCCACTAGTTAACCACAGGGGCCAGGCAGTGGTGGCACACACCTTTAATCCCAGCACTTGGGAGAAGGAAGCAGGAAGATCAGGGGTTCAAGGTTACTCTGGGCTAAGAGATTGAACCAGTCTAAAAGAGAAACAGAGCCGGACAGTGGTAGTGCATGCCTTTAATCCCAGAATTTGGGATCTCATGCCTTTGATTTCAGCCCTTAGGTGGCGCATGCCTTTAATCCTAGCACTCAGGAGGTGGAGACAGTAATATAAGTTGGGTGGAGAAAGAATGTGGTGCCCATTCAGTCTGAGAATTCGTAGAGACAGGATCTCTCAGATTAGGTCTGAGATTTTGTAGAGGTAAGAAGTCTCTAGTGAGTGGCTGTTCTGATTCTTTGATCTCCAGGTAAGCTTTATTTGTCAGAAAACAAACATAATATCATACAACAGAAAAATAAGAAAATATACAGGCAGGAAAGATGGCTCAGTGGACAAGAGTTCTAGTTGTGAACATGAGGACCTGAGATCATATTCTAAAACTCACAAACAACGCAGGACATGCTACGGTGAGTATATTCCCATTACTTCTATGGAGAGATGTGATGAACAAAGAGGAGAATATTGGAAACCTCAGACCAGATAGCATGCTGTACACAGCAGAAAACAACCAAGAGACCAAAGGTCAAAATGGAGTCCTGGTAAAAAAATTGTCATTTGATATAAGCGCACACACACACACACACACACACACACACACACATGTATACACACATGCCTTTGCATACATACACTCATAAGAATGAGCACACACATGTATGCATGTTCACATGTGTACACACTATATATTCATACAGAAAGATAAAAAATAAATACAATTAAAACCATAGTTTTGGGTAATACAATAAAGAATACATATATTAATTAAAATTTGACATACACTTGACAGAAATGTTTGCTAATGCAGCAAAACTTTTGAACTGCTACATAGGTTGTGATTACATCAGACTATTTTGAGGTAATTTGAACAAAGAAGGAATTTAAAATTTTTTAACTCAATAATTTTATGCTTACCCAATACATTTATCCTCTTTATAATAATGTTTATTAATGTTTGGAAAATGTACTATAGCTACATTATTTCTCCCCTGCTGTGTTTTTGTGTGTGTGCATGTGTGTTTGTGTGAGTGTGCACACACGCACATGCATGCACTGCCACAGGGGCCATATAGAGATCAGACAACTCTTGTGGAGGTTGTTCTCTCCTGTCTTTGCAATACACACTAATTTTTGCTAATACACACAAAGGCACCGCAGCAGCTCCACTTGATGTTTTAAAAGGTAAAGCATGGAAGTACTATTTGCTCATGTTCCCAATTTTTGCATTTTACCGTTCCATAGCTCTCTAATGGCACTCTCGTTTCCAAGGTTTTTTATTTCCAGCTACACTTAAGACAGTATTACACTCGCCAGGCGGTGGTGGCACACGCCTTTAATCCCAGCACTCGGGAGGCAGAGCCAGGCAGATCTCTGTCAGTTTGAGGCCAGCCTGGTCTACAGAGTGAGAGATTCAGGAGAGGCACCAAAACTACACAGAGAAACCCTGTCTCAGAAAAAAAAAAAAAAAAAAGACATTATTACACTCAAAATGATAACTTTTGAATTTCCTTTCTGTAGATCCATACTATTTGGCTTGATTTATATTCTTTACTCTAGAATCATGTAATATTTCACAAATTTAACTTTTTGTAATAAAGTCTAAAGCAGGGCTTAAAAAACCCATAAGAGAAACTAAATGAGAATTCATTAAAAGATAAAAAGTGCTTATTTAGGCTGAGAAGAGATACAACACAAAGGGCATAAATTTTAGGTAGGCTGAAATGGCATTTGGATTTTGCAGATTTCAAGTTAAATTTAAAAGGTAAAAACACATGGAATAAATGTAACAGTTGTTCATGCAGAGCTTAGGTTGATTCAGTTGTGACAGAAGATTATCTTCTAAGAAAAAGACTAGTTGATTTAAAGACAAGAGAAGTTTTTGAAAGGGAAGACAGAAAAGACAAGAACTGAGATAGTGTGAGAAAAGAAAAGGAATCAGCATGGAAGATGAATGTAGTCGCTATCTCTGCCATTGGACTGTTATATTTTATTGAAAATCAGAATTCTAGGCAAGTAATCTACAGGTGCTAACAGGTTACACTTGGTCAAGTTTATTTGCAATTCTGACCTCTCGTACACTCCAGGTTTAGTATTTGCAAGTGGCTCAATGTACCTGTGCCCATGGAATCTTCAAGGTAAGGAGAAACAATAACCGTATCCATGAGAAGTTGTGAAAGTGAAGTGTCAGGTTTTTGAAGGCACAAATAAGTTCCTAGAAGAAAGGAGGATGTCTAAGTAGGGAAAGTGTGATGATTTAATTGAATATTAACCCTAGGAAATTAAATTTCATTAATTCATGGTGTTCTCACTTATAATTCTCACAGGTGCTGCGTTTTTCATTGCAAAACGCAATAGCAGTTTTCATAATTAATATATAATCCTGAATGCCTATTGCAGCATGACACATTACAGCCACCTGTTTCATGTCATGTCATCTTCCTTCATTTATGACTTTTAAGGTAGTTAATGGTTTTGGCATTTTTAAAGGCCACAATTAGCACATTGAGAAAGAGATCATGGTAACATTCACTTTTACAATAGCCTCAAAGAAAATTACATATCTAAAAGTAAACCAAATAAAAGAGGTGAAAGACCTCTACAATTTGGACTAAATGCTTTGGCAATTCTCATAGAATTAATTTGACTTTTTAAATACTTCTTGAATCTCTTTTTCCAAGTAAATTGGGATTTAAGTATGTACAGCTTACAGATAGTCACTATTATGAAGAAAGAACATACTACTAAGCCAATATGAATAAAAGTGTGCTTATTAAAGTCTACAAGTATAAACATGACAAACACCTTTGGGTTTTAAGTTATTAGCAAATACTGGCACAATGGAAATGTCAGTACCTGACAAGCTACAGAAGATGTCAGTGTGAAATAATATCCTAACTCAATGGAATAATCATTATTTGCTACTAGAGAAAACAAAGTTTACCTTTTTAAAATTAATGGGTGAACCTTTTCAAGGTTTCCCAAAGTATGTGAACATTTATGTTTGAGAGAGAATGTATTTTAAAATTATTTAAATTGTCTTTAAGAAAAATTATAAAGCAATTTGGTAGGTATATTTTTATGTGTACTTTATTTGGCCTAGGGATAACTTACTGGCAAAATTCATACATTTATCAATGAGCAATTTTAATTGACTAATATCTGACTCACTTCTGGACAATTTAATGGATGTCATAATATATTCACAGCTTATTTATTCTACTTCAATAATTTTATTCTTTTTTTTCTCATTACTGGAGGATGAAAATTAGAGTCTGCATGCTACCAGGGAGAAAAGTTATTATCAACATGACCCATCTATAAACCTGCTACCTAGAACAGTGACCTGTTCTCAATAGTGGTATAAATGTTATACAAGGAGCCAACTACTATTTTATTGGACTTAAAAACTCATTCCATGAAATGGAAACTATATCTGACACTGTTAAGTTGGCCAAGAAACATGAGATTAGATTGATCTCTTATGAGCCTAGAGGAAAACCAAACGCTATTATTCTGCTAAAGAAACATGACATGTTAATACATGTTAAAGGGCTTATTATTTCATGATTTCTGTGGGTCAAATGTGTAGACAGGACTCAGTTAGCATCTCTATTAAGTGTAGGACAGAGATTCATCAAGGAAATGGCTGAATTGAATTCTAATGTGAGGCTCAGAAACCGTTCCAAACTCTGGGGCAGTTGGAAGGACTTTTACCTGTGGTTCTGATGTTGAGAACCTAATTTTCTTGTGGAGACTATTCAAGTGTTTTCTCAACTACAGACACATGCAAGCTGGTAGGAAGTTTTCAAAGGTGGTGGTTTTCAGTGGTTTGGGTTTCTAGTATGTAAATTTTATGCAGTCACAACCATTTAAGTGTGCAAGGGCTCAATCTAGTAATCTATTTTAAATAAATAGACTGAAAATGAAGCTGTGTCTTTTCCATGATCAATAAAAATGTTGTAGGTATGGATCAGGGTCTGGAGGTCACTCACTGACATTTCCAGGTTCTGTGCCACAGAACAAAGAATTGAACAAGAGACACATAGGTAGTGGTAGAAATAGAGATGATTTATTAAGATTAGAAATTGGACACAGAGCTGGAAGTGTTAGAAGCACAAAGTTCCTGGGCCAGGAAAGTCTCTACCATTTTCTGCAATATTTACATAGGACCCATCTTTTCTTGAATTTATAGTCTGTAGGCTTTTCTATTTAACATGTTCTGCCTTCACCTGTAGTGGGGGTGGGAAATGTTTTCAGTTTCTTTCAGATGTTAATTGTGATGTGCCATGGCTCCCCATCCTCCATTCATTCTCCTGCTACAATTACAAAATGAAAAGACAACCATTTATTTAACTAAACCATCTCATTGTCTGTGGTGAGGGAAGCTCTAGTGTTGATAGAGAGATGCTGTTGAAGGAGGTCCAGATGTCAAGGTGCTTTATGTAAACCCATAGCTAAAGACTGAAGAGGAGCTAACTTCCTCAGCGAAGTGACTCCGTACCAGATTCTAAAGCACGGAAGTATGAAAGAAGAAATATGGATAAAACAATTCAGAAAACTAGCTCACATTTTTCAAACTTCTAAATTAGTATATATATTTTTTCTTTGTTCAAGAATAAACAGAAGAAAATGATTTAATAATATAATGTTTTTGTCAAAATATTGGGAAGGAAATTATCTTTAACATCACATACACCATTAGGAAGTTAAGGGAAAAGTTTCTTCACAGAAGAGAAGTAAAATAGACCTACAGTGCCATCTACCTATTTTTAATTTAAATGTTGCTTTTCTTTTATTTTATATCTTTTTAAATTTTGAAATAATCATCTATTATGGAAATTTGTTTATTTACTCTAATAGTCATATGGAATTTTAAAAATGAATACAATATGATTTTTAAAGAGCTCTGCTATCAATATGATTATTTTTCTGTTTGTTCTTTTACAAAGATATAACAAACATGTGTAACATACTGTCTAGTAACTGTTAAGGCATTTCTGATGGGTGTATCATGAAGATCTTATGTAAACATGTTGGTGAAAATTCCTGTATCCCTAATGGGTTTTTCCATCTCTCAGAAGAGCTACATTATCTCATGATGGCTAAATCAGAAAAAGGAAGCTATATTGTGTAAGTATGTTAAAGTTGGGCTAGAGCGCCTTGGTTTTACAACCTCAGGCTCCTCAGCATTTTTTCGAGAATGGGCATGGAATTAAATAGTGATCTAGTGATTCTGTGGTGAGACATGTTGCAGTTTGGCCTGCTTCCTTGTGCAGAGGCCATGGTGAACGGTTCTGCTTGTTTATATAACAGCACTAAGACTCTGTCGAACAATTTCAGGAGAGGCAGATACTGAAAGGAGTAAATTCAAAGTTCCCAAATATCTCATTGCCCATAAGAAAACAGGTTAAATATTTAAGTAGTATGAATATTTCTTTCAATACTTTCTTTCCTATTCCCATGTAGCTGTATATTCTGTTCAGTCTTTGTCTTCTGATGTTTTCTACTTTCACGCTTTATTCAATTATGTCATGTTATGGAAAATATAGCCCAAGTTTTTATTTTTTTTCTCAATTAAACTTTTACAGAACAAAGTCTCCATCTCACATCATGAAGACATAAAATGCATAGCAACATTTAAATGATTAAAAACTTTGAATATTATAAAATTCTTTACAGATTCCCTTGTTGGAAAATTTGTCCTGCAGGTGTAAAATGTTAACACCTATGTTTTCTCATTTTGCTCTTGTAATGACATATAGTGTCATAAGTTGTAACAATTTTCAAGCAAATGCATTCCTTTTTGTATACTCTTGATTCTCTTATAATTTTGTTATTTTGTCACTGTAGGCTTTAGATTTCTTTTTGTATTTTCTAAATTTCTTGATGCAGATATTAAGTGTTTATTCTATTAAAGCAAACATGCACTGGGCCATCACAAATTAGAGAACTAAGAACATTACCTACAATGAATTTTGAACATTATGTGCTTTGTCTATTTATTTGACTCCTGATTTATTATCCATATATCAAAATCTAGCTGACTAAATGTCCCACCTCTTAAAATTACTGTGTGTGTGTTTGTGTATATGTGTTTATATATCTCTATCTGTGTATGAGTGTATATGTGTGTGTTCATGTGTATGTACAAGTGTGTGTGGGCCTGAGGTTAAAGTCAGTTGTCTTTCTCAATGTCTTCTCACCTGTTTTTTCACACAGGGTCTCTCACTGAAACCAAAGCTCACTGATTTGGCTTTAACGACTGGCCAACAAGTCTCCAGCGACTTCCTGTAATGGTGTAATGGTTGAATGTGGCAAGACTTTTTTTATTTGGTGCTTAAGGAATCAAACTCGAGTCTTCATGGTTGCACAGCAAGCTCCTTACCAACGGATCTGCTTCTCAGGCTTGACTGTTGTTATTTTTGCACACTGACTTTCCAGTATTTTTTCTCTTGTTGCTGTAAGATTTTCCTAACTGCAGTTTTCCTTTGAAAACTGGCTTCACAGTTGTTTAGTTATTTGTTTCTCATTATAAGTGCTTGGAAAGTTGGTCTTTCTTTCTTGCTTGTTTATTAAATAGAGATGGATGGTTTGTGTTTATGTATTAAGCACAAGTTACACATTTTTATGCATGTTTAGTGAGCATAAGATAATTTTAATACAATGCAAACTGTATTGAATTTAAATTTCAATGTCTATAAACAATTACTAGAATTACTTTTAATTAGAAACCAGTCAACCACAATACTTGTCGGTGTTGGATTTTGACCTGCTATTTCTGTCACAGTGCCTGAATTGCTGTTTCTGAGATCATATTTGGTCTCTTTGTGTTTCTTGCTGCTACTGGACATAGGAAAACTATCAAGGTGTAGCTGCAACTATAGTATAACCTTCCAAGTGTGTTACATTCTGTTATAAAACAATGTGTGTGTTTATTACTAATAAATTCTCTCATGTCAAAATAAAGACAATGTGGACTTTAATTTTATGTGTTCTTTGAGCCAACTGAATATGCATTATCTCTTAACTGATTATATAGTAAAGCATTTAATAATTATATAAACATACAAAATGGATTTGTCAGTAAATTTTGATTCAGCATTTGAAACTTGCAGATTTTTTAAAGAATATAAAGTTGAAAACAAAAATGTAATCACAGTACAATTCTTTACATTTTTTTCACTGAGCTGAGGATATAACAAAAGTCAGTTTCCAAATGGTAGTTTTGTTAGCCAAATTATGAAGGCGATTTACCAAATTCAACAATGTTTGCAGAATTAGAAAAAAAAATGTATGCAAAGAAAATGAAGTTTTAAAGCTATTAGCTTTAATACAGTGGTTTTAAACTCTGGAAACAACAGGATGAACTTCTATTGCAAACTTCTAAAAAAAAACAAGGAATCTTCCAAATGGTTTTCCTTGGCTCCTGATAAATTAGTTGACAGATGTTACCAACACTACTCATTTGAGTCTGTTTGAGAAGTCAGTGCTAAATTGGTAATGATTGAATAATGAGCTTCTGTGAAAAGTCTACAGGAATAGCCACAAATAACAATATTTTCAAGGGATATGAGAAAACAAATTTTAGTACAGTCTAGGTGGAATTTGCTAAGTCCTCTCATGGGAGAACACTGCATGTGGAACACACAAAAGCTTAAAACTTGGTGTCCCTCTCAATAAGAATGCTCTATTCATCTCTCTAGAGCACAATGCAATCCCACTAGAGCAGGCTCCTATCCCTGGAGACCAGGCTCCTGGACGCAGGTGAGCTCAGATACTCAAAACCTACATACAGTTTTGTCCAGGGGCATGACAAATCTCCTCAGCTGATATCTTCTTTGAAGCTTTATAACTCAATTAATTCTTGAGTTCAGCATCCAATTATCTTGCTCAAGCACTGTTTGTTATCAATCAAAATGTTCCTCTGTCCTTCATACTTAATTTTCATTGTTTCTTAATTGCCTTCAGTTTTTCATTATCCCACTGAGGGCACCGATGCAGCTTAATAATAACCAGACAGTTCAATTGTCCTTGTATGTACTGTGCAAGTTTTGAAAGCTTTCCTTGCTGAAAAGTACAGAATGGCCCCTCCCCTGAAAAATTCTTCAAAATCAATGAGTGAATGTTCTAACAATAGAGACATATTTTTTCTGAGACTCTTGATGTCTCACCTCCTGCCTGATATGGATCTAAATCAATCCCTAAACCCAGTTGCCACCTGATTAAACAAGTCATGCTCCATTGTTCATGACTTAATTGAATGCAGATGCAAATATACAGTTTGAAAGCTAGAGTTTTGCTGGAGTGATAATGGTGTGAAAGAAAAACATGTGGAAGCAAGATAAAGCAGGCAAAAACATAACTGGGAGGCAAGTGTGAAAGGAACGGCTGGGAAAGCAAGGGTGAACAGAGACAACTCATGTTGAAATGCAAGTTATTTTTAATCCACTATATTTTAATATACTAATTTATCTTTCCTGCCTCAAGCACATCCCTACTACACTCCCTTGACCCCCTCCCACGTTCACCCATTCTCAAGTTTTATATATATATATATGTATGTGTGTGTGTGTGTGTGTGTGTGTGTGTGTGTGTGTGTGTGTATCCTGCTGAGTCTGTTCTTACTGTTTCTGATTGTTTCTGTGTAAATTTTTTCAGGGCTGACCACTCTTCATTGGACAAACAATAAGAGGCTCTTCTCTAGGAGATATTAATTCTCCTTCTCTCAACAAGTCATTACTTATTTGTAGTTCTTTGTCTCTAGGTGGACCCCAGGGAATCCCCCCCTTTCATGTTAACATGTCCATTTATCTTGCCTTTTCCTGGTCTCGGTTATGCAGCCATTCCTAATGGAGACTGTTTCCCAGCAGACTTCCTGGAAGCCCCATTCTTACCACCATTTTGCTCTCTTCTTCAGCAATATTTCTTAAGCCATAAATGCAGGAGCTGTCTATATGGAGTTGAAGTCCTCTAAAATGGTGGGCAATTATGCTTGCTTGAAAATCTAGACAGTTTTCTGAAGCCAGTGAGGTCATGAACATAGGAAAATATCTATATTGCCTCTTTATTAGACCAGCACAATTCTTTACCATATTATACGTTTCACCATTATACCCACAGGTAAGTGCAATTTCTATCCCTCATCAAAGAAGCCTCTTTATACAGTAAATAGGGACCATAAAAGAAAACTAAGGCTGGACACAATGAAGGGAACTCACAGGGAGCTAAACTCCAACAAATACACAATGCAGTTTCTTTCTACCTGCCCCCCCCCCATTTCTCTTTTTCATGTTTTGGAAACAGGATTTTATGTTACCCATGATGGCTTTGACCACTCTAAGTGGCAAGGATGGTATGAATAGCTGATCCTCCTGCTTTTATTTCCCAATAATGAGCCACCACTTCCAGCTATGATGCATTGCTGACAATATTTCAACCATCCCAATTAAGATCCTTGGAGTCAAATAGTAAGACATTATTTACCCTACAAATAACTGAACAGAGTATGAGCTCAACTGCATATGATAATCAGATCCAGAAGGGGTCATTGTTGAATGTGATCTGCTAAATCCACCTGTTGAAGGTTAGAGAAAATTCTATTTTGAAAGAAAATCACCCTTGTTCCTTATGTGTTCATGAATGTATTGTGGCCTCAGCATAAAATAGTATCAGTAGACATGTTATCAATATGTTAAGATATATCTCATAAAGAGATGATAATGATAAACAATAAGTTCTCTGAACACTGAAAATATTTCATATATATATATATATATATATATATATATATATATATATATTGAGAGTATATATAGCAATATACAGACAGAAAGCCCTAAACAAAAAGCTTAAGTAATTATTAGCATTAGTGCAATAGAAAGATTTAATCATGGTATTTGTTAGTTATTTTGTGGCGCTGTGCTCTTACCCTGCAAGGAAATGCCACGAAACACGACAGAATCCGCTAATAAGAGTTTTATTAAGATAAAAGGGACAGAGAATGCTCAGGCCTGTGGGAAACACATGTGTAGAGAAGAAGAAGGAGCCGGAAATATGGCGCTGGCTTATAAAGGCTGGGCATGCACAGGTCGATGTAACTACTCCACACATGTGCGTAGATCACATGGCTACGCTGCGTGCTTATGTAACCATGCAAAGTCATGGATCCTGGTCACATGAGACGCCTTGACCCAGAAATGGCTATCTTGACCTGGAACTGGCTAGACAGAAGTGTCCAGGTCCAGTGGGCATATGCAAACATGCCCAACCATGGGGGCGTGTTGTGAATCCTTCAGTATTACTTAAGTAGAAACATTTGGAAACAAAATATTTTTAGCTAAAAATATTTATTTACATATGTAATCCTTTATCTGTGGCTATTCATTTATATGAAAACAAATTTATCAAGTGATATAAAAATCATTTTCAAACATTAAACTAGATTTTCTTTTGAAAAATTAAAATTAAATAAAGGTTAAAACAGAATATAACCCTATCTGTATCTCTTTGTAGACTATAAGATTCATCTTAGATTGTATTAGAAAACATGTATTTCCTAAGCCACACAACCAGCCCTATTAATTACAATTAATTGAAGAGTCTATTTGTTAAGGAGAACAGGAATTGGTTTTTGTATCATTTTTTTAAAAAATCTGATTATTTTGAAGAAGGCCTTCTCAGAGTATTTTCTGCCTTTCCAAATACTAACATTTGCAGCTTATGAAGATACTACTGTTTTGTAGTAATTTCTCAGCTAGCCAGTTAAATCTTAAGGTTCTATTGTGTGACTGAGTGTCTGTCCATTCAGATGGCCGCAACATAGCTGTTTTCTCTAAGATGAAGTATTCCCTCCTGCAGAGAGGAGGGGGGCTTTTCTGTCAGAAAGCTTAAGAACCTTCCTTGTCTCTGAAAGTTGCAAGTGTCACAGGAGAAGAGGTTAGAGAAGGGGCAACATTACTGGAAAGAGAAGGCTAGATGGCCTAGCTGCCTCCAAAGGAACAGGGAGTTCCAAGGATGCCATTTTCATGAGTCATCACGAAAACAAATATAGACCATTCTGTGAGGAGCCTTGTGAGTCACAGTTCACTTATGTTAGTGTAAGGAATGCCAGTGTAGTCCCTGGCTCACTAAATGAGATTTCGATGACTTGTTTCTCTGCTGTCATCAGTGCCCTAGATTGGGTGAACAAATACATTTGTTTATGTCTCCAATGAGCATACTCCATTGAATTGCCCCTAATATATTTTGCGAGCATCAAATACAACCACTAAGATCATCTTTCATCCACAGAAAGCATATAAAATAGTTACAAACAGTATTAATAGGAATCTGTATTTATACAAAACTTATAGTCAGTTAACATTCATGTTATGTGTTCACTGGTTTGTGGGGTGTGTGTGTGTGTGTGTGTGTGTGTGTGTGTGTGTGTGTGTATGATAGAGAAAGAAGGAGCAAGAGACCATATATACACTTAATATGTAATGCTATCTCAGATTTAAACTGTATATCTGATAATATAAATTTAAAAATGACTCATGCTATCTAGGTTAATGAAAATAAATTTATTAGCTCAGTACAAATGAAAGTGGAATGGCTGTTAATATTATTTTTAAATTAAAAATATCTTCTAGACCAGTTTCTGAATGATAGAGGAAATAAAGCCTGTAGTGTTGTTGAAAGTATTTCTACACTCTTCTTGCCTCTTAGAGAATTGTCACAAAGTTAATGTATTGAGCTATTGTTATAATGCATTTACTCCTAACAAACCCACATTGACAAAGTTTTAAGACAATCCCACTATTAAATGGAGGTTAAGTCTTGGTGTCTTTCAGACTTGTGCTGGGGCAGTGCAGGATGCCGTTTACACCACTGCTGTATCCCAAGGCGGTTTCACCTTCATTTCTCCCTCTGAACTCTTAGAGACCATATCTGCACAGATCTGATTACTGTCCCCATAGACTTGCTCACCTTCTCGCTAAATGAAAATCTCCTGAAAAGTGACAGCTTTAATCATCAATAGGTATTGGATTTGTCACTTTTTTTTTTTTTTTGTACAATCAGGCATGATGACTTATGCTTGAAATCTCATCACTTGGGAAGTCAAGGGAGGAGGTTCAGCAGTTCTGGGTCACCCTTAGTGACATAACTATTTCAAACGCAGTCTGGGAGAAATAAGACCCTGTCTCTGAAAAGCAGAAAGTATTTCCTTTCTCAAGATATTGATATTTTCTTCTGCATAATAGTACTTCAAATATGTTTAGGGTGCATAGTGACCAGTACTTCTTTTCATTTCTTATATTTAAAATTTTACCAATTCTTGCGTTACACTTCACAGTTAAAGGTCTTTTTTCCTCGGGCAACTTCACTCAGCATCTGGCCAAGTCAGTTCTTCCCTGAGCTTCATGCAGTCACTTGAGGAACAGGCTCACAAAAAATATTCTCCATTTCTATTTCAGCAGTCTTGACTTCCAGTGTTTGAGTTTTGATTCATTCTCAAAATTTTCACCTAAATATTCGTATTATACTCCCTGTATTATATTTTATCTACATTTCAATTAGAGCCCTAGTCCCCTAAACTGAGGTCACCAGCTGTGTCGCCTAGGCATGCTAAGTTCTTTGAGTGGAAGGAAATTCAGATGTCCCACAAACCAAAACTCTTTTTCTGTTTTCCACTGTCTCCCTCTTTCCATTACCACAGCTAATAAAACTTAAGATTTCTTTAAAGTCCACCAGAGAAATCAGAGCCTCTCTCTCCCAAAGCCTGCCATGAAACGTGAACATATCACACTAACTTATCTTTCCTATTTCTCTGTGTAGCGGCAGGGAACAGGGAAATTGCCTAAGCTATCTTGTCAGCTAGTTTAACAAAGGTCTCTTTCCAGAAGCAGGCCATACTCAAGAGGAAATGCTGCAGAGACATACCAGGAACAAACAGAGCAGGCAACCCTCGCTGTTTCCCTGGAGCTTAAGGCATGCCCTTCATTGTCCAGTCTTCATTCTACACGTTGTCCAGCTGCTTCAAACCCTAGCACACATGTAGGCAGTCCTCCCCAGTGTCTTTGGCTCGTGATTTATACTGGTGCCTCTGTTACACAAATTTTGATTCAATAAATCTATTTTACTTTTCTACTGTCAACCTACCTTCGGTTACAGAAGTATCAGTGGTGACCCTTATGATGAGAAAAAGAGGTTGCATATTTTTCTACTATAATATTTGGGGGGTTTGTTGTTTGTTTGTTTTAGTGGTGGTGTTGTATCTTAAATTTTGGAATATCTATGCCATGTCTGAGCCTGAACTGATTCATGCTTTGTTTCTTCAGACTTCAGGTTTTTTTTTTAATTTTTATTTTCTATTACGCATCGAAATTATTTATTGTTGAAAGTTAAGCATGATGTATCTGTAAAAGGGCTGAAGTATCAGAGATTCACAGTGAAGTTTTAGGCTACTTTGTCTAAGATTTGTACGGTTAATATTTTCTACAGCTTAGCTGTTAAATGGTACAGTTTTGTGTTGCTTCCTTTTTGTTTTATTTTGTGGGTTTCCCGAGAACTTCTCAAATGACTCCCATTTGCTGCACATCTCTGTTGTAGCCGCTGATCAGAATTCTCTTAAAGTTCAGGGAAGGATAAACTTTGTATATGCCCAAGATTAAATCTTGGTTTCGTTATCTGGCATGTGTTCCCTATGGTACATAGGTATTTCTTAGCTCATTTCTCTACTAAGCTTTGCTAAGAAGAGGACAGAGCTGACTAACAACACATTTCTTTGTCAGATAAACCTCCTGGAAGTAGCTTCCTTTGATGGCAAGCCCTTGTCACTGAGAACACCTTGTGCCATTCCCAAATTGCTTCTTTCCTGATTCTTCTGCTGGAGTACATGTGATTTTCTCTCCCATCTGATCCGTAAGAATCTTGTGAAGTTCTAGTAAAACCCAGGCAGTTTAAAGAAGTTATAGAAGAGTGGCCCCAGGATGTGGTGATAGCAGGCACTCAGCCTCCAGCAACTGTCCACTCCTGCTTTAATGGAAGCGTCCCTGCCAGCTATGGCCCTGCACTTCATTGCCTCTGGCCTGATCTCAGCGGTGATGCCACATTTGCTCATCTTTCAATTGTCGGGATGGAGGATTTCTCCTGTGACCTCAACTACCTGGTGATTGTAGGAAACACTGGTTCGTTTGTTTGTTTTCATTGGAAGTCAGTAGCAATGGATTCCAATTTTTCAGATGTTTAAATACAAATCAGATTCCCAAATGTGTTTCACAGGATACAGTTTTCCTTGGTATAGAACTTTAACAATAGGATGAAATCTTGGATGATCACCTCTCTTTTGAAATTTCATGTTATTAATTTCAAGTTTACCTTTACTCATTTATGCACATGAGATCTTACATTTATGCACCTTTCATCAAGTTTTTATAATTAATATAATTAATTCATATACATTTATAATGTTTAATAAATTACACATGAAATAAATTGTTGTATTATTTTTATAATTTCTCTTTTCATTATCACCTATTACAATTTTGATTAATTTTGGAAATATGTCTGTAAAAGACCTCAATATATACTTTGGTTTTTATTTATTAATTGCAATTTATTAAGCAATAGTTTTATGCACCTTGGTATAATTAAAATGAATTGATAAAATTTAGGTTTTTTTTTTACAATATGGCAACTTTACCTTGCTTTTAAGTACTATTAGTCATAAAGCTGAAGATAATATTTGTTATTTTCAGTACACTAAATATACTTTTTTCTATCTTTTACTTTCATATATCCTACTAAAGACACACACTGCGTTATGCTTTAGAGATATGCTTTCATGACTAGCTTCCTAATTTTTTTTAGATTTTAAGGGATATTGATCAATTTCTCACAATGTGCAAAAGTACTCTGATAAAGTAACTGCTATAGAGGAGATGTGACAAAGATATATTAAATTGAAATAAGTATTTATGAGTAAATATGCAATTCTGGAATATGTTAGACTATTATTCTGAAGAGCTGACATCGTTGCTTTAATGTTAAATGCTACAGCATTCCAGGGACAACAGATTGGTCCTTGAGTATTCTCAAAAGTGTTCCTATATTTAGCATGAATACTAAAAAGTCCACTGAGATGCATCCATTCCTAGATGACTGCCAAAGCCCTTCATCGCCACAGCTAAGCTACACTGCTCCTCTTGTCTCTTCGTCTGTCACTCCTCCCTCGCAACTGCTTCTCAAAAGATGCCAGTCTTGTCACAGATCACTTAAGACTGCATCATGTCTCATCCGACATTATACAGAGCTCCAAAGTGCAAAAGTGACATGTAGGAATTAGAGTATAGCTTAGATTTTTCTTATTTTCAAATTTCATTGTCCCTTGGTACTAATTTGCATGGAATATTTTTCATAGTGTTTAGGACATCTAATTCTAGGCCCAGACCTGTCAGGATTTTTATTTACACCATTGTTGTAGTATTATGTATTAGATTTCTTAGCTATGTAAAAAAAATAAAAAATAAAAAAAGGCTCATGATTTTAGAGGGTTTACACCATGGTATCGTGACCCAGTGCCCTTGGGTAGAACATCAGGCTGGCAGAAGTATATGAGAGAAGAGAGCCAGCCGTTCATTTCTTGGTTCACAGGGAAGCAAGCAGAGGGAAGGGCCGGGAGACTATTCCCTGAATGATGCAAGCCCAGGAACCAAGGTCTTTCCGTTAGGTCCCATTTCCTAAAACAGGTTCGATGACCTCCCAAAGCAGAGCCGCTAGTATAGGGCAAGGCACTCAAAGCACGAAGTTTTAGGGAAAGATGGTTTTCAATCAATAGCACAATGACGGGTTTTGCACAGTGTTTTAGTTACTTGTTTCCCATTCAATAATTAGCCTAAAAGTTAATGATGCCTGTGAAACTACCGCCACCTACTGTTTGTTACAAAGCTGTAGCCTCACGGAGAGGTCCGTTTAGTCTGTGACATCTCCAGAGAAGCTCCGTTTTCTCCCATGGATTCACACATAGTGGAAATATTGAGGCAATTCCATGCAGTTAAAAGGGAGGTTAACTTGTGGGGTAACTTACAAGTAAAGGGATGAGTTACAGGGCCCGGGAGAGGTGAAGCACAGTCCAGCGGTGTTCTCTGGAGAACTCTGCTTGGTCTACATCCAGCACCCAGGACCCAGGACCAAGAGAGCTGGCACATGCGGATCTTGGGTCTTAAGGGCTCCTGTCTCTGCTCCACCTCATAGGTGTGGCAGTTACCAGAAGCCTCAATGGGGGTAGTACTTCCAGGTCAAAGCTGATACAGCTATCCACCCACTACACTCTTCCCTGTTCTCAGTCAGCACAGCTGGCATATCTGTGACTGTTGTCTTCTAACCTGAAGGTCTTTTATCCCTCCTGGGATTATTAGGCTTTTCCATATAGTGGACACCATCCATCCCAAAGGCTCCCACACAGTTTTCAATTCTTTGTGTGTGATCATTCATGCTATTCTCAAGTAAAATGTTATTTTTCCCCTGGGCATATGCAAACAAAATAGGAACCTAACACACATAAAAAGTGGAAATTAATCACATGCTTTAATAATAGGCCTTACACAGAGAAATTGTTTCAATATTTTTTGAAAATTATCTGCCACATCAAATCTTAATCTCATTTTATTTCCTTGTCCTTGAGAAATCATTTCATAAAATTATTCACTTCGTGTACAAGCTTTGTATGTTTTTGAACTTTCAAAGACTATGTCATGTCCCCCACTATCATTGATTATATGCTAATTTTGCTTATTTAATATACTTTATCTGTTTAAGGATTATATTTATAATTATCTTAAATTAGAATCAATTTGATTGGATTCTCATACCAGTATAATCAGTAGCTACTGCTGTACCTACTGAACTGACTAAGCTTATTTGTGCAAATGAATGATTCAAGGGTATCTGAGTGAGGCACATACAATTTTTTCTGGGATTAAAAGTCTCTGAAAAGTAAAATAACAAATTTTAAAAACTAGTTACAAAATGAGTATTGATATAGGGTTGATAAAATTTTACTTCCTTATGTGCTTATAACATTTTTTTTAACTTTTGTAAGATAAATTGAATGTATTAAATTTGAAAGAATATATGTAAAAAGTAGATTGAGTGAAATTACTTTGAACGAGGACGTGGAATGTCTCTTTAAACTCCCATTTTACTTATTGCACAATGTCTTACCCTTTAATAAATAAGGACTGTGAATGGTTGTGTTTGCTCTCTCTGTGCCTTAAAACAGTCCAGTTAAAGAAATCACCAAATCTTCTGGCTGTGAACCCTGAACATACAACCGTGACTGTCCCAGCAAAATATGCTCACAGTTGCAAACGTGGCACAGATGTCACTGGATTAAGTAACAGATTCCTGCCTGGACTTAAGTCCTGCTCTGTAAGATGCAATGCATAGCTGGCACTGTTATCAGAGACAGTAAACCATTACATAAGCCACTCTTCTATATGGAAGGAACTCAAGATTCATTCTTGATATGTGCCATTAGTAACATTGCATTGTGGTTTTCAGAACAGGCTCCCCTCATCAACACCTTAAAGAATAACTCTGCCCTGGTTTATGTTAGAATGTATATTCAAAAAATCACATTAGGGAATCTACTGTCAATCATACTATAAGCTGTAGCATCTATTTGCCTTATAGCATGGTCCTACCACATTTTACTCTACATATTTTGGGATTTCTCTTCTGAAATACACACTTGAGTATTTTTTAATACAGAATAAGTTCATCCAAAGAGAATAATACTAACCCATATTGTAAGAATATGAAGGAAAAATGGTAGAAAGAAGAGAAGGTTACAGAGAGACACAGAAGGGAGTGTGTGGTGAACAGGGGTCTAGACCGAGGAACAACATCTGTAATCAAGATTTAAAATAAAATAGTACTGTGGTGATACTGTGATCCCCCAAATATTGTGCACCCTAATAAACTTATCTGGGGTCAGAGAACAGAACAGCCACTAGATATAGAGGGTAGAAAATGGTGGCACACACACCTTTAATCCTAACATTCCAGAGGCAGAGATCTGTCTGGATCTCTGTGAGTTCAAGGCCACACTGGAAACAGCCAGGCATGGTGATACAGGCCTTTAATCACAGGGAGTGATGGCAGGAAGCAGAAAGGTATTTAAGGCAAGGTGTCAGGACCAGGAACTAGAGCCTGGTTAAGCTTTTAGGCTTTTGAGCAGCAGTTCAGCTGAGATCCATTTGGATGAGGACTCAGAGGCTTCCAGTCTAAGGGAACAGGGTCATCTGAGGAATTGGCAAGGTGAGGAAGCTGTGGCTTGTTCTGCTTCTCTGATCTTCCAGCATTCACCCCAATACCTGGCTTCAGGTTTGTTTTTATTAATAAGACCTTCTAACAATTTGTGCTACATAGTAGAGCAATACCTGACTTTAAAAAGCAAATGTTTAAAAAAATCTTAAGTAGTTAATTTGCAAATAAAAAGACGTCACAATGTTTAGTTATATGTGTGCCAATGTACCTGAGAATAGATATTATAAATGTCTATAAGTTAACTCAAGAAATTAATAGCTATATATTCACATTGTAAAATTTGTTCTAGATAATTTCAATTATCAAAATAGAAATTTTAACATCAAAGTTTGTGTAAAGTATCAAATCTATCTAAAGAGGTGCAAATAGATAAGATATGATCAGTGTTTTTAATGTGTCTTTATTTTGTATGTAGAAAATATTCTTCATGAATACAAAGTGCAAATTTGCAATTAACAAGATGTTTAATCTAATTATGTAATAGTTTTTATTATGCCTAATCACACAATTAACTTTCATGTTACTATTATTTCTGCATAGGACTGTTAAATATTTAATTATATTTTCAGTAGCCTGAAGCTTAGATAAAACGGAAAATAATCGTCACAGCACTTGTGATTACTGTGAACTGTCTTGTGATGTTATGCATCTTCCAGCAGATGGCGCCCTAACAACGGGTATCCTCTCTTTTTATACACACACCTATAAAATGAATATGTAAAATCCTTTGAGTGACTGGAGCCAAAGATGCATCACCTTTTTATCTACATTCCTTTTCTCGGTCAGTCTCCAACAAGGAATCCTCACATATCTACCACGATTTGCTTCACTTTACTAGAATTCTGGAGAATCCCAGTCCGTAGCAGAACAAAATGTATAAAAGCAACCTCTCACTGAGTTCTTACTTTGGGTTAGATTCCTAGCTGACTCTGACAGTCTGCTTTTTCTCAGCACAATGAGGCAGAATATATATGGCTTCCTTATGTTGGCTTATCTTTCATTTCACTGTGTGATTTTTAAGTCTGTGCCTTGTTTGTAAATATTGTTTTACAATGTTCATAATGCTCCTGAAATACAGTTTACCAGTTGCATGAAAGGAAGCATCATGAGCTAAATAGGCTGTTTGATTTTTAAACAATTTTCTATTTAATTGTAAAAAGATGGTGACTTTACCTTTAATAACTATATTTATGTTTTTTTTCCTAAAAGGTGGTAGTTATAATTAAACCTATCACCCTCTGATTTTCACTTTTGCTCCTTACTATGGCGAATTTCAAAACAAGCCATTTTCTTCGTTCATGTCTGCTCCTAACCTCTCTTTTGCATTAATCAATATATCTACCAATCAATTCATGGTTTGATTCAATATTTGTTCTAACTGATTAATATTAACTTGAAAATACTTTATAATACAGTGGGGTTTATAAATTGGACACACTTATTATTTTTTTGATTTTGTTGGTTTAAGCTATAGTTGTGCTCAGTCTAATTTATTGACCTTTATGGAAGATGGTTGCTGGCTCTCTGGGGGAGGGGGTGAGAAGGCTCGGCGTCAATGGCACAGACACCTGGAGTCAATTGAAGGCAAACAACAAACTCCTTTTTTTTAATCATGGGGAAGGCCTTATAGACCCTCCTCCCAGCACCCAGTCTGTGTCACAATCTGGTAGCATTGCATGGTCATCCCTCATTGGCTAGGCATGATCAGGAACTCTGACAGCACCTGTTGCTAGGCCTTCAGGCAGACTCCCGGTTGTCTCCTAAGGAGTACATTATGTTCATGCCTTAGCAACTGGTCTGAGTCAATTTCCTTGACCCTGTGGACTGTCCTACTACAGAAGGTAGTAGATAGCAAAAATGTCCTACAAAAACTGAGGATCTCCAGGACCATTGACATAACTGGAGTCCAGTCAACTAGCCCTGAGTTTGTTTCTTCCCATTAACTCTTGTTGGATATTAATTCTTCTTGTTGTAAAGCTTCCAGGAGTTTCATGAAATTTCTAATATTAGATGTCTACGGTTTTTTGAGGTAGGGACTGAGTGCTATAAGCTTTTCATTTATAATCGCCTTCCTTGTGTTCTATAGGTTTGGGTATGCTGTGTTTTTAAAAGTATTGAATTAAATTGTTTAGTTCCTTTTGATTTCTGTCTTCACCCAATTTTCATTCGATAATAAGCTGTTCAGCTTCTGTGAGTTTCTGATGTTTCTATTATTTATATCCAGTTTTAATTCATGGTAGTCAGGTAGGATTCAGGGTGTTATTTCAGTTTTCCCATACACATTGAGACTTGCCTGTTGTCCTAAGATGTGAGCATTTTTGGAAAAAATTCCATGATCTACTAAAAGGAACATACACTCTTGACTGTTTGTGTGGAGTGTTCTTTATCTGTCTCTTTGGTCCATTTAATTTATGAAATTTATTCAACTTCAGCATTTTTTTTTTTTTGGTTTTTTGAGACACAGGGTTTCTCTGTGTAGCTTTGCTCCTTTCCTGGAACTCACTCTGTAGCCCAGGCTGGCCTCAAACTCACAGAGATCCGCCTGGCTCTGCCTCCCAAGTGCTGGGATTAAAGGCGTGCGCCACCACCGCCCGGCCAACTTCAGCATTTTTGATTCAGTTTTGTCTATAGGATATTTTTATTGGGAATACTAGGATATTAAAGTCACCAACAATCACTGTGTGATGGTGAACTTGTGATTCAAGCTTTAGAGGCATTTCCTTTATGAACTTGGGTGCTCTTGTTTTGGATGCAAAAATATTTAATATTGCAATCTCTTCTTGGTGGATTTTTTTTTCTTTAATGAGTATTTAGTGTCCTTCCTCATTTCTTCTGACTAATTTCTACTGTTGATGTTAAGGTGTGTTTCTTTGGCTCAGGAGAAAGATAGATCATATTTTTTAATCCAGTCTTTTAGTCTTTTTCTTTAGGAATTGAGACCATCAATATTGAGTTATTAATAAGCAGCATTGTTGTGGTGTGTTTTCACTTTTGATTTACTGTTCTGGTATTATTAATTACAGGTGTATTCTTGGGTGTAACTATCCTCCTCAGACTGAAATTTTTTTTCAAATGCCTTCAGAAAAGCTGGATTGATAGCTTGAAATGACTTAAATTTGTATTTTTGTAGAATGTGATTCTCTGTTGCATGAGATTGCTAGTTTTGCTGAGTATAATTGTCTGGCATGGTCTCTGTGGTCTCTCAGGATTTTAAAACATCACTCCAGAACCTACTGGCTTCAAAGACTCCATTGAGAAACCAAGTATTATTCTAATACTCCTGCATTTATATGTTGCTTGGTCTTTTTTCCTTTACACATTCAATATTCTTTCTTTGTATTGTACATTTGATGTTTGGTATTATGTGTGAGGGAATTTCTTTTCCAGTCCTGTTTATGTGGTATTTTGTATGCTTCTTGTGTTTTATAGGCATCTCTCTCTTTACATTGGGGAGCTTTTCTTGTATGATTTGGACTAAAACAAAATATGTGCCTTTGACCTGGGTTTCTCTTCCTTCCACTATTCCTATTATTTATATGGTTGGTCTTTTTATAGTATTATTGACTCACTGGCTGTTTTAGGCCTTGTTAGCGAAATCCACGAGAGTCTGTTTAAGGGGTATCAGTTACAAAAAAGTTGAGCATGCCATATGTTACTGATATAGTGTCTTGAAAAGACAATACTAGATAAATGAAGAATGTATAAATATGTGATGGCTACTAAAAGGGTGGCCAACATTAAAGGATAATTGCTATGACTATACAAGAATAGTAAGATATGGTGATATTTTATTTGTGTTGAAATGTGATTTCATTTGTATGTTAATAAATAAAAGTGCCTAAGAGTTAGAGCCATAGCAGAAGTCTGGCAGTGGTAGCACACACCCTTAATCCAAATCACATAACAAACAGATTTCTGTGTGTTCAAGGATGCCACCAGCATGGAGACACACATCTTTAATCTCAATACCAACCATAGAGACCTAGAGGTCTATATAGACAGGCAGTGACGAGGAGGTCATGTGGTTGGGTTTACAACCAATGAGAAGGCAGAACAGAAAGTCAATAAAAAGACAGTTACACAGGAAGTAGGTCTCTTTCACAGGGGAAGGACGGCAGCAGCAGCAAAGGATAAGAAAGGGTTTTTAGTACCAGCTCTTAGCTACTGCTCTGACCTCTTGGGCTTTTAGCTCTGCATTTGGCTCTGTGTTTCTCACTAAATAAGACTGTTACATTTACAGTGAGATCTTTGTGGTAGTGGGAAAATCCTAATCTTATTTGTATCAGTAATAACATCCTGTGCCTATCATCAGATGTGATTTGATCCAGTGGGCTCATGAGCCCATTAGTCCCCAGTGTGCCATGTTGAGGGATGGTTGGCACAATGTTGAAGGCTGGTGGCACTTTGGAAGCACAGCCCTCTGAATGGATTAAGGTTGTTTTTCTCAGTCTCATGTCAAGCTTTGCATGAAGGTTACTTTTTCAGAGATCAAGACTAGTCCTTCCTCACTCTGCCTGTCTTCCTGTCTTAACATCTAATCTCTCACAAACTTTCCTTCCACAATTACATTTTACTGTGATGTGACATTATCAAAACTGCCCTTTTTAGATGTCAAATTATTTAGACCAACATCCCTTGTCCTTCCAGCATTACAGCAGGAATCAACAAAAGGTATTCTAGTATATCTGATTATGAGAGTGAGCTAGAGTTTGAAGATGAGGTTTATTATTCATTTTAATCACTATAAATATTGGGAAATTCTCTGTTAGTCCTTACAACTATTGAGAATCCCAAATTTTCTCAAATATAATTTTTCTCAAGCTAAGAATTTGAACAAAAATGAAATCGATGTGACACTTTGTCAGTTACAACACGAGACTTAGAACCATGATGTCACTTTGGTCTGTCACCCCGACTGCTGCAGAATCTCACACCTGATATGCCAACTGCGGTAGCCATCTTTAGTGTTTAGGTCCAGGGAAGAAAAAGAGTTTCAAGTCAATTGAAAGGCTATCCATTCCAGGAGCAGGTGTGAAGGTATTCTTTTACTACTCAGTTTTCAACCTCAAGAGAAACTGGTGGTTTCAGAAGGTATTTTATTTGTTTCCTCCATATCATGTGAACATCAAGCCCTGCCATTCCAAGGTTCTGTGGAGCTCAGAAAAGGCTGGAGAAAGAAGAAGCGCCATCTCTTCTTGGTCAGTGATGTTTTGGTCATGTCTAACAAGATGTGTGTACTTAGGCAATCATTTTCTCATTAGGGAAGACTGCCTGTTCAACAGTCCTTACTCTCCAAAAATGTAAAGGTTTCTTACTCTTTTGTTTTGGTAAGTAATTCCTCCCCACGTGTTAAAAAAGAATCAGGAAAAGTTTTGTTCTGCTGCTCACTCCTGAAGGATAAAGAAAGAGACTCAGGTCTGGCCGCACATGCCAGTAATTCTAGAATATTTCTAGCTGATTGAGGAAGACTATAAGTTTCAGGAACTCATTACCTACATAGAGAAATTTTTTCTCAAAATTAAACATTTTTAAATATGACTTCCAGGGATCCTTTTTATGTATATGTCTGAATATAAATATACCCTGCATGGACATAAACATAGCATGCTGTTTTACTGGTAATAAAGTCATGAAATTTGTCATCTGGCTCTCAAAATAAAGAACAAACCCAATAGAAAACATGGCAGCTCTGGGAAGGAAAGAACAACACAGAAAGATGAGAGAATTGCTTCGCAGAGTTCTTGCCAGTAGATATTATGCGAGAGGGGTGAGAGCTGTAGGACCCAGCTATTCTGAGCTGTGGTTTGCTGTTGGTCTGCCCGGGTAATGATCCAGATTCTATTGCTTTGGCCTATTAACCATTCTTAGAGTTGGTCAATTACAATGTAGGTCTAGGACATATTAGTGGATGCAATTATTAGAGGAATACTAAAAAGAATGGACTTATAATATTTGAGTTGCTTCTTAGTATATGGCTGCTGCTCAGAAGTATTATGAGATGGAACATCTGCTCCTTGCTTTTATGTAACTTTCCTGGTATGGTTTAAAAGGAGGAACTCTTAGACCTTTGCCAAATAATGGGGGGAATTTGTGAAATGGATTTTCTACACTCATACAGGTTGAGTCTAAAATTTTTGCATTTTAAAAATACATAGTACAGTAGTATTAAGCTCTTTAAAGTCATAAAACACCAGACAAGCTTTGACTTTTGGGGTAGTGGAAAAGGTATATCTAGTTTGGGCCTGATCCAGGCTTCCCTCTGCACAAGCTTTGAGACCCTTCTGTCATGGGATGAGCTGTGCCTGGATGATAGAGATGGATGTGACCTCCTTGCTCTGTGGAAGGAAGGACATGGTTTCATCATGAGCAATTCCAACCATGTTGAAAAGCAAACTAGCAGAGTTGCTTGATTCCCTTCCTAGGCATAAGAAGTTTACGATAAAATGTGCCATTCCACTAAGTTACCTGTGAATGGGTGATTATGTGAACTTAGTGAAGACAGACAACAGTGCTGTCTGCAAGTCTACCCTTCTGTTCAGGCCCATGAAAAATTTTGTGGCCACCTTTGGGTAAGACCTCCAGGGTGGACCTGTATTGACAAGATACAGACTGTGGAAATCCAGGGTCAACTTCATACTACTTAGCACACAAGGAAAAGAAAGTTTTCTTAGAATTTTTAAAAAAGGGGAATCCATTTTAATGTGACTGTACATAGCTGTTGACTTGTTTTCCTATCACCTGTTGACACTTGTTTCCCCTGTACACAGGTTTCTGTATCTTACTATGTATAAATGGCTCAATAGTGGGACAGACAGAAAGAGGTAGAAGTATACAGGGAAGTACAAGACAGTGGGGGAGAATACCACATACTGTCTTCACACACTTGCCTACTTGTTGTTATATTCACTTCTTACTTTGCCCTCTGCTCTCTTTTGCTCTTTGACTCCGGGCACTCCTACACCTGCTCTTGAAGATCAGCTGCATGACATTGGCTCTTTGTCTTCATCTCCTTGTGAACTTCCTTGGTATAAAATATCTTTTTACATAACTACTGTTTAGTAATCAATTTTATAAATTTTACATTGGTGTGTGTGTGTGTTTGTGAGTGCGTGGTGTTCAGGATAAAACCCAGAACTTCACACATGCTAGACAGTTGTTCCATTAAAGTAACACATCTATTCTTCTACTCTCATCTTGTCTAATGTTGGTCTCTCTCCACTAGCAACTTCACTGGCAGTCAGCCATTGCATTTAGCTATTATGTAGAATTCAAAATATTGAAAGCCTTTTTCTTTCTAGCAGAATACAGGATCAAATCCAGCAGGGAAAATTTCTGCTTAAATCCAGGTGTTTCTCATCTTTTAAAATACTATCGGGTATATAACATAATTAGTGTCAATATGGTGCAATGCTTACTTTATAATATTGTGTAATTTCATAGAAATGTTGATATGGTATTTTAGATTTATCTCGTCATTTTGTCTTGTACAACCACTTGAGGCTGCACAAAAGAGTACTGAAGTAAGACATCAATAGTATAGTACATAACATATTTTCTGGCACATAACATAAACCATGAAATGCTCTCCCTCTGTTTTTCTGTATCAGATTTTTTTCTAGTGGGAACAAATGCAGACCATTCTGCAAGTAGACACTGACTGCTTGATTTCATCTGTGTCAAATATTTTTATATAGCATTGTTCAAGCAAAATCAACTTGAGCCCTTCAAAAGAAGATTTAATTTATATGAAATTTTCTTAAAAGAAATATTTCTAATGATTTTTTATCCTAGAATCTACTCCTTTTATATTTTTCCCAAAAATCATTTTCCATACAATTTTGTGTACTGCAGGTGATTGGTAGTAGATAATTCATCAGTGTTGTTATCATGTGGAAAAGAGTTTATTTCCCCATTGTTCCTGAGATACTGAGGTATTTTCAATGGGCATAGAACATTGTTCTAAGTTTTTCATTTATTTTTAGGATACATGTCCCATTGTGTTTCTCTGCTTTCCAATGAATAGGCAACTAAAATTCTTAATCAATAATTTGTACTTTCTTTGCTCATTCTCAATTATTTTCTCTTTGTATTTTTGCTAACACAGTTTTAACAAGTCTTTGAACTGTTTCTGTATTTCAAAGCACTTAACACAACCCTGTAATGTTTTGTCTTTGTACAAATTTAGGACATTTTTTGCTTTTTTTAAATTTTATTTTATAATTTAATTTAATTTTACATATCAGCCATAGATTCCCTTGTTCTCCCCCCTCCAGCCACCCTCTTCTCCCCCCCCCCCCCCCCCCGCCTTTCCCCCAGCCCACCCCCCATCCCCCCATTCCCATCTCCTCCAGGGCAAAGATTCCCCTGAGGATTGAGTTAAACCTGGTAGATTCAGTCCAGGCAGTTCCAGTCCCCTCCTCCCAGGCTGAGACAAGTGTCCCTGTATAAGCCTCAGGTTTCAAACAGCCAACTCATGCACTGAGTACAGGACCCAGTCCCACTGCCTGGATGCCTCCCAAACAGATCAAGCTAATCAACTGTCTCACCTATTCAGAGGGCCTGATCCAGTTGGGGTCTTCTCAGCTATTGGTTCATAGTTCATGTGTTTCCATAAGTTTGGCTATTTGTCCCTGTGCTTTATCCAACCTTGGTCTCAACAGTTTTTGCTCATACAAACCCTCCTCTTTCTCGCCAATTGGACTCCTGGAGCTCCACCTTGGGCCTGGCCGTGGATCTCTGCATACAGTTCCCTCAGTCATTGGATGGGGTTTCTAGCATGACAATTGGGGTGTTTGGCCATCCTATCACCAGAAAAGTCAGTTCGGGCTGTCTATTGACCATTGCCAGGAGTCTATTGTGGGGGCTATTGTAAAGGGTGATGTATCTCTGATTTCCTTCTCAGCCTGTTTGTCAATTGTATATAAGAGGGCTACTGAATTTTTTTTGAGTTGTTCTTGTATCCTGCTATGTTGCTGAAGGTGTTTATAAGCTGTATCAGTTCCTTGGTTGAATCTTTGGGGTCACTCAAGTATACTATCATATCATCTGCAAATAGGGAAAGCTTGACTTTTCCCTTTCCAATTTGTATCCCTTTAATCTCCTTCTGTTGTCTTATTGCTCTGGCTAGAACTTCAAGTACTATACTGAATAAGTATGGGGAGAGTGGACAGCCTTTCCTCATTCCTGATTTTAGTGGAATTGCTTTGAGTTTCTCTCCATTTAATTTGATGTTGGCTGTTGGCTTGCTGTAAATTGCCTTTATTATGTTTAGGTATGTTCCCTGTATTCCTGATCGCTCCAAGACCTTTATCATGAAGGGGTGTCGGATTTTGTCAAATGCCTTTTCTGCATCTAGTGAGATGATCATGTTGGTTTTTTTTTTTTCTTTGAGCTTGTTTATATGGTGTATTACATTGACGGACTTTCGTATGTTGATCCACCCTTGCATCCCTGGGATGAAGCCTACTTGATCATGGTGGATAATTGTTTTGATGTGTTCTTGGATTCTGTTTGCCAGTATTTTATTGAGTATTTTTGCATCAATGTTCATGAGGGAGATTGGTCTGTAGTTCTCTTTCTTTGTCGTATCCTTGTTTGGTTTAGGAATCAGGGAAATTGTAGCCTCATAGAAGGAGTTTGGTAATGTTCCTTCTGTTTCTATTATGTAGAACAATTTAGAGAGTATTGGTATTAACTGTTCTTTGAAGATCTGGTAGAATTCTGCGCTGAAACCATTTGGTTCTGGGCTTTTTTTGGTTGGGAGACTTTGACTGTTTCTATTTTCTTAGGGGTTATTGGACTATTTATTTTATCTGGTCTTGATTTAACTTAGGTATGTGGTACCTATCCAGAAAATTATCCATTATTTTAGGTTTTCCAGTTTTGTGGAGTAGAGGTTTTTGAAGTATGACCTGATGATTCTCTGGATTTCCTCAATGTCTGTTATGTCCTCGTTTTCATTTCTGATTTTGTTGGTTTGGTTGCTCTCTCTGTGTCTTTTGGTTAGTTTGGATAAGGGCTTGTCTATCTTGTTGATTTTCTCAAAGAACCAACTCTTTGTTTCATTAATTTTTTTATTGTTCTCTTTGTTTCTATTTTATTGATTTTAGCTCTCACTTTGATAACTTCCTGGCATCTATTCTTTCTGGGAGACTTTGCTTCTTCTTGTTGTAGAGCTTTCAGGTGTGCTGTTAAGTCACTAGTGTGAGATTTCTCCAACTTCTTTATGTGGGCATTTAGTGCTATGAATTTCCCTCTTAGCACTGCTTTCATAGTGTCCCATAAGTTTGGGCATGTGGTGTCTTCATTTTCCTTGATCTCTAGGAAGTCTTTAATTTCTTTATTTCTTCCTTAACCCATTGGTGATTCAGTTGAGCAGTATTCAGTTTCCATGAGATTGTAGGTTTTCTGTAGTTTTTGTTGTTGTTGAAATCTAACTTTAAACTATGGTGGTCTGATAGAACACAGGAGGTTATTCCAATTGTTTTGTATCTGTTGAGATTTGCTTTTTGGCTAAGTATGTGGTCGATTTTAGAGAAGGTTCCATGGGGTGCTGAGAAGAAGGTATATTCTTTTTTGTTAGGATGGAATGTTCTGTAGCTGTCGATTAAGTCCATTTGAGTCATAATATAAGTCAAGACCTTTATTTCTCTGTTAAGTTTTGATTTGGGAGGTCTGTTCAGTGTTGAAAGTGCGGTGTTGAAGTCTCCCACTATTAATGTGTGGGGTTTTATATGTGGTTTAATCTTAATAATGTTTCTTTCACATATGTGGGTGCCCTTGTGTTTGGGGCATAAATATTCAGAATTGAAACTTCATCTTGGTGGATCTTTCTTGTGATGAGTACATAATGCCCTTCTTGATCTCTTTTGATTGTTTTTCGTTTGAAGTCTGTTTTGCTGGATATTAGGATAGCTACACCTGCTTGTTTCTTTAGACCGTTTGATTAGAAAGTCTTTTCCCAGCCTTTTATTCTTAGGTAGTGTCTATCTTTGAATTTGAGGTGTGTTACTTGTATGCAGCAGAAAGATGGGTCCTGCTTTCATATCCATTCTGTAAGCTTGTGTCTTTTTATAGGTGAATTAATTCCATTGATATTAAGGGATATTAATGACCAGTGATTGTTCATTCCTGTTATTTTTTGGTGGTAGTGTGTGTGTACTTCTCTTCTTTGGGGTTTACTGCTGTGACATTATCTATTGCCTGTGTTTTGGAGGGTGTATCTGACTTCCTTAGGTTGGAATTTTCCTTCTAGTGCTTTCTGTAGGGCTGGGTTTGTGGATAAGTATTGTTTAAATCTGGCTTTGGCCAGGCAGTGGCAGTGGTGGAGCACACCTTTAATCCCAGTACTCAGGAGGCAGAGCCAGGTGGATCTTTGTGAGTTTGAGGCCAGCCTGGTCTACACACTGAGATCCAGGAAAGGCACAAAGCTACACAGGGAAACCCTGTCTTGAAAAACCAAAAAAAAAAAAAAAAAAAAAAAAAATCTGGCTTTGTCTTTGAATGTCTTGTTCACTCCATCTATGATGATTGAAAGTTTTGCTGGGTATATTAATATTAGTCTAGGCTGGCATCCATGGTATCTTATTGTCTGCATTACATCTGTCCAGGTCCTTCTGGTTTCAAAGTCTCCATTGAGAAATCAGGTGTTATTCTGATGGGTTTGCCTTTATAAATCACTTGACCTTTTTCCTTAGCTGCTGTTAATATTCTTTCTTTATTCTGTATGTTTAGTTATTTAATTATTATGTGGTGAGGGGACTTTTTTGGGCGGTCTAGTCTGTTTGGTGTTCTATAGGTTTCTTGTATCTTCATAGGCATTTCCTTCTTTAAGTTAGGAAAGTTTTCTTCTATGATTTTGTTGAATATATTTTCTGTGCCTTTGAGTTGATCTTCTTCACCTTCTTCTATCCCTATTATTTGTAGGTTTGGTCTTTTCATAGTGTCCCAAATTTCTTGGACGTTTTGGGTCATGACTTTGTTGGCTTTAGTGTTTTCTTGGACTGATAAATCTATTTCTTCTACTGTATCTTCGATGCCAGAGATCCTCTCTTCCATCTCTTGCATTCTTTTGGTTATACTTGCATCTGAAGTTCCTGTTCGTTTACTCAGATTTTCTATTTCCAGCATTCCCTCTGTGTCTTCTTCATTTTTTCTGTTTCCCTTTTGAGGTTTTGGACTGTTTCTTTCATCTGTTTCATTGCTTTTTCATGATTTTCTTTCGGGGCTTTGTTTTCTTCCAGGGCTTTATTGTTTTCTTCTGCTTTATTTGTCCTTTCCTCTAGTTTTTTATAGCGTTCTTCCCATTTTTTGTTTGTCTTTTCCTCAATTTCATTTATGATTCCTTCTATAAAAGCCTCTACCTTCTTTATGATGTTATTCATAAGGCTGGTTTCTTCTGCTTCTTCCATTTTTTGATGTTCAGGTCTAGATGTTGGAGGAGGGCTAGGTTCTGGTGATGCTATATTGCTCTTCATTTTGTTGTATGTACTTCTGTCTTGACGTCTGTCCATCTCCTTGTGGATTTGTTCTTGGTCTTATCAGCGCTCTTGGTCCAGACAGAGCTGGCAGATTCAGGAAGCCTCTTCTCTTGTCCAGATGGGAGCTCTGGGGCAGGATGGGAGCTGGGGGCTGGTCTCTAAGTCTCAGGAAGTGGCTGGGGTCTTGGGCTGATGGGTGTGGGGGCAGGGCATGGAGATTGTAGGGTCTGCTGGGGTCTTGGAGAAGGGGATCCTTCCCGGTGGGGGTGTAGGGGATCCTGCCCAATGGCCAGAACCTGGGGCCAAGTTGGGCAGGTCTTCCCTGGAATGGCTGGTGCCCAGGGATGGGATCTAGGCTGAGCCCAGGCACTCACCTCTTTTCCAGATGGGAGGTCCAGGGCAGGATCCATTTTTAGCTTTTTGATCACAGTGCTTTTCTTCTTGATTTTCTTACTTGTTCTTAATAAATTTTTGAGTATTCTTCATAGGTCACTGATGCTATTAATTTTTTCCTGTCCATGGATGGTAATGATTTTTAAAAATCATAATTATTATTTTTTTGATAATTCAATACACTTATACATTTTGATCATATTCACCCCCAAACTCCCTATCTTACTTCCCCTAAATACTCCCAAATGAACCTGCTTACTACCTTCCTGTTTTCCTTCTGTCTTCTCCTCTCTCTTTCTGTACACATGCCATGCCAAGGTGTCTATGTGCATACAAGAGGACAATAGACATAGTTTTAGGACATACTAAGGAGCATTTGCTTGGAATGTGGTGTGTTTCTAGGAACAATCCTTAGCACTACACATAGTTACATATATATGTACACACACACACACACACACACAGAGAGAGAGAGAGAGAGAGAGAGAGAGAGAGAGAGAGAGAGAGGAGAGAGATCAGCCTACAGAACCTAGATTTTTCCCCCCTTTCTCCTTAAAAAAAAATCCAACAAAGATATCTGGTACTGTCTTTTTCTAATCCAGAGGAAACATCCGCACTTGTCCCCTCCAGGGTAAATAAAATATCCTTTGTGATAAGAATTTGGTGTCTCTCTGTGTTCTGTGACAGCTCTGGGACCCCTGTATCTGGTGTTATATCTCAGATCCTGACAGGGATTGGTCTACATGACCCCTGACCTAATTTTCACATTTTTTGGACAGTCCAGTGCCTGTTCCCTTCATCAAACAGAAGCTAATTGGTGAGTTTTCCCTTACTAGCTATCCTAAACTTTCCCCCACAATATTGGATGATTATAGCTGAGTGCCTGGCTTCCCCACTCTGCCTTGTGGGAATGGGGAGAATACACTTCATCACAAGCTTCATCAGACATAGCAGACTCCCTTAGATAGCTTGCAGGCCCATTTATTCAGTTTGGCTTGGTTGGTGGTTTTCCTTTTGCTTTTGGACAATGTTCAGTTGTAATCCAGTGTCTGTTCCTAAGTGTTCAAAAATTCTATCAACAGGCCCCTGGATTTATTCTGGGACTATTATGTCCCCTACTTGGTGATGGGGCTTGGATAATGACCCCCTACTCCCAGAGGTCTCCCTATTTATCCATCAAGACCTTGACTCCCAGCCACCATCAGCAAGAGGATCCTCTCCCTCCATCTCAACTGAAAGGCCTCTGAGAAGTCTCCTAGAGTCTACAACTCACACTTGACGTTACTGGTGTGCCTCAGAACTCAAGAACAGCCCTTATTACCCCTAGATAATCAAACAGTGGCAACCTTTATAATTTGTGAGCATAGAAAATGGGAGGAGATACTCCTTTCCTCCCTGCCTTCCCTCTTCAGAGATTCTTATGTCTCTGCCTTCTTGTACATCAGCTGTAAGCCTTCTCCTTACACTTGGTTTTCTGTCTCATGTCCATTACCACTGCTGTAGCCATGCGGTCCCACCATGGCTGTTCCAGCTGTGCAGCCACAGGAGTTTGCTGCTAGAGCTTGCAAAGCTCATTCTTGCTGCAGCTGCATCCACTCTCTCCCAACCTAAAGCTAAACTTTACTTTCCACTTTGGATCCCATGGATGAACACTCCCCCATGTGGCCATCCTCTCCTCCTCATTAGCCAGCTTTCCTCCAGTCCATTCTCTTTCCCCTGCCCCCACCTCCCATGGCCCAGATCAGGTTCATGTTCACTCTGTATTCTTCCAGATGTCTCTGCCTCTAACCATGTTCTCCCCCTCCTCTCCCTCTGATTTTATATCCAATCACCCAGAGCCTGTCACTCTGCATGGCCCAGCCTGGCAGGGAGAATTTGGTGTCCAGGTTTGGCTCACAGCATCCATCAACAAATGTCACTACACAAATTAATGATACCCAAATCTCTTATGCTCTTGTTCTATATTTCCAACAGCCTCTTATCTCCACTTTCAACTCAAAAATTTTCTAACTACTAATTTATAAACATTTATAAATTTGTTATGCAATCCTTTTAGTGACAAATTTTATTTAGCCTTCTGTATGTGTTTTTAAGGTTAAGCCTAAAATCAGGTATGCTTACTAGATAGATCATCCTCAAACATTTCAGATATCTATGGATATGGCATTTAAAGAGTTTAAGATTCCCATTAGAGAGACAAATTCTCACTTCTGGCAGGAACCTTATGTTCCCCAAGGAAGAGACATGGGGCACAACAACTTCACCTCAATTGTGGTAATGCTAACCACTGGACAAAACTGCCTCGTGCCTCTCTTGCTGTCAGGGCACTGATAAAATCCATGTTCACTTTTGAGTTGATTGCCCCCACTCTATCTGGTCAAAGGAAAGTCAGTTTCATAGTTCCTGGGGGGGGGGTCTGACAGCCAAAGGACAAAGCTTCTCTGTGTGGCAACTAAGAGATTAAACGTTGTCCTATGTAACAACTGAAGCCCTGCAACCATCCATCAAGACCTGGGGACCCTAAGGCAACCATCTGGTTAATGGGAATGTTTCTGTCATTTGAATAGATACATAGGCAGTTCAGGTAATACCTCCTACTGTAATTTATTCTTCTCAGATCTCTGATGATATTGACGAACTATACTAAACCCATATCAAAATTGGTATGAATTTTACCTTCTATTCCAATAACAGCTCCAAAGACACCTCTGCATCCCTCCTCCTGTTTCTTTAGCCTCCATTTGTACATGTTCTCACTCTCCAAATTCCCTAACCCCTGGTACCCTCTGCCCTCTTCTTTAGTCAGTCACACTGTGTGGGATACCACCTCTCCTCTCCTTGCTGCACATCAGAAACCCCTTTCTATTACATTTAAAGATCCTTCTGCCTACATATCCAAATCCCAATACCCCATACCCTTAGCCAGCTTTGGAGGCCTCAAACTCATCATTCAATCTCTTTCATCCAAGTGACTTTTATGCTTCACTTCTTCACACTACAATACCATCATAAACACATATATCATTCACTACATTCCATATTTTACTCTAATGCCAAATCTCTTGTATTTCTTCTACAAATCTACTTGACTCTTATCCAAGCAGATAAGACCTTTTTACTTAACCTAACCCAAAACTATGATGTATGTTAGTGGACTAACTCCACCTCCACTATAAGACCCTATGTCTTTCCCTCTCACCAAGCTATAAAGGTATAAAATTGTGAGAGTCTAAGAAAATATATGTATGTAATTGCAATTTGTAAAGGTCTGGAGATATGAAACTTAATAATTTGTGAAAGACTGTAATTAAAAGTTGTAAAGGCCTGAAGATATAAAACACAAGTAGTGAGGATCTAAAAAGGTGTTTTAAAATAATGTAAGTGCAGGTTATAGCAGTCTAAGAGAGTTCTAAAGTATGTAGATATGAAAGCTTAAGTTGAGAGGGTCTGAGAAAGTGATTTAAGGTATATAATTACAAGTTATAAAAGTCTAAAAGAGTGACTCAGGATATATAAAAAATGTTTCATATTGCTTTCCCTCTCTATGTACTATTAAAACTAACAATTCAGTTTTAATGTTAACCAGTAGAGTTCTGAGAAGCTATTAATCTAGCCCTTAGATACATCTCTCAGATATCAAATGGACAGCAAGTAAGTACCCATTTTAATCACCAGCTTAAATTTCTCATCTCCCTATTCCTGAGGCTGGGATCTCTCTCTGTTTCCCTGGTCTTGGGATTTCCCTCCCCAACTACTAAGACAATGGGCCAGAAAGTTTCAAATGTTCATCCAACATAATTTTTTTTCCTCTAAACTACCACTTTTCTTAGTCTATCTGTCCCAGCAGATTTCAAATCAACTACAGACTGCTCCAGCAACTAAGCAGCCCTGGGTGTTCCCTCAGAATCTGCATTCCAGACAGCTCCAAAGTGTCTAGTCCCAGATGGTATAGCCTCACCAACTGCTCTAACACTGCCTTTACTTCCCTAGACCCAGATGGCCCCAGAGCCCAGACAGTGAGTGACACAATCTGTACCTCCAGGACTTGACCAATATTTCAGCTTCCATTGGTCACTAACAATGATGTTCCAGTGTCAGCAGGCAACAGCCAGACGAAATGCCGCACCCTCCCACTCCTCTAGTCCCTTGCCTCAGTGCTTGTTGAATTTTGTACTTCACTCTTGAACCTCTTCATCTTCTTACCTCCCCCCTCACTGACCCTACCATCAATCCCCTTAGACTAATAACTCCCTTCCCTTCATCATTGCCCTTGGTCAACAAGAAGCAGCCAGAAAAATTGATGCCCACTTTCCCAACACCCAATGACTCAATAATAAAATAGAAAGGTAGAAATGAAGGTATTTCTAACAGGCCCAAGCATTAAAAATGTGTCATCAGAAGGTCTTGCCCTCCCCACTTCCCTCTCCCTTGCTAAGCCACTGGATTACATTCCTAACCCTAACCACCAAGTCCATTCCTTTCTTGACCACTTCCTTAAGCCTAACTCATTCCTGAGACTGATCACCAAGGTCAGCAATCAAAATTCATTATTTAACTACACTTAATAACATGTTCATTCAGGACTTACCAACTCATCCCATCACAGATTTCCTCTTTTTCTTCTTAAAATGTACTCCTACAGAGATATATGCTGCTGTCTTTGACCAATCCACAGGCATTCCCCACTTATCCCCTCCAGGGTAAATAAAATCTCATTTGTGCTGAGAATTTGGTGCCTGGATGTGTTCTGTGTCCCTTCAGAAAGAGGGAATCAATTTTAAGGTGATGTGTCATGTAAGCAGTGAAACGAAATGCTTTATGAAGTCCGTTCCTCTAAATTTGTTTCAATAATGACAAGGATAGGGAGGGGGGACTTCTGCTGCTCTTTATTTTCCCTTTAAGTAATGTCTTCTATAGACTCCATCCTTTTTTCACAGATACATCTGATTCAGAAATCAGGTACATAGTAAATATTCTTGCATATACATCTATGTTTCTATGGCAAGAGTAACTCGATGGTATCAACTCAGAATTTTATCAATGCCTTTCAGGCTGTTTTCTGCACATTTTTTTTTTTTAGTTTGGTAAGGCAGTACCTAAATAGAAGATATGTTAGTAGGCTAAGCCTATAGATACTGTGTTCATTCTTGGCAGAGTCAGAGGTAGAATTTCAATTCCTAAAATTGATTCCAGATTCCACAAAATACCATCTCAATGGATTTACACAGTGAAATTTGAATATTAGTAAAACCTGATACGTAGAAAATCCCCTTTCCATAATGTTTTTTACAATTAAAGTATTTGGAGTCAGTCTTAAGTATCTTGACTTTTTTTCTAGAGATGCATGTGCAGTGTGTGACTAAATAAATCCACACTGTGATGAAAGCACATCGGGGGAGAAGAAAAAGTCTCAGAACTCTCTCTTCTTAACTTAGCTCTCTGTTATTAAAGCTAACCCATAGAGCTAAACTTTAGCTCACATGACTTCTCAGTCTCCCGCTTTCTTATGTAAGCTCTTACCTGTGACATTTTGAATGCAACAAACATTTTAACTTTTAGATAAATGTCATGATGACAGTCTTACCAGGGTCATGCTATAAAAGGTAAAAAAGCCATATGATTAAAATGTTTACAGGATGGTTTGTCACCATTCTACAGGCAGTGGGACCTGGGTGACTGGAGCCAATAAATGAAGTGGAGTTGAGTCTCATGTAATAGCCAACCTTATTTAGAAACTCAGATAATTATACTCTGAGCATGAAGAAAGCAAGATTACTTTACATACATAAAGTTCTCATGAGTTCAATCTGTATGCAATCACAAGGATAAGACATACAGGGCAAAGCCACATTTTTCTATACAGGCATAAAAATTTAATTGAATAAAAGCAGCAAGCAATACTAAATAATCTAAATTACTAAATGAATTAAACTCATTCCTATCCTCTACACTTGAGGGAAGCAGGTAAACACACTCCAAGAACAATTCCCCGTTTTGAAGAAACTGGGGTCCCAAGACTCTTGTTTCCCTGGAGTGTTTACAAAAGCACTCAGAACTCTTTTCACATGACTCCATCCCTCGACCATGTTCCTGCTGGAACAACACTCAGATCATGCCTCTAGGATTAACTATATTGTAGTGTTTGGGGAAGAAAAACATTCATTCTATAGGATGACCAACCAATTTCACACAGGAAAACTTTTTGGAAATGATCTTTCTGCTGTGTGTGAGGATTATGATCTGCCCACAGCAGTTCTGATATGCCACACATGGTGACCAACCAATTTCAGACAGGAAAACTTTTTGGAAATGATCTTTCTGCTGTGTGTGAGGATTATGATCTGCCACAGCAGTTCTGATATGCCACACATGATGACCAACCAATTTCAGACAGGAAAACTTTTTGGAAAAGATCTTTCTGCTGTGTGTGAGGATTATGATCTGCCCACAGCAGTTCTGATGTGCCTCACATGGCTTTCCTCTGGCTGTCCTAAGGACAAAATTTATGGTGCTTGTATGTTTTCCTTCATTTCTACCAGTAATCATGTAAGACATTATACCTCAAATCATTAGCTTCAGAAAAGAAATTTCACAGGAGAAAATTTGTTTTAAAAATCATTAATGTGCCGGGCGGTAGTGGTGCACGCCTTTAATCCCAGCACTCGGGAGGCAGAGACAGGCAGATCTTTGTGAGTTTGAGGTCAGCCTGGGCTACCAAGTGAGTTCCAGGAAAGGCACAAAGCTACACAGAGAAACCCTGTCTCAAAAAACCAACAAAAAAAAAGTCATTAATGCAAAGGAGAGGAAAATCTGGTAAAATTTTCCTAATGTTCCCAGCTAAAAGTTACAGTGAGATGGATAGAACAAGTGAGATTCAGAGGAACTAAAACCATTTCAAAATCTCCTTCACACCACCCAGCTCCCACAGTGCACCCTTGCACACTATGGTTCTAGTACTCATGAATATGTAATAGCTCTCTGTGCTGTGGACATTGAGTGACAAGTTTCCATTTCTTCCACTTAAGACATGCTCTCCTTTATCAATGAAATGGGTCCAATCACTGACGGAATCTTCAGAATGTCAGCAATGTAACATCATGATGATCTATAATAGAAATGCTGGATTCTGGGGAAGAAGTGCACTTGAACAGCAAATGTGTTCTCATTGTGGCATCTGTCTTAAAGCAAGGACTCTCCTGGCACCATCCACACTCAGGATTCTTCATGCTTAATCTTGATTGATAATAGACATGAAGGATAGAATCTGACAAGCTGAAAGTTCATGAGTTTATATGTTAAGCAATCTGCTTTTGAGGTGAAGAGACTTACACGTTAAATATATCTTTCTTTGCAATACAGGCCATCATTTTAATGCCATTATTGGGCATTGCAGGTGAAATAATACCTACACTAGTAACAGTGGATAATAAAATATAATTTGAAGTATAAACCTGTCATTTGGATCAGTTATAGAAAGAAGCATTCTTCATTTCACTTCCTCTCTATCATTCTCATGGTGGCAAATATTCCAAAATGATGTTAGTATAAGGAGGAGGGTTTGACACATGTGAGTGTGTTATCAGATGTGCATGTCTGGTGAGAATATCTTGCTGCCAGTGTGATTTTCTTTATCACTTTCCACTTTATTTCTGCGAGGCAAGTTTGATCCCTCAGTAATGAGCATGTTCCCACCCTCTGCAGACATACACCATGTTAATGCACACAGCCAGTAACTATTTTTTCCCCTCTATCTTCACTCTACACAATGCTCTGAAGCAATCTCAGGTCCTCAATGTCCTGAAGGAAGCACTCTTAATCACTGAAAGATCCCATCAGTACCACATTAGCATGTCTATTAGTGATGTCCTTGTTGAAGTCTTATTTAGGCAGCCACACTGAATTCCATGACTGTATCTTCCTGTAATTTCTAGAAGACACAACTCAGCAGATCTCCTAGTCTTCTGGAACCAACAATCATTCTGTCACTTGTTCAAAATTCCCTAAGGCAAAAGACTTTAGGATAGGAACTCCTAGAGACAGGAGTTGATGCAAAAGCCACTGAGGAGTGCTGTTTACTGACTTGTCCCTTATGGCTTGCTCATCCTGCTTCCTATAGTGCATCACCAGGTGCAAGGATGGCACCAATCACAATGGACTGGGCCCAACTTGGACCCTCCCCTGTCAATCACTATTTAAGGTAACGCCCTACAGTCTTGTCTGCAGGCAAGTTTTATAGAGGTATGAAGTTCCCTTCTCTCAGATGACTTCAGCTTGTGTCAAGTTGATATGAAATTACCCCAGCACATGTTCTTCTTTCCAACCTCTCCTCTACCTGTCTCATTGCCTCTCAAATAGAGGCCTCTCTTTTTATTTATTTTTATCATTTTATTTATATGCCTATAAGTACAAAATGCTGAGAACATTGAGTGTTGCTTATATTTGCATATATGAATGATTTCGGGGCATCTGCCAGGACAATGTGTGCAAGATTTAACCAATCACAAACACAGGATACCTCTTTGGAAATTCTCACATGGTTGTGTGTGAGGATGGCAATCTGCCTGCTCCAATTATAGTGAGCCTCTTTATGATTCTCTCAAGCTGAATGGACCTGCAGAGACACTGGACACCCTGTGTTGTCACTCAGTGAATCTGCTTTCTAAATTAGCTAATATCTTCTCTGTTTCTGTCTTCCTCGGTGGTTTCCAGTCCAGGCCTGAGGATGGTGGGAGTTAGATCATAACCCTGTATTCTTATCAAACACAAAAATCAGGAGGGGGTAGAGGGTCAGAAGGTAGAAAGGCCCAGGTATCCAATGAAACCTTAATTTCAATGGGTCCATAGTCCAGAGAGTGTCCATTTGACAGCAGCCAAGGCTTCCATTTTCTTGACCTGGGTGTGGTAGATCCACTGTATAATGTCATCTATTCCTGAAAACACACACACATTTAGTGTTACATAGTTTGAGCAGGTTTTATTTATATATTTATAAACATATAAATATGTTTATGTATATGCATATATGTATGTAAGACCAATTAAAAAAGAGACATGGATTTGAAAGAAAGCAAAAAGGGTATATGAGAAGATTTGGATGGAGGAAAAGGAAGGAAAAATGGTAGAAATATAATCTCAAAAGATGATAGAATTATAATTTCAAAACATAATAACTGAGAGACCTACTGTTAAATATATTTTTATAAAATTATGTATTAAAAATATTCCCACTTCTCATGAAGCATATGATTTGCAGACAGTATATTAGGCAACAATTTGTGCTATATTTGTTTTTTAATTTAAAGATCTACCTATTTTGCTATATTATGTTTATAAGCATTTAGCCTGCTTGTTTTTTTATACAGCACATGTGAGCTTGGTACCTACAGAGGTCAGAAGAGACCATCGGATCCCATAGCACTCAAGTTACAGTTGTTTTAAAGGGGCCATGCCAGTGCTGGGAAACACTGCCAGATGTAAGCAAGAACAATACCTTTTTTAGATAAAAAGAATTCAAAAATATGTCTTAAATAAATTCTAGAGTTGGGTCATGGACTATGAAGAAATGTTTGGGACTGGAGAGATGGCTTGGTGGTTAAGTTTACCTATGTATAGATTTTTAATTATTAACCCAGGGAATTATGAGTTTTAAATTAGCTCTCTTGTTACATATTTTGCAAGTTTTTAATCACACCCAATGTGTTTACAAATCTTGAGGTGTAGGAAGTTTACAAAATAGTTTTACAAATCTTGAGATAAGATTTAATCCTTAGCAAAAGTTTTAGAAAGTTAAGCCGAAACCAAAAGAGTATGAGATGAGTAGTGGTAGTCCTTATTGGGAATAAGCAGGACCTTTATTTTGTTTTGCTCTCCTTTCTCTGTCACACAACAGAAACCTTTAAACAAGTATGCTTGGGTCTAGGGGAGGGGGAGCCATACCCTAACTGTAGAGCCAAATTGTAATTCAAGTCAGACAGCATGAAACAATAAGTCTAATGCCAGTTCTACCTAAAGGACACCTGAATCCCTGTAAAACTGAATCTAGTAAGCTGAGACCAAAGAAGGCTTAGAGATAGGAAATTTTTGAGTGCTGGCTATAGACAAGAAGATGCTGCAGGAGGGAGCTGAGAGAAGCACCAGCCAGCAAAGAGTTGTGCAGGGTGTGTGCATGTTGCTGCTGGCCTACTCCTTTGCTTTCTCCCCCTCCTGCTAGGTCTCTCTCCCAGCTCCCACTCAGCAACAAACTTACAGATCCATCTATGTAACTTAAAAGACAAAACATTTACACAGTGTGGGCATGTGTGTGTGGGGGGGAGGGGATTCTAGACAAAATAAACTGGACTTGGAGCCGAGAAATAGAGAATGGGGACTCTCTTTCCTTTTCTCCATCACTCACAGTATTCATAAAAGTCCCAAATAATATTAGAATCTAAAGTACCCTTAGGTGGCCCTTTGGATTGAGTATCTAAGGAGTATTGCAGCCAAATTTGAGTGAATAAATTTAGGGCCCTTCAGGTCAGGTGTCAGGTGGAGAGGCTGGAGGAAGAGGCACAATTGCTTGGTTTGGCTAAGGAAACTACAGGATTGCAGCTCCCAGTAGGGTGGCATGGGAACAGGTGAAGAGGGCCAGTTGTATTTTTAAAGACAATTGCTGGAGGTACCTCCACCTCCAAGAGTACCAGAAGGATGCTGGACACTCCACGGTCACTTCCTCAGACTTAGGAAAATGAAAAGTTTATACCACCCAAAGGGGAAACTTACCTAATCGCTGCTGGTGGACGGGATGCTGAGTGATTGGTGAACCAGGAGAGTCTGTTGTAGGTGGTCTGGAGATGACAGATAGGATCCCAGTGCAGCTTAGACCAGGAGGGCAAATGCAAGTACTAGGAGAGTCCATCTGAGTCATGACACCAGATGTAAGCATTACAGCTCAGATGGAAAGGTATCTTGGCAGCTGGGAGCCAGGGAATACCCTAAAGTTATCCTGCACAACAAACCTCACACAAGAGATTTACTGAAGGGAAACAACCAGGAGGGTGGCTCTCTCTCTGCTCCTGTGAAAAACACCAGCAAACTGAACAGGATACAAGGCTTAGATACAGTTTCTTGGGGAGGGGGTGGAACTTTTCAGGGTGAAGCTTTCCAGGATGGAGATTGGCAGGATTTCAAGTCCAGAGCTGGGGCTTTTTACTCTGTAGGAGGGGGACAGTGTCCAGCAGTTAGGGCAGTTAGAGTATTCTGTGGGTGGAACCTGTCAGTTAAAGGTCCTCGGGGGAGGGGCCTGACCACTTAATATGGCTCAAGGGGCTTACACACACCATACATAAGGACACAACATATTTATTTCTCTGTTTAGGAAATTAGTCCTTTTTATCAACATAGAGAATGTCAGTTTTATTTCATTGTCTACCTAGAAAGATTCCCCAAGTGTAAAACTAGGATATTAAATTCCTATAGAAAATCTATAGTAATAAGAAGAGGGATTCTATGAACAAGTGCATCAGGATCATGATGGGGAAACATGCAGGGATGTCCAAACCAAACTAGAGGGAACTCATGAAATTTGGATCAATGGCTGTGGAGCCTACATGGGACTGGACTAGGCCCTTTGCATGGTGAAACAGTTGTGTAGCTTGATCTGCTTGGGAGGCCCCGGCGGTAAGATCAGAATCCATCTCTGGTGCATGAACAGGCTTTGTGGAGCCCACTACCTATGATGGGACACATCATGCAGCCTTGAGGCAGGGGGAGGTGCTTGGACTTGCCTCTACTGAATGTGCCTCCCCATGGGAATCCTTGTCTTCTTGTGGGAGGTGGGTTGGGGGGGGAGTCTGGCAGGGTAAGAGGAGGGAAGAGGGGGATCTTTGATTGGTATGTAAAACGAATGAAAAAATTCTTAATAAAAAAAAGAATTTCTTATTATCAGTGTGCTTGCTGTATGTATTGCACTTCTTGTGATAAAATACCTCACAAAAGCAACTTAGGAAGGAAGGGCTCATAGTTCAAAGTTAACGTCCATTGTAGTAGGAAAGTCATGGCAGCATTGGCTGGCTATATTGCACAGGCAGTTTGAGAAGTCCAAACTTCCTCCATCTTACAAGCTGGGTATAAGTTTCAGTTTCTTAAACAAAGGGCCATTAATTAACAACACCCCTGACAGCAAGGACCAGAGAGAGAAGGCATGGACAAAGTCTGAGTCAGCCCCCACAGTCTTATAAGGCAGTGACCCCCTGAAAAGGCCAGGACTTGTTCAAGTATGCCCAAATATGGAAAAACAGAAATTAAAAATGTGTCAGTGTAACTGCTGCCTGTTTGACCAATCATGTTAGAAATGTCATAGCTGTTCCTAGACTTCCCCTCACTAGGCTTAATAAGACCTGCACACCTCTGTCCCAGGTTGCCATTTTGTACAAGTGGTCAATCCCTCATGCTGGAAGTTTCTACAGAATAAACTCTCTTTGTCTTTTGCATACTATTTGAGTCTGGGATCTTCCTTCAGCAATTCTAGGACCCTTACAAGGTAAGGGGTAGAGAAATGAATATTTTGTTTAGCTAACTTTCTCCTTTTAGTTAATATGAAACCCTAATCCTTTAAATGGCACCTCCCACATTTAGAATAGGTCTTCCCACTTTAATCTATCCAATCTTATGATCCCTCACAATCATGGAAAGCAGGAAAGCATAGTGAATGTTAGTTAACTAAACTGGTCCCCACACTCTAGAACAAAGAAATGTGATTTTCTTCCCCTCAATGGCCATCAAGCTTAAATATCATGTGAAGGATCATTGATGTCAAATCACAAGAAAACATGAAGAAACAATGGGTTATCTTTCAGTACTGAACAAAGAACTAAGAAAATGTCCTGTGTTCAGAGAAAACATCTTTATGAAGGAGAGATAATCACATTTTCACAAAAGAAATTGCAAGAAAGATGAAAAAAAACCTGCCAGGAAGAAACACAGAGGCCATACAGAGTAACATGGAGTTCCAGGTGTAGAGGGAAATAAGAAAATTGAATCTAAGTCAAGTTGACTTTCCAAGATCCAGGGTTATGTCTTAAATCAAGAGAGCATGTCCCTACATGATGTTTGGCTCTTGTATTAACTAACTTCATATCAAGTAAAGAAATAGAAGTGAGAACATTCTCATGCATTTGCTATTGACCAGGTCTTAGATTTTTATATTGTTCTTTATCTCCTTCATTACCGTTTGTTGAATTCTAGAGGTACCATGCTGAACGAAGTGCCATGAGAATGTTTAAAATATCTTGGTAATCACCCACATATTGCTTACATTACTATGATTTTAGAATTAAACACTATATAGTATCCATGGTAAATCATTTATTTTTCCCAATAGCATTTGTGAAAAACAGGCACATGCTAATCCTAAAGAGGGATTTCTCCTAACTTGAATACATCGTGATGTTCTTACAGAATAAAAAGCTTTCTGAAGCTGAATCTGTCATGACAGATAAAGCAAGGCCTGACACAGATGTTAGTCTTTTTCTAGAGGTGGAACACTGTTCCAGTTTTCAATAACATTGGAATTCAAATAGTAATCAAAATTTTATACATGATCAGGGTTTGCCTCAGAATTCAATTTACTAGAACATAGAAAGCCCTGGGTATTATCCTCAGTAGCATGCCTATAGTGCAAATACATATAAACACTCATAAAGCAACATTAGAACATAAAATGTTTATAACTAAACAGAAGTTCTATGAGATGGTCTCCTTATTCTTAGGACATACTTGAGTGTCTAAGGATAGAGATCCTTGATAAAAGCAACAGATAATCTTCAGAAGGTATGTACATGCACATAGAAAGATACTATGTCACAGAAAATGGCAAATAAAAATGGTGAAATGTTATCAAATTGGTAAATACTGTAGAAAGAACAAGTATTTATTTGTATTGTTTTATTCTTTTAAGTATATTTGTAATTATTTTCTTATAAAGATAGAATATTTCAAGGTTTCAAAATGTCATTTATAAAAACACACAAATATCTAGTCAATTGATCATGGTGATAATTTATTTGTGCTGAAATGTGATTTTATTTGTATATTAATAAATAAGAGTGCCTGGGTGTCAGAACTAATAGAAAGCCATAGCAGAAGTCTGGCAGTGGTAGCACATGCCCTTAATCCTGATTACATGACAGGCAGATCTCTGTGCATTCAAGGATACAGCCTGCATGGAGACACACACCTTTAATCTCAATACCAACCCTAGAGACCTGGAGGTCTATATAGACAGGCAGTGATGAGGAGGTCATGTGGTTGGTTTTACAACCAATGAGACGGCAGAACAGAAAGTCAATAAAAAGACAAACCCACAGCAAGTAGGTCTCTCTCTCAGGGGAAGGACAGCAGCGGCAGCTGGTGGTAAGAAGGCGGTCTTGGTCTCAGCTCTTAGCTACTGCTCTCTGACCTCTTGGGCTTTTAACTCTGCATTTGGCTCTGTGTTTCTTATTTAGTAAAAACCATTCAGAATTTCATCTAAAATTGATATGAAAACAATGGCAATATAAAAAAATGTTTAATTGCATTAAGAAAGAACTGCTTCAGAAAATAACTTTATAAAGTCTTTCTAAGTTGATGGACATTGGATGTGTGATTCTTTTTCTCTTAGGTACTGTGTCCAATATTGTTGATTCTAGCTTGACATATTAGTATTTGCTTAAGTGGTCATAGTCCTCTGCTTTGTAATCAAACTTTGATAATCTATCTTGTACTTTATCTATTGTGCAGAAAAAATTTCCCCTAACTATTCTAGGTGGATTATTGTATTTATCAACTCCATCTTCATTTTATTATTTCTATAGTATTTCTATATTTTTTCCATTAGTATCAGCATACAAAACCTGAATCATCTTCATCAGCTTGTGTTTACTTGAAGGTAAATCAAACTCTTATTGTTATTTGCTTTGAGTTCATTGATATTTCTATTCATGTTTTCTTTACATTCTTTGATCTCATTGATGAAGTTTATATTTAGTCTGACATTGCATGTCCTGGGAATCTAGAGAATTCTCACTAACTTATTTTTCTCTAGGATTGTGGAGTTGGGAAGACAGTAAAATATCTTTGCTGTTCATAGTGCTCTCATTTTTGCATAAAATCTGGGCCTGTGAATATCTTTCTTTAATATGTACTTCAAATGTGTGAGTAGCTTGCCTCAGGCTGGACCATGAAGCAGATAGTCTTCTGAATAAGGACAATAGGAGTTGAGTGAGATATCATGAGCTGGTTATAGGGATGCTTTCTGGGAAAGGTACATACATGGACTTTGCATCAGATCTAGGTCTAAAGTAAAGTAAATATTTTCTTTAAGTATATGTTTCTTATTTTGGTCTTAAATGAGTCTACTCTATTACCTCATGGAGAATCCACCATGATTTGTGTATTCATTTAATAAAAAAATTCAGATATTGTATCTGCAACCAACCATCTTATTAAAGAAGAAACACAGAACCAATGTAAAAGAGAAAGCCGAGCCGGGCGGTGGTGGCGCATGCCTTTAATCCCAGCACTCAGGAGGCAGAGGCAGGTGGATCTCCATGAGTTCAAGGCCAGCCTGGTCTCCAAAGTGAGTTCCAGGAAAGGCACAAAGCTATACAGAGAAACCCTGTCTCGAAACCCCCCCCCCAAAAAAAAAAGAGAGAGAGAGAAAGCCAAGAAGTCAGAGGTCAGAGCTAAAATCTCACCCTTCCTCCTGCAGTGGTCCTAGCTCTCCGAAAAAGAGCTACTTCCTGTGTGTAAGTCTTTTCATAGTCTTTTTGTTCTGCCTTCTTATTGGTTGTAAACCCAAACACATGACTCCCTCGTCACTGTCTGTATGTACAGCCCCCCAGGTCTTAAAGGCATATGTCTCCAATGCTGGCTGTATCCCTGAACACACAGAGATCTCCTAGCTCTTCTACCAAGTGCTGGGATTAAAGGCGTGTGCCACCACCTCCACACTCTTGCTGTGGCTCTAATAGCTCTGACCCCTGGGAAACTTTATTTATTAACATACAATTAAAATCACATTTCAGTACAATTAGAATACCACCAAAAGATATGTCTGTAAATTTTAGTACATGTGAGTAAAATTTATGCGGATTAATCTAAATGTTTCTAGAAAAAAAGACCTATTTCAAACTGATAGAAATAATAAATGATACTGTCTGTACAAAGCAATTACTGTTAAAATGTCCAAGACCAGGATTTAACTTGACAATTAGTTTAGAGACATTGTTTTGTTATTATAATAGAATAAGAATGACTGTCAAACACCAAGTGTTGAAAGCAGCTTTCTGTCAGAAGCACAAGAGATCCTGCTCTGACACACCTCCAGCTCAGGGAAGCATTGTTTCTGCACTAACTAATGAGACTCTTGCCTTTACAGACTGACAAACGGTGTCTGACTGAAAGTGACTTCTGCTTTTATGAAACAGTGCTTTTTCACAGTAGTAACACAGAATGAAATATGACTGCTGAGGTCATGGCAAGCTACAGTTAAAGAGAAGGGCCAGTGTGCAGAAAGTCAGAGGAGAAGATGGTTGATATAATCACTCAACAAACAGCATTTGTTCACTCAATGTCAATTCACATGGGTGCTATTTTACTGTTAGATTATAATGATTTTAGATTTTTTTCATAATCTTATACTTTAGAAAACTGACAATTATTTCAGTGTCATGCACACTTTTTCTCAGTGGAACCATTTGACTGTAACAGGTGCCTTCCTCTCTAAAAGTGCCTGTTGCTGATTAAAAGACAACAAAAGGAACAAATCCATATATTTATCAATACTCTCTTTTACAGGACTTTGGAAAGAGTAATTACTATTTTATTTTTTGATGGAGTCTATATTGGATAAATAAGCATTCTTGATCATCTTGTATGGTTGTATTTTGGTCAGGAATGAATGTCTGAAATTGTAAAATCCAAGACGAAAGGACAAGGAAGTATAAGTTTATGCTAACTATTTCAAAGAGACATTTATTTTCCCCACCGAATTAGCATACTGCTGGTGACTGGTGTATGAATTTAAAATAAGTAGGTAAGAACAGCACAGTTATTAATACCCATTTGCATATAAATACTACATTCCATGGTTTTATAAGCATTTCAATGTATAAGCATATTAACATGCAAATGTTCAAGAGAAAAATATATTACCCTGTGTTTAGGAGTCTCTGTGAACAGTATGGTACTGTTTTAAAATATTTGAACATATTATCTTTAAGATATCCTGCACAAAATGTTTATAGCAACAAATTTAAATTAACTCTGACTGGGAGGAAACTCAGAAGTCCTTTAATAGACAAAGGGATAAACAAACATACAAAATATTACTTCATGATAAAATACATGGACTATGTGTCCATATATAATTTGAATAAAGCTCTCATTAGTCTGGAGTGTAATGAAATATAAAAACGAATACATTTTAAAGAGAGCAAAGAAGGGTATGTGAGTATGTTTAGATGAAGTAAAGGAAATGAGAATAATGATGAAATGATATTATATTCTCAAAAATTAAAAATAAAGCAATTTTTAAAAGTCCAAGAATCCCATATGATTTTATAGTATTCATCAATAGACAATAACTTAGACATGGAGAATGGATAGTTAATTTCTAGAATTAAAAACATAGTCATCATGGGACAGTAATTGTGGCTATAATTGTAGCAGTAAAAATTCCCCAATCTTTACTATTGCAATTGTTTATTAACATCATTGTACTGTTGGTGGGTGTGATTATTCCCCAGTGGCTATCATGTTGGCAGCTTATTTGCCATGATGGCAACTTTGAGATATTGGTGGCACTTTAAAGAGACGGGGCTCATCAGGCAGTCACTCTGAAACAGGGAGTGCTGCCTTCTAAAAATATTAGGTTGTTTTAGCCAGAACCTAGTCAAGCCTCAAAAGAGAACTGTTTTCAGAGACCAAGACTAACCTCTGTTCACTCTGCATGGCTTCCTGGCTCATCGTGTCCTTCTCAAACATGCCTCTGCTATGATGTCCTTTACTACGATGTGATATTAGCCTGATTGGGAGGCCAAACTGAATGAGACTACTGACTTCTGCATCTCCAGCCTCCAGACAACTAATAAGCAACAGTAAATAAACAAGGAAATATGGTTATAATACTCTAACAGAGTCTGGGTATGCAGGATACTAGTGATATGGATTATTAGAAATATCAGGAAAAATTTTGTTCATCATTATGACTTTTGTAAACCAAAAATTATCCAAAAATGTTTAAAAGATAGCCTATCAATAGAAGCTAAATATGTTTGTCACTTTGACAGTTCTAGCATGAGCCTTATAACCTTGACCTCACAGTGGCCAGTCACTGTGACTACTGCAGAATCCTCACACGTCAGTAGTAGGTTTGCCAACTGCTGTAGACATCTTTGGTTTTTAGTGCCAAGGAAGAAAAAAAAAGAAGTTTAAATATACTGAAAGGCTCTACATTCAAGGATTCGCTGTAAAGGCATTCTTTTGATACCTATTATTGACGTCTTAATGGACTGGTGGTCTCAGGAAGTATGTTGTCTTGTTTCTCCCAGATCACATAAACTTATTCTCAACTCAGCATTGGCTTCATGAGAAGCAACTCTTATTGATAATGTTTAGTGCTGATCCCTCAAAACAGAAGACTCCAGACTAGATGTGAGAAAAAAGAGCCTGTAAATCTATGTGTGTCTGTACAACTAAAGACAGAGGGTTTTGCTGTGTTGTGCTTCAGTGGTTTTACCTGTTATGAGCATAATCACTCATGGGTTAGTGCTCACATGTCAACCCAGCCAAACATTTAAAAACTTGCTGATTTTCAGTAACTTTCTATTGTTTCCAACATTTATTACTATTAGCTCCTATTTCCAAAAATGTGTACATTACTTTAAGCTAAGATACTAATGACTTTCCAAATATCCTGATTTACTTGAAATTTTATGTAACATGAAGTCAAATTGAATTTTTTTCTTTTCTTTTGGAAATTAGAATATAATTAAATAATTTCTCCCTTCTGTTTCTTCCCTCCAAACTGTCAAATATACCTTTCCTTGATGATTTTAAAATTAGTGGATTCTTTTTTCATTAATTGTTATTACATGCATATCTGTATATACATATACATATATTTCTAAACAAAACCTGCACAATCTGAATAATAAACATATAAATAAAACCTTTTGAGGCCACTTAGAATGGCTTGCATGTATAGGATCTCAGGACTGGCCAATTTATATTAGATAAGCAGTTGGAGCCTCATATTTGTAAACAGATAATGTGTTCTCTGCAAGTATTCATTGGTTAGTTACCTGTAGTACTTTGTCTAGATTTCCCCTTTTTTGTTAAGACACCCATTGCTATTAGTATTATTCAAGTCATTTGTTTAGCTAGGTGTAATTTTGGGGTATTATGGGTGAAGCTTTCCTGTCATTCCTAGGGGACATTATCTCCCAACAGACTTCTTTGGGTGCAGGAGTGACATTGTACTTGTATCTGTCACAACCAGACTTTGTAAGATCCATTGATCTCTTCATTATGTCTCATTATGGTTTTCTATAGTCCTCTAAATTCACTGTAAAAACAAGCTGCTTTGAATAAGGGTAAGAAATGCATATATCCATAGGTAGAAGGATAAGTTTTAGGGTATAGTTAGGGATAGCATTGGTCTAATAAAGTGAATGAAGTAAGTTCTCTTCTAATATCTGTATACTCATCAGCCCCTGGAAGTTGGCTAGGTTGCTAGGTCAAGGCATGATTTTTTTCATATTAAGTAGGCTTTAAGTTCAATTAGACAGCTGTTGGTTACCTAAAATATTAATAGAGCCACTATTTCACCTTTAGGGGATATCGTAACATGCCTGGGTAGGTTTTACAGCTAGATAGAGTATCAAATATTGATTGCTCCCTCCATTGGCAGATTACATAGTACTTTCCGATAATATTAAAGCTATCCATAGGAAGGAGTCTTTCAAGGTTAGACAGTCTGAATCTCTTGAGTCCTGTTTCTGAAGGGAGGGAGGAAGGGTAGAAAGAGAGACAGAGAAAGAGGCATAGAAACAGAGAGACAGAGAGGGGGGGATTGTTACTGGATTAGTGATGGGGACATGTGTCCATTTCTCCTTTTTTGCTCTAGAGGCACATCTGGTGCAGACACATACAAACTCTTGTGCATAATGCCTGTCTGTGTAAGTCCATGTGTGTTCTGATCCTGTTGATTTAGAAGATCTTGTTTCTTTGGTGTCCTCCATCCCCTCTGGTTCTTATACTCTTTCTGCATCCTCTTCCTCGGGGTTCTCTTAGCTTGGTTGAAGTTGACAGGTATTTGATGAAAGCATCCAATTTAGTGCTGAAGTTTCAAGGTCTCTCATTCTCTGAATTATGTGTGGCTGTGGGTCTCTGTATTATTTTTTTCTCATCTGCTGCAGGAAGAAGCTTCTCTGATGCAGTCTGGGCAAGGCACATTATCTATGACTATCCCAGAATGTCATTATCAGTCATTTTATTGCTGCATTTTTTGTTATTGTTGCTGTAGTTCATGGAACAGTAATATTTGGTTTTACCCAAGGTCCTTGGGTTATCTAGTCTCAGGTTCTCAGTCACCGAAGCAGTGTCAGGTATGGGTCCCATCCCGTGGTTGGGCCTTAAATCAATCAGATATTGGTTGGTTACTCCCACATGCTTTATGCTACCATTGCACTAGCACATCTTGCAAACAGGACACAAGATGAAAGGGTTTGTTGCTGTGTTGGTGTTTATGTTTCTTTTTTGGTAGCATGTAGCAAACAGAGTACCTGCCAGTACCAAAGATGGAAGCACATGGTGTAAAGGTTGCATGCAAGCAGCAGTTCAATTTCTCCATGTTCAATGAGTTGTGTAGGTATTTTCTTCAGCAAGGGGGCCTTGTCAGTATATTGAGAGCAACCTATAATCTTGGCAAAATTTTGGATATTCTTACTGGTTCCCATGGGAACCCTTTAGCTAACAATTCAATTAAATGTAACCCAATCCCAGTACTGAAAATTCTTTTGGTGACAAGAGATGTCCATTTGGTTTTCAATCTCCCCCATTATTTAGCGATTTAATTTAGGTCATCTTTATATATGTGTGTGTGTGTGTGTGTGTGTGTGTGTGTGTAATTTATATGTATATAGATAGATAGTTATAGATAGATAGATAGATAGATAGATAGATATAGATAGATAGATAGATAGATAGATAGATAGATAGATAGATAGATATGCGTGTGTATATATGCATTTATTTATATGTATTTATATGCATATATTATAAAGCTTCAACTGTAATAGGATTTCATAATACCCTTCAAATGATCTTTAATTTTTGCTGTCTATCCTCTTCTTTCCTCCCTTGTCCTCCTTTTCCCTCCCTCTACCCCCTTGATTCTTCAGTTTGTCCTGCCTCATTCATTCATAACTATTTCCCTTCCCTAGGAGATGTATCTGTCCTATCCCCAGACCCCTATTCTAAACCTAGCCTCTATGGTACTATGGATTGTAGCTGGGGTATCATTGACTTAATAAATAATATTCACATTAAAGTGAATATACATCATATTTTTCTTTCTGGGTCTGAGACAGATACCTCACTCAAGATGATTTTTTTTATTCCATCCACTTACCTGTGAATTTCATGATTTCATAATTTTGTAACTGCTGAGTCCATTGTGTAAATGTATTACATTTTCTTTATCCATTTGTCTGTTGAAAGACATGTACTTTATTTCCAATTTCTGGCTATGATCAATAGAACAGCAAAGAACATGATTGGAGGAACAAGTCTGTATTTCCACCAGAAATGAATGAGTACCCCCCTCATTCCATATCCTTGCCATCAGGAGCTGTTATTTATTTTATTATTCTTAGTGATTCTGCCTGATGTATAATGAAATTGCAGAGTAGTTTTGATTTGAATTTCCCTGCTGACTAAGGATGCTGAATATTTCTTTAAGTGTTTTCTCAGTCATTTGAGTTTCCTCTTTTGAGAATTCTCTGTTCGAATCTATATCTTTTTAAATTAAGTTATTTGTTTTCTTAATATCCAGTCTTTTGCACTCTTTATAAATTTTTATATTTGCTCTTTATCAAGTTCAGACATCTGAAGAAGACATTTAAGTTGGAGATTTTTGAAATGTTTGCTGAAATTTCCTGGGATCTTTTGTTATCACGAGTGGTTGAAATATGGATATCTTCTTTATATGTTAGGTACAGGTGGGAAGTAGGAGAGCAATTAGCAGTATAAACAAGAAATGTTAATTTAGTGGTTCCAGAGCAAGTTTAATAGAAATTCTATGTGACTCAGCAGCTCCAATCCTAGGTGTAGACCCATTTAAAATGACAACACAGAAGCACACACAAGTCTGGGCATAACTGTCTACTCACATGGTTCATAACTGCCCCCAGTGTCCAATTTTAAATTTCTCTAGTATTTTTTAATGCAAATCTTAGTTTGTGTCTGAAAGGCCCCTCAACTGGCAAGGGCACTGTGAGGCTGAACCATGCCTCTAGCTCTTGTGAAAAGGAAGCTTAAAGCAGTCGCCTCACCTGGCAGAGATCAGATGATTGGAACACACAGTGGCTGTCGACAAAGTTCCACACTACAGTCTGAATACTGTCACGTCACATGAATGTCTCCTGCCAAAGAACAGTTCTATCGGAAACTAAGGTAAGAGTGGGACACTACTTACACTTATACCCACATCACTAACCACAGACCATAGGCTTCCTCTACTTTGGTCAAGAAAGGTACTCTTCAGACCCACACACATGCTCAATAATTTAATTTTTCTTACTTCTTATATTTCAGTTCATCCAAAAAGGAGAGTAGTGTTCTTTTCTTCAAAGGCATTTTGTGCTTGCACCTGTTTTAACCCTTTAATTTGTAGTGAAAGAATGAGGGTTGCTGAAACCCAACACCAAAGTCTATCTCCTGTTCTCAATAGCGCTTGTTAGACTGTCACCAATAATCTTCTTGCTTAGATGTTCTCTGTCTGTTAATTTCTCATATCACCATTTTTTAAGAAAGTTGTGGCTGCCATTCTTATACTTCCCTCCATGATGTAACAAACAGTATTCGAGGTGACAACATTAAATTACTATCAACACAGGTTACTGTTATATGTACACTCAAAGCAATTACTGCTCTTTCTCTTGAATCCTGTAAGGTGTCAGTTCCTCTAATTCAAACAGGAATGTTTTGATAACAGTATCTGCTTCCTAAATGTCACAACTCAGGACACCTCACTGTTTCTGGAACATACCTATTTTTCCAAAAGCTTTTTTTTTCAATTTGTCCTGAAACAATATCATTGCTTTACCTGTTCATTTGCCTTTAAAATTGTAAAGCTTCACAAATTCAGTTAATATAAAATAAACAATTAAAAATTCATTTCACATCTTTGTGTTCTTACAGATTTTGACCAGCTCCATTAATCAATCAAAGGAGAAGTACCATGGGATAAGTACTGTACTGGAGGTACTCACAGAGGACGTCCGGAGCTGGAACACGGTATAGGGACATTAAACCAAAAATCACATTGTACTACACTGACTGATGTGGCAAAGGGAGGAGGAGGAGAGGTAGGAAAAAGTGTGGGTAGAAATGGAATGATGGAAGAGAGAATGAGAGAAGTAAAATAAAGTTGAAATTTTAGACAATGCTACTGGAAGAGATGTGTGTATACAACTATGGCTTTGCCTATATATAAAACAAAAGAAGTACTAATTAAGATGAAGGAAGAGTAAGCCATGGTGTTTCCAATACACAGGCATAGAAATTATTTCATGGCAATTATTCATAAACTGAGGGGTGGAAGAGTAGTTAGAAAATCATTTTCTTAGACATGCATTTCTCATTGGAATTACATACTTCCCCCAAGTCACTGCAGACTGATTAATTGTTCCCACTATCCTTTCAAAAATTTTATTTCAATTTTAAACTTTGAATACAATCTGCACTCTAATGTAGATATGAGAATAAATATTTAGAGTACAGTTAGGAAGTAAGCTGTTTGATAGGAGAGGCCTTATTAGGTGCCTTCAAGGGAGGGAACATGGCTCATCTCAACAGCCACATGAAATTGGCTAGTTTTATAGTACTTAGCATGATCCTTCATTATATAGGATTTGAGTCTAATCAGACAGCTATTTTTTTCAAGACATAAGTGCTGCTATTGCATCTGTAGGGATATCTTACCATGCAGTTCAATATATATCTCATAGGTCTCCTTTATTTCTCTCACTTAACAGTTTGTATATAATTGTCTGGTACTAGGAAATTGAGTCCTCAGGAAGGATTTCCAGTCAGTCCTATCTCAATTCCACTGAGACCCAAGCCCTAAGTGTAGGTTGACTCCATCAATTTGGACATGCCTGTGACTTCAGGGAGCCATCCTAGAGCAAGAGCAATAGCCTTTATAGTTTGGGGAGTCTCTGAAAATCCTGATGAAACAATTCAAAAGGTGGATTCTTTTGTCTTGTACTGGGTTTTGTGTTAGATAACCTTGGCTCTTGTGGGAAGTGTGTGTGTGTGTGTGTGTGTGTGTGTGTGTGTGTGTGTGTGTGTGTGTGTGTTTCTGTGAATTTGTCAGTTTGTGTAGGTCAGAGGACCACCAGAGTTGGTTTTCTCTACTATATGTTCCTCAGGAATCTGCCTCTGCCCATATTTAATTCAGGTCACCAAGCTCAGGACAAAAACTTTTACTCACTGAAACATTTCCCTGCCTTCATAGTTCCCTTCTTCACAGTCCAATGTATCATATTCTGGGTGCTCGAAATATTTGTAAGAGATATGCATTCTGCTGAAAAACTTATCACCAGTCTTGGGTTTTAAAACAGAAAGGAAGTCAAGTATTATGCTGTAGACATTGTATTACAAAAGTAAACTCCAGTAATCTTTGCTTAGATTATCTGGGTAATAAATGGATAAGTAACTATTCATGGGCTTTGATATTATTAATTAGTAACATTTTTCTCTGTATTTTCTTTAGTATTTCAATGTAACAGCAACACATTTGTAGACAGTGAATGATAGTATCAAGAAGTTACAACCGTTGCTTTAAAGCTCAAGCTTTTTTCACTGAAAAACCCAACATTTTGTGATGCCTGTATATTCACTGCAACATAATGGATTACTCTGTGTATCAGAGTCCCATTTTCCATTTCTAATTTAAGAAGTAGAGGTAGCTGACTTGCTACACCAATCTACATATGGGACCTGCTCTTGTTTTCTCCAGTGAAATTTCATATGAATGAACAGCCATAGAACAATGAAAAGCATCTGTACTGCCAGAGTGCAAAGAGCAATATGTGTATATATATATATATATATATATATATATATATATATACACACATATATATATATACACACACATATATATATATGAACATATTATATACATGCAATATTTGAAAATATTATATACATCTAAATAAACATGTGTAACATTGTTAATATTAATCTCCAGAAGAAATTTAAACTGTTCTTTCTGTATTTTTTCCTATTTCTTCCTTTTTAATACAAATTTAATACTTGAGGTCTTAGTGTCATATTAATAATTACTGAATGACAAGTTTGATATGCTGTTTGAATTATAGCATGTGATTAGAGCCATCCACCTGACATTCCGGTTCTGACAATTTGATACATGATATCTGAATTGACTGCTGAAGAGGATGACAATTTTTTTTAAGAGATCATGAATTTGGGTGATTTAAATATTAATTCACCATTCTTGATTAGACAGAAAGGGGAAAATGCTATGGGATAATGCCCTTGTACACTGGTTTAATAAAATGCTGATTGGCCAGTAGCCAGGCAGGAAGTATGGGCAGACAAAGAGAATTTTGGGAAGAGGTTCTGAGTCAGGAGTTACCAGCCAGACACAGAGGAAGCAAGACAACAAGGCAGAACCGAGAAAAGGTACCAAGACACGTGATTAAACATAAAATAGAATTATGGCTTAATTTAAGTGTAAGAGTTAGTCAGTAATAAGCCTGAGCTAGTGGTCAAGCAGTTATAATTAATATAAGCCTTTGTGTGTTTACTTGGGGAATGTGAGTGGGAGAGATTTGTTCTGACTTCCAGCCGGCTGGGACACAAAAATTTCCAACTACACAATAACTTTAGTTATTATTTTAGTTTTTTTTAGTATGTGTGTGCATGTGTGTGTGTGTCCATGCACGTGCGTGAGCATGTGTGTGTGTGTATGTACGTGTGTGTGTGAACATGTATGTGTGAGAGAGACTTTAGTTTTTCAGTGTGTGTGTGTTCGTGTGTGTCTGTATGTGTGCATGTGTGTGTATATGTGTGTGTGTGTGTGTGTGTGAGAGAGAGAGAGAGAGAGAGAGAGAGAGAGAGAGAGAGAGAGAGAGAGAGAGAGAGAGAGAGAGAGATCTGTATGTGAACATGAAAGCAGAGAAAAAATAATCTCTGAGTTTTGGTTCTCCCAGTCCTCCAGTTTGGGGACAAGCACCTTCACTTGCTGAGCCTTTGTTCTCCTCCCTCATGTTGTTTGCTCCTGTCATTCCTACTGATTTGCTCTGCAGGGTATTGTCCATCAGGCTGGGAGGGAACTGTTCTACATGGTTGACACTTTTGGTAGCAAACATAGGCATGTTGGAAGAATTCAAGAGCAAAAGTGAATGTCTCTAGTACTGAATCAGTTTATGAAAGAAAATGGTATTCACCAAAATAACACATGTGTGCCATAGTTCTAATATCAAATTTTCTCTCCTTGTGAAAATTCTTCATAAATGTGACATAATATCTGTAATTTGTATTTAAATTCTGTCAGAGTCATGCCATCTATTCACTCAGAAACTTCAGAACCATCAGTATATGGGATAACTAATCACTTCTATAAGGCTCTAATTAAATAAGATATTGTTAAGCATACATGTTTTTATAGACCCAGTAAAAAAGACAACCTTACCCTGATATTCATTATGTACAATATATGTGTCTTTTTAAGAACTGACTCATGGAAATTTTTGGCTATCGTTGGGAACACTGACTAAAAATGAAATTAACTTCATTTTATTCACATTTTGAAAATTTTCCTTGTCAAATTTTACCAGGCAAGAAATGTAATATTTTAATGTAAAGAGTCATGGTTATATTAGCAATCCTTATTTGAGGTGTTCCAAGCATATTTTCATTAGTATTTTACAGGAAAAGACTATTTTAGACCTACCTTCCATTGTGGTGCCAAGTTTTGAGCACACTAAGTCACTGTTTCTGTCTGTGTCTCTCTGTCTCTGTCTCTTTCTCTGTCTCTCTATCTCTTTGTCTGTCTGTCTGTCTCTCTCTCTCTCTCTCTGTGTGTGTGTGTGTGTGTGTGTGTGTGTGTGTGTGTTGACCACAGACATTAGAGTGCATTAGCTAGTTCTGAGCCTTTACTCTTTAATGCAAGAACTTGATTTTAATCAGGAAACAAAAGCAACCAGTATGTTAATTAAAAAATCAAAATTTCTAAGCAGTCTTAATAAATTAACATGGAGCCAAATATAGGGGTAAAAGCCTTAGAGATCAGGGAAATAGGAACAGCCACCAGCTAACCTTACCTCACCACACCGCAGCTTCCAAGTTGATCTACTTCCTGTCTACCTTTATTGCCTTACTGTTCTGCCCTCTCATTGGCTCTTAGCCCAGCTACCTCACTTCCTTGCAGGACTGATGATTGTTTTTGCTCATCCAGGAGTGTGTGTAGCATCTTCCACCACTGTGAAAGCTAGATTAAAGGGGTCAAGTTTCCATGTCTGTACCAGTTTCGTTTCTCCATTTTCTATGACTAAAGTGTGGTGATATTTTATTTGTATGTTAATAAATAAAGTTTGCCTAGAGATCAGAGGACATAGGCAGCCATACACAAAAGTCAGGCAGTGGTAGCAAATGCCATTAATCCAATGACATGGCAAGCAGAGTCTCTGTGTGGTCAAGGACACAATAGCGAACAGCCAAGTGTGATGACACATGCCTTTAATCCCAGTACCAACCATAGAAACCTGGAGGTCTGTACAGATAGGCAGTGACAAGAAAGTGAGGTGGCTGGGCCAAGAGCCAGCGAGAAGGCAGAACTGCAAAGCAATAAAGGAGCAGGTTAGACAGGAAGAAGCTCTCTCTTGGGAAGCTAAGGTGGCATGATGAGTTAAGGCTATCTTGGTGTCTCTCACTATTTCCCTGATCTCTAAGGCTTTCACCCCTATATTTGGCTCTATGTTTTTCATTTAATAAGACCATTTAGTAATTTGTCTACACTGAAGTATGTGGTGTGTTTAGCAATAGGATCTTACCATCAAGTTCTGGTAAATAGACAGGATAATGGGGAATAACCTGTCATATTTGGGGTTCTTTGGGACCTCATTGTCCAACAATATCAAAAGAAGTAACCCACTCCTAGGACTAGATTTCCTTTTGCTAGTGTCTGGCATTTTATAGGGACACCTGCTGATTAAGGTGGTGACTTACAATTACATAGCAAGAATGGGGTCTGGTGTCCTATTGCCTGTGAAGAGGCTATAGTTAAAAATAATGTCCATTTTAAACAGGTAGACCAGAGGATATTGAATGTTCCAGACTAAGAAAATGCCAAATGGTCTAGGCAATGATTAAGGCATCTGTCCTCATTTAATCAGAGTACATAGCATATATCTGCAAAAAACGTCATGTAAATCTGAGCCAATCTATACAGTAACTACATGTCAGCTACAAAAAACTTAAAAATAAGAAAGTGATTTGAGGAACTAGCAAAGCATGAGTGGATGCCTATTAGAATTCATAAGTAGAGGCTAGTGAGATGGCTCAGCAGGCTGAAGCACTTGCCACATGTTCCAGTTAGCCTTCATTATCAAAATTACCTAATCTAAAATCACCTGGGAAGAGCATCTCAATGCAGGATTATTCATATTCAGTTGGCTATCAGGCAAATCCATGGGGCAGTTTTTTCTTTCTTAATTTTTTAATTAATTAATTTTTTTAACCAGCCTGATCACATTTTCTCTTCCCTCCCTCCTTCCTCTCCTCCAAGTCCCTAGTCCCAACCTCCACTACCCATTCATTCCTCCTCCTTTCTCTTCTGAAAAGGGCAGGCCTCCCAAGTATATCAGTTAGGCATGGCATATCAAGGTACATGAAGCTGGGCACCTCCTCTCCATTTAAGGTTGGATAACCCAATAGGAGGAAAGGGTTTGAAAAACAAGTAACAGAGTCAGAGAGAGTCCCTGGATTTCTTAACTAAGTTAATTGCTATGAGAAGGCACAGCCCACTGTGGATAACACTAGGATTTAGGCAGGGACGGTCTAAACTTTATAATAGTGACAAAACCATGCTTAAGCACAAGCAAGCATGCATCTGTTCCTCTTTCTGTCTTTTTCTGTCTCTCTCTATGTCTCCCTCTCTGTGTCTCTCTCTTTTCATTGTGGATATTATGTAACCAGCTCTCTCAGAATCTACTGCTTCAATAATGGGCTGTAACACAAATAGTAACCTAACACAAAACCTCTCTCCTCTGTATTGCTTTTCATCATATATTTTACCACAGCAAGACACTGAAGCTATATCATACAAGTCTAATGCCCTGAGTTCTGTCCCTGGATCTTGTTATAAAAGGATTCACATGACATCTGAATCTATCATCTGACTTCTACATGCAGACACCATGATCATACACACAGACACATACACATAATAAGTGAAATACTTTAAAGCAGTTACTATTTTCATTTCTATTTAATTTTTGATATTATAATTCCATCTGTCCTTTCTCTTTTCTCCTTCCAAACCCTCCCATATACTCTTTCCCTGCTCTCTTTCAAATCCATGGTTATTGCACACATATACATAAATGTATAAACATATATGTTCCCCAAAATAACCTGTTCAGTCTGTATAATGTTGCTTGCATGTACATTTTCAGGACTGACAATTTGGTAATGGATGACCAATTTTTCTACTTTTCCCTGGGGAAGACTGTGTCTCCTGCTTTCCTAGTAATGTTAGAAGGTACTCTCATAAAACTAGTTTTTAAAAAGAATTTAAAATTAAAGTTTGCCGCAAGCCACTCTATCCATTCCAACTTACATTTTAGAACTAAGAGAAATATTAGTTGTTATGTTCTGCACAGTGTGGCAAAATGTCTGACGATGTAATTTGATTCTCCATGAATGAAAACAACACTGCTCTCTCTTCCTTTAGATTTGTATTCCTTCACACACACCCCATCATGCTTATGATAGGTTTCCATCCAGTCTTTTGTGCAATTAAATTAATTTCATTATGACATAATATAATGGATAGAACTCTTATAAGGAGGGACATCCTGTGCTGGTTGTCTGAACAAACTTCCTAGTGGACTTGATTTCAATGAAACCAAAAACCTTACATGAGCAGGGTCACCCTTCTTAATCATTTGAAATATTATGCCTGAGTAAACTTTGATGACTCTTTAATTTGAAAATCATCAAGTAGCTTTCTCCAGATGTGGACAAGTATAAATTCACCTGCTACCATGATTTCCACAGGAATGGATTTATGAGGGGAATTAAATGATAACCTAAAGACCCCACCGTTGAAGGGCTCTTGACTGTTTCCTGATAAGAGTTAATTAAAACATCACTGACCTAGCTTGCATCTGTATCTTTGATGCCCCAGCAATTACACAATTTGGATATGAATAGTTTATTTCAAATGGCAAAGTCAGGCAAGCTAGGAGGTTGAAAAAACTGTGCAAACTTTTAAAATGAGAACTTCCACCTTTTTTGAGCTATCAATTCTTTATTAATATCAGCATCACCATAATTATATGTACTCTTGGAAAGAGATTTAATGGCTCTTGACATTTACTGCTGAATCCCAGTAGGCATGAGTCTATTGAATGCATTTGTAAGTTGTCATCCTCTGCTGATGAGGCACTCTTAGCCACTATCTTATATTATGCACTTGTTATTTGATAATGATCGAAAGTAATTGAAAGAGGAAAAGCAATTGATAACCAGACTGGTGATTTCTGCATTGAAATGTGACACAGTATTGCCGTTCAAGCTGCCTTCTTCTGTTATTTGCTAAATGTCTAACTGGTGACTTCAAACAAGAAATAAGCAATGTTATTTTTTGTTTTGTTCTGTTTTTTTGAGACAGGGTTTCTCTGTGTTTCTTGGTGCCTGTCATGGATCTCACTCTGTAGACCAGGCTGGCCTCGAACTAACAGAGATCTGCCTGGTTCTGCCTCCCGAGTGCTGGGATTAAAGGTATGCACCACGACCACCCAGCGCAATACCGTTTTTTTTTTTTTTAATGCATAAACTCTTGACAACACTGAATAACCAATCCACAGCATTTTTCTGAGTGATTTGGTACATTTTTATTTGGCAAGAAAATGGATATGACTATAAACATGGGGAATAATCTCTGTTCTACTCCTGACTTCAAGCAAAGAATATTATCATCTTTAAAAAAACAGTGTAACTAATACACAACTAAAGAAATAAATCAATCTAGATTTAGAAAGAACAGAGGAAATTATGGTTAAATCATTAAAAATACTTCAATATTTTTATATAAACATGCCATTTTGATAATTACTAGTTATCAAAATAAGGAATATAACTTCAGAAGAAAAACAAAAAAATTGAATATACGGATAAAATATTCAACTGTGATGAATGTCCATCACATAAAAAATTCTAAATATATTATTTATTTGAATGATATTAATTTATTTAAATGTAATGTTGTTATTAATTGATGTCTATCAATATATATTTATTAAGTGCATAAATAAGCAGTAAGCACAGATATCTTTTTATACATATGTATTATGTAATGTTATTAGTTACTTAGGATTTTTCTATCCACAACATATTCAGATAACTTGGGGATGTTTTGATTTCTACCATTTAGAGGCTGCTTCGAAGAAAAATTGTTATTTCAAGGCAAGCATATGTCAGCAAAACAAAATTTTGTTTGTTTTAAAAATAAACATGATTAGAGAGTAACCCTTAATATAATAATAAATATCCCACTGTTTTCTTCTGTGATTTGCCTTTGGGAAGACATAAGATGGAACATACTTTCCCAGAAAAAAAAAATCTATTCACGCATTGCTTTAGGTGGATGCTAGCCCAGATGGGTGGGAAGATTTATGGTGTGCTCTGGCCAAGCTGCTGAGACATTACTGTCTTACAGATGAGTAAGCATCCATAACAAACAAGTTGCCAGCCTTGTATTTCAGTATAGCAGATAATGAAAAACCATCTGTCCACTGCAGGGATTTGCCAACTCTACAACTCAGCATACTATTCCATTTTACAATGTTTAGCAAGGAAATGACAGTGTTTCCTACAAGATTTCATTATTTGTCAGCTGAGCTTGAAATAAATAGTGACACAAATACCTTAACAAGATCAGTTAAATAAATGATAGATGTTGTGGTTAATATTGGAAAATAAAATAATGCCTTCTTTTGCTTCACTTGTAAATAGGGTAAGTATAGTTAAGACCTCTACATAATTAAACTTTATTTTCAGTGCAGTTTTTTAAAAGTTGCTTATTTATTTATTGCACGTTTGTGGGTGCACACTGTCTCTGTGCATGCCAACCAAAAGGGAGTGGCTTTCACCCCAATATCTGGCTCTGGGTTTTCTATTAATAAGACAGTTCAGAAATTCATGTTACACTTACTAATTTCTGACTGCTATGTGTATTCCAGGTAAGATATACATAATGAAGATTCAAAGCTATTAAAGGCAAATGAAAAAACATAACAAAATTGTGAAATTGTGGGCCTTCCTTGTCTGAATGTAGGTTGCATATATGTACTCATAGGAATATATATATATATATATATATATATATATATATATATATATATATATATATATATATATTTAATCCCCAAATATAACCTGGTCAATCTGTATAATGTTACTTGTATACATATTTTCATGTTTGACCATTTGATACTGGATAACCAATTGGTGTGTTCTTCCCTGGGGAAGACTAGTTCTCTCACTCTGTATTTCTTGGCTTCCTATAGTTCTTCGTGTTGGGTTGATGTCCCATGGTCTTTCCACCATCCACTTTGTCACAATAGTTGAATCACTTAGAATGACTGTTGACAGATTCATCTATTTGAATTTTATAATAACATTTTTCTTAACAGCTGAATAATATCCTACTATGTAAGCATATTACATATTTAATATGCACTCATTAGTTGGTGGCCATCCAGAACTTTTCCATTTCCTTCTTTTTTTTTTTTTTTTTTTTTTTTGGTTTTCTGAGAAAGAGTTTCTCTGTGTAGCTTTGTGCCTTTCCTGGAACTCACTCTGTAGCCCAGGCTGGCCTCGAACTCATAGAGATCCGCCTGGCTCTGCCTCCCGAGTGCTGAGATTAAAGGTGTGTGAAACCACCGACAGGCTAGACCTTTTCCATTTCATTGATGTTGTGAATAGAGCAACAAGTTTTAAGAGTAATGTAACTAGATCACATGATATATTTATTTCTAATTGTTTGGGGAACCTCTATATTGATTTTCATTGTGGTAATAGCAATTTGAAGCCCCACTTGCCTCGCCCCCCATCTACACCAACATTTGTTCTGCTTTGTTGTTAGGATTTTAGTCCTTATGACTTGGATAAAATGCAATCTCAAATAACTTCTAATTTACATTTTCCTTATGGTTGATGATGAAAAATAATTTAAATGTTTCTCACCAGTGTGTACTTTATCTTATCTTTTGAGATCTCTCCTTCCAGTTACATGTCCCATTTCTTAATCGAGTTATTTGCTTCTTTACTTTTCTTTTAGTGCATGTGTATGGGTGTTTTGCCTGCATCAGTATATACCATATGCATGCTTGTGCCCAAAGAGGTCAGAGGATAGTGTTGGATCCCCTGGAACTATAGTTACAGCACTATGAGGGTTCTAAGAATTGTACCCAGGTCCTATGGGAAAACAGTGAGTACTTTTTAACTGCTAAGCAATCTCTCCAGTTCCTTGTCTTGACATATATTATTTTTAGTTACTTATATATTCTAGATACTAAAATTCTGTCAGCTTTATAGGTGATAAGAATGTTTTCCATTATTTAGGCTTTCTCTTCACTGAAATCACAGTGTTCTTTACTTTACAGAGATTTCTGGTCATTGAATTCCCAAATTACTAGCTGCTGTTAGTAGTGTATGTGCTACCAGGGACCTGTTCAGATATTCATTTCCTGTGCTCTAAGTTAAAGTGCATTTCCTACTCTTGTCTATAATATTCAGATTATTAGGTTATTGAGTTTTATATAGGGTATGAGATAACAACCAAGCTTTACTCTTTCTTGTTCATGTTTCTATTTCTATTTGTGAGTCAGCTGTGGACTTTTCATAATAGTTTTTTTTAATAGTGTTTCCTTCTTTTATGATATGTTGTAGATAGGTTTGCTTTAGTCATGTCTAAATGCCTCTAGGATCCTGAGATGCTTCTGTACTAGAATTCTACTATATTCTTAAATTTTGAAACTTTCTTCTATAATTTTCTTAAATGCTTATCTCTGCTTTTATTTAGCCCTGTCTCATCTTCTATGCCATGGAGCTTTACTCTTAGTGACTTACAACTGTTCTAAATTTAGTAGAAATTTGTCATTCTTATGTCTATTTTTTCTGTATGTCTGTCTGGATGTATTCTCAGCCTGCTGTTTACTGAATTCATCTGATATTATGGTCAGTTGAGGGTGTTTACCACTGTTGCATTTTAGTTTTGTTGCTGATTTTATTGTTGATTTTTGACAGTCTCTCATTCTATAGCCCAGACTGACCTTGGCCTCACTTTCTTATCTATGATGACCTCAAAGTCAAAGTAATCCTTGTACCTCAGCCTTGTGAATGCTTGAATTATAGCTTTAAGCCATCTTACCTGAATTTCTACTTTTTTTTTTTACTTGACAAATTGACTTTTACAGTGGAAGAATTTTGTTTTGTTCCTTTTCAGTTTCAATTTTCTTGATGAATTTTTCTTCCATTTTCTTGTCTTTGTCCTTCAACTGGGCTGCCATACCACCCATTTTGCTAACTTTCTCACTCAGACCTAAATGGATTCCCGTACTCCAACCGTCTCTGATGGTGTGTGTGGTTGCCTATCCTTCCCAGCAGGGTAACACTGAAATCCTTCTCCTTCATTCTACTTCCTCATTATCTTTGCTTTCAGGAGAATTATGAAGACCCAGAGCTGTCGTACTAGTCTATTAGTCTATTTTCTCATTTTTGTGTGTTTTGTTGGTGTGTTTTGTGGGATATGAGAGCCATATGTTTTTTTTAATCCTGCTTTCTTCTATTCTTTGTATTTTGTTTTATTTTACATGAATGAACCAGGTGAGTTATTACTTTTATTTATGTTTCCTACCTCTACATAGATAGACGTTTACTTATGCGTCAGATGCAATCATTGGCAGGCCAGCTACCATCTTTTTCTTGTTGTCACCTGATGGTATCTTCCTGGCTGTCTATTTGTTAAATACCACCGGCCAAATTTGGGAACATAGTCTCAGGCTGTTCGAACACATAACCCATTTTTATATTTTTAAATTATTGAATGTAGAAATAAATTTTCCTAATGCAATAGAAAACTAATCAGCAGGATTATCTTGTTGTTCAAGAAATCTACCTTGTCTGCTCCTATACACTACTTATACTGCATTCCTAAATATCTGATCTTTGACCTTAACCACTGTTATTCCTTTATTTTGATGGTGAAAACTTAATGTGTCATACACAAAGCCATAACTCTTAATCTTTTACTCTTTCTCTTAAATTTATATACCAGATGGGTATCAATGCAAATAGATACTAGAAGCTGAATGTTGAGAAAGTTAAAGCTTCCATCAATCTTCATTTCTAAAGGGCCTTATGAAATATTACATCTCTGTGAAGAAATAAATATCCATTAAGATAATTATAGCAACAAATAATATCATATATAAATTACAAAGGGGTCTTCTGTTTCATTTTTAAATGACTGTTGTAAGAAATTCCCAATCCATAAGAAATAGCTACTTTAATACAAATTTTTCACAGAATCAGTTATATGCCTATAAACTAGGGTATTATGTAGGCTAATAGGGAAGAAAAGGGATCAAAGGTTTGAACCATCTGTGAATATTGAAAATCTATCATTCCTCTATGAGAAGAGGGCACAGGGGTTTTCATTTTTAACTCTCAGAATATCATCAGCTATCTTTTCATTTCATGCACACATGATCTATACATTTTATAACAAAAATTTTAGTAAGTATGTGAGTTTCTGACTTTTGTGTGTTTTTGGTGAATTACCACACCTCAGCGGACCACAGAATTTAGGCAGTAGATAAAGCTCCTGGAGACACCCACTCCAAACCATCAGCGAGCACCTGAACATAGGCAGTGCTATGAAGGTATTATTTATTTTGCCTGTGGATTCTGAACTCAGTACATGTGGTTAGCACATGAATTTCTTTACAGAATTATATATCCAAACATTTAATAATCATAAGATTAGAATATTGAAATGGGAGACAATGTTGGGAGAAAATATGAGCCAAAATGAAGGGAAATTAATAAATCCACAAGGGAACCTACTTTCTTATAATCCAGTTAAAAAACAATAAGACAGGTTTGAAGGGACATACTCTATATAGCTATATAATTTCAGCCCTAGATCCAATGGGACACTAAATACAAGCCTCAGTGATACATTTAAAACACATTAGTAGGAACTGTTGGTTAGGGTCCTGCCAAATAGCACAGGCTATTGCCATTCTTCCTGGAGCCTACCAGAATTAGATATGTTAGATTTGTGTTGGTATGACAAAACACTGAAAAAAAAAAAAAAGCTTGGAGGAAGAAAGCTTTTTTTTACTGTTTACTTCAGATTATACTTTTCACTTTTTACTTCAGATTATACTCATCATTCAGAGATGACAGGGTAGGCTACTTCTTAAACACCACCAAGTAGGCCTGGTAGCATGAGACCCAGTATGGACTTGTGTATAGACCACTGGTGTGTGGTGAACCTTGAAGAAACATGTCCCTGGAGAATTTACCTCAGTGATGTTTTCTGATGTCAATCACAGCCAATTTTTCAGAGCTAACTAGAGTTGATTGTCCCAGTAAATGATTGGATATGAAGTAGGGGATCCATTTTGTGGTTTATGGTCTCTTATGGAATCTCAACTGACTTTTCAGCTCCCCTTGACCAGAAACCACAGATTCTCAATTCAAAATGTCCTGTGAATGGCTTTAGTCTCACTCATTTCCTAATAATACTTCACTAGCAGTCCTCAGTCCTTCGAATGTCTCTCAACTTTCCCAGACCCCACAGAACAACCCTGAATACTAATAGCGGTTGCAGCACCAAGTACCGAATATTTCTACAACCCTCCCCCCAAAATGTTCAGGTCTGTCACAGCTACAGCCAGTTCTCTGACACCTGTCTCTGTTCTATTTTTCTTTCTGTCGCTGTAATAAACATGGCAATGAAAAGCAATCAGGGGAAGAAGCGAAGTGCTAGAGAGGCCCACAGAAATCCACAAAGATACCCCCACAATAGACTGCTGGCAATGGTCGAGAGACAGCCCGAACTGAACTGACCTACTCTGGTGAGGGGATGGCCAAACACGCTAATTGTCTGCTAGAAACCCCATCCAATGACTGAGGGATCTGGATGCAGAGATCCACCACTAGGCCCCGGGTGGAGCTCAGGGAGTCCAATTAGCGAGAAAGAGGAGGGTTTATATGAGTGAGAATTGTTGAGACCAAGGTTGGAAAAAGCACAGGGACAAATAGCCAAACAAATGGAAACATATGAACTATGAACCAATGGCTGAGGGGCCCCCAACTGGATCTAGCCCTCTGAATGGGTGAGACAGTTGATTGGCTTGATCTGTTTGGGAGGCATCCAGGCAGTGGGACTGGGTCCTGTGCTCATTGCATGAGTTGGCTGTTTGAAACCTGGCGCTTTTGCAGGGTGGCTAGGCTCGGCCTGAGAGGAGGGGACTGGACCTGCCTGGACTGAGTCTACCAGGTTGATCTCAGTCCTCCTCAGGGAGGCTTTGCCTTGCTTGGAGGAGATGGGAATGAGGGGTGGGCTGGGGGGAAGGGGAGGGCGGCGGGAGGGGGGAGAACAAGGGAATCCGTGGCTGATATGTAGAACTCAATTGTATTGTAAAAAAAAGAAAGAAAGAAAGAGAGAGAGAGGGAGGGAGGGAGGGAGGGAGGGAGGGAGGGAGGGAGGGAGGGAGGGAGGAAGGAAGGAAGGAAGGAAGGAAGGAAGGAAGGAAGGAAGGAAGGAAGGAAGGAAGGAAGGAAGGAAGAAAAGCAATCAGGGAAGAAAGGTTTATTTACTCTTACATTTTACAATCCATCATTAGGTGAAGCCAGGGCACTCAAAGGCAGAAACTGAAGCATATACCTCAATGGAATAGGGTCTAATCTTTTTTCTTTTAATTAATAAAAAATTGAGAAGATAAAATGGATGTTTTATAGATAAAACTTTAGAAAAAAATGGTTTATGTATAAATAACCAAAAAAGAAAACCAGGAATAAATTAATAGGGTAAAGATTCATTTGTCTGTTATCATTTTAAAGATGTTTTTTAAAATTTATTTTCTTTTCCAATGAAAGATAAACTACAATAACATGAGTAATAAGTATAAAAACATTCTTATTTGTCCAAATCATGATTCTTTTGCAAACTGAGAGTTAAGATTGTATGTAAACCATCCCAGGCTGTTTACATAACACCCAAGAAGTGAATGGAAAGGATTACTCACTGGCAAGCCCTGTCTCCCTCAGATTCTCATTATGAATTCCAGTGTTTCTTAACACCCTCAGCTGTTCCTTTCCACCCCCTTCCCTTCATTTAATTGAGAAAATTAACATCTCGTTCATTCCAATGACTTAGATGTTCTTGACTTTACTTCTATGCATAATATGAAAACATCCACCACACAATGGTTCCTTTCAATCACTGTCAACATACTTAAGAACTGTAAAGAACATAAATAATCTGTATTACAATGCTGAGCAGAATGTAATAAAAGATAACATTCTTCTAAAGGCTGAAAGAATGACAGCTGTTATTTACAAATAAGTTATGGCACCAAAGGACACAATAGATTAGACTAAATGTCAAGTAAAAGAACCTTGAACTACATGCCTGCCGTGTTCTGATCTGTTTCTTTGTCACATTGGCTCAGAATGTATGATGTACTTGGCTTCACTAGTCTTTTCCTAGATGATCCTAGATTTCCTTTTCTACATTGAAAAAATGTCTGTGTACCCTAACACAAAGGAATCAATAATTTAAGATCGCCCATTTTTTTTAAAGTGGAAGAGGTTTGCAAAGTAATAAAGGAGTAAATCATCAAGCAATAAATACATGATGGCTATTTATTACAGTAAGATTTTAAAGTATAAAGCATAAACCTTACAATTCCCATAACAGTATATTGATCCTTTAAATGAAATGTCTAGCTTCCTTCAAGGGAGCAATAAATAAAGTATTTTAAAAGTCTTAAAATATAAGTATTCATTTAGTTATATTGATTAGTTGTCACTATATAGTTCTTAACCCAAGTTAACATACTTGATATTATATTTTATTTCAAGGTTTAAATTTACCTTCTTGTTGATTTGAAGAATTGCCTTTATACTATATGGAAAAAATATCTCTATATTTTCTAAAAAAATGACAATTTATGTTTTTCAAATCTTAATAATGATTTAAATATCATATGTAATATGATAACCAATTTTCAATGCATTATAAATAATATTTAATCCAATAAAATTATCCTACACAAAACGTATTTTTTTATGATTGGATACTACAAGGCATTGAGAATTCAGATTAGGACCAGACAGGTGAAGGAGACCCACATGCTTGCCTCGGACAGCCTGACCTGGGCAGGTACCAGAAACCATTCCCCTTCACCCCAACCCCCATGCCTTGCAACACCAGGCAATCAGAAGACACCATTATGGTGAACAAATATATAGTGGGGTATGGGAGAGAGAGAGGCAGAATCGTTCAAGTCATTCAGAGGCAGGTAGATCTGAATAGGCAAAGGTGGTGATGAGCAGACTGAGGTGGGTGGCCTGCTTGCCACCAGGGGCCAACATGACAGCTGGCTGCCCAGAGCCATTTCTGGGTCCTTGGTCCTATGGCAGCCTCCATCTGTTTGGATGTCTGTGGCTTCTTTTACCACCAGAGGGCCCCACCCCTCAATGGCTGAAGCCCTAAGGAGTGCTGGCTCTGCCCCTCACCAGCTGCAGCACTCTGGAGAGCAGGACCTGAACCTCCTCTGGGCAGCACAGTAGAGCTGACCCTATTGGCAGGGGCTCTGAGCTGGCACTGAGGGTGTGAGAGTGGGAGTATTGGCCCTGCCCCACTCGCCCTGTCTACCATGTGGTGACTTAGGCAAAGGAAAGATGGCCTCCACTCCTCACCCCTTGGCACCTGCCAAAGGCAGGAGATCTGGCTTTTGAGACAACGGGCCCTACAACTCGCCTGGCCAGAATAGTAGTGCTTACCCTGTTGACGGGAGTGAGGTGGGTGGGATGGGGGTTGTGAGCTTGTCCCAAGAACTTGAGTGAGGGCGAGCTGGTCCTACCCCTCATCTACTTTGTGGTGGCATGGGTGAGGGAGGGAGAAATGTCCTTCCTCTTCCCTTCTTGCCACCTGTGGCAGGTGGTACAGTTGGCCCTGAGGTAATGAGAGCAGGAGAGCTAGCCCTGCACCTTAACTGTGCCGCACAGTAGAGACAACCCTGTTTGCAGTGGTGCAGGTGAGTCTGCCACAAGGACTTGAGGGCAGGAGACCTAACCTGCCCCCTATCTGTCAGGCAGTGTAGGCAAGGGCAAGGGCAAGATGCTCTCCCGATCCCTCACCACCTGTTGTGGGCAGGAGAGCTGGCCTCAGGGACCTGAGAGCAGAACTGGTCCTTCCTCTCACTAGCTGCAACACTCAAGACAATGGACTCTGCACCTCACCTGGGCAGCACAGTGGAACTGGCCTCAGTAGTGTGGATGTGGGTGAGCCCCCAAGGGCATGAGAACAGGAGAACTGGCCCTGCCTCTTGTTGGCCCCTCATTGGGTGAGCTAGCCGGGTCACTGCTGGAGAGTTTTCCCTGGGGGTGAGGATGAGGGAGAGTTGGCAGGCTGACCACCTAGGCCCAGAACCAGGGCTATGAGTTGACCGACCCCAACATCCACCCCATCCATGAACTGCTGGAGCATGTACAGGGGCCAGTCCTGCAGATCCAAGGCTGCAGGATCTCCATGACACAGGGCAACAACAGGATATCCAAGAGGAGTCTCAGTGAAGGCCCAGTGTCAATAGGGTAATAGAAGCCCAGAGGCCTTGAACCTCTGGCTCATTGCATTGAACACTTGCAAGTAAAGATGTCTAGACCAAAGGGCATACTGTGTGACTCACTGGGCCACACTACAGCTTCCATGGCAAGACTTTTTTCTCTTAATTTAATTTTATTTAATATGGAGGGGGAGTTTGCAAGGGGAGAGGGAGAATACAATACAAAGGGAAATGGAGATGAATGGGATTGGGATGCATGATGTGAAATTCACAAAGAATCAATAAAAAGTTTAAAAGAAAGAATTCACCATGTTTAGTACCATTAATGATACCTAAGCAACATAGCTGAAGGGTACTTCATGCAAAAGTGCTCTGTAAAAGACAGCTCCTTGTGTGTATGTTGTATGGACTGAGAGCCTATTCCTTGGGGTCAGTGTCATCTACCGCTCTGGTTTATGACTAAGAGAAGACAGATTTTCAACATCTGGTTGTAGAGCTCTTTTAGCTAAAATTGTGATTTCTGTCCTAATGCCCCAACTTAAGCCTTGAACTTGACTCTCCTTTTGTTTTGCTCCTGTTTTTCCTAAACAGTCTGATGCCTTCAGTTTTTCTAATACAAAATTAGTTGTATTGTGTCTTGCTATATTTCTGACAGGTATGACAGGTATATAAAGCAGATATGCTGTCCATTCCTCACCTAAGGTAAAACGAAAACTTGATTGGCCAAGAGAATGAAGGAAACTTGACAATAAGTCAAATGTCACATTTTGCAGTTATAGGAGTAAGAGATAATTGGACTACAATCCAATCAACCACAGAGGTTAGGAATAGAGTAAAGGGCTGGGCTCGGATCTCCTTAAGAAGTAGAACTTATAGACTAGATAGTTATGGATGGATGGGGTTGGGGAAAGACTGGAACTGGAGGATCAAATGGGGAGAAGGGCTACTTGACAGGTTATGTGGAAACCTAATACAGAGAAGCTTCCTAAATATATAAATATATGAAGGTGATGTAAATGAAAACAGCAAATAATGGAAGACATGGAACCCCCAGCTGGTCCACTCTTGTCTCCAAATTAAGACTGTAGTTTCTAGAATGAGTTAGATCTAATCAACTTGTTGGCCAGAGGGTCCCATGGAAACCTCCAAACAAGCCATGCTCTGCTAAGGCTTTTGGATCCTCTCCACAAACTGATGGCAGGGCACCATTGCTGCAGAAAATACCTATGACTCATTGAACATGGAGAAATTAAGCTCATGCCTCCCTAGAGCCTTGACCCCTACCGACTAGTACTCATGGTGCTAGAAGGTACTCTGCGTAATACTAAAGTAAACACTAACCCAGCTACAAACCCTTCCATCTACAATGGAGACCTACCTGCAACAGGTGTTAGTGCAGTAGCAGCACAGAGTTTGTGGGAGTAATCAACCAATATCTGATTGGAATTAAGGCCCATGAGATGGAACCCATCCCTGACATGGCTTGGGTGGCCAAGAACATGACACAAGGTGGGACAAAGAATTAGGGGAAAACTAAATACTACTGTTGTGCTTAAGGAACATAGCAATAAAATCACCCCTAAAGACATTTTTGCCATACCCATAGATCAATATCTCACTTGGCCATCAGCGGACAAGCTTCCTCCTGCAGCATATAGGAGCAAATATAGAGACCCACATCTGGACGATGTGCAGAGATGAAAGGTCATGGAACACTCAGTCCTACATGACATGTCTCCATCGAATTCCTCCTGTCAGAGCTCATGGAACTCTGCAGAAAAAGATGTAGAAAGATTGTAACAGACAGAGGGAAGGAGGACACCAAGAAAACAAGGCCTTCTAAAGACATCTGGGCCATAGCACATGTGAACTCACAAAGATGGTGGCAGCTTGCAAAGGGTCTGAACAGGAATGGGACAGATGGGGTTCTAGTCCTAAGAGGAAAGTGGCAAGAATGTCTTTATCAATAAGCCAGGAGCTATGTCTAGTTGATAACTACTCATAAGGAAGAAATTAGTATTCTCCAATGGAATCTCACTGGGTATACAAATTGCTCTTAAGAACAGGACCCATGCCCAGTAGTAGAAGGCCAACACAAAGCAAACTCAATGGCAATTTTGGAGGGTCTTTGTCTCATAGTGCTTTTTCAAGGATTTCTTTTTTTCTTCTTTCTAACATCCCAGGTCATTTGCATATATATTATGGTTCTGTTTTTGTGTTCTTATATTTTGGACTTCTCTGTGTGCAAAATATATGTGTCTCTGAATTTAAATGTGTCTATTGTGCTTTTCTTTAGCTCCTTTTCTTGTTTGCTTATTTTGTCTTATTCTGATATATTTGTTTTTATTTTATGTTAATTTTTATATGCCTATTTGTATTCCAATGAGAGATAGAAAGAAAAGGTGTGGATTTCCGTGGGTGGGAAAATTTCAAGGATGTGGGGGAAGTTGGAGGAGGGGAAGCCATAATCAGAATATATTGTCTGAAAAAAAAACTACTCTATTTTCAATAAAAAGAGCTTTCAGAAGAGAGCCCAAACTGTCACCTTCATACAGCTCTTTTCACTTTTACTCATCCAGTTTAGTGTAAAAGAAAAAATAGCTGAAGACATGCTAATTCAATTATTACAAAATATGATTTTGAGAATACCAAGCATTTATTTCTTTCAAAGGATCATGAATATGTGTACAGATGATTCCAATATTATGTAAGAAAAACTAAATCTTGTCTTTGTTTTCTAGACAAGGCTTATCTTAATATGGATGAAATATTTTTATTATGTCTATTTAAAAGAACTCATGTTTCCCTCCTCCAAGGTACCCTGTGTAATCTTGAGACACTCTAAATGTTCCTCTAGCAGTTTCAGGCTAGATGTCTTATGTTGAGATCCTTAATACATTTGGAGCTGAATTTTGTGCAGACTGAAAATAAGTGAACCTAGATAGAGATCTAGGTTCATTTTTCCCTGCATGTTGAAATCCGGTTTTCCCAAAACCATTTATGTAAGATAGTGTCTCTTATCAAATGTGTCTTTGTGGCATCTTTGTTAATATTCATATAACTGTAGTTCCATGGACTTTTATCTCAGCCTATTACTTTATTCCATTGACCTATGTATTTATTTTGTGGCAGTCTCATGCTGTTTTTATTATTATTATAGCTCGTAGGTATGATTTGAAAGTAAGTATGCTGGCATTTTTCAGTGTTCCTTTGTTTAACATTGCTTTGCTTATCCTTGAACTTTTGTGCATCCATATAAATTTTGGATTGTTTTCTCATCAGTGAAAAATGGCCTTGGAATTTTGATTGGATTTCATTGAATCTGTAGATTCTTCTGCTAGGGTCATTTTTCACAAACTGATTCTTCAAAATCCATGAGCATAAGATGTCTTTCTGTCTTCCAGTAGTTTCCTAAATTTCTTCAGTCTTTTCTTTTTTTTTTTTAACACTTTCCTTGTAGAAATCTTTTGTTTTCTTGGTTAGGTTTTTGCAATAGCAGTGTGACTGCTGTGGATAACTAACTACTTTTTGATTGGACTAAGGCCTGCCACCTGGAAGAGGATTTTATGTTTGGTATTGCGGTCTTATTCAAAAGCCCATTCCTTCAAAAGATAATAGACCCTAGGGTAGAACCTGCTATTATTATTTTGCTAAATGGTTATTGTTGTCAATTTTCCTCCTAATTATTGATGTTTATACCCACACAACTGCTCTATTTTCAATCTTTATTAAAGGACATTTCTTTTGCAATGTAGGTAGTTAATGGAGAGATGATCAAAGTGCTATAAATATAAAACTGAGTACTCAACAATCTTTATCAAACTCACCATTGCAAAGCTTAGGTTTCTTTATAGACATGGATGTGGAAAGAAGGCAAGAGCTAAGGGATGTGGAAATGTGTTGTGAAATGCTGTCTCCTAGCCAAAATATGTCTTTTGCACTCAAGAGCTAATATTAGCTGTGATTACCCACACAAAACCTACAAAAGATCAAGCTATCCAAGACTCCTTCACAGATGAGGAGATGTTTTTCTGGCCCCACATTGACCAAAGAACCATTGGTAACTGCTACATGTTGATGGAAGGAGAATTGTTCTTAATGTGGCTATTGGTCGATTTTCCATTCTCCAGTGGGTGCTCTCTCATGCATGTGTACGTGGGTATCACTAATTATTCTTAGTGGGTTATCAAAAAAGTTTTAGCTACATTTATATTACTCTGTTAAGATATCATAATCAAAGTCTATTATAAAAGTAAGTTTTTATTTGATTCTTTCTGTTCCAGAGGGATAGAGTCCATGACTTTCAAGATGGGAACTCTCTTGGCTATTAACTGCAGTACGTATTCTTTTACCATCAACAGATGCTCTTTCTTTTTTTGTGGGTGGGGGAGGACATATAACTCTCTGCAGTTGGAAAAATAAAAGTATTGTGGATGAAATTGTTAAGTCTAGAGGCATGCTGAGCTCTATTAGGATCAGCGCTGAAGTTCTGGCAGTATTAGACTTGTGTAAACAATCACTATCCATGGGAAGACAATCATGAGACAAAGAATGCTACTGAGATTGTTTTGTGTTGGCCATCTGTTGCTGGTCATGGGGGCCTGCCCTTAAGAGTGGTTTGTATCTACAGTGAGACTCTGTTGAAGAAAACTAATTTTTCATTTGTGAGTGGCTATCAGTTGGAGGTAACTTCTAGGTTAGGGGTCAGTACTTGTGTCTATTTCTCTCAATGCTGGGACTCCATCTGGCACTGACCTGTTCAGGCCTTGAACATGCTGCCACAGTCATTATGAGTTCATACATGGGACAGTCCTGCTCTGGTTAGAAGGCTATGTTTTCTTGGTGTCCTTCATCCTCTCTGGCTCTTATGATCTTCCTGTCTCCTCTTCTGTGGAGTTTCCTGACCCCTGAGGGGAGGTATTTGATGGGAACATATCATTTAGGACTGAGTATTCTAAGATCCCTCACTCTCTGCACATTGCTTGTTTGTGGTCTCTGTATTTGTTGCCATCTGCAGCAGGAGGAATCTTCTCTATTAATGGTTGAGCAAGGCACTGATCTATGAGTGTAGCAGAATAGCTCTAAGAGTCATTATATTGCTACATTACTGTAGCAGAATGGTAGAACAGTAGAGCCTAAAGCTTTTGCAAGGATCTGATTAAACAGAGGCAGACAGTGTAGTGGTGATGGACATGGTGGGAAGCTATTGCCTTGGCAGAGAGAAAGTTCGACTTCATTGGCTAGAAAAAGACAGGAAATAGTTTTCCCCCTAGAAATTTCATTTGACATGCAGTCATGAGAAGACATATCAGTTTTTTTCCCTTCTCAAACTGTGAGAACTTATACTACTATAATTCATAAAATATGTAATTATTTGTTACAGCCAAAATAGAGTTTAGAAATGCTTTTCAATACTAAATACAATGAACTTACAGTTCCTATTTTAACCAAGTGAAGGAGAAGGAGAAAGAAAGAGGCAAGGCTATAACACTGTACCTCAGTGAGTATTTCCTTAGTGGAAACAAAGGGCAGTGGGTAGGTTCTCAGCATGACCTGTTATTCTATTTCCTGTATCAAGAAACATCATTTCAAACAGTGTCATGAGAAGCTGTGAGGGCACAGTTTAAAATGGGAGCCGGATGAATGCAAAAGAGGTTTGGGGGCCTGATGTGCAAAATGTCATGTCCACAAATAATAAACATTTTCAGCTTATTAACAAAGAATAGAAGTACCCGTGTGTGTTGTATGTGTATGTATGTGTGTGCATGTGTGAATATGAGTGTGTGTTTCTGAGTGTAGTGTATGTGCATTTGTATTTGTGTGTGTCGATGTACATGCCTGTAAGCAAGCATGCTGATTTAGTCCAGAGTTAGACAGTAGGTTTATATTTCTTTTTCATTTTTTAAATTTTATTTTATATTTTAATTTAATTTTGCATAACAGCCACGGATTCCCTTGTTCTCCCTGGACAGTAAGTTTATTTTTCAATCGCTCTCACTGGATTCAGAATTACGTGATTAGTTTGACTGGCTGCTCATTGGTCCGTGGTCTAGTGTAACTATACCTAAGTTTTTCACATGGGTGTTAGGGCCTAAACTCAGGTCCTCATGATGTGCAGCAGACAGTTAACAACTGAGCCATGCAATCCTCTTTGGTATCTTTCGTAATATGCATATTTGATCTTTCATTGTAATACTTTTACTGAATAAATTATTCTTCTTATTATAAGGTTTAATGTCTCTGTGTTTCTTATGATTTTTTTCATTCATTTTCTAAAAATGCCTGGTGTTTATTGTATGTTTTGTTTGCTTGTTTATCTTCTAAATAGAGAGAAAACAAAGGGTATGGAGTTCAGGAATAGGAGGTGGGGATAACTGGGAGGACTTTTGGGGAGGAGAAGCCATGATAAGAGTATAATATGTGAAAAAAAAATGTTCAATAAAAATGTAAAAACAGCTGGGCGGTGGTGGCGCACACCTTTAATCCCAGCACTCGGGAGGCAGAGCCAGGCGGATCTCTGTGAGTTCGAGGCCAGCCTGGGCTACCAAGTGAGTCCCAGGAAAGGTGCAAAGCTACACAGAGAAACCCTGTCTCGAAAAAAAAAGGAAAAAAAAAAAAACAAAAAAAATGTAAAAACAAAAGATTTAAATGAACATTTGTAAATATAATGCTGCTGATTTTAGCTAGTTTAATATTGAATAATGTCAAAACACTAATGACTTTAGATAATAAAGCTACAGATTATTCCAAATAAAATTTAATAAAACAATTGCTGAGTTTCTATAATACAAAATAAATTATTTGCCAAAAAAATAAAGCAAATAAAGACAGTGCGTGTTTGTGGTAAAAACATACTATTCTAGTTTGAAATGTATGTTTAGGACAGAGCCATGTAGAGTTTGAACTATAACAAATGAATGTCTATATGACTCTAAAATTTATTGCTGTTAAATAAATTTATGTCTCTTTCATGAAAGCAAACACCGGTTTGCTACTGGGCATACATCTTTTAAGACCTCTTGTGCATTAGTATTTTATGGCTATAATTAATTTTTATTTGGGATGGTGTGTATATGTATAAGAATAGTTGATTTTTACTTGCCACAAAATCTTATAAAAGCAAATGAATGGATTTACACAAAGTTAGATTCGTCAACCACTTATGTGTAGCAGATGGACTCAGAATGAACTGTCTGCCATCATATTCCCAAAAGAAAACATTCTGCCAAATTTAAAGTAAATTAATGAAACTTGCTCACTGAAGGGAGACGGTGTCACTAAAATTTGGCAGGTGTTATTTGTCACCCACTGAAGGATATATTTAGAGTTTTATTTTGCAATGTTTAGAGAAAATATAACCAAGGCAAGAACAAAAATGCTTTTATTCATATTATTTTAAGAATATCTTCTTTTTGCTTAGTAGATTATTGCTATTCTGTACCTTAACATGTATACTGAAGTTTGTATGTCTTTAAAACTCAAATATAACAATTTTGTTTACTCAATGATGTGTTTATTTGCTTAATATTTTAAAGACATCAAATCCTGCTGATCAAAAAATAAGTAAATACAATTTAACAATTCACAGATTGTTAGAATTTGACACTCGTGGCATGTACAAGTACAGTCCAGAGGCTGAAGTCAGACTAATTCCTCAATAGGTCTTAGGCATGTTGTTTGTGAAGAACTCTCTCTCTCTCTCTCTGAAGCTGCAACTAACCATGCCATCTAAACCAGCAGGCTTGCACCCTCTAGGGATCCTCCATCTCTCCCTGCTTTTTATATTAGAAGCATGTGACAATGATCCCACCTTTCTGCCTGAAACTGGGTATCCACAAGTAGGGACAAAATTCAGATCCTCATACTAATATAATTAACACTTTAAAATTTAAGCCATCTGCTCACTCTCATGAACAATGTTTTTAACAAATTCATTTATTGTGTTAGTGTAGGAATTTTTGTAGTTGATTTTAATATAGATCACTAAATTTATTTTCAATCACAATTTTTGAAAGGTTTCAAAATGAATTTTATATTTCAAATCTCACTAAAAGTAACTTGCTGTGTAAAAAGGAGAAAATGTAGCCGGGCGTTGGTGGCGCACGCCTTTAATCCCAGCACTCGGGAGGCAGAGGCAGGCGGATCTCTGTGAGTTCAAGGCCAGCCTGGGCTACCAAGTGAGTTCCAGGAAAGGCGCAAAGCTACACAGAGAAACCCTGTCTCGAAAAAACCAAAAAAAAAAAAAAAAAAAAAAAAGGAGAAAATGTATGTACAAATGTCAATCTCTAAAACTAATCATTTATTCAGAGAAATGGGTGATGTTCCTACCATTCATGAAATTTATAATCTTACTTGATATATAACAAATATATTGTCCTGTTATTTTTCCATTCATTTACTACTTGACCAAGATAAAGAAAATTTAATATTAATGATGTAAAAAAAAATCACAGGAAAAATGCTCTAAAGCTATTAAATGGTTAACTTGACTGTTCCTTTTATGTATGTATGTACACCTATATGTATGCATACATAGACATATGTATGTAGGTACTACATATGTACATACATGTGTATATATAATGAACTTTTAATTTTATATTATGATATTTACTAAAATGTTATTTTATTGTAATCTGTCATTATAGACCAGAGATTTGAAAACACAAATGAAAGGTTACTATAATATATGGATACTAAATGAATAGATCCTTCAAAATAGTTCTTCTAATAACTGTTAATTGATGTAAGCATTGGGATCCAGTAATAAGTAAGTAAAGACAAAGACAACAACAACAAAAGAGCATTGCTTTCCAGAAAAGCTCAACAAAGAGCAAAACAAAAACCCTGGGATCTCATAAAATGATTTTCCACTGTAGGGATTAATTTCTAGTTTGAAGTGAGGTATTTTCTTCATGCTTTGCAATAACCATTCATTTCTCATTTTACACCAGAATTGGCCACAGAGCTTCTGATATAGATAAGGCAAAGTCAGATTTCACACTGTCTTTTGAGTTATATAAGCATGACCTCCTCAAAACTAGAAGACACAAGTAAATGTTCCATTAAAATGTGGACAATGTCTGACTTAGGAATCTAAAGAGGAAAAGATCACTACTCTACTATCATGTGAAATTCTGTATTTCCTCATCTAGTGTAGATCTATATTATATGGGTCAATTATGTCAAATCTCAAGATTTAGTGCAGCATGTCTTTGCTTTTATATATAAAAATATTTCTAAATTATTCAAAGAAATAATGTATGCAAGTGTATTTTAAGCACAGGGGCCATGGTAAGAAAGTTCATCCTTCTGTTTTATGTATTAAGTCAACAGTCAACTTTTAAATAGGGAACACTTGTATTTTCCAGACATGAGAGGACAGATGTACATAAGAACTGATAAATTGTGACAGCATGCACAAGAATGCTGCCAGCTCCAACCAGAAAATCCTACATAGAAGAAGAAAGCTAGGCATGGAATTCCACCACTGGCTGAAGGGTTATCAGCTTTCAGTAGTCCTGGGATCAGAGGAGTCAGTTTTCTTTAATTGTGTGTCCTTTGACCACACACCCAGGACCAGTTTGGCAACACAAACTGGACTATATGGATAATGAAGAGATCAGAACAGAAGACAATATCTCAACTTGAAGAAGAAGGTATGGGAGGATACCAAGGGTAATTAAAGGAACTGGGGAGTTGGGATATGTAAGTTTAACGTGTTTTGCATGAAATTCTCCTTTTTTCTTTTATTAAAATATTACTGAAAATGATTTTTCTCCTATAATACAGGCTGATTATTGTTTCCCCTCAGTCTACTCCTCCCAGTTTTTCATCACCTCCTCTTCTATTCAGATCCACCCCCTTATCTCTCTCTCTCTCTCATTAGAAAACAAATAGTCTTTCAAAGGATAATAATATAACACAATATAGTATAATATAATATGATAAGATAAAACAAAAACAACACATCAGAATTATGCATAACAAACAAATATAAGGAAAAGGGCCCAAGAAACAGTTGTAGATGCAGAGACTCTCTGCTTCTCACAGTCAGAAATCCCATAAAAACACTAAACTAGAAGCCATAATATCTACCCAAGGGAACTGTAGGAGAGAGAAAGAGAGAGAGAGAGAGAGAGAGAGAGAGAGAGAGAGAGAGAGAGAGAGAGAGAGAGAGAGAGAGAGAGAGAATAAAAATAAGATAAAATTAGAAACAAACAAACAAAAAACACTGACACAATCTTATGAGACAAATAATATCCTAAAATGCTCATGAGTTTGTGCACTGTTGGCCATCTACTACTGGGCATTCAACCTACCCTTAAGAGGAGTAAACAACTCCAGTGAGATTCCTTTGGAGAAAACTAAACTTTCATTTGCAAGTGGTTATGAATTGGAGATTGCTTCTGAGCTAGATATAAGGGCATGTGCACAAATTTTCCTTTTAGCTCTAGGACCCCATCTGATGCAGACCCATGCAAGTCCTGTGCAAACTGATTCAGACTCTGAATGCATATGTGTATAGACACGGTTAATTTAGCCTTTTGTTTTCTTGGTGTCCTTCATCTCCTCTAACTTTCACTTTCTGCCTCTCCTCCTCCTCCTCCTCCTCCTCCTCCTCCTCCTCCTCCTCCTCCTCCTCCTCCTCCTCCTCCTCCTTCAGGGTTCCCTGATCCAAGAGGCAAGAGATTTGATGAAGACATCAGTTTGGAGCTGAGCGTTCCAAGGTCTCTCACTCTTTTCATGTTTCATATTGTTTGGCTGTGGGCCTCTGTGTTTGTTCCCATCTGCTGGAGGTGGAAGCTTCTCTTCAGGTGGCTGAGCAAGGCACTGATCTATAAGAATAACAGAATATCTTTTGGAGTTATTTTATTGCTATGCTCTTTTAGTAGAACAGTAGTATTTGGTTTTATCCTATGTTCATGGACTAGATAGTTTGTGGTTCTTGGTTCCCAAAGCAGTGTTGTGTATGGGTTTTGTGGGTCTCCTTTTCCTTGGGGTCATTGGCCACCAGTCCACTAGGACAAAGGGAGTGGGATAGCCCTGATCATAAGGAAAAGAATTTCTGGGAGTCAGCTTCAGAGAGACAGCTCCTTTTATTGTTCCAGAAGTAAGGTATGTAAGGGTTATTAGGGTTAAGGACAAGAAAGGTTGATTGGTCATTACACAGTACCTAATTATCATATGGGCAGGAAATAAGAGCTGTATTAATAAACAGATTGCTTAAAAATTCTCTATAGCCACACAATTTAACTTTGTGGTAGAGTGTAGTAATTATAGGTGAAAGGAAATTCACAGTAGTTAAATTCTATAGTATAATGATCGTTGCCTGAAATACAGTTTAGTGTAGGTCTTTATAGAGTTAAGAGAAAAGGGTGGAGCCTTATTAGCATCCAGGCTGAAAACTGCAATGTAAGGTTTCTTAGGAACTCCTTAGTGGTTCAACAAATGAGAATTCTGAACCTACATTACACTAGCCATTACTTTCAACTCTTTATAAAATCTATTTTAATTTAAAAAATGAAAAAGCTAAAAATAAAATAAAATTAAAAGAAAACATTGAAATTTCTAGTTATTCTCTTTTAAATGAACTTGATTTGGCCTGGCAGTAGTGGCACACACCTTTAATCCCAGCACTCAAGAGGCAGAGCCAGGTGGATCTCTGCTAGTGCAAGGCCAGCCTGGGCTACAGAGTGAGTTCCAGGACAGGTGCAAAGCTTCACAGAGAAACCCTGTCTTGAAATAACCCCCACAAAAAAGATTTCATTTTATTAGTGTATGCTCATGTTTTTTTCCCTACACATAAGATTTTCTAAGTAGCAAAAATGGTAGTAATATTCATAAGACAACACAATAAAGAACAGTATATTAACAGACACTTGAAATGCTCACTTAGAAATTAAATATATGATTAAAAATGGTTAGATGAATATTTTTCTTGAGAAATTTTTTGTCTAATTGTTTTGGATAATGTATACCATATAAAATGTATGGGAAATATTTGATTAGTGAATTACTAACACATATATAATGTGACTTCACGATCAGTTACAAAGATGTACTCCACAAACATGGTATGTCAAAAAATTACTCTATTTAAATAGAAGAAATATAAAATAATATAAATATTCTGAAAAATAAAAATAAATTAACGAAATTATTATAAGAGTGAACTTTTGTGTTTTGGAATATTTATCCCAGAGAAATAAAATAATAAACTTATAAAAAAAAAACCTACAGTTCATGGTAAGCACCATGCATATAAAGAAACAAAATTGGACCTCATTCAGAGGGACCTTTCCTGAAACTAGAACCCTTCACACACAGAAAAGAATCTGGGAAATGCTATGTTTACTAATTTAATCAGTCCTACTACGTGCAAATAATGTCCTTTTACATCTGTGGATTGCACAGCTCTTTGTTTCTGAGTTCTGAATAGCTGAGCTTAAGTTACATTGCCCTTTGCTTGTCTTTCAAAATTAGAACCACTCCCTTCTTCTGTGGACAGTATAACTTGCTCCTCCCTACAGTGCAGACTTAAGCATTTCTCACACACTGCTTTAGCTTCCTATGAATATAAATTCGAGCAGAAGTGACCTTGAGTTTTTCCAGTTTTCTAAAACACACCTGAAGCACAACGCATTCAAACCATAGGAATTTGCACTCAGAACAGGCTGGCATCCTTCTAGTAAGAGTGTGTGAATTACGGTGAGGACTGTCTACCATCCAGAGCACTCCTGCCATTTCTAAGAAAACCTTAATTTGAATCCACCTGCCCTACCTGAAGTAAAAAATTACTTCCTCCATTAGAATCCTACACTTCTGTTTCCTTGACCAATCTCTCACCATCTCCTCTTTATAAATTCATGCATTGTATATTGTCCTTTGGTTAAAAAAAAAAAAAAACCTGATTCCTAACTTCTTGCTTCTCCATTGACTTAATTTCGTCAGAATGCCAATTGCCAATTTCTCTTCCTATTGTGTTTGCTCCACTTTTGTCCCTTACACATTGTAACCAAACATTGCAAGTTGGAGTATTAGATAGGCTTTATGTCCAACACTGGTTTCATTATCCCATTTTCAAACAAATTTATTTTTGATGATTTCTTCCCTTTTCATTTCCCTGATGTATTTTTATTGACTTTAAATGAGATTTGAAATTTTGTGCCCAAATGTTGGCTCCACGGGGTAAAGTACTTGCCAACAAGCCTGGCAAGCTAAGTTCAGTCACTGCTACCCTCACAGTAAAAGGAGAGAACAAGCCTTTGAACGTTGTCCTCTGATCTCCACATACATGCTGTATTGGCTAAGGTGCCCATGTCCATTCTCACAGCTAATTTTTATATGATCTGCATATGTCTTCAGTATCATATCTTTGCATCTCATTTCCAATTGCCTTAACTAGATATCTTACTTGGTGTAGTGTCTGCTACTCCTTTTAACTGGACAGCTGAAAATCTTCAACTTCAAAACATCCGCCCCATCCTCTTACTCCTGCTTCTTCCTCCATGCCTTGTCTTGTTTCATATTCTTTCCTTTTAAAAGTAACCAAAAGCTGAAAGAAAGAGTCTCATATGCATTTAGAGTCCTGTGTTGCCTCTGTGTCTCTTCTTTTCCATCCATATTTAAGCTGCCTTGCTTCTTGAAGATTCATGTGCTTCATTTGCATGTATCTGTTCCATGTTCCATTTTTTCCCACCTTCATTAGTTTCTGGCCTTTCTGGCTATGGCTGTTTTGTTCATCACTACAGCAGCAACATCAAAACCTCAGGCCACTTTCCCTAGTGTCTGTTTTTCAAGCTTTTGTGGAAAAACTCATCTTGGGATACTCCAGGGGCATGTTCTCTCTCCCAGTGCAAGGCTACAGGTGCTGACACAGTAAATCACACAATCTTTAGATTGTCACCACCATAATATTCAGCTGTTCAACCTCATGTCTGCCCTCAATATTGTAGGACAATTTTCCATTTCCTCCATCAGCAATCTTTCTTATTTTTTCACAATAGCTATTTCCAAAGTTTCCTATCATTTTAAAGGTCTGACCTAACAAACTTTGCTCTAACACTCAATAGATAACCATTCTTTCCTTCTATTAGACTTAAAATGTATTTTATTGACATGAGGAAATCACCTTCTGATACTTATCTTTCATATATATACAAGTTCTCATCCTCCTTCTAGCAACAGAAACTATGGATTGTACCATTTATTTCTCTTGTGGAAGAAATCTACTTCTTATAACTTTGAAACTCAAATTGTTCTCCAATAAAACTGAACACAATGCATGTTTATTTGGAAAATTACATAAATACATTGTTAAGAAAATGGATTGTATATAATTTAGTGTCAGTTTATCAATTACAGAGTCAGAAACTGGTAATTAATAGTTATTGCTTAAGAAAATATTTCATTACCAAAATGAATATATGTACTTATAATTAAAGATATGTCAATGATTGCTGAATCTTGAGAAATTATAGAGATGTTCTTTCTATTTTTAGTCTATTTATTTAACATTTTTTTTAAATTTAATCTAGAAAATTAGTCATTCCTGACATGAATTACTCTACCTCTTTCTAACACAGCTAGAATTGTTCATATGTTTATATTGGATATGAAACTACTTACTTCCTATCTTTGTAATAAAGATTAAATTACCCAGGGTATTGAAACTTAAAACATTTAAGTTCTTTAATTAAGAGTTTGACTATAAGAGTAGCAAGGAGTGGAAACCTCATTTCACTTCACCAACAGGAAAGAATATACATTTATTTTTATTGTAAGATTTATTTGAAGTCTGAATTAATTAGGAATCTCCAGATTAACAGTATCAAGAGAAGTGTGTGTGTGTGTGTGTGTGTGTGTGTGTGCTTGTGTGTGTGCATGGATTGCTTAATATTCATAAATGCTAATGCCAAACATTAATGTCAGTGGAGTGCATGAGTGTGCCTGTGATCCAACCTCCTCAGGACACTGAAATTTGAAGATCGGTGGAGCCTAGACATTCAAGATCTTCCTAATGAATAAATCTGAAAGAGTTTGTATGGAACATACAGTAATTGAAATGTGATAGCCAATATCCTGAGGTCATTCTGATGTTTTTCAGATTTCAATTTGCATATTGGGGTAAGTGAAACTGTGAAAGTATGTGTGGTGTGTGTGATTGTATATATGTGCATGTATATACATTTCAGTGTTTTAATGTGTTTATGTATATGAAGGCAATCTTATCTTTAGTTATGTAAGATACTTTATTTAAAACTAACTTTTTGTATATGAGTGTTTGCCTGTATCTATACAAGTGCATCATGTGTGTTCATCACCTTAGCAGAGATCGGAAGAGTAGGTCTAATCCCCTGGACCTGGAGTTTAAGAGAGTGTGGGTGTTGGGAATCCACCCAGATCTTCTATAAGAACTGCAAATGATCTTAACTATCTAGCCATCATTCTAGCCCTGTGAAAGGTATATAAAATTAATGCAAGTAAAACTGTAAAAAAAATAAAATAAAAAATTGGGCTCTCTATACTATCTCCCCTAAATCCTTCTTTTCCTCATTGTAGAAAAATACTGTTCTAAATGTCCATGTCTCTGAACTATGTATCTAGACCCTGGATTTGAACTGCCAGTGGCCATGTCAGTGGAGCTGCAGACAGCATTGGAGCTGGTGGAATACAGCCCAGAGGACAACAAAGCTACTCTGGGTACATCCTGGAAAGGCAAAGCCAGGGAGGACTGTTCCCAGAATGCTCCTTGCTTTTGCAGTGCTTCCACTGTTTGCTGCTGCTGTGTTCCTGTCGGGTTTGGCATGGTGTGATTACCATGTGAAAAGATCCCAAGGTATCCAGTATAGTGGGATTGTTTCTTGAAAAAAATCCCACTCCTCACTAGGCAGTTTACTTGCATATCATAATGGAGATGTAAGAACAATGATAATTAGTTAGATCTATGATTTAATTGGGCTAACTCTTTCTGAGTTAGCCTAGAAATACAGGTGGTTATGAAAGGTAGTAAAAATGACTAAGGGCATGATTTAGGTTATTAGGTTTTTCTGACAATTGCTCCAATATGAGACACACAAAAAAAGGCAAATATGAGCAAAAAGTTATCTTCCTCCTTGTTAGCTATGAGATTTGAGAGGATGGAAAATAAGGACAAGGGAGTTTCATGCATTATAGACCCATGAATTCAGTCTATGGAAAAACACACTAATGATCAAAGAAAACAATTATGTCCCTATACTCAAGGTTAGGCCTGAGTTCCTTAGTTATGTAACTTACAGAATTAATCAAGGCCCCAGTATGCACCTTGAAAAAACAAAGTTGTAAAAGAAAGTTAAATGACCCTATTGTTTGTAAAGAAAAATAGACCATTCATTTAAAGTTTCTTTAGGGTAGGATTAAGAATGGAAATCTGTCATGCTGAAACCACAAACACCTAATCTGAAACCAAGGAATAACAAGACAAAAGAGAATGTGCTTATATGAGTCCTTGCTCAGGCATTTTCCTCAGGTCTGTAATGCCATTGACTCTCCCATTTTAGTCTTAAACTATTATTCATAAAGTAAACACAAAGAAAGTAGAAGACAGTGTAATTGTATTTTAATTTCAAAAATAAAGCAGACATCACTCCAAGTTCATAAGAGCAGTCAATGTTGAGTAGGCCCCTGAAACTGGTGTTTCTAGAGTCTGCAACATCCATTTCCTGTAGAGCCAACTTCTTGTGGCCTCCCTTTAGTCAAGCGATGCCGGTAGCCTTGGCTTTCTGGTAACCCTGATGTCTTTCTATCATCTTGTTCTTGTTTCTTGAGGTCTCTACTTGCTTTTTGTCCTTTTATTGAATAAGAGAATGAATGAACAGCATTAAGTTGAAACTGCCAAGTTAAATAATGTTACCAATGGATTATTTTGCACTACATTTTAGAAAATATTTTCAGCTGTCCTTTTCTTCAATCATGAAAGTATTACATACATACAAGTAAAATAATGTACTGTACAATATTTATATTTTTTCTATTAAATTTATGATTTCCATAATTATTTCATTATAAGAACATCATTTGCCATGTTCCTTTTGAAGTAAACAAGCTAATAATTAGAAAACTCTTAATTTCCAAATACTGATAGGCCTTCATCCTTTTCTTAAAACTATAAAAATTATTTTCTCACTCTTATTGAATTTTGTATTTTGTATTTATATTTCTGCAAACCTGACTTGAAACCTTTTACTTTACAGAATTTTTAAATAATCTTCTTAGTGATTAGAAATGCATTTAAATAATGTAGGATAGGCTGCATAGTTTAAGTATGATATGGAATATATTTCGTAGGTGGGGAAAATACATCATTTCAGCCAACTAAACTAAAATCAAGAGTTTGGTTTCATATATGATTACTTAAAGATGGAATTCAATGAACTTATTAAAATTTAAAATAACACTAAACTTCTGTGGGCATGAAAATTTAAGCATAAGAAAATCATGTTTCCTTACTTTGATCAACTTATCTTAATAAAAAGGAAAACCAACTATAGTTCAACCACATAAATAGATACAATGTATTTTTTTACTTATAATTAAACTTTTCTAACAGGAGAGTGTTCTGTATATGTATGTTGAAATATTTCTGGTTCTTATATCTAGTGCTCTTACGTGATGAACAAACAGAGTTATAAAATTAGAAAATTTTGTAGCAGATTATAAAATGAATTGAATTATTAGCCACACATTTTGCCACTATATCTTTTGGAATTGTGTATTATCAACTGTATGTACTATGGATGGGCATCCCATTTGCAAGTGTGCTGTTGAGAATATTTATATCCATATTCAGTAGAGGAACTGGTCTGTAGTTTCCTTTCTGGTTTCTCTGACACCCATGCAACACTAGCTTTATATAATTAATTTATTTGGTAGTGTTCATTCCTTTGCATTTTGGGCAATGCATGTAAAATGATGGGTGTTAGATCTTCCTTGAAAGTTTAATAGAATTTAGCAATAAATCAATCTGGTTCTGGGCTTTTTTTGTTAATAGACTATTACTGTTTCAACTTCAAATGCTTGTAATGGGCCTTACATTATTTGAATGATCTGGATTAATTTTGTGAGGGCCTGTGTGCTTAGAAATGCATTGCATTCAGTCCTGGTAGGTTTCAAAGCTTATTGTAAGCTTTCAAAGTATAAAGGTGTCTGGTTTCATTAGAGCCTGTTTTAAAAACTATCTTTCAGTCTCTAATTTTCTTAATTTTGTTATTATCTATCATTCTATCTGTGATATTGGCTAACAGATTGTCAAAGTTGTTCATTTTTTTCAAAGAACCAAGGCTTTGTTTCATGTTGCTTATTGTTCTTTTAGAGACTATTTCATTAATTATTTCCTTAATCTTTATTATTTCTGGCCTATTACTGAGTTTTGGGTTGGCCACTTTCTTGTTTGTCTAGAATATTTATGTGAATCATTAGATTTGAGATCTCACTAGTTTATTTTTTACTATTATCAGTGATTATATTAGTAAGCTTTCCCCTCAAAACAGTGTCCCAGTGGGTCTGGCATGTTGTCTTCTCATTTTCTCTTGACTCATACAGCAATGAAATATTCTTGTAGTTTTTGGAGGGTGTTTTTTTTCTAGCTTTCTACTTTTATTTTATTGTGGGCTTATAGAACACAGGGAATTTAAATGATTTTTATATTTATGAAGGTTTAATTTTTAGCCTATGATATAACCAGTTTTTGAAAATGGTTTAATGTGTCATCGAGAAGAAAATGTTCTCTGTATTTGGGATAGAATGTTCTATGTAAATCTTTTATGTCTAGTTGATCCATGGTGTATTTTAGCTCTGGTGTTTCCTTGTTTGTTTTTTCCTTTGACTTAAAAAACAAAGCATTAGAGAATTTATACAGAAAAACAAAGGAATAGCCAAAGCAATCTTAAAGAGGAAGAACAGAATAGGTGTATCTCACTACCTCACCTCAAACAGTACTGCAGAGCTACCATGAAAAGATAGTTAGGTACTGTGGTAATTTTATTTGTGCTGAAATATAGCGATATTTTATTTGTGCTTTAATAAATAAAGCTTGCCTGGAGATCAGAGGGAATAATAAGCCATTTTAAGTAAACAAAGAAGTCAGGCAGTGGTAGCACATGCCCTTAATCTGGTCATTTAGCAGGCAGGATCTCTGTGTATTCAAGGTCACACTAAGGAACAGAGCCAACTGTGGTGACACTTGCCTTTAATCCCAATACCAATCATAGATTTCCAGAGGCCTGTATAGACAGGAAGTGACAGAGCTGGCCAGGAAGAGGAAATGATGTAGCTAGACAGAGAGCAAATCAGATGGCAGAACAGCAAGGCATATAAGCCTGGGTAGACAGAAAGTCACTCTCTTTGGAAGCTACAGAGTTGGTGAGGTGAGGTTGGCTGGTGGCTTTTCCTATTCCTCTGATCTTTCTAAGACTTTCACTCCTATATTTGGCTCCATGTTTTTTTTTTTTTTTATTTATTAAGACCATTTGGAAATTCATCTACAAAGTACTGGCACAAAAACAAACAGACCAAAGCAATATAATACAGGGCATGAAAAAACAAAAACAAACTATAGCCACTTAATTTTTTTAGAAAGTTCACAGAAACATTCAGTGAGGGAAAAAAAAATAGCCCTTCCACAATTGGTGCTGGCAACCGAATATCAACCCACAGAAGAATTAAATCAGAAACATATCTTTACCCCTGCATAAGAATCAATTGAAAATAGACCCAGACCTTAAAGCTGAAGTGTTGATGCTACTAGGAATACATAAGGAACAGATGAAGATATTGGGGTAGACACGAACTTTCTATACAGGACTCTAATAGCGGTAATTCACCTGAATTATCAACGGATAGCACGATATAAAAGTAAAGTGTCTTCAGAGCATAAGAAACTATCAGTAGAGCAAATAGACAGCTGACAGAATGGGAGAATATCTTTGCCACACATACTTCAGACATGAGGCTAACAGCCAGAATTTACAAACAACTGCAAAGTTAAGCACGGAGAAACAATACTGCCAATCAACAAATGGGCTAATGAAATGAACAGACCATTCTCAGAAAGAACAAGAGTTGCCAATAACTGTGTTTAAGTGTTAAAATCCTAGTCATCAAGAGAAACTCAAATTCAAATGACTTTGAGATATCACCTTGCTGCAGTCAGAGTGACTATCAACACAAAATCTGGCAACAAATGTTGGACAGAAGAACCCTTGGTCATTGATGGTGGGAGTGTAAATTACAATTGTTTTTGATTATGTATGTTTGGCTGAGTGTTTTACACATGTGGGTGCCATGCCCCTGGAGGCCAGAAAAAATCTAGGATCCCCTAGAGTTTAGTCACAGGTACTTACTGGGAACAGAACCAAGTAAAGCTTCTCAGTCTCGGAGCATCTCTCCAGCCCCAGGAATGGAATCTAACAAAGCTATTACAAGCATCAGTTTGGTGGTTCATCAACAGATTAAAGATATAATCACTCTGTTACCCACCTGTACCATTCATGGACACATATCCAAAGAACTTTATGTTCTGCTACAGACATAATATTCACAACCATATTTAGTGATACTACACTTATAACAGCAAGGAAATGGGATCAACTTAGATGCCTATCAACAGATGACTGGATCACAAAAATATTATATATTGTATATATATATATATGTATATATATATATATGATATTATTCAGCTATGAAGAAGATATAATTATAAAATCCACAGGCTCCAGAAAGTATAATATAATGTTAAGTAACTCATTATTAGAAAAAATAGGTACATTCTTATTTTTAGACCCTAGATTTTTGAGGAGGATAATGCCAAAAGCAGTGAGCCATGCCTTAAGCAAACAAAGAACTCTCACATGTGCAGTAGTATCCTGACCCAGAAAAGCCTAAACCAGACCCCCAAGATGATTACTGTGGATGTAAGACCCAGAGTCGACCAGGAAACATGACTGCAGCTGGAAGCAGAGTCCCTCAAAAAGTACACACCTAAATACCTCAGTTCTTTGTTTAATAAACAAGATTGTTTACAACCTCCCAGAACCTGTGCCGTTTGGTTCTGCGTCTATTCACCCGCTGTCCCTGGGATCAGAGACAGTGGGATCCCAGCTGCAGAGCCAGAAATAGATTTTAATGAACATGTTTATGTAGTTTACTAAGTATAACTGTGTATGCAAAGTCCAAAATGTAGAAAGCAGACCAAGAAAATTTAATATTAGGTGATGGGAGAAATGAGGTAGGCAAAGGCTACATGAGCCATAAAATAGAATATAAAGCTATTTATTTTTCTAGTTTTCATGGTGCATATGTTAATTCAACTTTCTGTGTACTGAAATGATAAGAAATATTTTTGCATTTTGAAAGAATAGAGCATGTATTTTTCTTTGAAACATGGACTATAAAAGCTAGGCGTTCATTTTGTTTTTGTAATATTCCTATCTATAAAATGAAGCACAGTTTAAAAGAAAGTTAAACCTCATCCCAATACTATATTTTAAATTACTATTGCTAATGTACTATATTTTAGTTTTTAACACACTCCTCTCTCTCTTTCCTCTCTCCCCTCTCTTCTCCCGCCCCCCCTCTTATTAAAGCCCAGGTCATTGTGAGCTGCCTGTCATGAATTCCGGAACTAAAGTCAGTTACTTGGAAGACTAGCAAGCGCTCTTAACCACTGAACTATCTCTCCAGCCAACTTTGCTATATTTAAATTTTTATCCTTAGATAGAAGATAATCTGCAGGCATTTGCTCTTCATTTCAATGATCATTTCTACATTATGCCACAGTACATTAATAAAGTAAGCCAGTGAAACAAAGACATAATTTAATGAGTTATTTATCACTTCCTTTCTGCTCTAACTGTAGTTTTAACTTTCCAGCAAGGTTGTTGATCAAGCTTCTAAAACCCGTGAAATAAGGGATCTATGTTTAGAAATGTGTGCATGATTTTTTAGTCTGATTTAATAAAACAATCATACAAAACAAATATGACATCCCGACGCTATATTGGCCCCTGGACGATCCTTGGGAATAGAAGAGTTAGACTGAAACTAATGGAAGGTAGAAAGCACCTAGACCCTGGTGAAATGCAAGGGGACTAGCCTTCTGTTCCCTGACTCCACCTGGAGAAATAAATAAAATTTTATCTTATTTCAGCTGTTAAAAAAATTGCCAATCTGAAGTAAACCTTAAGCAAAGGAAGGATGTTCTGTTTAAAATACTTAAGACCATTCAGTGCTTTCTGAATTCGACTTTTTCATCCTACTGCTCTGTACTAGAATTAACATAGCTTATGAAAAGTTTTTCATTTATTATTATAGAAATATTAAAAACTGGAAAAACATTGTCTATGGTTTGTTAATGAGGACTAAGTAAATAAAATTACAGAGCAAATAGAAGTCTAAGGTCCTGGTGATGTTAAGAACTCAAGGCTGAGAACTAGGTTTGTCTGGAAGTATGGCTCTCTCAGGACTCTCAGTATAGTCCAGATTGACACAGGACATTTTCAGTATAATTAATAATAATAATACATTAGTAACACAGAAAAACAATTTTTAACTTATCTTTCAACAAAACTAGGGAACAGATCAGAATATTTTTAGCATAAGGGTGGATTTCCAGCATAAGAGTGGCTATATAGGCTGGGTGGTGGTGGCGCACGCCTTTAATCCCAGCACTTGGGAGGCAGAGGCAGGCGGATCTCTGTGAGTTTGAGGCCAGCCTGGGCTACCAAGTGAGTTCCAGGAAAGGCGCAAAGCTACATAGAGAAACCCTGTCTCGAAAAAGCAAAAAATAAAAAAAAAAAGAGTGGCTATATTAAAAATATTGTTTTATTTTAACCTATAAGGAATAAATGCTCATTAATGAAAATATAAAACACAAGCTACAGCATAAACAGTCTGTAATTGCAACATTAAACTATGCCAAACATTAGAGTGCTCCATTGCTCATTAACAAATGCCTAGTGACCAATTAGAAACAAACTATAGCTGTCTGAGTGGTGGTGACACACGCCTTTAGTCCAGCACTCTGGAGGCAGAGGCAGGTGGGGGAGTTTCAGGACAGCAGGGCTACACCGAAAAACTCTGCTGCTTGGAAAAAAGAAACCCAGAAAAATAAAGAAAGAAAACTTTAGTATTTTCCTCCACATGGTTAGTATGTTTCTACAAAGGAAGTGAGTGAATAAACTAAACTAAGAAACAGAATCTGTGTTATTAACTTAAGAAATATGAGGGGTTGGTGATTTAGCTCAGTGGTAGAGCTCTTGCCTAGTAAGTGCAAGGCCTTGGGTTCGGTCCTCAGCTCTGAAAAAAAAAAAGGAAATATGAAAAAAAGAAATATGTATATACAGATAAATAAAGATATAGATATGTTAACAGGAGCAAATTTTTTTTTAAAATGTTGTGATCAATTCTGTTTTTTCATTATTATTCTAATTATTTTGAATTTTTTTTTTTACATAATCCTAACTCATGGGCATCCTGGCATGTTTGCATTTCTCAATGCAGTATTATTTTATATAATGTGATAAGGAATTAAATGCTCCCATAAATGCTTATAATAGTAAGTTATTTTTCAAAATATCAGTAGAAAATAAGCAGTGCTACATTTGTAGATAAAGAAATCAAGACATAGTTAGGAAATTAATTCATTTTGCACATGTGTTTTTAAATCTGAAAGGATACAGGCGTGTACAGCATAACTATGCTATACGTATTTTGTTTAAATGTGACTCATGTTGACTGCAAGCAATACAAAATTAAAACTCCTCAAATATATCAAGAAGCAGACTAAATTGATTCTGAGAGAAATCACTCAGGAACGGAATTAGGATGTTTATGATTGCCTAATGACTTTTGCAGAAGTGCTTTATCTATTTATGTTCATTACATCTGCATGTTCGTACATTTCTTTATTTACAATAATTGAATGTTTAACCTTCTTAATTTTGTTAAACAAGAATTTACCTTTTTCCTAATTTGTACTTCTATTGGCATACTTCATTATTAGCTTCTAATTGTTTTTCTGTTTTCATTGCTATGAAAATTATTCGAATATTCTCATTATTTTGCTGCCAAGAGAAAGAATTTAAATTTGATTAGAGGTCACTTCAGTCCCAGACTGAATTCATTAACCAAATCAGTCCCTTGGAGGATAGGCAAATTCTTAGTAGCAAAAGATCAACACAGATCACACTTTCAAAACCAACATTGTCAAGGAGTAGTTTTAAATTAAAATTCTATGTTTATTTGCTCCTTTCAGCTCTATGATCTATTTAAATATTGAAGAATGGATGACAAGAAGCAATACACATGATCAAGGTGTTTTCTTCTAAGAACATCATCTTCAGCTTTTCTATATGCAAGTAGATTTGCAGTCTTGGAAGGAAGACAGAAATCTTAAATTATGCCCAAAATTGTATGAAAACTTTGCTCCCGGTCAAATAGTAACAGTTTATAAGTAATGCTCCAAGTCATTACGCAACCCATGAGTGTACAAGTGTCACCTTCACTCCCTCTCCACCCCCATCAGCTGAACCTAAGTGAACAATCTTGATGCAGTAGTTGAGCTGACAGTGAGCTCACTGTAAATGTCTGCACTACTTCAACCTTCTAAAAGCCTAAATCTGCTGTAAATAAAACAAATACAGAGGATTACCGAACACTAATGAAGTAGTATTTCTATGAGCATAGGCTTGCCAATTACAAATGAGAGAGCTTACCACTTTTACGGACAACTAATAGAGTTTGAATTTGATGAAAGTGTCTTTCAAAGGCAGAAGCTATGTAAGATGTATAGATCTTTTACTGCCCTCAAGTTAAACATTTAATTTGCAAAATGGCATATGTGTAGTAAAAATAAAATAGAACTAATTAATAGCTGATTTCGTGTTACGTTATACCAAGTTAAGGAAAGTTGTGAAAGTTTGAGAATGCTTTATCTATTATAAAATTTTTACTGTTGTACATGATATTACTCTACCTGGTACCCAAAGATCCCTTTCAAATTCTGGTAGAAGGTACCTTGACATAATGTTTCTAACATTGTACTTGGTTGAAAGACTAGCATCACATAAATGATACCAACATCTGATCACATTTTATCTGAACTTGCTTGAATTGCAGCTACTTTGGAACATCTTAGTTGATGAATGCTGGGTGATTTTGCTACTGTCAGGATCCCAGGGATGCTCCATGAAAGGACTCTTCCCTGGAATGTGTTTGTAACCATTTTCTAGCTCTATGCCTCTAAACCTTTGATGACTGTATGCTTTTGTGTTCTTCTAGACTTGTGAGATATATTTCAGTCATAGCATGCCCAATGCAAGACCTTTATCAAGGCTAGTATGGGACCGTCCTGGGCCACATCTGAGTGCCAAAACTTTCTCTAGCTTGGTCCTGCTAATTCCTCCAAACTCTATTCATAAAACTATCCCAATTCTCCTCCATTGTCAAGTATACATCTAGTCAATAGGCTAACTTTTTCTTCTAACATTATATCCTAGTTTAGTATCAATAAAATTAACTATCTATGACAAATAACTTATGAGGACAAAGGCTATATATATCTTCTCAAAGGTATTGGTTAAACACTAGGTTAAACAGATGGCTTTACAATATCTAGAGGCAATGCCAGATGATCTGGCTTGGATCATACAGCTACATGTAGTAGCATCTACTGTATAGTAGGATATAGAAAATAACATAGTTAACAGGAATGAGTTGAAATTATTGATTAACACAAATATTAATAAGAAAATAGGTATAATATTTAAGTCTTATTTGTTTCCAAATAATTTAAAATCAAACTCTGCTGTGGGATGTTCTGTATGGCAAATGTGTTGCCCTGATTGGTCAATAAATAAAACACTGATTGGCCAGTAGCTAGACAGGAAGTATAGGCGGGACTAACAGAAAGGAGAAAAGAAAGAACAGGAAGGCAGAAGGAGTCACTGCCAGCCGCCACCAGGACAAGCAGCATGTGAAGATGCCAGTAAGCCACAAACCACATGGCAAGGTATAGATTTATGGAAATGGATTAATTTAAGCTATAAGAACAGTTAGCAAGAAACCTGCCATGGCCATACAGTTTGTAAGCAATATAAGTCTCTGTGTTTACTTGGTTGGGTTTGAGCGGCTGTGGGACTGGCGGGTGACAAAGATTTGTCCTGACTGTGGGCAAGGCAGGAAAACTCAAGCTACAAAACTCTTAAAAAGTTACAGTGGAATCATGTATATTATACAATACTATTACCAAATAAAAAATATTACAACAAAGTGAAGGCATGATATTTAATAAAACTTGCCACAATCAATAGTTTTAAAAAATGTTTTGCAGAACTTAGTTGATATTATATATAAGGACAGGACAAGAGAAGCTTTTATCTACCCCACAATTGCAAATAGCTTCCAATTACACCAGCACAGAGATAAACTTTAGCTTTAATCTTCCTGCTTTATCATCATCTCAGCCTGATTCAAGACCAGCAATCCAATGTAATTGTATATCTACTACAAAGAAAATGAAACAGATGTTTTGAAATGACTACATATTTAAATTGCTAATCATAAAGAGCCAGTCACCTTCAGTTTCATGGTCATCATTGCAATATTACCTTTTCAAATTTCATTAGTAAGATCATCTGTCAAAGAGATAGAACATGAAAAATTGCATCTATCATATCTGAGTTCACTAGCATTTCTGCATGTGTTTACTCTGTACTATAGCTCAATTTTACAGCTCACTTTCATCTAGAGCAATGGTGTCCATTTGTCTGGACCTATTTTAGGAAAGATCATTGAAGCAAACGAACTTATAATGGTAAATAATAACTAAATTCAGTCTGAGTTTTCCACTGTGTTGATCAAATTAGGTAGGATCTCTTATACAAATGTGAATGCTCTTGTGCAGCGTTTTCCTTTTAGAGTAAACGTGTAGAAGAGGAAAGGTCACGTAACTCTTGGTGGCAGCTATAAGCAGCACTCTGTGTCCTGTGGGCAAATCTAGTGTTGGACCACAGAAGGTAACACTCTCGGTCTACTTGTTTACTGCAGAGTACTGAGGGATATTGCTTAATGCTCTTTAAGATACCTTGAAATTTGCCCAATTAAGCAGAATCATGCTTATATTAAGGATACACAAAATTACTGGAAAACAAGAATGCAGCTTGAATTTATGAAGGTTGACCAATCTTATTCAAAAAGGAAAACTGTATGTATATTCTTCTAATTAGGTAACATAGTAATCACATTCATTTCACTTTCAATTTATGAATAAATTGCCTTGAAACTGTAGAGAGCACAGTATCAGAGAACTTCACAGTATCAGAGAACTTCACAGTATCAGAGAACTTCACAATTTAGATTGAGACGCTCTAGAATTGTAATAAAATAGGAACCGACATGCTTGACTCTATTTAATTTCACCTGTTTTCATCTTATTTCAGTGACAAAGTGTCTACATTGTGAAGATTTAGTAAAAAGAAGCAGTAAAAAAAATACTGTGTTTTCTGTGTTTTACATATGCCCATCTAATGTTTGGTTTTGAATTGCAACATAGATTAATGCAGAAATCCTCACAAAAAGACATGCTGTAACATTTCCTTACTATTATTCAGTTAGTTACACAGGTCTCTTTGACATGTTTTTCCCTAGAATTTTCATAGCTTGAAAATCCCCATGCCACTTACCTTCACTAAACTTCCAAACACTTTTTCCCTTTTTTTAAATTAATAAATTGTTTGTTCATTTTACATACAAACCAGAGATCCCCCTCTCTTCCCTCCTTCTGCCCTGCCCAGCCTTCCCCTGCAACCCATCCCCAATCCCTTCCTCCAACAAGGTAAGGCTTCCCATGAGGAGTGAGCAGAGCCTTGGTACATTTGGTTGAGTCAAGTACAAACCCCTTCCCCTGCATTAAGGCTGTGCAAGGTGTTCCACTACAGGTAGTGGGCTCCAAAAAGCCAGCTCATGCACCAGGGATGGTTCCTGATCCTACTGCCAGGTAACCCTTGAGCAGATCAAGCTACACAGAGGTCTTGCTTATGCAGAGGACCTAGTCCAGTCCAAAGGATGCTCCACAGCAGTTGGTCTAAAGTTCATGAGTTCCCACTAGTTTGGTTTGGTTGTCTCTGTAGTTTTCCCCATCATGATATTGATGTCCCTTGCTCATAGAATTCCTCTTCTCTCTCTTGGATTGGACTCCTTGAGCTCTGCCTGGTGCTTGGCTGTTGATCTCCGCATCTGTTTCCATCAGTTACTGGATGAAGTTAGGCTATTCACTGATCTGATTACTGGGGTAAGCCAGTTCAGGTACCCTCTCCATTATTGCTAGTAGTCTAAGCTGGGGTCATCCTTGGGGATTCCTGGGAACTTCCCTAGCACCCTGTTTCTCCCTATCCCCATGATGTCTCCCTTTATCATGGTGTCTTTTTCATTGTTCTTCCACTCCATCCCTGTTCCAGCTTAACTCTCCCATTTCCTTATGTACTCATGCCCCAGCCCCTACCCTCTATTTCCCCCTTTCACTCCAGTTTACTCATGGAGATCTCACCTATTTCTTCTTTCCAGGATGATCTATGCATTTCCCTTAGGATCCTCCTTGTTAGACAGTTTTTCTGGAGCTGTGTTATAGTAGGGTTATCCTTTGCTTTACATCTAGTGTCCACTTATGAGTGAGTACAAACCATGTTTGCCCTTCTGAGTCTGGATTACCTCACTCAGGATGATATTTTCTAGTTCCATCCATTTGTCTGCAAATTTCATGATGCCACTGTTTTTTTTCCCTGCTGAATAGCACGCGCGCACACACACACACACACACACACACACACACACACACACACATGCTTTCTTTATCCATTCTTTGGTTGAAAAGCATCTAGGTTGTTTACAGGTTCTTGCTATTATGAATAATGCTGCTATGAAAATAGTTGAGCAAGTGTCCTTGTGGTATGATTGAACATTCTTTAGGTATATGCCCAAGAATAGTATCATTGAGTCTTGAGGTAGATTGATTCCCAATTTTCTGAGAAGTCACCATACTGATTTCCAAAGTGGCTGTGCAATATATACTCCTACCAACAGTGTAGGGGTGTTCCCCTTGCTCCACATCCTCTGCAATATAAGCTGTTATCAGTATTTTTTATTTTAGCCATTCTGATAGGTGTAAGATAGTATCTCAGAGTCATTTTGATTTGCATTTCCCTGATGACTAAGGATGTTGAGACATTCTTTAATTGTCTTTTGGCCATTTGAGGTCCTTTTGTTGAGAATTCTCTGTTTAGCTCTGTAGTTCATTTTTTAACTGGATTGTTTGGTATTTTGATGTCTAGCTTCTTGAATTCTTTCAAACACCACTAATGGAGTTCACAAGATATCCCAAGACAAAACCAGATTTAAGCAATACCTTTCCACAAATCCAGCTTTACAGAAAGCACTACAAGGAAAAATCCAACTCAAGGAAGTTAGCTGCACCTATGAAAACACAGGCAATAGATAAACCCACAGTAGAAAATCCCAAAGAATGTAAATAAATACACACTAAC